>NC_091454.1:73739339-74369696 GCF_027789765.1 Dendropsophus ebraccatus
CTTTGAATTTTTTTCTGGTTTCGCAGTGTACTTTATGCAAAAATTCAGCCTTTCATTGCAAAGTACAATTAGTGACGCAAAAAATAAGGGCTCATGTGGGTTTCTAGGTGGAAAAATGCAACTGCTATGGCCTTTTATGCACAAGGAGGAAAAAACGAAAACGCAAAAATCGAAATTGGCTCTGTCCTTAAGGGGTTAAGTGGGCTGGGGCAGGAGTGGGCTAGGTGCCAAGAGGGTAGGCATTAGGGGGCTTGGATGGGCCTGGGCTAGGAAGGGCCCTGAGAGAGGATGCATTAGGGTGGGCTGGGGTGGGCTAGGGCTGGGAAGGGGGCAGAGAGAGTCCACATTAGGGGTCTGAGGTTGGGAAGTGTGCTGAGAGACTCCACATTAGGGGGGCTGGGCGGGCCTGGGTTGGGAAGGGCGTCAGGAGAGCACACATTAGGGGATTCAGACAGGCCTGGGCTTGGAAGGTGCTAAGAGGGTCTGGGTCAGGCCTGAGCTGGGAAGGGCGCCAGGAGGGAATGTGTTAGTTGGTAGGGAAGGGGCCTGAGCTGGGAAGAGCACCAGGAGGGGCTGAGGAGGAGGGTATCAGGATTGTCAACCCTGCCTGGACCAGTACTGATAAGGAGCCTACTTTTCCTTCAAGGTCAGACCTGCAGCACCCATAAAGAGGTTGGGCCTTCTGGGGACTTCTAGATGAAGGACATGGGGCTGGCTGGATACAGAACTCCATTCCGATGGCTTCTCCTCTGCACAGTGCTGTTTTAGCAATATAACTTTCTATAACCAATTACTATGTTGTGAAGTGCAGGGAGGGTGCTGTGCTGGGGCAAAGCCAGCTGTCAGGGTGTTCATGGACTTGCCCAATTAGCACACCAACCCATCTGGCATTTGTCTGAATTGCCAGGTGGGCAGTCCAGGTAAAGGATTTTCCACATCTCAAACTCACAACATCCGTTTATAAGGTATCTGTGAAAACAACAATGCATCCACAGCAACTCATACAACCAGCAGCAAGATGACGCTCTAGATGATAAGGCTATGTTCTGTAGAATTTTCCTGGAGATTGCTTGTGTTCTGTGCTTGTATCTCAAAAGAAGCACTTTGGCTGCACCTGTACAAAGACAACAGCATTGTTGTAATTGAAACATAAATATATTATAACTCTGTGTTAAAACTGTCTATAATTATTTCATAAAGGGATTAGATCAACAAGAAAGAAGCATATTACTTATTTAGAGGCTCAGCTGGTACCAACAAAAGTGGAGCTGTAATTATTTTGCAGCCTGGTTATCTCTGTCTGACATGAAACAATATGGTTGAAATGACAGTGTTTGCTTCACCAGAATATTTCCCATGATCTTTACATAGGCATGTAGTGCAGCTGCTGATGTATCACATATATCTATCTCACTTAGTTAATCCTCCCCACTTTTAGATGTTTCCTATCTTTACTGAATGGCTTTTCATCGACAACAATGCAGAGAGCACCCGGCTATGTGTGAATTGTTATGTTAGGGCCAGCTATACCTTTTAGTACTTGTGGTCACCAAAATTAGCATCACATAATCAGCAGGTAGGGCCTCTGGCCCTGGGGCACTTCCCTGATTGGCACAGTAAAAGAATTAGGGGGTAATAAGGGGAAGGCACTGGTACTGTGATGGTAGACTTACCACGTGTAATGGGTATGGTCGTTGGTAAATGAGACCCTTAAAGTATTCAGTGTGCAATGATGTAGACACACACAAGTTTATTAAAACAGATAAAGTTTTTTACTTGTCAGAAGAAATTCTTTACAGAGTTTGCTAAGAACAGTCTCCTACTCACAGTCAGGGATTGGTGCATGCAAGGGGGTACACCCGGAGTGCAGGCATGTGTGTGTTTGTGTGTGTGTGTGTGTGTGTGTGTGTGTGTGTGTGTGTGTGTGTGTCGGGGTGGGGGGTGGGGGGTGCATATTAAGAAGACAAATCTCTGCTTTAGTTTTTGTTAAGGAAACAGTTATGAAAGGCTCCACTGAGATGGATCTTCATTGTTGGGCTCACAGTGGGTAAGATTTGTGTAGTAAAGTAATACTTATGAAGGTAGAGCTCAGTTTCCTATCACAGGTTGCAGGTCTGAATAAAGAAGTGGCATGACACCCACAGAACATTGGTACTGACCTGAAGTCCTTGCTGGTACCTATTGAAAGCAAACAAGTTATTTTAATGCTTCTTCTCTGACTTGGTCGATCAATCCCTTTCAGATGTAGCAGGATATATTGCTGTATATGTTGGTATATATGTATAATTTTTTATGTGTATATACATATATGTTCTAATATAGTAGTTAAAAAAACTCTGTTCCCCCTTATAGTAGTTAGGTCCCCTCTGGCTACCATATAGTAATTAGCCCCCTCTGTGTTCCCATAGAGTAGTTATGCCTCTTTGTGCAGAAGGGCCCTCAGTAGAGAGTATTTCCATGTAGCACCCTCCCCCAGTACTTAGTACCCCCAGTATACAAACAGATGCTGAATGGCACTGTGTGGCCAACAGGCTCAGGTGGTTGCACAGCCTCACGGCAACCAGACCCAGGTTCCCAACTTCTGAACAGCAACCAACGAAGAGGGTGGCACTCCAATATATGTGAATAAAGTGAAATAGTTGTTTACTTAACATCTGCAACGTTTCAATCTTCTCAATGAAATCTTCATTAAAGGGGTAGTGCAGCGTTTTTCTTTTTCTCCTGAATTAACACACATTACAAAGTTATATAACTTTGTAATGTGTGTTAATAAGCTATCTGGCCCCGTTTCCCGCCTCTTCTCCCAGGCGCCATCTTGAGTTGATGTCGTCACAGCAGGGGGCGGCAGTGTCGGACTGGGCCCCTCCCCCACTCCTACTTACAGTCCACAGAGTGAGGCTGCCTGTCCTCAGTGGGCCCCAGTATCTGACGCTGCAACAGCTGTCAGGTCTCCAGCAGCCCTGGGAGGATACCTGGACTCAAGACCGGGCTAAACCATGTCCCCGGTATTACCCGGGAAGCTCCGCCCCCCGCTGCGGGAAGCCCCTGATGGCATGACTGATCTCTCTCATGCAGAGCAGGGAGAGGAATCGCTGGGAGACTAGAGGAACCATACAGGTGAGGTAAGTATAGCTGTTTTTTTATTTTAAATAGAGATGGAGGGGCAGGAGAATGATGAAGAAGGCAGTAGTATGGTGATGAGGGGCAAAAGGATAAGAGGGGAACTACTATGATGATGGAGGGGCAGGAGGATGAAGGGGGTAGTAGTATGATGGAGGGGTAGTTATATGATGGAGGGGCAGGAGGATTAAGGGGGTAGTAGTATGATGATAAAGGGGGTGGTAGTATTATAATGAAGGGGTAGTGGTATGATCTTGGAGGTGCAGGAGGATGAAGGGGGGAGTACTATGATGATGGCAGGGCAGGAGTATGAAGGGGTAGTAGTATTATGGGGTAGGAGGATGATGGAGGGGTAGTATTATGATGGAGGGGCAGGAGGATAAAGGGGGTAGTAGTATGATGATAAAGGGGGTGGTAGTATTATGATGAAGGGGTAGGAGTATGATCTTGGAGGTGCAGGAGGATGAAGGGGGAGTAGTATGATGATGGCAGGGTAGGAGGATGAAGGGGCTATAGCCTGCTCTGAGTGGGGTACAAGGGAGTTGTCTCAGATCCAGATGAATCCAGGATAGGGCCGGGTCAGTATGTCGCTTACCGATTCTTCTTTGGTGGGTCCCAAGGATCATTTCCTCTGGTGGGCCCCAGGTATCCCAGTCCAACACTGGGGTGGCAGTTTTGGTCTCCTTCCTCTTCTTTGTCTTCCACAGCAGTGAATGGGAGAGAAAAGGCTGAGCTTGCTGGAAGCCATGTGATGCGCTCCAGTCAATGAAAAGGCTGCCAGTGCACTTGCATACCAGCAGCCTTTTCTTCCCCATTCACTGGACCCAGACCCTGAAGTGAGGACGGCGGCCGAAGATGGCGGGGACACAGCTGGTGGGAAATTCAAATGGTGGTCGTCACCAGTGAGATGGTAAGTACATTTTCGGTGTATGTCTATGGGTTTTTTTTGGGGAGTAGGGAGCGCCGGAGTACTCTTTTAAGCAAAAGTTGCTTGATAAAGATCTCATTTAAAAGATTGAAACATTGCACATGTTGGGTGAATAAACTATTTCACTTTATTCACGTATATTGGAGTGCCATCCTTTTCGTTTGTACCCCCAGTAGGTACACAAAGGGGGAGATTTATCAAAGGGTGTAAAATTTAGACTGGTGCAAACTGCCCACAGCAACCAATCCCAGCTCAGCTTTCCTTTCAGCACTGCCTAAAGCTGAGCTGTGATTGGTTGCTGTGGGTAGTTTGCACCAGTCTAAATTTTTTACACCCTTTGATAAATCTCCCCCAAAGTGTTGAAGAGCATCTATCAGATTGTTGATGTGAACTGACAACAGCCAAGAAATTATTATTCTTATATATTTTATTTAATTATTTTATTTTGATTTCTTGGAAAAGAGCTGAAACTATTATAGATGCACTTTTAAATGTTTACATTCTTATGGCCTATCAAAGGCATATTAACCCCCTCCCTCACCAACAACATAGGGTTCAGGCTTTACATCTGATAGAGCCAGTGTCATTGGGTTAGGGAAATCTCTAGAGTTGCCAAATCACTAAAAGAAAGTTTGAACAGAATGCAGTCATAATCTGGCATTAAAGAGTCACTGTCGTATTTTTTTTTTTTTGCAGAAATCAATAGTCCAGGCGATTTTAAGAAACTTTGTAATTGGGTTTATTAGCCAAATCTGCCATTATCTGCATGTAAAAAGCCTTTTCCCAGGTCCCCCCCTCCTTCCTCTTTTTCATCCACTCTGAAAAATCTGAAAATTGTGACTTGTTGCAGGAGACGTACCCTGTCTGCTCTAGGGAGAGGGGAGGGGGGAGGAGGAAGGAGGGAGTTAGCCGGCAGCAGAAAGCAGATAACAGAGGATTACAGGCACAGAGCTGGGTGACAGCTGTAATCCGAGCTCAGACAGGTCAGTGGTGACTGTCACAGGAGATATCCCGTGAGGGATTTGTAGATTAACTCTTTGTTGTCCTGTTTTGGTCTTTTCTTTAGCTCTCTCCATAGGAGAACAATGAAGACAGGGGGGAGAGCTTCAAACTGCTTTTTCATGATAAAAATGCATTTTTCGGATAATAAACCCAATTACAAAGTTTCTTAAAATCGCCTGGACTATTGATTTCTGCAAAAAAAAAAATCACGATAGTGACACTTTAAGACCAGAAATCACAGCACTCAAAGATAGTTGTAAATGAACAAAATTCTTTATTCCAGTGTTTTGTACAACATAATCCAGCAAGACCAAGAATGAAATATTGTGTAATAAATAGAACATATAAGGCTACTGGCAACATTTCCGTCGTCCCTTCAACACTTTTTCAAGCCTCTGTAGCTCTGTATGCTCAGTAGGAATGCATGCTGTGTCTGGTAGCTGGCTATATTACAGGATATGTCATTATTGGTGTGGCTGGACTATGTATGGAGAGAGTGCAGTACGGTTTGTGATATAAACATTATCTGGCATTAAATCACAAATTAGAACTGGCAGTTCATGACACTATTGTAGCTATGAACACAACATGCCACACAACCCGACAAAAAAGCCGACAAACCCTTCATTTTTGTCCAAAAATCTGCCAAATGGACGTGTCATAGGTGTGTGCTTTAAAAGCCACCACAACATACATATTTATTAAGAAAACCGTAATTTTTTTAACAGGTTTTCTATTCTAAAAAACTTCTAGTGTGGCGGGAGGGTGGGATTTTAGTTTTCTCCTGTAAAAAACCTTCCAGTTTTACTAAGGGTGTGCACTACATTAATAAATTTGATGCGAAAAAAAAACCAGCATCACAACAGCTAACTGTTCAAAACAATCATTGCTTTTGTGAGCATTTAGACAGTCAATGGGTACTGAGCGGCTTTAAAGCAGTACACACCGTAAGAAATAGTTAAAGATGGCCAAGAAGACAAATGGCATGATAGAATAAAATTCTCTGGCCTTTATGAAGGCCTGTGGTCAATAGAAAAGATCTTGCCGCAATGTATGATGTTATTGAAGAACTGTCCATCCTTTCTTTACAGCTACAAGATAGAACTTGCATAATTACTTGAGCAAACAAATGCTCAAGGCGATCTATTTGCATACTACTCACTATAAAAGACAAACCCTGTTAAAGGAAATGTGAAACTGTACTGATATTGAGTTTAAGATGGAATTTTAAAGTATTACATGCAGCTTGAAGGGTTGCGTGGTGGGATAAAAAGAAACAAACTAGATTATAAAAAAAAATCTTTCCCTTTCCTGCTGATCTTAATTTCCTGGTCCCAATTTATTAGTTTAGAAAATGTTTCCCTATAGAGTTATATCATGAAATTAATCAGAACACAGAGATCGAGACCTAAAATTTGAACAGTGGGCATTAGCTTTAAGGCTAGGTTAAAAAAGGGCCGGCTCCAGGTTTTTGTAGGGCCTTGGGTGACAGAGCCTCAACAGGCAACTCATCCATCCACACACTATGCACCTATCATCCGCACATTATGCGCAATGACTTGAGACACCACTGACATACACAAACACATTGACACAGAAACATTTCTGACACAGACACACACACTTACACACATAGAACACATCTTGTCAGGCTGATCTCCACACTGTAAGGTTTAGGACCTATAAGTCATATGATCAGGTCCTTCACTCACTCTCTCTCTCACTCACTCTCTCTCTCTCTCTCTCTCTCTCTCTCTGCAGGACACATGTCCTGCTCTTCTGTCTTCAGCCTGCTCACCCTGCATTACAGTGAGTGGGCTGAACATTAAAGCACCCAGCCTCTTTCCCTTTCTGGGCCCCCAGAGGCACTGTGGGCCCCGAAACCTGTCCTGGTAAGCTAGGTGCTGATGCTGGCCCTCCTTGGGGGGGAAGGGGATGCTGCCAGACCTGTTTCCATTCGAGAAAATGGCAAGCCAGAACAGAGAAAGGCTCAGTAAAGACTTTTCCTGCAACACTTAACTCTTTGTAGGCTTCTGGTCAGAGTTAGTACCTAGTGGATTCCTAATGTACTCTGACATTAGGTAAAAATATGCTGCAGAAACAATGTCCATAAAACCAAGGGCACCCATACTGCAGAAAAAGATACTAGATTATAAAGATTGTGGAATATAAAATAAATATAGCACGCACTGTAATAACACAATATTGTATGACTATAATAATTATGTCGGTATGGTTGCTTGCATGGTTTCTGAAATTCCCACTTTTTTGTAGTACTACAAACGTTCTTACTTTTCCCTATAGAGCAATGAACTTTGGTACCATGGAAATGATGCCATGTAAAGGCACTTTCTGTAACTAACTATAATTGATAGTGAATGGCTGCAGCAGCCCAAGCACAGTGTACAGTAAACTTTCTGTACACCTCCACCCAGCAGTGTAGTTCTGTGGTGGCATGTAGCTGTTTTTCTTTTTGTTGTTTTGTTTTGTTGTCTTTATTTTTTATTTTTGTGTGTGTGGGGGTCATGAAATAAAGAATAATGCTTATGTAGCTTGAGCAGCGTCAAGTCGACATGACATGTGACCACTGCAGATAGCAGACAGAACAGCATTGTAAGATCATGGGACTGGACAACACCTGTAAATGCAATTTAGTGCAGTTGTACTGTTGCAAATTGTGCCCCTCCAGGCCATATGGTGGCTCGGTAATACATAGCATTTACCCCTAGAAGAAATGTATTAAGGAAAAGAGGGCTCCATAATATGGCATGTAAAAATTACAAGAAAAAAATATCTCTGTTTACCTCCTCAGTATGGGACCGTATGAGTCTATGTGCATAATATATCAGTGTATACAATACTAATCTGTGTAACTTCTTTATTGGTGATGTAAACATAACATTTAATGAGGCATACAGGAGAAGGCAGAGACACCATACACTTTGGTGAGTGCCCTCCTAATGTTTCTTCCTTTGGATGTATAACAACATAGACTGCACTCTAAGGAGAGAGCACCTGTCAGTAACTTTCACCATCACTGATATCCCTCCCGACCAGCCTCCACCCTGGCCGTGTAATGCTAGTGCATTATAGGGCAATTATAGGGCAATACTAATCTGTATTACAACAATGTGGATTAGCTATTCAGCTGAGATGGGCTTTGCTTAGGACGCCTCTACTGTTACAATGAGCATAATGGGGGAGAGTTATCAATTCTGATACAAAAGAAAAATTATTTCATTTTCAAAATTGCAACAGACCAAGACCTGAAAAGCAAAAGAGTTGCCTATAGCCCCCTTTGATAAATATCCCCCACAGTCTTCTCTATAGAGATCAACAGACTACCATAATTTTTAGGCATCTGGGGGCAAAGCAGCACTTGCAGATTAACAGCCATCATTGAGAATATTCCCTGTTGGGAGAGGGTCTGTTATGAGAAAAGTCTGTTTTCAGCTTTCTAATAAGCCTAGGTTCTACATCCAGGCTTAGAATATAGTCATCGTTATAAATCATATAGTCCCCCCCCCCATGTAATAAGAATAGAAGACAAGAAGAAGGCAAGCTTTATATAGTTCCCTCCTACACTACACAGTTACACAGTATGTCACAGAGCACAGCGCATAGAGCTCACTGGAATAATGAAAGAAATAAGGGATAAATAAAGAATATTTACAATGTATGTTTCCTTATCGTCACCGTTATTTGTTGAGGAAAGCAATTTATTGCAACCCTACCTTATAATGGAAGGCTAATGTCTGGCATCTAATTGGAGCATTAGTCAGGTCAGCTAACAAGATGCTAAACATGACTTGTCTATGGCTCAGTGGTGACAGTGCAAATAAGTTCCTCCTTTCTAATATGTGTGTATGCAAGATGACACACCATGCCCAGACTCACCTGCACCTGCCGAGACTCATCCCCCTCCTACTACATGACCAAAGTATTCATACTAAGATACAAGCTCGACAATTCTGTTGCTGCCAGCAACAGAGGAGACACTGCAATGATGGATGTGTTAGGATTCCCTTTGACGTCAGATGCTGGAAATCCCATTTTAATCAAGTTTGCTTGGATTATGTGTCCCTACAGGCCACTTAGAAAATAAAATAGGAGGTAGAGAGAAAAGCAAACACATTGCAGAAGAAAAAAAAGGCTAATCTAAGTAATATAAAATAAACACATGGGCTTGTGATGTGTGATCATTACCGCTGTTATCTGTAGCACTTCATTACCAGAATCTATGTTGGAGTATTGTAAAGAATCATTTCATTCAGCACTAAAAGGCAATATATTCACTGCTAAATATGACTACTGTGAGTTTAGTATACAGCTAATGAATGTGGTAATTTCTGTGTAGATGTGATATCGCCAATAGTGGTTTAATGTCCTTACATTTTAAACAAAAGCTGTTTTATAGGTGCATTGAACTTTAGACGAGGGAACTGCTTTATAAGGCTACACAGGTTTAGGCTATGTTCACACATAGCATTTCCATCAGTCTTTGGTCAGTCTGTTCTCAACCAAAACCAGGAGTAGGTTAACAACACAGAAACTGTGCAAATCAGATGCTTTTAATCCAAGATCTGTCCTGGGGTCCATTTGGCAGCTGATGTAGTTATTTCCCTAACAAACTCTTAAAGTGACTCTTTACCCACAATCTGCCCACCCCAAATTGCTTGTACCTTCGGATAGCTGCTTTTAATCCAAGATCTGTCCTGCGGTCCGTTCGGCAGGTGATGCAGTTATTGTCCTAAAAAACTACTTTTAAACTTGCAGCCCTGTGTCAAATTGGCATGGCCTAGAGTGTCAATATCCTAGGCTTGCACCGCCTTTCCGTCCCTCCTTTATCATTAGGATTGCCCCAGGCAGGAGTTCTCCTATTCATCACACTCTAGGCCACACCAATCTGACACAGGGATGCAAGTTTAAAAGTTGTTTTTTTAGGACAATGACTGCATCACCTGCCAAACGGACCCCAGGACAGATCTTGGATTAAAAGCAGCTATCTGAAGGTACAAGCGATTTGGGAAGGCAGATTGTGGGTGCAAAGTCACTTTAAAGGGTTTATCCAGGCTTAAACATGGCTTCTTTCTTGCAGAAAGATCACCACTCTCTTCCTCACTTTGGGTTTGGTATTGCAGCTCCATTCAAGTGATTAGAGGTTAATTGTAATATCACTAACAATGCATTCTGCATTTTAGCATTTTGCATTCATCCTGAAATACCTATGTTCATTGCAGTATCATGTGACCAGCAGACCACCAGAAAATTACATTGTTTTATGCGTCTCAGGATGGTGTCTGTTCTGGGTCAACTGACCTGTATTTCCCATTTATACTGGATTCTTTAATTAGTCTGGAGGGTCATTTATGACCAATGGGCTGAGGGTGTAACTGAAAGCTGGTGGGCCCCTGTGCAAAATCTGTCACAAAGCCCCTTAACTACAGTGCTTCATTATACTACTGGCCTTTTTATATGGGAGACATTATGAGCGCCACAGGCTCCTGGGTCAGGGTGTAGCCCCTGCACTCCCAATATCTACATATCTGCCAATGGGAACATAGTTCTCAATGGGTGGTAAGAAAGCCACAGTACATTAGAGAAGTGTCTTCAGCCAAAGAGGATAAAGATCTTGAGATGAGGCTATGGAAGGCTAGAATGGGAAATTTTTTTGAGGAATGTATTTTGATGACCCCATTAAATCTTGAAGTGAAAGGTGAAAAAAATGACACTTGTGCAGATTTCAGACATCATATCAATAATAGTGTGTGTGTTCTTTACAGAGACGCCCAAGGAATAGAGTGGTGGCTCTTCAGATAAGGATTTGTTCTCAGATGGTGAGCTAGAATGGTGCATATAGGTTACCCCTACACATATCATATATTAGCACAAATAGCGGAGAGCAATCTATTCAATTCTCTTTATAACTTGTCTGTAAATCTGCTCTTTAGACTCTGTTAAACATTCATGGCTGCTCCTGATAGTTAATCCTTTTTTATTTCTAATTCAGAGGGTTGAATGTAATAATTGATGATAGGAATTTTTAATACTTCAGCTGAGTAATTAACACAGACAACTTTAATCAGAAATGAAAGGGTTCCCACTGAAATCTTTAAGTCCTAATGATGGTGTTGACATGGAAACATTGAGGGATTATTTGTATTATTGTGAGCACCGCTACCTTTCCTTCATGCAGCTGAGGAAAGAATTGTTTGCCATTGACTTCCTTTAGTTTACATCCAGTTATTCATCTAGCTTTGTGCTCAGAATGCAGAATTTTATTTTTAACAGCCTGCCTCAGACATATTAGCACAACTAAAGTATAACCTTTTATAGGAACGACTGCAGGGAATTTAACTTCTCTGTAACAGATCTCCCTATAGCCAGATCACCCGTGCTTCAGTGATCCATTAAATAGGTATATATGAGGTTCAACACTGATAAATGATATAAAGGTAATGCACATGGGGAGGAAAATACAGGCTGGAAATACATACTAAGTGGAAAAAAACACTGGCTAACACTGACTTTTAACACTGAAGTTTTAGGCCCCTCTTACGCATCTATTTATTCTGTCTGGACAGAATAAGGACCCATTCATTTCTATGGCCCTATACAGATACCTGAAGGTGTTATAGATCTGTATTGGGGCCATCTCTGCCACATGGATCACCTATTCTCAATTAATAGGTCCATGCAAATTCAGATGCACATCTGTACTGCTGTTCGCACCTGCAGGTCCACAGCTGTGAACACCTTTTACAAATTTGAGAATCAAGCCTTAAATGACGATAAAGTTACTGTGGCAACCAGTGTCAGGGCACTAGTTCCAAAAAAAGACATAGTGGAGCTGAAGAGGGTTCAAACATGGGTAACCAGAGTAATGAATGGAATGGCTGACTAAAATACCCACATAGATTATCAAAATGAGGTTTATTTACTTTAGAGTGACTTCATATAAATATGTGGTGTGCCCCCGCGGGGTCATGGCGGAGGAACGGCCGGTCACTTGCTAGGTGGTAAAGTGTGACTCCACTTCTGTGGTGGTTGGCCGGACCCTAAATGCAGCCGGACCGGGTGTTGTTTTGTGACGCCAGTGCTGGTTGGGCACACAGGTATGGTGACACACCAGCTTTTAGTTTAAAGGGCCAGTTATACCTTGTTCCCTTGTGGCCAGTGACCTGCCGGGCTGCTACGGGGTCCCTTGGGTTGTTATCACGGTAGTCCGGAGTGGAGTAGTGAGCCACCCGGATTATCGGTACTGCCACCCACAGAAAGGGGAAATGTCCCAAGGAGTGCGTGTATACTGTGTTGGTGTGGGGTGAAGAATTACAGAGTCTTTTTACCATAAATCTCTCGTTTACTTTGGAAGTACATAGGTGCAGCAGAACATACAGCTTTGCCTTGACAGTATAAGTTACACTCGATAGCACACTTGATAATACAGGATCCAGATCTGTGACAGAAGTATAGCGAGGAGTACAGTCGTGCTGACTAAGTTGCATGTTGAGAGATACAAAGAATCAGAGGAGCAAAGAGGAGGATGTTGTGAGAGTCCCAACCCAAGTAGTACTGTGCTCTGCCAAGATGTTGGAGGATGAGGTAGAAATACTAGAAGAATACTTGAAAAAGAAGAGAGAATACTTGTGTCTGTGTTTTAACCTTTGGGTCTTTGCACCACCTATTTCCTACCAGTGTCGGGGGACTCGTCCTAGTGGGTGACACAAGCCTCAGACCCTGTTATCTGGGATGAGCGGAATGCTGAGGTTTCCCTGCTGACAACCGCACTGCGAGATAGAGTTCCTAGGCTCTTAGCAACTTTGCTCTATGCAGATCAGTTCCTAGCTTTCTTTGCGTTTAGTGGATACTGTCCTGCACTGTGACTCTACTAGTCCACGGCGTGGGTTGAGATGATCTCTGACTTGTCCTCTCCTGTGAGGGGTTTAACACTGCATAGTGCTGTGTAGCTTTAGTTGAGGAAAAACTGTTAAGTACATCTTGTCTTGCTTCCTGACTAAGACTACTTCTGACTGTCAGGCTGGGGACCTGGCAGAGGGCCAGGGCCTGGTTGGAACCACTGTAGGGAGCATTCCAACTTGCGTCCTTCCCCTACAACGTCCAATACCAAAAGACTTCCTTTCACCCACGTGATTCCTTGTCTACAGCTACTGTAAGGTGCGCTGTGGATGAGTGAAGAGTACACATAGAAAAAGCAAAGAAGAAAGTGATAGGATAGAAGAAGAAGAGACTCCCATAGGCTCACAGATCCATGTGACAAATAAACAATAACTCATTACATACTTCAGCCGTGCAGCATCTGAGTACATACACTTGCAATAGCGACAACCAGTGGTGAAACTTTATCACTTCTACATCAACACTTACTTACAATAAGTAAAGGCTTTTGCGAGGGGTGTAACCAATAGCAACACCCGTGGTGGGACACTACAAATATACCATGGATCAGTACAAATATTTCTCTCCCATGTCATACCCATGTCTGTAGCTATAACAAGTGGGCCATCTTCTATGACTAGAGAAAAAAAGGTTTAATACCAGCACAGAACGGAATACTTTACTGTAAAAGTGACTACAGTGTGGAACACTATGCCAGAAGAAGTGGTCAATGTGAACTCAACAAAAACATACAAATAGGGCCCGGATGCATATCTGGAGAGAGATATTACATGTTATAGTCACTAGATTTGTTTAGAGATTAGTTGATCCAGGGATTAATTCTAAATGCCAGGTTTAAAAGAATTTTTTACCCTAAGATGAGGAAAATGAGCATCTATCTCATGTGGATGTTTGCCTTCCCTTAAGGCTATATTCACACTAAGTATATTTGAGGCTGTATAGCAACCAAAACAAGGAGTGGATTGAAAACACAGAAAGGATCTGTTCACATAATGTTGTAATTGAGTGGATGGCCGCCATTTAATGGCAAATATGTGCTGTTATTTTAAAACAACGGCTGTTGTATTGAAATAATGCAAGTTATTTACCGTTATATGGCGGCCATCCACTCAATTTCAACATTGTGTGGACAGAGCCTTTCTGTGTTTTCAATCCACTCCTGGTTTTAGTTTCTATGAGGACCTGACATGAGGACCAAATACAGCCTCAAATATACATAGTGTGAACCCAGCCTTAAACTGTAAGGGCCCTATTACACGGAGCAATAATTGGCTGAATCAGGCCGATATAGCCAATTATCGCTTCATGTAATAGAGAGAATGATCATTGGCTGATCGTTTCTTTAGGTCCTGACCTAAAATCATCCTGTGTCGGGCACGCATTTCGCTATGTGCGATGCGCAACTGATGGCTGATGATTGTAGTATAAAATAATAAAGTAGTAACTTACCTTTCCACATTCCCTGTCAGTGCAGAGACCTGAAGAGAAGGCAAAGCTGCAGAGGCCATGGAAGGCCCAAGGACACGGGCGAAGGCCTGAGGACACCAGGGAACATGGTATGGTAAGTTAATACTTTATTATTTTACACTAAAGGCAAGGGCTGCATGGACATTGCAGCCCTTGGTGCTCAATAGTCAGCCCTTGTTATTGCTCAGTAAATGAGTGCTGATCTACAGTAGCAGATCGGTGCTCGCTTACCGTTTCTGATTGGGATGGGTAGTAATACCCTGATGGTCCTTTTACACGGAATTCGAATTTGCACGATAATGATCTAATTCGAATGATAATCGTACGTGTAAACGCAGCGAACGATCAAACGACGAGCGATAAATCGTTCATTTTGATGTTTCAACATGCAAAAAATTCGCAGATCGTTCAGTGTAAACGGTCTTTCAACGATTTCACCTATGTGTGAGATAGGATTAAACAATCGCAAAACGATCGCATAGCGAGTTTTCCGTACGATGTATCGTTCCGTCTAAACGCTGATCGTTAATCGTTAATCGTGTGATCGGGCGAATTATCGCTCCATGTAAAAGTACCATTAGGTGCAGCTTACAGTCTGGTGAGGTGCCAGTTCCCAACATTGCAAAACAGAGACTGCACTGATAATAGCAGCCCTGCATTATTGTTATTTTATTGACCATTTAATAATTAATCTTGTTTGTTTTCTACAATTTTGGGGTAAAAAATTAGCAAAAAAAAAAAAAAAAAGAGTTGCCCTGTGAAATGTTCAGTTGCTTTCACCCAGGTGACCTAAAAAAAAAGCAGTTAATAAGAAAGTTTATCGTTTGTGCAACTTCTACTCAACATATATGCAGGCATCAATAGTGACAAATAAACAATCTAGTTGCTAAAAGAATTTGGGCAGATTTATGAATATATTTACAGCAGTCTTCTAGTTTAAAGCAAATGTACCACTAGGTACATCGCTTTGTTTTTTTTTTTACATGAACAGACTGGCATTGGCACGGGGAGGCCGGTGGCGCAGTCCTTTTTCTGAAATGTCGCCCGGTTCCTGCGCACGGCGTTGATATATTCCCAAGCACTGGCCCGACACTGGCCGAGGTGGGCCTTCTGGACCCCAGTGTAACACAACCTCTTCTCCTCTGTGATGCGGCTCCATTAGAATCAATGGAGCTGCATCACAGAGGGGAGGGGAGATCGTCACACTGGGGGCTGGCGGGCTCTCCTCCAGTGCTTCAGGCCAGGCCAGTACTCGGGAATAGATCAGCGCCGGGCAGGGGCGTAACTACCACTATAGCAGCCATAACGGCTGCTATGAGGCCCACCACATCAGGGGACCCCATTGCCCTCTCCTGCAATACACTGGGCCACCTGAGCTTTGACCGACTGCAGCACCAGGTAGCCAAGCGGGTCATACAGGATCTGAAAATGACCCTTTAACTGAAAGCACTCCTGATGCAGTTATGATCACTTGACTGCTTATTGGTCAGTTGGGAAGGGCAATCAAAAGTTGGCTATGGGGCCAACCTATTTCTAGAACGACCCTGGCGCTGGGAATAGATCAGGAATAAGATGAGCAAAAAAGGACAGGACCACCACCATCCCCGTGCCGGCGCCGGTCTGTTCATGTAAGAACCCAAAGCGATGTACCTAGTGGTTCATTTGTTTAAAATATCCGTTCCCCTCGATTGACTGAACATGATGGATTAACCCTTTTTCATTTTTCATTCATACTATAACTATGTAAATAAACAACCTGCCTAATATTGTGTAGCCAAAACAGCTCCTACTTGTCAGGTCATGGACTTAACAAGACCTCTGACCGACCTTCTCAGCAGTGATTGATGGCTTGCTACTGCGTATCTGCATGGGGAGGCTTTAATATGTTTGACTATGGGGGAGATTTATCAAACTGGTGTCAGGGTAGCTGCACACTTACCGTATCGCAGCAGGGCAACACTTTTTTAGAACAATGGGGAGCTTTTTCAATGTGGCAGGCCAGTTTTCTGGCATCAAAAATATTATATTATCATTAGGCTATGCTGCCCAGTGTAAGGGTCGGTCTGTTCTCCGACTAGCCAAAACATCACAAATATTGTTCTGTTGGACCAATGGGGGGCATTAAGGGTAAACACAATACACATAGTGGGACATTTATCAAACTGGTGTAAAGTAGAATTGTCTTAGTTGCCCCTAGCAACCAATCAGATTCCAGTTTTCATTCCTCACAGATTTTTTGAAACATGAAATTGGAATCTGATTGGTTGCTAGGGGCAACTAAAACAATTCTACTTTAGGGTAGCTTCACACGTACCGTATCGCAGCAGATCTGCAGCAGATTTGACTGAATGAATTAACACAGCATCAAATCTGCACCATCAAATCTGCTGCGGATCCGCAGCAGATTTGACAGTGCGGCTTTAATGCTGTATTTATTTATGTAGTCAAGTCTGCTGCGGATCTGCTGCGAATCCACAGTGGAAAATCTGCTGCGAATCCGCAGCAGGAAATCTGCTGTGATACGGTACGTGTGAAGCTACCCTAAAGTAGATTTCTTTTAGTTGCCCCTAGCAACCAATCAGATTCCACTTTTCATTTTTCAAAGAATCTGTGAGGAATGAAAACTGGAATCTACTATATAATCAATTCTACTTTACACCAGTTTGATAAATGTCCCACTATGTCAGGGGTACTCAACAAATTTTAGTTTGCAATCTCCCCCCCATATAGTCCCCCTGTGCACTCTCCCCTAGTAGTATATAGCCCCCCTCTGCTATCTCCCTCTGTAGTATATAGCCCCCCTGTGCATGGTCCCCCTGTAGTATATAGCACTCCTGTGCTATCTCCCCCTGTAGTATAAAGCCCCCTGTAGTATATAGCCCCCCTGTGCTCTCTCCCCCTGTAGTATACAGCCCCCCGTGCGCTCTCTCCCTGTAGTATATAGCCCCCCTGTGCACTCTCCCCCTGTAGTATACAGCCCCCCTGTGCTCTCCCCCAGTAGTATATAGCCCCCCTGTGCTCTCTCCCCCTGTAGTATTCAGCCCCCTGTGCTCTCTCTCCCTGTAGTATTCAGCCCCCCTGTGCTCTCTCCCCCTGTAGTATATAGTCCCCCTGTGCACTCTCCCCCTGTAGTATATAGCCTCCCCTGTGTGCTCTCCCCCTGTAGTATATAGCTCCCCTGTGCGCTCTCCCCCTGTGCACTCTCCCCCTGTAGTATATAGCCCCTTGTGCGCTCTCCCCCTGTAGTATATAGCCCCCCTGTGCGCTCTCCCCCTGTATTATATAGCCCCCCCTGTGCGCTCTTCCCCTGTAGTATATATCCCCCCTGTGCACTCTCCCCCTGTAACATATAGCCCCCTGTGCGCTCTCCCCCTGTAGTATATAGCCCCCCCGTGCTCTCTCCCGCTGTAGTATATAGCCCTCCTGTGCGCTCCCTTAGTGGTATATAGACTCCCCTGTGTGCCCCCCTCAGTAGTATATAGCCCCCTTGTGTGCTCTCCCCCTGTAGTATACAGCTCCCCTGTGCTCTCTCCCCCAGTAGTATATAGCCCCGTGTGCTCTCCCCCTGTGGTATATAGCCCACTGTGCGCTCCCTCAGTAGTATATAGCCCTCCCCCCGTGCGCTTTCCCCCCCCCCCCCCCCCGTGCGCTCTCCCCCTCTCCCTGTGCGCTCTCCCCCTCATACCATTTCTAGATGATTTTGACTATAGTTCGAATCTTTATAAAAGCGCCCCCCCCCCAAGTGATGTCGGTTGATGCTATAAAGAAGCAGTGTGTGTGTGTGTGTGTGTGTGTTTGTTATGGCACAGAGCAGTATTACGCTGCCTTTTTCAACTTGAGGCAAAAAAAGTCATTTAGTGACTCACAGGTGATGTCTTGTTTGATTTGACCATGATGATTTCTTGCAGCTATAATTCATGTCTTCTGAACCTGCCAAATATTTTAGGCTCCGCACTTTTGCAACAACTTCAACTTTTTTGTGTCATGTGCAGTAATAATCCTCCCTGTGTCCCCATAGTAATAATCCCCCCTGTGTCCCCATAGTAATAATCCCCATGTCCTCATATTAATAATCCCCCCTGTGTCCCCATAGTAACAATCCCCATGTGTCCCCAAATTAATAATCCCCCCTGTGTCCCCATAGTAACAATCCCCATGTGTCCCCAAATTAATAATCCCCTGTGTCCCCATAGTAACAATCCCCATGTGTCCCCAAATTAATAATCCCACTGTGTCCCCATAGTAACAATCCCCTTGTGTCCCCATATTAATAATCCCCATGTCCCCATAGTAGTAACCCCCCTGTGTCCTCATAGTAATAACCCCCATCCCTCCCCCCTATATTAATAACCCCCCTGTGCTCTGCCCCATAGCTATACTGTCCACTACTATACTGTATACACACCTAATCCTGGTGTGTCCCACTACCCTCTGATCTTTTCTCTTTACCTGTGAGGAGCAGGACGGATCCTCCAGCATGCACAGTAACATCATATCACTGTGCCTGCTGGAGGGAGTCCACGTCCGGCCTCGGCTGAGGGAGAAGATGAGGTCCGGGGTATCGCGGGTGCGGGTGAGGGGCGCTTAGCTGAGAATTGTCCGGGGGGCGGGCAGGTATTGGCGGTAGACTGGCACACAGCTGAGTGCGGTCCCGGGGGGGGGTCGGGCAGTGACGGCCGATGAGCGCTGTCGGGAAGTGGGGTGCTTGAGGCAGTGAGCGGGTGATGAGTGCCCACCAGGAAGGTGGGGGCTGAGGCCGCAGAGTTAGATCCCGGGGGTGCCACCAGCGCCCCTGAACTGTCGGCGCCCTGTGCAGACGCCCGGTCCGCCCGGCGCTAGAAACGGCCCTGCCTGAATCTTCCTGTATGACTGTCTAAAGCAGGATCCAGAGCAGAGATGCCTTTGGACCTTTGCACTTTAATTAGGAATGTTCAGATGAGTGCTTTGATTTTTGCTGGCACATGCTAAAAAACAGAAGAAATAAAATGGTGTATATCACCTTATAAATAAAACGAATTTTCCCTTCAGACCAAGCATTTTGGAAAACTAGTATGCAATCATCTTTTGACTACACCCTTCCATCCCACACACATATGGTCACCACTCATGGTCTTAAATTTTTTTCCTTTTAAAATAAAAGTGTTTAAATTCCTGAGTCATCCTCTTCAGCTGTCTAAGTTATTAAAAAAAAAATAATCCACTCTTCCGTAGGTTATGGATGACAATCCCTGTGGAGGCCTGTATATTGATTTTTGCTCATTTAGAGTAAGCAATTTAGTGTTTTATGATAAAAATGACCGGTTTTCAGCAGACATATACAGTAAGTAAAAAGAGTACAAGCTCCAAAACATATCTGCTTGCTTACAAAAAAACAATACAAAACTGGTCTACAGTACTATATAAGACCTTTTGACAAATATAGCGCTGTTTTTAGGAGAAAGTTGCAGTGTTTTTGTAACCCTGAACAAAAGCTTTCATGACACAAACTGCAACCTTGTGTTTTTGTGGGTTTTTCCTTGTTTTGTACTTGAACACACACTTTTCTTTTCGTATTAGTTAGATATTGCAACTTTCTGTCGTGTTTAAACCTTACTTGGCAATCGGTAGATTTGATTAATAGAGTAGATATATATGTGATCTACACTAATATTAATATCTAATATTAAATTGATGTTGTCCTCATTATTTGAATGGAGAGGGTGTTTTTTTTATTCGTCCAGTTAGCCAAATTATCTAGAAACTTCCCTGCTCCCAGCTCTCTCCTAATAAATGAAATTGGGGGGGGGGGGGGGGGGGCAAGGATTGGGCATCCTTTAATTGAACTGCTTAAAGGGGAACTCCAGTTAGAGGGGAAAAAATGAAACATCTGCAGAAGCATATAGCATTACTTACCTATCTATCCCAATTTTGAAACTACCATAAATCAATTTTTTTTCTGTATTGTGTTTCTGTACTTCCTGGTTGAGCAGTTGTACACAGTACTACAGGTTCCAAAATTGCTTTCCCTCAGCTGTTCATCACAGTCCTCCATCCTGCTCATTCCCTGCGCAAATCTGTTGCAAAACATCTAGGCTGTGTTCACACATTGCAGTTTCATTGTGTTACTGAATTAAATGCAGTACTTTAGCCAGTGGCGGATTATAATGTGGGCGGTTTGGGCGGCCGCCCGGGGCCCAAGGCTCCGGGGGGGCCCGCGCCGCCCACATTAAGTTCTTACATAGCAGCGCCAGCAGCACATCACTTTCGGGGCCCAATGGGCCCCCGAGTGATGTTCTGCTGTGGCGCGCTGTTGTCGGAGTCCGCCGCGGCACCGCCCCCTCTCTCCTTGCCGTCTTTGCGGTGCCCGTACTTCTCTCCTGGCGGCGTGATGACGTCACATCCTGCGCGCCGCCAAGCAGAGAAGTTCGGGCACCGCGGGGCTGCACTGTGAGCTTCCGGCCTGCTCTCTCTGCCGGAAGCTCACCCTGGCTCCCTGCCGCCCGACTATACCCCCTGCCACCCGGCTGTACCCCTTGCCCCTTAGCTGCTCTCCATGCCGCCCCATCTTCTCCCCCTGCTGCTACCCCCATCATCTTCTCCCCCTGCTGCTACCCCCATCATCTTCTCCCCCTGCTGATACCCCCATCATCTTCTCCCCCTGCTGATACCCCCATCATCTTCTCGCCCTGCTGCTACCCCCATCATCTTCTCCCCCTGCTGCTACCCCCATCATCTTCTCCCCCTGCTGCCACCCCCATCATCTTCTCCCCCTGCTGCCACCCCCATCATCTTCTCGCCCTGCTGCTACCCCCATCATCTTCTCCCCCTGCTGCTACCCCCATCATCTTCTCCCCCTGCTGCCACCCCCATCATCTTCTCCCCCTGCTGCCACCCCCATCATCTTCTCCCCCTGCTGCCACCCCCATCATCTTCTCCCCCTGCTGCCACCCCCATCATCTTCTCCCCCTGCTGCTACCCCCATCATCTTCTCCCCCTGCTGCTACCCCCATCATCTTCTCCCCCTGCTGCCACCCCCATCATCTTCTCCCCCTGCTGCTACCCCCATCATCTTCTCCCCCTGCTGCTACCCCATCATCTTCTCCCCCTGCTGCCACCCCCATCATCTTCTCCCCCTGCTGCTACCCCCATCATCTTCTCCCCCTGCTGCCACCCCCATCATCTTCTCCCCCTGCTGCTACCCCCATCATCTTCTCCCCCTGCTGCTACCCCATCATCTTCTCCCCCTGCTTCCACCCCCATCATCTTCTCCCCCTGCTGCTACCCCCATCATCTTCTCCCCCTGCTGCCACCCCCATCATCTTCTCCCCCTGCTGCTACCCCCATCATCTTCTCCCCTGCTGCTACCCCCATCATCTTCTGCCCCTGCTGCTACCCCCATCATCTTCTCCCCCTGCTGCCACCCCCATCATCTTCTCCCCCTGCTGCTACCCCCATCATCTTCTCCCCCTGCTGCTACCCTTCATCATCTTCTCCCCCTGCTGCCACCCCCATCATCTTCTCCCCCTGCTGCCACCCCCATCATCTTCTCCCCCTGCTGCTACCCTTCATCATCTTCTCCCCCTGCTGCTACCCCCATCATCTTCTCCCCCTGCTGCTACCCTTCATCATCTTCTCCCCCTGCTGCTACCCCCATCATCTTCTCCCCCTGCTGCTACCCTTCATCATCTTCTCCCCCTGCTGCCACCCCCATCATCTTCTCCCCCTGCTGCCACCCCCATCATCTTCTCCCCCTGCTGCTACCCGCATCGTCTTCTCCCCCTGCTGCTACCCGCATCGTCTTCTCCCCCTGCTGCTACCCTTCATCATCTGCTGCCACCCCCATCATCTTCTCCCCCTGCTGCTACCCCCATCATCTTCTCCCCCTGCTGCTACCCTTCATCATCTTCTCCCCCTGCTGCTACCCTTCATCATCTTCTCCTCCTGCTGCCACCCCCATCATCTTCTCCCCCTGCTGCTACCCCCATCATCTTCTCCCCCTGCTGCTACCCCCATCATGTTCACCCCCTGCTGCTTCCCTGCCTTCCCAGCTTTCCCCCTCCCCCCCCCTCCCCGGCCTCTGTTGCCCCAGCTTCTCCCCCTGTCGCCCCAGCTGCCTCCCTTCCCCAGTCACCCCCAGCTCCCCGCCTGCAGTTGAGTTGGGGTCGGAGAAGTCTTCATGATGCTGCGCCAAATAGAGAAGAAAGGAAAAAGTGAGCGATGGCAATCGGAGAAGACGTCACCAGTGAGTCATTAGTAACTGCACTGTAATCACTTATAGGCTGGGTTCACACACAGTATATTTCAGTCAGTATTGTGGTCCTCATAGCAACCAAAACCAGGAGTGGATGGAAAACACAGAAAGGCTCTGTTCACATAATGTTGTAATTGAGTGGATGGCCGCCATTTAATGGCATATATTTGCTGTTATTTTAAAACAACGGCTGTTATATTGAAATAATGGCCGTTATTTACTGTTATATGACGGCCATCCACTCAATTACAACATTGTGTCAACAGATCCTTTCTGTGTTTTCCATCCACTCCTGGTTTTGGTTGCTATGAGGACCTGACATGAGGACCAAATACAGCCTCAAATATACATAGTGTGAACCCAGCCCTATAGTGTGCAGAGCCTGTGTACCATTGGGGTCTAAATGGGTCAGTGTTTTGTTTGCGGTAGTGTACTGACACAGCCCCGGGGTCACTACAGTACACTAGCGAAAACTTTTAAAATAGAACCCAACTACAACTACAGGCACTACAACTCCCAGCATATTATGAGGGCTGCAGACTGTCAGTACATGCTGGGAGTTGTAGTGCCTGCAGCTGTTGTAGTTGGGTCCTAGGAGCCTTATACACTGGATACTTTGTGGCATATAAGAATACATAGATCTGTGGGGGCTCAGTGCAGGGAAGTGACCCCAGAACATCACTAATAGGGGATAGAATAAAAACATCCCCCCCTATCACTATTAGTGATGTTCTGGGGTCACTTCTATATACTGATCCCCCTCAGACCTCTGTATTCTTATATACCCCACACAGCCTGCTGGGGTGGCTGGGGGGGAGGGGGGGGCCCAGGTTGGGTGGACAGCCCGGGGCCCAGGGTACATTTAATCCGCCACTGACTTTAGCATGTCATTGTGGTCACACCCACACAGCATGCTGTATTCTCTACCTTTAATGCTGATATTGTAATAAAGAAAAAAACTTTTTAAATTTTTTTTTTTTTTTTTAATTTCTTTTAATCTCCACACACATATTATGATTGCGCATCTTTTATTTTTGGTGTTGAGCCCCACAATAAGGTTTTTATCCGATATTATCTTGCATGTAATATACTGTTTTTTTCTCCAGGTGGGATTGACAGTGCCGGCTCTGATCCTTTTTGTGTTACTGCATCATTTTTGTGAATACGCTGCAGTACTGCAATGAAACTCCGGCATGTGTGAACAAAGCCCTAATTTCACTGCAGACTTTTGCACAATCAGCAAAGATCAGCTGCTTCTATCTGGTCAGAGATGGTGAATCACTCAGGGGATTGGTGGATCCAGCCAAGCCTCCTGGGACATCACGCCCTGCCCCCTGTCTGCATCATCAGCCTGTCCTCAGGCATGGAATTTTCGTCTCCTAAGGTGGGAGAGCAGTGGGAGCAGGAGACAATGTGGATTGGCACAGAGGCCATTTTTCTTCACTTCCTGGATTTCAAGCAGCTACCAGTGTGGCGGAACCGAACAGAAATGATAATACATTATATAGACACATCTATATAACTTTTAATAGAAAACAAGTTTTCCTTATGTTTTTGTTCTTAAGTAGAGGAGTCTGGCAGCGGCTTATCCCCTCCTCCCTCTACAGTTAAAACACATGAACACTCGGCCAAGCATTCATGTGTGGAGGTATATTAAGAGATGGTTGTCAGCTGTATTTTTCGCTAACAGCTTTTAAAGTTGTGTGGGCACCTTTAGATATAGGAATTTTGTTTTTAAATGTTTTGAATACATGTTTAATAATTGTATCTAAGTAATTGAATTGCTATGAAATAATCTTTGTAATATAGACCAATATTTGATTTACTTATACAAACCTCAATGGGAACCAATCAGCACATTAGTCCTTATTGGGCTTCCAGAACAGCTGCACAAACCTGGGAGCCAACTCTTTAGTGGTGTCAGGGGATCCGGGCTCTGTGCGCATGCGGATGTGCCTGCATCATTTCAGCACAATTCAGCACAAAGGAAGATTATCCAGGGATGATCTTCACAAACACCGGCCCAACCAGGTCACAGAATGGCCGGAGTTTTATGCCATCTGAACATAGCCTTATACTGCATGTGAGACAGGGGGTTTATTATTATTTTGTAACATTATAAATAATCATGCAATAAAGTAATATATTTTATGGAATTTGTGCCCAGGTTTACTTTTTAGTATACAATGTGTATTTTTTTGGTTTTCCACATTAATATAGTCTGATTTGTGACATATATGGGTAAGACTATGATGGGACTGTTGAAATATAGGAATTGTCACACAGAACTTTTGTGTATAAATGCGAGGCAGGGGGAGAGCTATGACTAGTCACCTGGGCTGTGACTAGTCACGGCTCTCTGTCATTTCAGCGTGCTCTGCAGGGTGATTGACAAGCAAGAAGGCCAGTAACTGTGCTGATTGGTTCCTTTTAAAGTCCAGTGAAAATAGGAATTTGCAAGCAGGCTTGGAGGAACATAATCAGCAAGCATTACTCTCCCTGTGCCCCTGAAGTGCTCCGCAACAGTTTCCAGGATCCCCACTAAAACACATTTTCCCCCTGAGTTCTGCTCTGAAAATAGCAAAAAGGAAAAACAGCTCACCCTATGGCCAATGGTAACTTGTGCAGTTTCCCAGGAATGGAGCACGTGGATCACGGTGGCGGGCCGTCACCCGTATGCAATGTCCAAAGGAATAGAGGAGCTGTGGAAAATCTATTCCTCTGTTCTGAAAATGCCCGGCCCAGGTGAGGGATCGCATGCCCAGCCAATCAGTAATTGGAGCGGCGTCCCACCCCAATCACTGATTGGCTGAGCGGGCAATCAATCTCATGACGTTGCTGGAGCAGGTGATCCTTTATACCGGCCGGGCTCCCGAAGTGGTGAGACAGTACTGCGGAGGCATGAAAAAGGTTCCTATGGCTGTATCCATGTTTTCCAGGCAGTCTTTGGGCTGCATCCAACTTCAGCAGCTACCACTAATCAAATGCCACACATTTGGGTTCGGAAGAACTTGAGCATAATCAAAGTTCACTCAACTCTAAAAAGTAGGGCTTAATTATGTTCCTCCCTGTCTGCATGCAAATTTTTATTTTCTCCAGACTTCTCCTTTAAGTGAAATGTGTATGCACATCCCAGGAGACAGGCTAATTGCAATACAGTAATAATCACTGCTGTTTATAAGAATATTCAGCGAATTTTGTGTGTGTGACATTATTTCAAATATTTATAGATCAATATAGAACTTGAATGAATTTATAGATGAAATGAAGGGTACATGGTTTACAAGAAGATTGACAGAACTGAACTATATTTTTCTATGAAGCATTTAAGTGGGTGTATAATATTCAGTGTGGCGAATTAGATTAGGGTTGCTGCTTGTCAAGTCATTTTTCTGCAGGTAATTCCTCACACAGATTTAATGGCTTTGTTTTCCATGTAAACAGATGTCCTTTCACTGGCACAAGCCCATCAGAAGTCACTGAGGTGGGGTGAAATCACATTTTCCACTTCATGAAGCAGAACATCTCCAGCTTCATTTTCTCTACAATCCTAAAGGGCCTCTTAATCAAACTTTAAAGTATCAAGACAATCTGGAGCTCAGTGATGATAGATAGATAGATAGATAGATAGATAGATAGATAGATAGATAGATAGATAGATAATACTTTTTAAGATAAAGGTGGTATATACATATTTCACATAATATCAGTATAAATCCCTAGATCAAGGACCCTTCTCTCTGGACTCACACATCCAGGCCCCTCTTATCTCTTTTAATGCATTCACCATGAAATATAAGAACTAGTACATTGGTGCCTTTGATTACGAGTATAATTCGTTCCAGGACTGTGCTTGTAATCCAAATCCACTCTTAAACCAAAGCAAAATGCAGACAATTGGTTCCACACCCCAAAAATAATGATTTATATTCTGAATAACATGTAAAACAAATAAAACAAACATTTGGAAACAGCTAAATATGTGATATTATGAGTTACTGTACAGTAAAGCAATCAGCATGTGGAGTATAATGTATAGTAAGTGCATAAACCTGAAAAACAGCAGCAGTTTGTAGATATAGGATGGAGCTGCAGATGCCCATAATGCAGTAGAATAGTGCAACAGGCTAGAATAGAGAAGAAGGGCTGCTGTCAGAGGTCTGTGTGGTCACATGACAACAATGGGAAAGGGGGGGGTCAGATGGACCAATCAGGACTGACAGAGACTGCAGGGAGCATGAAGGAATGAGCAGGGCAGATGTGGGCACAGTATAGCAGCACTCTCTGTCTGGGGAGAGAGAGGTTACAGCTATGAAGAGGTTACCTCCACAGTCCTGTCCCCTGATGTAAGCCCCAGTCTGAAGTGGATCTGCTATGATTTGGAAGGTGAGGGGGACTTCCTGGGTCAAAGTACAGTGCTGTAGACCACACTATGCAGACCATGCCCCTCCCCCACTCGTTCTCCCACCCAGTACAGGGAGCTCTTAAACCAAAGCAATGCTCTTAAACCAAGTCACAATTTTGAAGTTGTTACTCTTAAACCAAGGTACCACTGTATATGAAAAAGAGTTCCATAGTCTCACTGTTCCCTTCTATGTTGGTGTAGAATTCCTCTTTACTCTAGTAGTAGATGCCCTCTAGTTACAGATACAGTCCTAGATATACAGCAAATAAATCATGTTAGAGATCCAAGTATTGACCCAATTGTATATTTATATTTAATTATCAGGTCTTTCATATTTTTTTTTATAAAATTTCTGAGTACTGTAGTACACCCATTCCATTTATTACTTTGGTAGCTCACCTGTGACCCCGCTCGAGCAATATTATGTCTAAAGATAAAACTTGATAAATAAAAATCAGGAGAGACTTGAGGATTTGAATCTGTGTAGTCTGAACGAAAGAAAGGAAAGGCGGGACATGATAGAAAACTTTAAAGGCCTAAATATGGCTCACGAGGGAAGTGGTTATTTTTTTAAATAAAAAACTGAACACTAGAACAAGAGAACACAATCTAATGGTTAGTTAAGGGAAAGATCAGAAGCAACATGAGAAACTATTACTTTACTGAAAGAGTAGTAGATACTTGGAACAACCTCCAAGCAGATGTGATTGGTAAATCTACAATAACTGAATACAAACCTGCCTGAGATAAACATATATATCCTAAGATAATAATAATAAAAAAAAAACTAAAAGGGCAGACTAGATGGACCCAGTGGTCTTATTTTGCTGAGAATCTTCTATGTTTCTTTCTTGGGCACAATAGGGGGAATTTCTCAATCTTTGTATGACACTTTCTGTCATAAATTGCACCTATAAGTAATGCACTGCATTTTAGACAAATTTGTCAAAATTGTAGACCATTTAAAGGGTTAAAGGGAAAGTGAATATAGTTTTTTTGTTTTAACCAACTACATGAACACCAGTTTAAAGAATGCATTAACTCCCAGAATACCCCTTTTACTGTGGCAGCTTCCATTACTACAACCTCAGTGCTGCTACTTTATTGACCCCAAAATTATCCTCTAATATCAATTTGAGCACCTTGCTTAATGTTTCCACAGAAATAGTGTTCTTTATCATCTACAATCCAGCACAACAAGAAACAGCAGTTATGTTGTGCCCTCTCTAAAATGCTCGGTAGCAATAAAAACACCATTCACATTGTGCCCGCTCTAAACTGCTCCAAAGCAATAGAACCATTCACTTTGTGCCCCCTCTAAAATTCTACACAACAAATAGCACTATTCAGGCTGTGCACTGACTAAATTGCTGTAGGGCAAATGGTGCCGCTGAAAAGTGCTCATGCTAATATTCAGTGCAGTACACTTCATGCCTGCTCACATTCACCACGGTAAGTAGCAGCATATACAAACAGTGACCCTAAAATATTTGATTTATTCTGCAATACAGTGTCTTTCAATGTGTCCCACAGAAAAATCATTGGGCCTTAAAAATATTGTGTCTAATATGATACTGCACACATAGGGGGAAATTTATCAAGGGTTTTGCGCCTATTTTTAGGTGAATAATTGGATTTTACGACATTGGTCTAAGTTCTATTTATGAACCAGTATTCGACAGGAAAAAATTTTTTTAGATGCGACTTTTTTTTAATCTGCCTGTTTTGAGTATTTACCCAAAAGTTCACATAATCCGGGATTAGCGCCCAATTTATCACTTGCGATTTTTTAAAAAGTGATGCAGCTGGGGGTAAAACCATATGGGATGGCTGGAACTTGCAGATTCCCTCATGATGGCATGGATGTGCGATGCCCTAGCCCCTAGGGGCCACCCCGCAGTGTAGATGGTGCTAACAGGCAGGAACCGGGGCAGCTGTAGGGTATAGGGTTGTCACGGTGAAGGCACAAGGGTGATACAGCTGGAAACCGGGCTCCCGACCATGCGGGGATATTGGGCATGTGATGCCTCGTTGTCCTTAGTCAGGGCACCAATTATCACACCAATGCCAAGGTTCAGAAACAACAGTAGTTGTATATTTATTGTAACGGTGGTAACAAGTAACAACAGTCTCTCCGGATGCAACCGGGTATAAGGCAGACTTAAATAAAGCAGAGTAATGGGTGATGCTGCAATAGGCTGTGAGAGTAGCGTGCTGAATGATGGGAGTAGTAGTGAAACTGAGGATGAGATGCTGGGTGGAATGAGACTTGAATGAAATACTTGCTGTTGATGATTAGAGAAGATGATGAGAGGAATGACTGAAGAATCGACACCCAGATGAGAATCTTGAGACTTGAGACAGAACACAGCCAGTGGACTGGAGCAGCAGAGCACACGCAGGTCTCTCTCTTAGCAGGAAGAGAGAACAGACACAGGACTTGTCCCCTGAAGGTGGAGAACAAGACTGAGGTAGAACAGGAAGTCACATGGTAACCCCAGCCAAAGCTCGATGACCATTGGGGGTACCATGGCAACAGGGCACAGTCACGTGACATCCAGCCATTGCATGAAATATACATGAGAAGTACCACACTTGAACACTGGGAGGCAACATAATACCTTTAGGCACTGATACCTGAATATACCTACAAGAAATGAATGGAATAGCAGACCTGAATACTGAAGGGGGGTGACACAATACACGCAGTTTGCAGTGGACCATAGCTTTCCAGAACAGAACCGGTCATAGTAAAAGTGTGAGGATAAGAGGGCTGTTCTGGGACACTGCATACCTCCCTACTAGAAATGAGCCGACCTCGGCGAACCACAAGTTGAGGTAGATGTGGCTGAATGAACATAGAGGACCAAGACAACAAGACAAGAGGAAGGAATGTGAGTGTGAGTGAGTATATAGGTGTGTGTTTCCCACGCTCACGGCACAGGTGACAAGAGAAGATATTAAGAGAAAGAAAACCCTAGTGGCAGGACTTCACCTAGGGGTGCCTAACGTACTCTGGTTACAGGTAGTTAGTGCGTGAACCATCTGACATGGAAGTCAGGACAACTTAACTGCTGGCAGGCGACCCTCAAATTCCAGACAGTTTGGACAGTAGGTTTCCAATGAAATACGTTACCCTACTGGAAAAAGAACGTGAAGACCTGTGTACTGCCTTGGGTGTTTGTGCGAAGTGACTTGGACACCTGGAAGAGAAAGAAGAAAATAACAAAAGCAAGCATACATTTGGGCGCCCATGCATACCGGTCAATCATACACTCAATTACTCGATAGGCCGAACACACGAAAAAGGTATCCAAGGTGCAATATGTACGAACAAATGTAAATGTTGAGTATGACTATGTGTAGCAACTACTGTGTGTTGGGACAAAACAGGGATAAACAAACCATGGAAACACAAGAAAGGGAAACATAGAAGACAAGAACACTGCGAGGTCCCGAACAATACTGGCTCGAGGGAATCTTTCCAGTGGATGACACAATACAATATATGAAGGAAATAAAAAACCCTTGTGAGGAAATACACTCTTTGAAAAATATACTCTTTAGAAAATAGACTTTCTCTGAGGCTATAGATATATACTGACTTCTTACTCAGAGGAGGAGGAAACTGTCTGACTCTGACATGAAAATATACACTGTGAGAAGAAATACTTTTCAAAAGACATAGTTTACTCTGAGACTAAATGACTTTCCTGCTTACTCAGAGGAAGGAAATATATATATAAGACTCTGACAAGAAAATATACTTCTTTCAAAAGAGACACTGTACTCTCAGGCTATCTGAATAACCTTTCTGCTTACTCAGAGGAGAAAATAGATATGACTCTGATAATAAGATCGACTTTAAATATTGAAGTGCAATAATAGAGTGCAATAATGAACTTCTGACAATCACATAATCATGAAAAGTGCTTTAGGAAGAACTGGGTAAGTGTCTCTGTTGTGGTAGTCTCTTTAGGCAATTAGACCATTGTCCATGTAAAGGCTCTGGGACAGGCACTAGAGAACAATACAATAATTTGAGTGTCCATCAGCACATAGCTGGATAATAGACAAAGTTCTTGGTCAGGAGGACCAGGTGCGAACCTTGAACGTTGCAAAGAACTTCTTAATCACACAAGAACAACAAACAAAACAGAAACAGTTTAAGGAGTCTGGTCTCTATAGCGAATTATTGTGAAGAGGCGGGAGGACCCTCATTAGGCCCCTTCTCCTTCTTCTGCTTTTTCTTCTCCCATGGATAATAGAAGCGTGGGGACGCTGGAGCAGAGGCATCCGCGGACGCAGTGGTGACCACAACGCTAGGGGTCACTGTGGTGACGGGAGAGATGATTGGCGCCACATGGTAAGTGACCGTAGTGGTGGAGCAAGCGGCTTTAGCCACAGCAGCAGGAGCAGTAGAGCAGGCTGCGGTGGTAGCTGAACCTGGAGCCCTGAAAGCAGCAGGGATAGAACCTAGAGGTTTAAAATCCTGCCAATCTTCATCCCAATTCTCTGAGGGAGTTGGTAGAAAGGGCCGCTGTATAGTGTTCTTAGGCCGGGTAACTGCTGCAGCCCATGGACCCTTTGGGGATTCCACCAGGGTATATTCAATAACTTCTCCAGGGACAAGGTTATTGAGATAGGTGGGTTGGTAGTCTCACATTACAGCTCGTCTTTTCACCAGCACCAGTAACCCAGTGTACGAATCCATGACCAGACCATACCCCCTTCGCTTGTCAAATTTGGTCACGGTTCCTCTCCTCCTTTCCAGGGGGGCAGCACCGGGTTGAGGTTTTTCCAGCTTGCGGATGAACAACCGCTCAGATGCAGCATTAGATTCTAGATAGGGGGTATATGGGTGACCCCACAGCGGAGCATAATCTGGATAAGGCACAGATGGAGGTGGTTCCGGCGCTAGGCCGGGTTGGGTAAGAAAGATATCACCGGCAGTAGGGGCTGCTGTGAGCTGCCGGGCGGTGGTAGCTGCTGCAGGCGGCGTGGTAGCCATAGCGGGCGCAGCTTTAGTGGCAGGGGGTAAAAGAGCAAGAGCCCGCTGGATCTCGTCCACCAACTGCATGACCCTAGGCTCCCGGCCAAATACCCATCGCGGGAGAGGTGGAGAATCCCGGCCAGGGGGTTGCCACAGGCCCGGGGAGATGGGGCCCTTAGAGAAAGTCTTACCCCCTAGCTTCGGGTCTGGAGGCACTGCTGAGGACCCGTCTACGATCCGGTCATCGTCGGAGGAAAGCGATGGCCCGGTAGAGAAGGTGTAGCGGGAGGAGCCAGAATGCTCGGGGCTGGAGGCACCGCTGAGTCCAGAAGAAGTCTTCTCACCTCTGTCAGGGGAGCTTGGTGTGGAGGCCCGGCTTGGATGCTCGTCTCCAGACCGGACGGAACCCCAGCTGCTGTCACTGTCCGAGGGCAGCGGAGCTAGCAAGCAGGCTGGATCGAGTTCTGGCAGAATCGTAGGAAGCTCCGGTAGAGGAAGTACGGCAGCCGCGGAGTTGCACTGACGTGGTCTTGAGGACCTGGGAGGAGGCGGAGCGCAGAGGCTGAAGTTCTGGCCCAGTAGCCTTCCCCGCAACAGTGACTTTATCTGGCGGAGGCAGCCAATCAGGAGCAGTCCATGTAAAGTCTATGGCGACGGGCGATTCCTGCACTTTGGCAGCATGGCGGTTAACCCCCTCCTGTCCGGGGTATGGCGCAGTTAGAAACTGAAAAAGACGGTGGCCATCTTGTGTACCGTCTAGGGCCCTGAGCGCCTCGATTACCCCCATGGTGATATGGCAAAGTCTTTTTGGGATTGTGGCACACTTTTGGGGGCACACAACGTGATCTGTATCCTGTTCATGATGCCAAATGCGATGCCCTGGCCCCTAGGGGCCACTCCGCAGTGTAGATGGTGCTAACAGGCAGGAACCGGGGCAGCTGTAGGGTATAGGGTTGTCACAGTGAAGGCACAAGGGTGATACAGCTGGAAAGCGGGCTCCTGACCATGCGGGGATACTGGGCATGCGATTCTTCATTGTCTTTAGTCAGGGCACCAATTATCACACCAATGCCAAGGTTCAGAAACAATGGTAGTTGTATATTTATTGTAACGGTGGTAACTAGTAGCAACAGTGTCTCCGGATGCAACTGGGTATAAGGCAGACTTGAATAAAGCAGAGTAATGGGTGATGCTGCAATAGGCTGTGAGAGTAGCGTGCTGATTGATGGGAGTAGTAGTGAAACTGAGGATGAGATGCTGGGTGGAATGAGACTTGAATGAAATACTTGCTGTTGATGATTAGAGAAGATGATGAGAGGAATGACTGAAGAATCAACACCCAGATGAGAATCTTGAGACTTGAGACAGGAACACAGCCAGTGGACTGGAGCAGCAGAGCACACGCAGGTCTCTCTCTTAGCAGGAAGAGAGAACAGACACAGAACTTGTCCCCTGAAGGTGGAGAACAAGACTGAGGTAGAACAGGAAGTCACATGGTAACCCCAGCCAAAGCTCGATGACCATTGGGGGTACCATGGCAACAGGGCACAGTCACGTGACATCCAGCCATTGCATCATCACACCATTAGGCATATACAGAGAAATATACATGAGAAGTACCATGCTTGAACACTGGGAGGCAACATAATACCTTTAGACACTGATACCTGAATATACATACAAGAAATGAATGGAATAGCAGACCTGAATACTGAAGGGGGGGTGACACAATACACGCAGTTTGCAGTGGACCATAGCTTTCCAGAACAGAACCGGTCATAGTAAAAGTGTGAGGATAAGAGGGCTGTTCTGGGACACTGCAGATGCTTCCATGGGATTGCCTCTACTTTCTTTGGGCTGGCACAATGAAAACTGTGGCTGTATAGCAGGTGTATATTTTTTCCCACAATCTCTCTCTCTGTATATAATCCTTCCTTGCTCTCTCCTTCAGGGTGGGGCTAGGTTGAATTACAAGGATATAACAGAATCTTTGGATGAGTTGTTTGGCTCCAAGAAAGCTGGAATTATTACTCACCGATAATTCGTTTTTCATGAGTCCATCATGACAGCACCACCTGGAGATTGAATGCCATTAGTCCTAATAGGAACAGGAAGCATGAGAGGTTAAAAAGGGCCCCTCCCCACTTCACCCTCAGTGTTTATCAATTACTATCAGCATAGTATATTCAAACACAAGTATCATACTAAACATAACAAGGGTGGGTAATAAACGGGTGCTGTCATGATGGACTCATGAAAAACGAATTATCGGTGAGTAATAATTCCAGCTTTTCAGACCGTCCAGTCATGACAGCACCACCTGGAGACATACCAGATAATAGAATTAGGGGGGGACCACAGTCTGTAGCACTTTCTGTCCGAACGCTAGGTCCTGGGACGTGGCCACATTCAGCTTGTAGTGCCGGTAGAAGGTATGAGGGGATGACCATGTAGCCGCTCTGCAAATCTGCTCGAGTGAGGCCGCAGATTTCTCTGCCCAGGAGACAGACATAGCTCGGGTAGAGTGAGCTTTTAGAGCTTTTGGTACTTCTTTGTTTGAGGCCTTATATGCCTCTGAGATTGCCGACTTCATCCATCTTGCTATGGATGCCTTTGAAGCTTTCTTGCCTTTATTGGGGCCTTGGAATTGGAGAAACAGATTAGCGTCTGTTCTCCAGTCTTTGGTATTTTGGAGATACGCAAGAACTGCCCTGCGAACATCTAAGGCATGAAAACAAATTTCCTTGTCGTTTTTAGGAGGATCACAGAAAGAAAGCAGGATGATATCTTGTGACCTGTGAAAATTTGAGACCACCTTAGGAAGAAAAGACGGGTTTAGTTTGAGTACAATTCTATCATCTAGGATCGTAAGGAACGGTTCTTCTGTGGAGAGTGCTTGAATTTCACAGACTCTTTTCGCAGATGTTATGGCGACTATAAAAAAACGGTTTTTAGTGTCAAAAATCTAGTGGATAGTTCCTGCAAAGGCTCAAAGGGTTTTTGAGTTAGGGCCTGAAGGACTAGGTTTAAGTCCCAGGGAGGAGTAAGGTTTGAGATTTTAGGTTTTAATCTTGACACTGCCCTGAAAAATCCTTTAATCCACCTATGCTCAGCAATTGGTGAATCGAAGAAACAACCCAGAGCAGACACCTGGACTTTGAGTGTGCTGAGGGAAAGCCCTTTGTCTAGTCCTTGTTGCAGGAAATCCAATATTTGTGGAATGTCCGGTTTACAGGGGTCAGAAGGAGTCTTGCCACACCATGAGCAGAATTTTTTCCAGTATTTTAAGTAAATGGTGGAGGTAACATCTTTTTTGCTACCTAGCATGGTGTCAATAACTCTTGGTGAAAGTCCCTTGCAAGCTAAGACGGACTTCTCAGTAACCAAGCCGCCAGGTGAAGTTGCTGAATCCCTTGATGATTTAGAGGACCCTGGACGAGAAGATCTTCCCTTTGTGGCAGTAGGAGGGGACCTTCTATTGCCAGTTTTTTCAGGACACAAAACCAACTTCTTTTTGGCCAGACTGGCGCTATGAAAATTACCTGTGTGTAAGCAGCTAGGATTTTCTGCAGAGCTCTTCCCAACAGAGGAAACGGAGGGAACGCATAAGCTAGCTGGAAATTCCACGGCTGAATAAGAGCGTCCACCGCCTCCGGATTGTCCTTTAGGTTTAAGGAGTAGAACCTTTCCACTTTCCTGTTTTTCTTTGTGGCGAATAGGTCCACCTCCGGAGTTCCCCATTTTTCTGTTAGACTCTGGAATACCTGTTGGTTTAGACTCCATTCCCCTGGTAAGATCTTTTCTCGGCTTAGGTAGTCTGCTTTTGTGTTGTCTGTCCCTTTTACATGGACTGCTGACAGTGACTGAAGATGTACTACCGCCCAGCTGAAGATCTCTGCTGCCATTTTTTGTAGAAGTGAGTGACGTGTCCCGCCTTGGTGATTTATGAACGCCACTGTAGTTGCATTGTCTGAGTATACCTTGACGTCTTTTTTGTGTAGGAGATGTTCTGCACCTTTTAGCGCTTTGTATACCGCCTTCAGTTCTCTTAGATTCGAGGAGCATCTGCTTGTCCTTTCTGACCACTGTCCCTGGAGATATAGATCTTGTATATGTGCTCCCCAACCCCATTGACTGGCGTCGGTCGTCAGGGTTACTAGCTGTGGAGGAAACCAGAGGAAACCTTTTGTAAGGTTTCTTTCGCTTACCCACCACTTCATTGACAACTTTATCTGTGTTGACACCGACATCTCTGCGTCCAGATGCGATTTTCGGCGATCCCAGATCTTTGAGATTTGAGCTTGTAGGATGCGTGAGTGGCTCTGGCACCACGGCACTGCCGGCATGCATGATGTCATAGAACTGAGGACAGACATTGCTTCCCGAATTGTTGTCTTCTTCTTTCTGGAAAATTTCTTGAATTTGTCCAGGAGAGTTTGAACTTTGTCCTGAGGAAGAAAGGTCGTCTGTTTCTCTGTGTCTAACATCATGCCTAGAAATTTCTTTTTGTGGGATGGTGTTAGATCTGATTTTTGGACGTTCACGATCCAGCCTAAGTCCTAAAGAGAGGAAATGGTCAAGGCAATGTGTACATTCAGCTGTTCTTTGGATTGTGCAACAATAAGCAGGTCGTCTAAGTAAGGGACTATCGTCACACCTTTTAACCTGAGATAAGCTATCGCTTCTACCATCACCTTTGTGAATATCCGGGGTGCAGAGGCTATCCCGAATGGGAGTGCCCTGAACTGGAAGTGATGAGTGGTACTGTTGTGTATCAGAGCAAATCTTAGGTATTTCTGGTGACTTTCGTCGATAGGAATATGAAAATAGGCGTCTTTTAAGTGTATTGTGGCTAGCCATGCTCCCTTGGTTATTAGTGGAATCACTGTTTTTAGAGTTTCCATTTTGAACCTCTTGTAGGCTATTACTCGGTTTAGAGGCTTGAGGTTTATGATTGTCCTGAAAGCTCCATTTGGTTTCTGAACCAGAAACAACCGAGAGTAATGGCCTAGACCCTGTTGGGAGAGAGGTACTGGAACAACAGCCTCCAACGAGAGAAGTTCTGATATGCCTTGCTACAGACGGTCGTTTAGTAAGTCTGAGTTGAGATTGGTGGTACAAAATTTTGGAGGAGGAAGGTCTGAGAACTCTATCTTGTAACCCTTTTCTATAATTGTCAGTATAAAAGGATTTGATGTAATATTCTCCCACTGATGGAAAAATTGGGAAAGCCTCCCTCCTACCGGGATCGAGTCATTGTTTTTTGTCAGCGGGTTTGGGATTGAGCATAAACTCTCTCCCTTTGCCGCCCTTGGGGTAACTCCATCGCCCCGATTTCCCTTTTCCTCTGTATGAAGTGGAGGTGTACTGCCTATAGGGACAAAAATTTTGTTTACCTTTAGATGATTTTTCTTTCGGAGAATCCTTCTTCCTGTCCGCAGACTTTTCCAGGATGGAATCAAGTACAGATCCGAACACTAGAGACCCTTCGAAGGGAATAGCACATAGTTTAGTCTTAGAGAGGTTATCACCCTCCCAGCTCTTTAACCAGAGCGCCCTTCTAGCCGAGTTGGTAAGGGCTACAGATTTAGCTGCGAAACGGACAGACTCTGCTGAAACGTCCACCAGAAAGGCTGTGGCAAGTTTTAGCATAGGTACAGATTTCAACAAATCTTCTCTAGAGGACTTATTACGGAGATGATTCCCATCGGCAGAATCCCATGCTTTGCGCAGCAAGCTATCCATTTTCCTATCTATGGGGTCCTTGAGCTGCGAGGCGTCCTCGAAAGGAAGGGAGGTTTTCTTTACCACCTTGGCTACCTGGATATCAATCTTTGGGGATTCTGACCAGAGGTTGATATCCGATTCATCAAAGGGGAATCTTGCTCTAAATTCCTTAGGAATCTGTAACCTTTTTCCGGGGTCACGCCACTCATCTAGAATCATGTCTTTGATGTTACTATGAATAGGAAAAACACGTTTTTTCTTAGGCTTAAGGCCCGCAAACATTCCATCTTGTTTATTTAGGGACTCCTGAATTTCCTTGATATCCATAGTATTTCTGATAGCATTTAATAGGATATCCGTATCCTCAGCCGAAAAGTAGTATCTTTTAGGCTCCTCTAATGCTTCAGGGACAACTTCGGTTTGATCCTCACCGGATTTGTCACCAGGAGACAGAGGCTGTTCCTCAGAATCGGAATCAGAAATAATACGTCTATGTTTTTTAGGAGGTGGCTCAGGTGACTGAGACCTGTCTTTGGCCAGGGCAGCAGAGACTGTGGCTTTCACCTCCTGATTAATTACTTTCCGGAGTTCCTCCACCAGGGATGGAGACTCCTGTCTCACAATATTAGCAGTACATCTTGGGCAAAGGGGCTTATTGTATCCTTCAGACAACTTGTCTTTGCAGATTACGCATTTCCCCATATGTGGCTCCTTGTCTCCCTAAGGAGAGAAGGAAAGCCGTTACCAAAAGTACATAGTACAGTAAGTGAATCCCCCCTTGGGGTCAGCTACTCACACTGCTGGCAGAGGTGGCCTGCTCCACAGATTCAGAGCGTAGGGTGTCCATAGCAGCATGGAGGCAGGAGAGACCGAGTGAGCATATGTCTTACCTTATATATGATTTCAGACCTCAGACCAGCTTGTAATTGGCGCCACCGGCGCACACACCCCCTACGGAAACCCTGCGCCGGCCTAGCGATCTTCCGGTGACCGGAGCCATCTTGGGGCGGAGCTTCCGGTTCCAGAATGCTCCGCGTTCCTGCGTGTGACGTTAGACGTCACACGCACTCCGGGACTGAAAGTGACCAGGGGAGAGCACACACGTGGTCCCGCGGCCTAGCTATTGGAGCCGCAACGCTCCTTCCCCACTGCTTCAACTCCGGGAGCGTGGCAGCAGGGAAATGTGGGACCAGGAGGCACCATCCGCGCGACCCGGTGCAGGCCTCAGAGGAGAGCTGGAGACTTGGCCAGATGCCCTCGCCTGCCTGACTGCTACATCCAATACTGATCCCGCCGTCAGCCCCAGGACCAGAAGGAGGTAAGACCTCCCGTGCTATGTCCTCATAGGAACAGGAAAACACTGAGGGTGAAGTGGGGAGGGGCCCTTTTTAACCTCTTGTGCTTCCTGTTCCTATTAGGACTAATGACATTCAATCTCCAGGTGGTGCTGTCATGACTGGACGGTCTGAAAATTCTAGATTTTAGACCTAATTCTAAAAGACACTCTTCTTTTCCCTCACTGTACCCTAAAGTGACTCAACTTCCTAGAGAAAAAACAAGGGCTAGAGCAAAGTCCTCCCTAATCTAGAATGTTTCCAATGCAAGGGTATGGGACATGTGTAGAGTATGAGGTAAGACTTTACTCACAACCAGAAGTGATATGAATAAAATTACAGCACAACATTGGCGTAACAACAATGCAAAAGTACATAAGAAACATGAAAACAGGGTACTATCTACCACCACCCAGCCAACAAGCTCTGTAGTGTACACAGTGGGACACTGCATTTGTATCAACTGTACTGCTGCATGTTAGTCATTGCTAACAGAGGTTACGCTGAGGATAAAAACCTGGGGATTCCCTATGAGAAAATAAAGATTTCCTTCAGAGGTATAGGGTGAGCAGCACACAAACCTTTAGACACTGTGCAATACCCAGGGTTTCCTTAGATTTCTGTCACATAATTTACTAGCTGTCAGGGATACAAATTGGCCTAATTCAATGTCGGAAATAGCTCAAAACAAAATCTATTAGGAATCAAGTGGGTCCACATCTCCTATAGGCCTTAAAACTGAGGAGTATATAATATACAGTTTTGTGATGTGATAATGTCTTTATTTAGATGCGTTATCAATAAATAATACACTGTGATTTATAATTCATGCAATTTTTATTATGATTAAGCTGAGCCAAACTTGTGAATTATTACCTTTAAATTCACCATACAGAATAGGCATGACTTAAGCGCACTGTAGAAATAGTCTCCATTTCTGTTCTTTGCGCCTTTTCCAATGCATTGAAAAGGGAAATGCCTAACAATAAGATTTAAATCAACAGCTTTCACCCCAGATGAATTTTCTGACAGCAAAGTGCTAGATCTGTTGGATTTCAAAGATGTGGAACCGCATGACATCAACAGTGAGCAATTAAAACTGTTACCATTCAACACATTTCCCTTCCCAGCTGCTAGAAAATGGCACCTTTTCACTAGTGCCTGACATTTGCAGTTCTTTCCATGTCATTCCCAGCTATTTTTAGGTTCTTTTCGTGGAGGAGTCATGGATAATTAGTGTGTGCAAAGACCTACATATATTAAACACTTTAGAGGATAAAACAGAAGATATGTGAAAGTATAACATTAATAACTCCGTAAGTGAACTTGGGAATATTTACAGAAGGCTGCCGGCTGTGGGTGGTGCACTTAGCCTCCCTCTCGTCATCTATCCAAGAAGATACAACCTCAGCTGAAATACCTGCATCATAAGTCGATGTCTCGGAAACAGCTTCATTTCACTGTTTCTGATGACATCTTCACACTGAGATTCCTCTGTTGCCTAATGTTTTGTCTTCATACATTCCTGTTTCCTGAATGTCTTAAAAACAATTTGGGCCACATGTATCATCCGGCGGACGGATGATTTTTGGCGGAAAGTGCCGATTTGCGTATTATTTTATACGCAAATGGCCGATTTGCGAATAAAATAATCGCAAATCGGCACTTTCCGCCGAGTACGCCAGGGGGCGGAAAGGGGGCGGAACGTAGGCGGGAAGTGGGCGGAACGGAGGGCGCGGACTCAGAGTCCGCGCGATTTATCATCCGTTCCGCCCAAATGTACGCCGAAAACCTACTCCAGTCCTCAGCTGGCGTAGGTTTTCGGCGGTGCGCACCGGCGCGCACAGGATTTATGTACAGGCAGTCCGCCTCTACATAAATCCCCGTACCGACGGAGCTGCGGGGGCATTTTTAAGTCCGGCGTAAAAAACGCCGGACTTAATAAATGCCTCCCTTTGTCTTTAAGACATTCACATTGTGGACTGTATACCTCAGACAAGAAACATATTCCAATATCCATATTACCCCAATACATTACCCCCCAACTCCAGAGCTAGTAGCTGGGGGACATTTCTGGCAAAATAGAAAGATTGCCACTTGATAAAAAGAATCACCAACCCCACAACACACAATAGTGGGAAATTGTGAAGTAGATTTCTGGCTTAGGCTGCGTCAGTGTCAGTGAAGATCAGTAACTTCATTTGTGCTGAATTGGGATGCGGGTTCATCCGTGTGTGCCCTCATCCCAATTCACCATAGCACACAATGGAAAGTGCGGCCGGAGTTGTACTTTATATTATGTGAGCTGTCAGTGTTTTGCATTCATTGAATAGTGACCGTAAAAACTGACATATTAGTTTTTCGTGCGGCCGCTAGGGCTCTCGGCTAAAGTGTATACTATGTGTGATTCCATTGACTGTGGAGCAACATAAATTTTCTATTACTCATGGCCGTTGTTGCAAACCGGCAACAATGGCCGAGATTAATAGAAAATTTAAGTTGTGTGAACTTAGCCTTAGAAAGGAGAGGCAATTGGGAAATATTACACCAAGATAGCCTAAAGGGGCTACTGCTTCCGGGGCTGCAGGGAACATAACAATGCTGTATACTTACCTGTCCACCTTTGCCTCCCGGGCCACACACTGTCGCCAGCTCTCCGATGCTGTAATAAGTTTTACAAGTAAGTTTTACTGCTGAGGTGCTGTTCCCACAGGAAATGCCCGCTCAGTGTAGAAAGTAAACCCAAGTAAAAATGACTGTTTTCAAAAGCCTTGCAATACTATATAAAACATTCCTGGAAATCCAATGGCATGTGCAACAATTACATTACACAACCCAAGTTGTGACACTGTAGCTACAAGACCCTTGTTAGGGTAATGTAACAGGTCATTTTTCAGTTTTGTCAAAAAGAAAAAGAAAGAAAAAAAGAAAAAAGGAAAGGGACGGCATATTGGTGATTACAAGAGCACTAAAAGGTATAATTAGATTCTTTGAATTCATTCCAAATGCTCCATATCTTTAAATATTTATTATATTTCCTATTTCTAGACCAGCACAGTTTTTTTCAAAGCAGTTTTTTCCATTATTCCACAAACTTCTCTGGCTGGGTTTACATGCTTTTAAGTTGGCACATGGCATTGCCTGCTTATCCAATCAGCAGCCACAGTGGTGTATTGACATTAACTGGCACAGCAGGCAATACCATTGGGGACTTAGAACCTGCCAGCACTATGTAGCAGGACTGGTATTTTTTTAATACCATTTTGCAGTGGAGAAGCAGGGAAGTTAGTGTTTTATTATTTTTTAAAATCTGTCATGGGGACAGATTAATACAGCTGTGTCTCCCAACCTGTGGCTTTATAGTAACCAACTCCCATCATGCCCTGCTGTAAGGTCATGATCGGGCTTGTAGTTTTGCAACAGCTGGAGAGCCACAGATTGGTAAACAATGATTAGATGCATCGTACATTAGCCAGCAGATCATTTATGGTCTGTGAATCAGTTTATCAGGGGCATGGTGATGCAGTACATTAGGGGACAGTGGCACAATTCAATAGGTAACAGTTCATTGGTGGTACAGTGATAGATTATTACAGCATGAGACATAAGGGAATGGTGACACACTCTATTACGGGCTGTTCATTATGCTGTTCTGTTTTGCCCTACTCCGGGCCTTTTTACACTGCCATACAAACAAGTGCCACAAGCGAACACAGATCAGCAAGATTGGTGCCCATTTTCCAAGCCTTGAGGCAGTGGTGTAGCTACCTTAAAGGTCGCCCATGGTACTGCTATGTGGGCCAAGAACTTTGGGGGCCTGCAAGCCCAGACCGGCATATGGGCTTTTAACAGTTAAAGTGATATTGTCACCCCCCCCCCATATGTGCAGTTCTCAGCACCATTTAGACGTTTACATGCTGCACAGTTCATATTTATCTGTATAAAACATGTCTTTGTCATCTTCATCTTCTTTCCTTATCTGCTCTTACCCCACCTGCCCCAAAGAAGAGGAATCCTGGCCTCCAGTGCAGTAGGAGTGTCCCATTCTGATGACATCACAAAGGGACGGGGACTACGACACCAACGTAAGCAGGAGGGGGGGGCACAATGACATTGAAGCCCTGCCCAGATGACACTGTCCACCAATGATAAAAAGTATTTTTGAACAGAAAGACAAGCCGGGGGACTGTGTTGGGCCAGGTGAGTATGTGGAGGGGCCCCATGAATCCTAGCTATGCCCCTGCCAAAGGGGCATAACTAGAAATGGCCGGGCCCCATAGCAAACTTTTGATTGGGACCCCCCGTTCCCGACTGACCACTAGGCCACCAAGTCTAGTCATAACTTCAAAGGCTGGTCATGAGTGCTTCCAGTTAAAGGGATATTTGCAGAACCTGGGAGGACCTGATGCTGCAAATGATGACAGCTCAGTTGGGCCAGTGTATTCAAGGAGCAGGAAACAGGGCCCCCTAATGTGGTGGGCCCCATAGCAGCTGCTATGGCTGCCACAAGGGTAGTTATGCCCCTGCCCTGCCTTGATTATTGATAGTTCCATTGCAGTGCTGCATCATTTCATTGTGTTACCTCACCAGTTCATTGCAGTAATTAATCATTTAATCGCCATACAGCCAATTCCTTCATTGTGTTACTGCAATGAAACTCCAACATGTGTTAACATACCATTACAAGGCTCAATCAATCATTACAAGGCTCAATCATTTATTACCTTCATCATAGTCAGTTGTACATTCCCATTTACACAGGTAGATAAGTGCAGCTGACTAGCAATGATTTAAATGCCTGCCCAATAGATACGATCAATCTGCAAATAAATGACTGATTTTTTGTTCGTTGACTGATCACTAGCCCTTCTACATGGGCCAATTATTGGCAGTGGGTAGTCCTGCCTGCCAATATCGGAAACAGTGCCCAGGTTCCTTTCTGCCTTATAACCAGTGGCGTAGGGACCGTCGTCGCAGCGGTTGCCACTGCGACAGTGAGGCCCCCCCCCTTGCCTCAGCACTGGGGCGACCTATCCCCCTCGCCCGCCCGGCGCCGCCCTATTGATCGTCACTCTTGTGATTGCAAGCAGTGTTTTGCTTGTGGTCACAAAAGTCATTGTTGGAGGGGCCCCTGGCTGATGCTGGCTCCCTGTGTCTCCGGGCAGCACACAGGAATGCCTGGGAATCCCGGGGACACCTGGGAATCCCGTGTCAGGATGGTATCTTTGCAGAGCATTATGCGCCCCTCGGCTCATGCTGTGCGGCCGAGAAGGCGCTGAAATTCTTGTATTCTGTTTGTGTTTTTGTTTGCAGTGTGTGAACACTGGTTTATATGCTCACTTTTGTTGGGAGACACACCCGAATTCACCTGCTGAATTCTGTCTGGCCATGTCATGGTTAACCTGTGTTTTGGTTCTGCTGTGACTGACAGGTCATCCTGCCAGTGGATCTGTTTTGTTCTCAGCTGTCTGTGCTTGGAGATCAGGGGGATGGTCCAATTATGTTCTGGATCAGAGCCCTGGCCTCCTATATAACTACCTCTGGGAGTCTGGGATATCATTGCTGGTTATTGACTTATGCTGCGTTTACACAGACAGATTTATCTGACAGATTTTGGAAGCTAAAGCCAGGAATGGATTTCAAAAGAGGATAGATCCCAGTCTTTCCTTTATGATCTGATCCCTGTTTATAGTCTGTTCCTGGTTTGGGCTTCAAAGATCTGTCAGATAAATCTGTCTGTGTAAACGCACCATTAGTCTCTGCCTGCTTGTGGATTCTGTTTCTTTGCATCTCCTAACTACTGCTTTGTATCTCTGACCTCCCTTGCTTGCTGCCTGCCCCTGATCATATTGCCTGTTTTCTGATTACGCCTTTGGATCCTAATTTTGTACTTTTGCTGCCCGACCGTTGTGACCCGGATTGTGGACTATTCTTCATTGTGTTTGTCTGTCTGTCTTGTATTTGTGTTCCACCTAGCCAGTGCAGGGACTGTCGCCCAGTTGCTCGCCGCCATCTTAGGGCGGATAGTGGCAAGTAGGTAGAGGACAGTGGGCGGGGCTGAGCTTAGGGCTCAGTGTCTTGTCTTGTCCTGCTTTCCGGTTCCTAACAGAATAACCAGCCCTACTTTTTTTTTTTTTCTTCTCTCTCTCCACCTTGCTATGGACCCCATGAAAGCTCTGGCTGAGCAAAATGCAAAGTCTCAACCAGCTTGTTCTGGACCTTACGAAACGGGTGCAGCAGGTAGAGTCTTTCCTGGGCCAAAATGCCATGCTTTCTGCTGCTGTTCCCCCAGAACCTCCAGTGCAGCTTCCTGATAGGTTCAAGGGCGAGAGAAAGGCCTTTCGAATCTTCAGAGAGGGATGTAAGTTGTTTTTCAGACTTTGTCCCCGGTTCTCTGGGGATGAGAGCCAGAGAGTGGGCATTATTATGTCACTCTAACAAGGACCTCCGCAGGAGTGGGCCTTTTCTTTGCCTCCAGATGCCACTGAATTGTCTTCTGCGGATCTGTTTTTCTCTGCATTGGAATTACTGTATGATGACCTTGACAGGGCAGCAGCCGCTGAGAGGCAGTTGACTACTTTGAGACAGGGCAAGCGACCGGTGGAGGAGTATTGTGCCGAGTTCTGCCAGTGGTGTGTTCCATCCGGATGGAATGATCCTGCGCTTAGATGAAAATTTAAGCAGGGGTTATCTGATGACATTAAGGATGCCTGCAAAGGACATCCAGATCCTTCCACCCTAAAGCAGGCCATGAATTTGGCTATTCGCATAGACCGTAGGCTCCGTTACAGACATAGGGAGAAAGTAGGCTCTGACCCTTCTAAGACCTCTGTCCCCTGCTCTGTCAAACACTCTGTTGTTATCCCTGATATACATGAGGACGAGCCCATGCAGCTGGGACAATTAGACACCAGGACGAGGCGAGAACACCGTAGACACAACGGTCTGTGCTATTACTGTGGTGACAGTAGCCACTTCATTAATTTCTGCCACAAGCGTCCCAAGCGGCAAGCTAACCGGCTCCAGAATCATCAGCGTCCAGGTGACTCCCAGGAAGGTCACTTGGGCGCACAGGTACCCTCATGTGAAATAAATATTTCAAGTCCTACTGTAACTGATTTGCCCATATCTGATGTGAATTTATCATGTTCTTCTGCTTGTTCCGTCAGTAAACCTGTTCTCCATGCCATGGACTCTTCTTCTGATGAATGGGAGTCAGATGGCAATCTTCTAAGTGAAGTTGAGTCCTGTGAAGGTCCTGAGGCCCCTCGTAAAAGGGGGGGTACTGTCAGGATGGTATCTTTGCAGAGCATTATGCGCCCCTCGGCTCATGCTGTGCGGCCGAGAAGGCGCTGAAATTCTTGTATTCTGTTTTTGTTTGTGTTTGCAGTGTGTGAACACTGGTTTATATGCTCACTTTTGTTGGGAGACACACCCGACTTCACCTGCTGAATTCTGTCTGGCCATGTCACGGTTAACCTGTGTTTTGGTTTTGCTGTGACTGACAGGTCATCCTGCCAGTGGATCTGTTTTGTTCTCAGCTGTCTGTGCTTGGAGATCAGGGGGATGGGCCAATTATGTTCTGGATCAGAACCCTGGCCTCCTATATAACTACTTCAGTCTGGGATATCATTGCTGGTTATTGACTTATGGTGCGTTTACACAGGCAGATTTATCTGACAGATCTTTGAAGCCAAAACCAGGAACAGACTATAAACAGGAAACAGGTCATAAAGGAAAGACTGAGGTTTCTCCTCTTTTCAAATCCATTCCTGGCTTTGGCTTCCAAAATCTGTCAGATAAATCTGCCTGTGTAAACGCACCATAAGTCTCTGCCTGCTTGTGGTTTCTGTCTCTTTGCATCTCCTGACTACTGCTTTGTATCTCTGACCTCCCTTGCTTGCTGCCTGCCCCTGATCATATTGCCTGTTTTCTGATTACGCCGTTGGATCCTGATTTTGTACTTTTGCTGCCCGACTGTTGTGACCCGGATTGTGGACTATTCTTCATTGTGTTTGTCTGTCTGTCTTGTATTTGTGTTCCACCTAGCCAGTACAGGGACTGCCGCCCAGTTGCTCGCCACCATCTTAGGGCGGATAGTGGCAAGTAGGTAGAGGACAGTGGGCGGGGCTGAGCTTAGGGCTTACTGTCTTGTCTTGTCCTGCTTTCCAGTTCCTAACATCCCGGGGACACCCACAGGGAGCCAGCATCAGCCGGGGGCCTCCAACACCACAGAAGAAGAGAGGAGAAGGGAGCTGCGATGGGGGAGCGAGGTGTTAGGGGAGTTGTGTTTTTTTTCCCCCCCTATTTTTTTTCAGCTTGAAGGCATGCATAAGGAGACAACACGGAGGCCATTTACAAGGGGGGGGGGCATAAGGGAGGCAACTATATTGGGGAAAAGATAAGGGGGGCATGTATAAGAGGACAACAAGGGGAGGCAACATAAGGGGGGCATCTATATGGGGGACAACATAAGGGGACAACACAGAGGGGCCATGTATAAGGGTAAAATACAGGGGGGCCATCTATAAGGGGTACTACACAGGGGGCCATCTATGTGGGGGCATCATGAGGGTGCTATCTATAATGGAAGCCAACATAAGGGGTCATCTATAAGGGGGACAACACAGGGGGGCATCTAAAAGAGAGGCAGAGGGGGACAACACAAGGGGCATCTGTAAGGGGCACTACACAGAGGGGGCCATCTATAAGGGGACTACACAAAGGGGTCATCTATAAGGGGGACTACATGGGGCAGCATCTACTATAGGGGGACTACACAGAGAGGGGTTCTCAAGGAGATGCACATGGGGCCATCTCTACACAGAGCAGACATATACTATAAGGGGGGGGGGGGGGTCACATAGACTCAGCCTACCCACTAAATGAAGGAGTAAAGGGGCCAGTACAGAGGTGCAGTTTGTAGAGAGATGAGTATGGTGCCAGGGTGAGGAGCCTAATATATTTGTCTAACAGATTCTGTGGATTTGTGGCTTGGAGAAGTTCTCATAATGGCCCTGGGCAGATGGAGAAGATGAAAAGGAAACAACTCTTGCACCAGGGCTCAAGGGACATTAGCTACGCCCCTGCCTACAACGCCAGTGTTGAAGCTGTAATTTATTACCTCTAACTGTAAATAGAAGAGGCTTCCCTAGGGGGAAGAGAACCCAAGCTAAAATTTTGCACCAGAGCCCATGGGCTGTTAGCTACACCTGTGCATACTGGAGCTGATGTTGGAAAAATGTAGTCATGTCATTAAATGAATCAGTCATTAAAGGGGTAGTGCGGCGGTAAAGAATTATTCACAGAATAACACACATTATAAAGTTATTCAACTTTGTAATGCATGTTATGTTTGTGAATGGCCCCCTTTCACAAGGGGTGTGGTGCGCTATACATTACCTGTCACGTGCCGACACCCGTCTCCGATGTTCAGTCAGTGATGTCTTCTTCGGCCGGCCAGCGAACAGCTCCGACTGTTCCGAATGCCGGCCGCCCTTTGCAGCGTCATCCGATGCTCAGCCGCGATTGGCTAAGCATAACTGTGCTCAGCCAATCGCGGCTGAGCACAGTTGTGACGCGGCGGAGGGGGGACGGCGGCAGGGATTCGGCCGGCCGTCCGAAGATGACGTTTGGCACAAAATGGCGGACGGCCCTCGACACGGATCAGGTAATGTATAATGCACCACACACTTCCGGGTACACGGGCGGGGGTGGTGGGACACGGGAAGGGGGCAATTCACAGACATAACATACATTACAAAGTTGTATAACTTTGTAATGTGTGTTATTCTGTGAATAATTCTTTACCGCCGCACTACCCCTTTAAAGTGTCACCACTATTGCAAAAAACTTTTGACATCCCATAGAGACATGTCAAGTTTTGATTGGTCCAGGACTGAGTGTTCAGACCTGTACTGGAAAAACGAACGGGGAGAAGACCGTGCTGCAGTGTGGGCAGTCCACTCCCCATTCTGAGTTAGAAAAAAAGAGTCAGGCTCCATAGAACCCCATTATAAGTCAGGTTTTCTTTCTAACTGAGAGTGGACATGCTGCTTGTTCTCCCAAACACTCAGACCCAGACCGATCAAAATTTTTAAAGTGTCTCTATGACATGTCAAAAGTTTTTTTTGTAATGACAGTGACACTTTAAAAATTGCACTGTGTATACCTGAGTCATATACAGTACTTTTGAAACCTGTAAAACTTCATGCATAATTTTCAAGTCCATTAGAAAGTCAAAGATGCAGCAAACAACTCCCCTGATCTAATTTGTGATAAACTGTCAGGCATCATTTATCGTCTTGACACATGAAATGTGAAGCTAAAGCTTTTCTTTGAAAAAAATAAAACACTTCCAGTGATCTGGGCAAAAGGCATTTTCTTTTATAATTCTCTTGTTTACATTATTTGTAATACACCAGGCCAAATCTGGCAACAATGAGTGGGATGTTACACAGCAAGTAACAGAAGTCATGGTAAAAGCAGGAAAAATGGGCAAGTGTGATGAAATGGGAAACTTTGACAGGAGACACATTGATTTGGCTAGATGCAAAAGAGAAGGTCTTGGGGTTGTTACCGGCATGCAATGGCTATTACTCACCAGAAATGGGCACTTTCCACTAATGCATCTGAAAAAGCAAAGGCTAGCCCATCTGGTCTAATTCTACAGGAGAGCTACTATAGCACAAACTGCACAAAGTCCATACTGACCCCTGTCACCAAAAGCACCTACAATGGCCATGTGATGATCAGAACTGGGTCGCAGATCAATAGAAAAAGGTGGTCTGGTCTGAAGAATTACATTTTCTATTCATCATGTGAACAGTTAGGTGTATGTGTGCTGCTTACTGGAGGAAGGGATAGCATCAGGATGCACAATAGGAAAGTTGATATAGTGGGAATATACTTTGTCACCTTCTGCAGTCAACTAGACTCACACATCATGTTTTGGATACATTGATTTTGCTGTGTCTACACATGCGTTTTCATTACATTACTACACCATTTAAAGGGCTGTTCCAGTGCTACAAAAACATGGCCACTTTCTTCCAGAGACAGCCCCACTCTTGTCTCCAGCTTGGGTGGGGTTTTTCTGCTCAGTTCCATTGAAGTGAATGGAGCCTAATTGCAAACTGCACCTGAACTGGAGACAAGAGTCATGTTGTCTCTGAAAGAAAGTGGCCATGTTTTTGTAGCACTGGATAACCCCTTTAATTGCTGTCCTGCCATCCTTTATTGCGTTACTGCAGTGAAACTCCAATGTGTGGGAACATACCCATGAGGGATACAATAAAGAGGGATATAATACAGACCACAGCAGCGGGAAAGAGAGCAAGGAATGCCCACTGAGCTCAGAACTTGCATGCTCATAAGCAGACATGGCAGAGAAAGCTTATTCTAAAAAAAAAATACTGAAACCAAAGACAATGCAGCCAGGACATGCCAGGTAAGAAGATGCAGGCAACCACAGGCTTTGACTTAGCTTTAGGGTGCTGTAAGATATTGTAACAGGACCATATACAATATTGGTTATATATGCAGTATGTCATTTGTTGACTTAATTCTGTTTAGTTTCCTTGCGAAATTAGAAGCAAAAAAAAACTAGACAAGCAGGTGAAGCCTGTGCATATTTGTGGTTATGAATATTCAATATAGGAAATCTGAGGCTTCCCATAGCCCCAGGTTCCTAATGAGAGCGGGCTCCTCACTATGTGCCTATAGTTTGTGACAGCTCCTTTCCTGGGTATGCAATGAGACAGGCATTTCTGGTGTGTTGGAATGAAAACAGAGAAGTTCTCTGATTCTGCTTTGACACATTTCACCTATTTCAGGAATATACCTCACAGTTTGTGAGGAAACAGAGTTCATTATTTCTCATTGAAATGCTGGAAGGTCTGTGTGACATTTCTGAGGTTCCACCCCTTTCTCCTGGGATTGATGACTCATTCAGCTCTGTGGTATCTCTATGCTTATAAACAATCTGATCAAAGACGCCAAATCGAGAGACAAATAAGTTTGCCTGTACTAGTGTCCCTGTGTGTGAGACACAATTCCATTCATTGGAGATTTCTACGAGAGAAAAGATACGTTATCTGTGCATTAGTAACACACATCCTTATAAATGTTACCCAGATAAACCATACACAATTCGTACAGAGAATGCTAGTATACATTTACTGTTCCAGCTAGTACTACAGATTACCCTGATACTTTATTTATTTCATACTGCCATATACCCATGTTGGTCTTAATGTAAAATTTGTCTGCTTTCGACTTTCCTGATTTATCAAGAAACACAACCTCTTAATAAATCAGGTACTGAAGTGGTCGTGCCTCATGATTCTAAGGTCTACCCTAGCTCTGAGCTAGCATAGATTTTGGCTACATTTTTTGCTACCCCCTTTACAAAGCTACAGAGGCTATTGAAGCAAAAGTAAGCAAAATATTTAATAAAGACCTATGAAGATGTTTGTTTGTTTGTTTGTTTGTCTGCACATAATACATACAAACAGATACAAAGCAAGAAGTAAACAATTTGCTTTTTAAATGTGTCCATAGCCTTTAAAGGGGTTGTCCAGCGAAAATCTTTTTCTTTCAGATCAACTGATATCAGAAATTTATAAAGATTTGCAATTTACTTGTATTAAAAAATCTCAAGTCTTCCTATACTTATTAGCTACTATATGTCCTGCAGGAAATATTTTATTTTCAGTCTGACACAGTGCTCTCTGCTGACATCTCTGGCTGAGACAGGAACTCTGTCTCGGTTTTATATGAATCCCCATAGAAAACGTCTCCTGCTCTGGACAGTTCTTGTCTCGGCCAGAGATGTCAGCAGAGAGCACTGTGTTTGACTGAAAATAAAACAACATTTCCTGCAGGACATTTAGTAGCTGATAAGTATGGGAAGATTTGAGATTTTTTAATAGAAGTAAATTACAAATCTATATAACTTTCTGACACCAGTTGATTTGAAAGAAAAACATTTTCACTGGACATCCCCTTTAAGAAACAGTATGACTAGACACGTGTTTGCTATATAAATCCACAATTACTCATGCAGAATTGGCATATGGCATTAGTAGTATAAAGTGCCTACAGAGGGGCAAAAGAGCCCACCATGCTGTGCCCAAACTATACTCAGATTGCTTACATAATTATAGAGTGCCCAGATAAAATCTAACTTTGACCACATACTGCCAGTGTCTATGGTACTTTGACAAGCAGGGGCGTAACTACCACTATAGCAGCCATAGCGGCTGCTATGGGGCCCGCCGCATCAGGGGGCCCCATGGCCTGCTCCTGCAATACACTGGGCCCCCTGAGCCGTCATCATTTGCAGCACCTGGTGGCCCTGCTGGTCTCCTGGGTTTTGCAAATGTCCCTTTAACTGCAAGCACTCCTGACCAGAGCTAGTAGTTATGTAGTTATGACTTCACTTGACCGTTTAGTGGTCAGTCAGGGGGGCCCAATCAAAAGTTTGCTCTGGGGCCCAGCAATTTCTAGTTACGCCCCTGTTGACAAGGTAGTATTACAGTGCTCAAAAAGTGACATACACATCTACATAGAGACTTTTGCATTTTTTTATATTTATTTATTTATTTATTCTATAAAGCTTTACTATAGAAAAGGTTAACAGTACCAAATCTGTTAGGACCGTCAGGTCTCTAGATGGGAGAGGTGACATTCAAAAGCTCCCAACTTTTGCAAAGTCATACAAATAAATCACAAAGATGAAGATGTCCTTTAATTTATGCACTTTATACCACAAAGAGCAAGAGAAATGGGTAAACAACAACAATCTTGCATTTGCTTTTCAATAAAATTAAAGTGCAACTCAAATGTGTTTGGTATTACACTCTACTGATAAATGGTTGTCTTTTATGCTGTAACAGATTTTTTTGTGCTGTGGTTCTTTTTATTAATATAATATTCTTTGTGGAATCATTATGCATTAATAAATGCTTCCGGTACTTTACAGTACTGTATGTACATGCATTTATAAATGTAAAAGTAAAATAGAAGTTTCTCATACTGAAAATATGCTATTGAACCGTAGTATAAGTATGTCACCCTTTATTCATTATGTTGCATTTCACCAGGGATATAAATGGGATCTAGAATTGTCCATTGCCATGGTTACAAATATTGAGCAATGTAGCATGGAAAACAGGGAAGTCAACTAATACCAGATCTTATGGAGTGCTGATAATGAAAAACCAATAAGAAATGGATTGTACAGTTATATGGAAAGGTATTTGCCAATGTGCCCTAACAATGTGTTTTTATCACAGTATTGTCAACCTGCATAATCTCATAACACAGTTCTCAAATAATGACAGCATTTACATATTATTGAGGTGTATAGAAATGATCTAGCAGCACCCATACATCCACCCTGATATACAAATGGTAAAGATTAAGGAATATGGTGAATCTTCAAGGAAGTAGCTAGTATGAAAATCCCTGATATAGACTGAAGTCATATAACACTGCCCCCTTAACAAAGACAATCACACTACTCTAGAACTCATTTGCAACAAATAAGGTGCCTCCCTACCAAAATATGTACCTGTTGTTGCTGAGGTGTGACATTAACCATTGTGCCTTTATTTACAGATTTGGATGGCCCCCAGCTGGGTTTAAAGCAACTCTATACCCAAGCTCTGACACCTCCCCCCCAAACTGCTTGGACTGTCATCTGCTTTTAATCCAAGATCTGTCCTGGGGTCCATTCAGCAGGTGCTGCAGTTATTGTCCTAAAAAACAACTTTTAAACTTGCAGCACTGTGTCAAATTGGAGTGGCGTAGAGTACCCATGCCCTAAGATTGCAACACTTCTCCGTCCCTCCTCCCCGCCTTCCTCATGACTAGGAATGCCCCTAGAACAATTTTTCCTATTTATCACCTGTCTGAACACTGCACATGTGCCCCAACAATCCAATCCAACACATGTGCAGTGTTCAGACAGGTAATGAATAGGAGAAATTGTTCTAGGGGCATTCCTAATGATAAAGAGGGTGGTGTTGCAATCCTAGGACATGGGTACTCTAGGCCACGACAAGGCTGCAAGTTTAAAAGTTGTTTTTTTGGAACAATAACTGCATCACCTGCCGAATGAACACTAGGACAGATCTAGGATTAAAAGCAGCTATCTCATGGTACAAGCGGTTGGGGGGGGGGGGGGCAGATTGTGAGCACCGAGTCGCTTTAAGGAGGGTGCACACTGACTGCTCATGGCACCTGTGTGTTCCAACCTGTTAGCTTAGCTACTGTATCTTCTGGCATTACCAGGTTAACTAACAAATGCAAAGTAGGTAATAGCATCCAGAACATGGTATAGGGTGCTCTGCATATGCTCTGTAACAACCTACTATGTATCAGATAGAAAAAAACCTTTTTGATTGAAACACTGCCTGCTTGCTCTGTAGCCATGATAGAGGTAGCACCTTACACCCCCTTCTGGATGCCGTTACCTTTTTTGATTATGTGGTTCTACTTGGACAACAGGACTGGTAACTTGTGCATTTATCTTTTTAAAAAGACTTTTTTATGATATGTGAACATGGCTTTTACCCAGGTGAAGTGCTTTTTCAACTTTTTCAGTAACAGGTTGTCACTCCCCTCCTCCTTGATACCGTCATGTAGGAGTCCTATATGTATGGGGCAATAGGTGCCATCTTCCCTAATGCCTTTCATCAGGCAGGCCATGTAGTGGTTGCCCTTTCAGGCCTCCAGTCTACACAAGACTGACCTAGAAGCTGCCTGCCCATCCGCCCTCCCTTGTGTTCTTTTTTTTCCCCATGGGTGGGTTTGTTAAAGTTGAGTTGGCTAATTGGATAATTGGTGATTACTGTCCACGTTATAGATCATTATTTTATATTTTGGTATGGTATTTCTATGTGAGGTCACAATGGGCGTTAAAATCCCCATACAGCGGGTGTCTGAGTTGTTAAGGTGGACTTGCATGGCAGGAGCCTGGCCTAGGCTTCCCGTCATATGGCTGTGTCCTGCATTATAGTACAGCTGATGAGTTGTGAACAGTGTTCCTGGCCTATAAGAGAACCCCCACTGGTGTAGTGGCTATACTGAGAGAGGCAGCCAGCTACATGTGAAGAGCTGGTCTGGCTTTGAAGTGAGAAAGTTTGGGCTGCAGAGTTTGACCACTGCTTGATCTGTGAGAAAAAAAGTGTACAATTCCCATCAGTGACAGGGAGCATAATAGTAGTGATGAAGCCTAACAGAATTTAAAGGAATCTGTCACTTCACTAGGTTTATGCTGCCTTTAATGAGGGGAGCATAAACTAGTGACAGAAATGCTGAACAGATTGGTGTATTACATCATTCTGTTCAGCCGTCCTCCTGATATGCAGGAGAATGGGATTCATGCTGCACCACTCCCTCCACCCTCCAGCTCCTTATTGACCTGAGAAAAGTATCTCTGTCAGGTATGTCACAAAGGGGATAAAGGAGATGTTATGTGTTTTCCCCACTAGGTGTCACTTTCTTTCTTGTTGAATGTTATGTATTAAGCACAGCAGAAGGTTTAATGGGTTAACTGTTATTTGCCACATGTTCCGTTTTGTCCTATTAAAGGTGCAAGTGCTTTCCCTCACTTTTTCCACCTACTACTACTACTTTACACCTTCTACTGGTGGGAGGTCTTTTTTCTATTGTCTGTAGAGATGGGGAGGGACAGAGATACTCAAGCAAGCACACTTTCTTCTAACCCTTGGGAGGGGTAGCCATCCTCAGGAAAACCTTGTCCATGCCTGGGGTCTCTTCATAATTAAAGGGCAGTAACCACCAAAGGTAGGTACTGACCCCAGTAGGACAAATAGTGGGAAAGCTGACGTATCCTACTGTCTGCATGGCTCTTCTGGGAAGTCTTGGAAAGTCTGCTATGCCCTGTTGTGAAGGCCTGGGACTCGTACTACCCAACCTGGCACTGGTTAGGGCAGAAGGCGGTCAGATAGCACATTCTCTAAACGTGAGTACGAGTATTCTTCTCTACACTTCTTCTACTACTCACCATCCCGGCAGGGTACACAACTACCTGGACAAGGCCCCCAAGAAGCAGCCCTACTCTCTTCTCTGTACAACTACTCCTAACTACCTATCACCTGCACCTGCTCTTAAAGTTATAAAGTATTGTATTGCACTGAAGATTGTGACGATATCAAGTAAACTGTTCCTTCGGTTAAGTGCTGGACTATTTTTTTTTGTCGCATCTGCACCAACACCACTCCTAACTAGGGATCGTACGAACCCGAACTCTTGGAAATGACTCCCGCTGTCTGCCCGCTCCGTGGAGAGGGTGGATACAGCGGGAGGACCGCCTGGAAAACTGGGATACAGCCATAACCATAGGCTGTATCCCAGTTTTCCAGGCGGTCCTCCCGCTGTATCCACCCGCTGCACGGAGCGGGCAGACAGCGGGAATCTGATGCCGAGGGTTCGGGTTCATACGAGCTCATGCACATAATGGAGAGGACTACTTATTGCCCTTGTTATTCAGCAGGATATCTCTGAATCAGTTATACATAAGTTATAAGTTATACATTGCTCTGCTCAACCTCTCTGTCACTAGTTTATGCTACCCTTAGATAGGGTCATATGTATAGGAGCCAGCATAAAAGAGCCTGTGTATAGGATCCAGTATAGGAGAGGCAGCATGTGTATAGGAGACAGCACAGCACAACATTCTGCAATCTTCCCTCACCAAGTTCCCAGACCAGCGCTTAGCAGTCTGATATGTGAATCCAGCGTTTTGTCTGCCCTGACAGTCTCCAAACTGCACCGTCTGGTTCTCACCTCTTCCTGCTTACTCATCCCCTTGGCCCCTCCCCCTTCCATAGGTTATAATGGGCACAGCAAACCCATCTTCACTTTGCTCCCTCCTCTGTAATGTAGATGATTTTGCCTTGATAATACACAGATAAGAGGTGAGGGGGGAGTCGTTAAATAGCTTTTTGAGTGCAGAAGGAAACTCTTTTTCCTAATAAAACCTACAACAGAGTTTCTTATAATCATTTATACTATTGAGTTCTGCAATGTTTAAAATAACATTTATACTATGTCACTTATTATCTGTAATGTATTTGTAGTTGCTGCCATTCCTTGGCAATTCATCGTAAGCTGCTCTATCAATTTCCACAGGTTACCGCAAGTTACCACATGCAATAAGTGCATCATTTAGGATCACACTCAGGCAATGTAATACATTGTGTAACGGCTGGGTCAGTGGATCCGCGTAGCCCACACAAGCGATGGTACTGAGCCGCACCAGGGAGCGGAGTCTAAGGGGCCGCTGGTTTTCACCAGAGCCCGCCGCAAGGCGGGATGGGCTTGCTGCGGCAGGCGACCCCCAGGTCGCTACCCCTGGCGCGACTTGCTTGTGTAGGTGGCGAGTGGAGGCGAAGTACAAAATCGTAGGGCAAGGACGTAGTCAGGGACGGGCCAAGAGGTCAGGGCAGGCGGCGTACAAGGGCGGAGACAGGGAACGTGAGCAAGGACTGGTACACAAGAAATGGCAGTAATATAGGGAACGCTTTCTCTGATAGGCAAAGTGCACTATAGATCCGGCAAAGGACACAGGAAGGGGCAGCCTTTAATAGGGGCAGGGAAAATGGCCAGACCAATTGTGGGGACACTGTGCCTTTAAGACATAGCAGAGCCGGCGCGCGCGCGCCCCCGGTGGCGGGGCCGCGCGCGCCGGCTCTGACACACTGAGACTCCCCGGCGTGCAGTGCAGACGCCGGGAGTCAGGGAAGAGGACAACATAGGAGCCCCAGGAGATGCAGGGGACCTCCTGCGGCAGGTGAGAGATGGGGTCGGGCGGCGCTCGGGAGCGGAGGCGGCGCGGGCCGCCATGACAGTACCCCCCCCCTTTGGCCTCCCCCTCTTTCTGACCTGCAAGAAGTTCTTTACGAGGTTGCGGTCCAGGATGTTAGCTTCAGGTTCCCAAGACCTCTCCTCAGGACCAAAACCTCTCCAGTCGACTAAGAAGTAACGTTTCCCTCGAACGGTCTTCATGGCAAGAATGTCCTCGACAGTATAAACGTCCGTGGTGTCCAGTAGTGGAGAAGGTGGGGAAGGTTCACGGGAATAGCGATTAAGGACTACAGGTCTCAGAAGGGAAACATGGAAGCAGTTGGGGATGCGCATAGAGGAGGGCAAACGGAGCTTGTAGGCCACGGGGTTGATGCGTCTCAAAACCACAAAAGGACCCAAGAAGCGAGGTCCCAATTTGTAGCTGGGTATCTTCAGGCGTATGTATTTGGATGATAGCCATACCTTGTCCCCAGGGTTAAAAGACACGGCAGGTCTTCTCTTTTTGTCTGCCTGAGATTTCATACGGGAGGAAGCCTGTAACAATGACTGACGAATCTTCTCCCAGATGGCCGAGAAGTCTTGGACCAGGACGTTGACAGCTGGCACGTCTGGAGAAGAAGAGGAGGACAAAGGTAGAGGAGGACGAGGATGACGACCGTAGACGATGTAGAATGGGGATTCTCCTGTGGAGCTGGACTCTAGATGATTATAAGAGAACTCAGCCCAGGGTAGCAAATCGGACCAGTCATCTTGTCGAGCCGACACAAAGTGACGTAGATAGCAACCTAGAATTTGATTCACTCTTTCCGCTTGACCGTTAGACTGAGGATGATAGGCTGAGGAGAAGTTTAGTTTCACTTGAAGGCGGTGACAGAGGGCCCGCCAGAACTTGGAGACAAACTGTGTTCCTCGATCTGACGTAATGGTGAGCGGAAGACCATGCAGGCGGAATATGTGCAGGAAGAAGAGATTGGCTAGACGGGGAGCAGATGGGAGACCAGGTAGTGGGATGAAGTGCGACATCTTAGAGAAACGGTCGGTCACCGTCCAGACTATAGTATTGCCGGCAGAGGGAGGTAGATCTGTGATAAAGTCCATAGCAATGTGCTGCCAAGGGGCTTCTGGGACCGGTAGCGGATGGAGTAGGCCAGGTGGTCTCTGCCGAGAGATCTTGTTGCGGGCACAAGAGGAGCATGAGGACACAAAGTCTTTGACATCCCTCCCTAACGTTGGCCACCAGTAGTAACGGGAGATAAGGCGAAGAGATTTGTGTACACCTGGGTGTCCAGCCAATAGGGAGCTATGTCCCCATTTAAGGATTCGTCTTCGAAGAGCTGGACGAACATACGTCTTTCCTGGAGGTAGGAGACGAAGATCGGCGGAAGCCACAGGAAGCAGGCGTTCTGGTGGTACAATATGACGAGGAGTAGAATCTTGTCCCAGGACATCAGAAGCGCGGGACAAGGCATCGGCCTTGATGTTCTTCTCCGCGGGGCGGAAATGGATGAAGAAATTGAAACGGGAAAAGAAGAGGGACCAACGGGCTTGCCTAGGATTAAGGCGCTGGGCCGTCTGGAGGTACAGCAGATTTTTGTGATCCGTAAAGATGTTGACCGGATGTCTAGCCCCCTCCAGAAGGTGACGCCATTCTTCCAGGGCCATCTTGATGGCCAAGAGTTCCCGATCTCCAATGGTATAATTCTTCTCAGCTGGAGAAAAGGTTTTAGAGAAGAATCCGCAGGTGCGGATCTTACCCTTGGCATCCTTTTGTGTAAGAACTGCCCCAGCACCTACAGAAGATGCGTCCACCTCCACGGAGAAAGGTCTGGTGGGGTCGGGGCGAGTTAGGACGGGTGCCGAGGCAAAGGACGTCTTAAGGCGTTGAAAGGCTTCTTCTGCTTCAGGTGGCCATACCTTAGGATTAGCAGTCTTCCGGGTAAGATTGACAATGGGTGCAACAAGTGTAGAATAGTGCGGAATGAACTGCCGGTAATAGTTGGCGAAGCCAAGAAAGCGCTGGATGGCTCGAAGTCCGACGGGGCGAGGCCACTGGAGGACGGCCGAAAGTTTCACGGGATCCATCTGGAGACCCTTGTTAGAAACGACATAACCCAGGAAAGGAAGGCTGGATTGATGAAATAGACATTTCTCCAGTTTGGCGTACAAGTGGTTCTCCCGCAAACGTTGGAGGACCAGACGTACATGCTTGACATGAGAGTCCAAGTTGGGGGAATAGATGAGGATATCATCTAAATATACCACCACACAGGTGTAGAGTAGGTCACGAAAAATCTCATTCACAAAATCTTGGAAGACGGCTGGCGCATTACAAAGGCCAAAGGGCATGACCAGATACTCGTAGTGGCCATCACGGGTGTTAAAGGCCGTCTTCCATTCATCTCCCTTGCGGATACGAATTAGATTATAGGCACCCCGCAGGTCGAGCTTGGAGAATATCTGGGCTCCATGGAAGCGATCGAACAGCTCTGAGATCAAAGGGAGAGGGTATCTGTTCTTGAGAGTAATCTCATTGAGACCCCTATAATCGATGCAGGGTCTCAGAGATCCATCCTTCTTCTGTACAAAGAAGAAACCCGCTCCTGCGGGGGACGTGGATTTTCGAATAAACCCTCTCTGAAGATTTTCTTTTATATATTCCGTCATGGCCTGGGTTTCCGGGACGGAGAGAGGATACACTCTACCACGTGGCGGAGTAGCACCTGGCAGGAGATCGATGGGACAATCGAAGGGACGATGTGGAGGTAGGACTTCAGCCTGTTTCTCTGAAAAAACGTCTGCAAAGTCCTGGTAGGCAGTCGGTAACCCTGGTAGAGGCTTAGGTGGAACTGGAGTCGGGACACAGGGACGAGGAACCTGTATACAACGTGAGGAACAGGCAGGACTCCAGCGTAAGACTTCTCCAGTGTTCCAATTCAGGGTAGGTTCGTGCCGTTGTAGCCAGGGAAGTCCCAGGAGAATCTCAGAAGAGGAGTGCGGTAGTACAAAGAACGTAATCTTCTCCTTGTGTAGAGCCCCCACCTGAAGATTCACAGACACTGTGCGGTACCGAATGGTCTCTCCAAGAGGTTCCCCCGTAACAGAGGAGATGCACAGGGCCTTGGCAAGGGGCTCCACGGGGAGTTGCCATCTTTGAACCAAATCAGCACGAAGAAAGTTACCTGCAGAGCCCGAATCCAGGAATGCTGTGGCCAGATGTTGTCGACCTGACGGGGCGGTGATCAGTACTGGTAGAGATAACCGCGGAGAGGTAGTACACACACCTAGGACGGCCTCTCCCCCGTGACCTAGGTGCGGGCATTTCCCGGACGCTGAGGGCGCTGAGGACAGTTTAGGCGAAAGTGGTCGGGACTGGCACAATACAGGCACAAATTGTGTTCCCGACGACGAGTCCTCTCTTCCGGAGACAAACGGACTCGGTCCACTTGCATAGGTTCCTCGGCTGAGGGTTGAGACAAGGGAACAGGAGGTCTCTGGAAGGCTGGAGCCAAGCGGAAGTTTCGACGGGGGCGGACCAATTCTCGTTCCTGTCGGACTTCTTCTTCTCTTTCAGAGAAGCGGACGTCAATGCGTGTTGCCAGGTGAATAAGATCCGTCAAGGAGGACGGCAAGTCTCGGCTGGAAAGCACATCCTTGACATGGCTGGCTAGGCCATTTTTAAAAGTGGCGACCAAAGCGGCATTGTTCCAATCGAGTTCAGCTGCCAGAGTACGGAACTGAACCGCATACTCTCCTACGGAAGATCTTCCCTGGCGCAAGTTCAGAAGGGCGGTCTCGGCGGAGGAAGCTCGGGCTGGCTCTTCAAAGACACCACGGAACTCAGAGACAAAGGCTTGCACGTTGGCTGTAACAGGGTCATCCCGGTCCCACAAAGGAGTGGCCCAGGCCAGTGCTTTCCCAGAGAGCAGACTGATTATAAACGCCACCTTGGACTGTTCCGTATTAAATTGGGTGGCCATAAGCTCAATGTGCATGGAGCACTGGGTCACGAAGCCTCTGCACAGCTTGGGATCCCCGTCATATTTAGAGGGAAGCGCCAGGCGAAGGTTTGGTCCAAGAGCGGAGACTGCGGGTTGTGCTGGAGGAGGCAACACCGATGCAGATGGAGGCTGTGGAGCCGTAAGAAGCCGCTGTACCATGGCGGAGAGTTGCTGCATCTGCTGCGTTTGCTGGGCGATCTGCTGGCTCTGTTGAGCGACCACTCGGGTAAGGCTGCGGATATCTGGCACCTCGCCGGGATCCATGGCCGGATCTAACTGTAACGGCTGGGTCAGTAGATCCGCATAGCCCACACAAGCGATGGTACTGAGCCGCACCAGGGAGCGGAGTCTAAGGGGCCGCTGGTTTTCACCAGAGCCCGCCACAAGGCGGGATGGGCTTGCTGCGGCAGGCGACCCCCAGGTCGCTACCCCTGGCGCGACTTGCTTGTGTAGGTGGCGAGTGGAGGCGAAGTACAAAATCATAGGGCAAGGACGTAGTCAGGGACGGGCCAAGAGGTCAGGGCAGGCGGCGTACAAGGGCGGAGACAGGGAACGTGAGCAAGGACTGGTACACAAGAAATGGCAGTAATATAGGGAACGCTTTCTCTGATAGGCAAAGGGCACTATAGATCCGGCAAAGGACACAGGAAGGGGCAGCCTTTAATAGGGGCAGGGAAAATGGCCAGACCAATTGTGGGGACACTGTGCCTTTAAGACATAGCAGAGCCGGCGCGCGCGCGCCCCAGGAGGCGGGGACGCGCGCGCCGGCTCTGACACACTGAGACTCCCCGGCGTGCAGTGCAGACGCCGGGAGTCAGGGAAGAGGACAACATAGGAGCCCCAGGAGATGCAGGGGACCTCCTGCGGCAGGTGAGAGATGGGGTCGGGCGGCGCTCGGGAGCGGAGGCGGCGCGGGCCGCCATGACACATTGGAGCTCACTGGAGCTGTGTTTTATTGTATTGGATGTTTTAAAACTTCTTAAAATGAAGAGTTATCTTCTCTACAGTTACCTTTTCCTTAATTAACATTAAAAGGAACCTGTCACCAAGACAATGCTTTCTATTCTGTCGCCTGCATGTTAGAGCAGAAAGAACTAAGCAGCTTGATATATTCTGTGTCTTTGTGGGAAAAGATTCAGTATAATTGTAACATGATAATTGAAGTCCATATATCAATCTGCCCCAGCTCCTTCTTCTTTATACCGTGATGCCGATAGTTTAGGTAGCATTTTTATGGTGACAGGGTACTCCAGCAAAAAGCGTTTTTCCCAGTAATTGAAACATATTACAGAGTTATATAACTTTGCAATATGCTTCAATCACCTATCTGCCCCCCTTCCCTATCTTTTCCCCCCTCAATCCCCCACCAGGAAGTGAAGTAAACTCATTCTTACCTAATGACTGTTGACCCCAGGCTGTTCTGTGGCAGCCATTTTGTGACAATGATATCATCTGCATAGGCACAGCTTCCTGATTTGAGGTTTCCCATGTTTCACTTTGTCTCCTATGATGTCTAACTGACCCTACAGAACTGTTAGATGGCTTACATCTTGCTCAGCCAATCAGAGCTAAGTATCCTGTGCAGTGGCGGATTAAATGTACCTTGGGCCCCGGGCTGGCCTTGGGCCAACAGTCATTAGGTAAGAATGAGTTTACTTCAATTCCTGGTGGGAGGTTAGGGGGGGGGATAGTGAAGGGGGCAGATAGGTGATTAAAGCATATTACTGGGAAAAAGCTTTTCGCTGGAGTACCCCTTTAGGTCACATACTTATATGTTACATACATTTCGATACATCTTCATGGGCTGCTTAGGTGATTCCTTTTTCATCCTCTAGACGGCAGCCTTGACATTATGCCCTCAAGGTAGAGTCTCTCATAAAAGATGAGCCACATTATAATCCACACCAAAAGTTATTTGTGTTTTGCTCAATTTCCTAAACTTTTTTCTCATATTACAGAAATTAACATTATTAACATTACCATGAAGGTTTCATTTGACTTCATTAATGAAAATGGTTATAGTCTGAGGTTTTTTACCAGCTACATAATATACAAGAGATCACAGTCAGCTTTACGCTAAATTAGACCAATAATTGGAAATTTTCATGCTAATAATTCAGTGACCCATAAGATAACAAGAGTGAGAAAGGTGCTTATTTTATGGTTGTAAAAATCATCTTCATTTTTAAAACATTTGACTCCTAAATTCAGTCATAAGAAATATGTCCCTGAGATGTCCTCTTCTGTCAAGTTGTTACAAAGCTGTTCAGTTGTTGCTTAGTTATATCTGATACTAAGAAAGCTGTCAGGCTCCCATGTTACCCAGCATTTTCAAACATCTAGATAAAAAAACAATGGCTGCCATAAGGCAAATACTTAAAAGAGAAAACAGATATGAAAGGGCGCTCCCCTAGTGCACCATCATAAGTAGGATTTCAAAATATATACAGCTAAAGAAGATGTATAACTATTATAGGAAAAACACTGCTTATGGCAACAAAGATAATGAGGGGTCAAGGAGATAGCAGCAAGGCTGCAATGTTCCTCTCACAGACCAACAATGCTTACATTAACAGATCCACAAACCAAAAAGTAGTAAACCTCTGGCCCTGACTCGTAGACAATAATTAGCCTATTTAAAAGGGCCATTAATTTGGGATGTGGACTGGGATCCCAGTTAACTGATCCCAGTTAATTTTGAGGTCTATGCTTGGGTCTCAAATAATATTGTGAGAATCTCAGTGGAACAATAGAATGGCACAATGGCAGAAATGCTTTCTAATCCTTTGTATGGCTGGTTAGGGCTCCAGATTTTTGCGGGCCCTTGGGCGACAGGCATTTACACACTATGCACAATACTGAGACACCACTAACATGTATAAACATACATTATTGACAGAGGCACTGACACATTCAGACACTGACACACAGCAGTTACAGCTCAGTCTTCTCCCTCTTCCTCTCTGTCGGGTGCTCTCCACACTGTAAGGTTGAGGACCTTTAGGTCATGTGGTCAGGTCCTTCACCCTTTTTCCTCTCTGTGCAGGTCCTGCTCCACCTTCTGTGTCTTCTGATGTTCAGTTCTCACCCTGCACTACAGTGAGCAGGCTGAACATCAGAAAACCAGGCCCCTCTTCCTCTCTGGGCCCCTAGAGATGCTGTGGACCTCGGCACTTGCCCAGGTAAGCCTTGTGCTGACGCTGACCCTGTGTCTGGTATCATATTACAGAGATATTTCCCTAAAATGTCTCCTTAACCCCCCCCCCCCCCCGTGCCAACGGTCGCTGCTATAGGCTGATCAATTCAGATCAGCCGATAGCAGCTGAAAACAGCTTTCTGGGTCATCAGCAGCACCAATCACCATCAGTGTCCGGGGAAAAGATGGCTCCGGTGAGACCCCCACAATCGCTGTGATGGGCCGGCCCATCACGGCGATCAAAGTGTTAAAAAACAGTGTCCTCCGGTTCTGCACACCCTAGCTAGGTAGCTGAGGGGTGCAGAACAGGTGTGTGTGTGGTGTATTTGCACCATACTCACCTGATCCTGGCGTCCAGAAAGAAGATCGGGTCCCTCAACGTTCTCGGCGCGACTTCCGGGTTCCTTCGGGTTCTGACGGAAATCTTCGTAGATCTTCGGGCTTCGGCGGGCTTCGGAAGTCTTCGGCAGCTTCGCTCTACTGCCCCCTAGCGGCTCATCAGTGCGCCGCTGATCAGCAACTCCTTCTTTTTGGCGTAGGGGCGATTTTCCCCCCTATATCCTACCGCCACTGTCTGCTGATAAGTGCCGCACATAAGTGCAGCATTTATCAGCAGCTCCTTTCTTGGCGTAGGTATATTTTTTCTTACTGTCAAAAAAAAAACGTAAAAAACACTACATTACACCACACTACATGAAATAAAGTTTTACACTACACCAGTACACATTTACATACCCCATATACTAGTCCCCATATAAAGATGGCCCCCAGGGTGTTTTCGGCGTCGGACGCATACGTGCCTTCGACACCGAAACAGCCAGTGAGGATAAATCATCCTGTGACATGTCTGGGGGTAGCGTAGCGTACGCTGCCCCCCAGACACGTCTTTTCTGCCAGTATCATCCCAATAAGAGATTACGGTATGGATTACGGTCAGGGTACACTTACAGATTTAAGGTACGTGCACACTGCGGAATGGTGAAGGATAACCTTTTGTGCATTCCGCAGCTGGCACCCACCGGCGGACTGATGCAGTCACGTGTCTCCGCCCATGTCATAGACTCCATCCTATGCACGTGTGGATTCCATCGTCTGTCCAAAGAATGAACACGTTCATTCTTTGGACAGAGGGAGGAATCCGCCCGTGCATAGAATAGAGTGTGACACGGGTGGACACGCACACCCGCATCAGTCCGCCTGGCGGGTGCCAGCTGCGGAATGCACAAAGGGTTATCCTTTGCCATTCTGCAGTGTGCACGTACCCTTAGAGCGAATGAAGGAAGGGACACCCGAATCCTGTCCCCAGATGCCCCCCCCCCATCTTCGGAGTTAGTGGGAAGATCTTCGGGAACTGATCTTCCCACTGCTGGATAAAGGTCACCACCCGTACGTGGATAACTTTTATACCAGCACCCCCTCTTCTGGTCCCTCGCTGCCCAAGCTACTGTAACTTGCGGCACGATCCAAACATATCAGAAGCAGTAATTAGAGCCCTAATATTTAGCAGCCATGGAGCGGACCCAGCGTTTCTGGATATGAAGGACCCCATATCCTACCAGGGCAACATTTTCCAGGTGACGTCCCCCACACTGGAAAACAGGAGACCCCAGAAGAAGTGCAGAGTGTGGCGTAACAGGGGGATCAGGAAGGACACCATTTTCCAGTGTGACACCTGTCCTGATCACCCCCGCCTCTGCATACTGGATCGCTTCAAGGCGTACCATACGTCATTGGAATTCAAAATTTTCTAAATTCCTTCCCTTATTCCTATTTTAGGGGTCACGTTTATCCAGGGATTATTCTGATTGCCATTATGGAGTCGGGAAGGATTTTTTTCTCGTGATGAGGCTACTGTCGTCTGCCTCATGAGGGTTTTTTACCTTCCTCTGGATCAACACAGGTTGAATTTGATGGATTCCTGTACTTTTCAACCTTATAAACTAAAAATTGGCCTAATAGCCCCAAAATTAATTAAAATTGTCCCTTTTCCCCAGCTAAATAGGTATGGCCGCCATACCCATTAGAGGATGCCATGATGCAATTACAAAGCCTCTGTGCTGCCAGGACAGTAGAAACCCCCCCACAAGTGACCCCATTCTGGAAACTACACCCCATAAGGAATCTAACAAGGGGGGAAGCAGGGATATGGACCTCTGGTGACGCGCACATTTGTGCCGTGAAAATAAAACAATGGTATTTTTTATTTTCACAGCACATGTTCTACATATGTGCCCGTCACCAGTGAGGTTCATATGCTTACTGCACCCCTTGTTAGATTCCTTATTGGGTGTAGTTTTCAGAATGGGGTCACTAGTGGGGGGTTTCTACTGTCCTGGCAGCACAGGAGCTTTGTAATTGCGACATGGCCTCCATCCTCCATTCCAGCCTCTAAATGGCGCTCTGTCCCTTTTGGTGGCTTGCCCTGTGCCCATATCGCACATTATGTCCACATGTGGTGTATTTTCATACTCAGGGAAAATTACCCTACACGTTTTGCGTTCATATTTTTTAATCCCTTGTGGAAATGGAAAAAATCAAGGCTAGACCAACATTTAGTGTAAAAAATGTTTAATTTTTACACTAAATCATTGATCTTGTCTTGATTTTTTCATTTTCACAAGGGGTTAAAAGATAAAAAAAAACACAAAATGTGTAGAGCAATTTCCCCTGAGTAGGAAAATACCCCACATGTGGACATAAAGCACCATGCCGGTGCAGGGTAAGCCTCCAAAGGGAAGGAGCGCCCTTTGGTTTTTGGAGGCTGGATTTGGCTGGAATGGATTTTGAGGGCCTTGTTGCATTTAAAAGGCCTCTGTGTTGCCAAGACAGTTGAACCCCCCACAAGTGACCCTATTATGGAAACTACACCCCTCAAGGAAAGTAACAAGGGGTGTAGTAAACATATGGACCCCACTGGTGACGGGCACAAATGTGGAACAATGTGGCGTGATAATGAAATATTAAATTTTTTAACACTATAATGTTGGTTTAGCCTCAAATTTTTCATTTTTACAAGGGGTTAAAAGAGAAAAAAAAAACACAAAATGTGTAAAGCAATTCTCCCCGAGTCCGTAAATACCCCATATGTGGACATAAAGCGCCATGTGGGCGCAGGGCAAGCCTCCAAAGGGAAGGAGCGCCATTTATATTTTGGAGGCTTGATTTGGCCAGAATGGATGATGAACGCCATGTCACATTTACAGAGCCGTTGTGCTGCCAAGACAGTGAAAACCCCCCACAAGTGACCCCATTCTGGAAACAACACCCCTCAAGGAACCTAACAAGGGGTGCAATGAGGATATGGACCCCTTGATGACGGGCACATTTGTACCGTGAAAGTGAAAAAATGAAAATTTTCCCTTTCATGTCACATTGCTCCACATTTGTGCCCGTCACCAGTGGGGTCCATATGCTCAGTCCACCCCTTGTTTGATTCCTTGAGGGGTGTAGTTTTCAGAATGGGGTCACTTGTGGGGGGTTTCCAGTGTTTTGGCAACACGAGGGCTCTGTAAATGCGACATGGACCTTGAAATCCATTGCAGTGAAATCCAGCTTCCAAAAGCCAATTGGCGCTCCTTCCCTTTGGAGGCTCGTCCTGCGCCCGCTTGGCACTTTATGTCCACATGTGGGGTATTTCCATACTCGGGAGAAACTGCGCTATACGTTTGGTGTTTTTTTTAGGCTAGAACAACGTTTTAGTGTAAAAAATTTAATTTTTCCTTTTTTACACCACATTGTTCTGAAAATCTGTGAAGCACCTGTGGGGTCCAAATGCTCACCGCACCACTTGTTACATTCCTTGAGGGGTGTAGTTTTCTAAATGGTGTCCCTTTAGGGGTTTTTTGTATGTTTTGGCTCCCCAGAGCCTCTGCCAACCTGGAATGGTACAGTCAAAAATGACCAAATATAACTGAGGCGTGTAAATTCACTAGGCGCTCCTTTACAGTATATCTGAGGCTTGTGGTTGCGTCAAATAGCACAATAGGGCCACATATGGGGAATTTCTATAAACTGCAGAAACTGGGCAATAAATATTGGGGTGTATTTCTCTGGTAATAGGTTTATAATTATGAAAAATATTGGATTACAATAAAATCTCTGCACAGAAAATTTAAATTTTCTAATTTCTTACACTCTTAGCTTTTATTTCTGTAAAGGGTTAAAAAACTTTCTGGATGTGCTTTTGAAGAGTTTGGGGGATGCAGTTTCTGAAATGGGGTGCTTTGTGGGGCTTTCTAACATACAGTACCCTCAAATACACTTTGAACCTGAACAGGTCCCTAAAAATATCTGATTTTGAAATTTTACTGAAAATTTGGAAAATTGCTGCTAATGTTTTAAGCTTTCTATTGTCTAAAAAAAATGAAAGATAGTTTAATAAATGCCGCCAACATAAAGTAGACATGTTGCTAAAGCTATTTAATATATAATTTATGTGACATAACCATTTTCTGTTCCAAAGTTGGAAAAAAAAATATTATTTTTTTTACATTTTTTCACGTTATTTTGGTTTTTTTTTTCATAAAGATTCGTTATAAGTATTGACTCCAATTTATCAGAGATGTAAAGTACCATATGTCACGAGAAAACAATCTCAGAATCTGCCGGATAGGTAAAAGCATTCCCAAGTTATTAATGAATAAAGTGACACAGGTCATATTCATAAAATTTGTCTCTGTCCTTAAGGCCATTTCAGGCTCTGTCCTTAAGGGGTTAATACATCATGCAATAAAAAAAAGATATAATGAATTCTTATAGACTCTTACAAAAAAAAACTATAATAGTTATATACCATAATTTGAAGGTAACCGAGAAAAACATTTATGTGGAAAATAAAGGGTCATGGAAAATATAGGACATGCACAGCTTCCATCTACACAACCTGTCATATAGCCTGTAGTTCTGAACAGCAGGATGATTTACAAAAAGTGACAACTATTAGTTCAAGGGGGGCCTCCTATTGGCAATTTACACTCTGATACTATGTTATCTAAGTCAGGTTTTCACTAAAATAACCATTGTTAATTTTGTGTTATTTGAAGTGTCTAGACCTATATTAAAAGAGCTGCAAGTTCTCAGTTCACAGCAGTATGAGTCTGCATTCTGACTCCCACCTTTTAAGACTGGAATAAACCCTAGCAGTGGGAGGAAGAAAAAAAAACTTTCCTTTTTTTGGCTTTCTGATGGGGCTGACGACTGAGAAGTGGAAAGTACAATTGGATTTTTTATGAAAAATTTAATTTGTACAACCTATAGCATGGATCAGGTTACAGTTACACATCTGAAACAGAACTAAATAATCCAGTGCTTGCTACTGCATTTTACATATTTTGTTTTATCCATTCTGCCTATCGCATTGGTCAAGGTTACAATGTTTGTCAGTATTTGATAGAAATGCATGAGTCATAAAATTCTTCTTCACATTTACATTATTATGAAAGAGAAGTGTCACAGAGTTTACTTTAACAGTGTAGAACACATTTCACAAGCAACATAGTTTAAAATATCATCAAATAACATAAAAAATTACATACTAGATTACATAGCTATAGAAAAGATAGAAAACCTCAATAAAAGGAAAGTGCAGACTTCTTCTCCCAGTCCTAAACTATACACACAATAATATGCCCTCTCGTAATGTGACTGAACTATAAAGGGAACTTGTCATGGGATCATATATTCCCCATGAATGATGAATTGACAATATTGAATGCCCCTGCTTGCTTATTAAATGGGTTTTCTGAGCTTAAAAGCCACCATAGACAGTGAAACAGAGCAGGAAGCAGACAGCTCTGTAAATTTAGTAGTGGCCATTCTGGGTTACTGCAGCTCAGTTCTTATTAACTTCAATAGGAGCTGAACTGCAGTTACCCAGCACGGACACTACACAATGTATGGAGCTGTCTGCTACCAGCTCTGTTTCACTTTGTATGGAGGCTCTTCAGCTCTGGCAAGCAACTTATTGGCTAGGGTGCACAGTGCTGGAACCCTGCCAATCACATATAAATGACCTGGAAAACCCATCTTTGGCTTTCTAAAAGCCATAACTCTTATTTTTCTATCAATGGAGCCAAATAAGGATTTAATTTGTGGTTTATTGATACCCTTCATTTTACCATGAAATGTATGAAAAATTATATTTCTACAGTAAAAGTAAAACACAATAAATGTAATTTTGTATATTTTGGGTAGATTTGTTTTTGCATAGTGCACTTACTAAAACACATGTTATCTGTATTCTGTGAATAAATATGATACCCAAGTTATATAGCTTTTGTTTTTTACTCTAAAAATTAAAACAATTGGTGATAGAGAGGCCCCCTTTCACTGTTGCATTTGTGCGTGCCATAATGTTCACTCCCATTTTCCTATGTGTCGCTCTTGGCACCATCAGTTACAGACTCACAAGTGCATTGCAAAAATACTACTTTTGTTTCTTTTTAGTTTTTCCATAAATGAAGCAGTGGCCTGGCATGTGCAAAACCACTCAATGCACTCAGAAGACTAATGACCTTGGTTCTTTTGATCAGTGGGGTTCAAACAGTAATAATACCACTGATCAGCTAGTGATTTCATATCATATTTAACTCATACCTTCTAAACTTAACATGACCCCTTAAATGTTTTATTTCTAGTAAACAAATCTTTTATGTATACATAGAAATATGGAATATGGAAATTTAATTACTAGGTGTTTGGATGTCAGGTCTGGCCTTGTCAGTCTATTGCACTTTTTTAGCATATATACAAAAAAGCATGATATTTTAAAGTTCTCAATAAAATCATTAAAAAAGCAGTTACTAAATAAAATAAAAAAGTAAGAAAATATAGTAAAAACTTGCTGTTTGCTACACGTTTACACATGTGGGCTTAAGCAATCTTAAAACGATCTCAATAACAATTTTTTCTAACAGCTCATCTCTTCATCTAAACGCTGATCATTATAAAAATCAAATCGTTGCTTTAAAATTGTTAAACGAACGATTGGCCAAATTATCGCTCCGCGTAAACAGACCATTATACTGTGGTGTTTTATCTAAACTTCATTCATGTGAGTAGAAAAAATATGAAAAGCAGCTCTCTCACACCACCTTTCCCTTAAAATCAGACTTTTATTTTAATTCATAGTTTTAGAAACATGACTGGTAATGTAAGCCAAACCAGAAATGTCTCAGAAAGAAAGAATATTCATTTGTAGACAGCTATTTTGGGGTTATTGCCCCTCGCCAGAACAAAGCAGAGTGATGGCTGGCTGTTGAGAGGCCTACCATAGGACCAACTGGATATTTCTTCTTGAGGAGGTCATCAGAAAGAATATGGAGAGTTACAGTTCAATGTAGCTTGGTGTGACATGCCAGGAATCTCTCCAGAACGTCTTAACAGCTTCTGAACATATATCATCCCTTTATTTGAGTCAAAGCATTGGTGTGATTTAATATAAAACATCTTTATTAGTATTGGATGTGATTAACTATGTTATTCTTTGAAATGAGATAATCATTCAGCCTAACTCATCAATTTGTAGCTTTTTCACTTTACAAACTACAAAGTGTGAATTAATTTCTATTATTATTCTCTATGGCCTCATGTGTATTGCTGCACTTTAGTGGCAATTTGTACAGAACTGTAATATGGCACTCATAGAAGTGCATTAGGTTTTACTATGTATTCCTCCAATTTCATAATGTATCATGTAGAGGTTTTGCCCGCTATATAACAGTGGTAGTTAGGCATCCCGGTGCCATTTAGCTGCTGGATAGAGTAGGTAGAGGGTGCTGCTTGTAAGAAGGAAAACTGCCATTTCCAGGGCACAAAGTCATTGTGGACCAGTACATCTGGGACTTAGGAGCTGGGTGGCCAGTGGATCCATGAGTTAGGAGCTGTGGGGCCAGTACATTTGTGAGTTAGGAGCTGTGGTGTAAGTACATCTGTGAGGCAATAACTGCTATGAATACTGCTATGACCCAAGTGTTGGGCCAGTTAGGCCATCAGTGCGTGGCTGATATATACAAGTGTTGGGCCTGTTAGGCCATCAATGTGTGGAATATATATATAATTGTTGCTGCAGTTAGGCCGTTACTGCATCTAAAATATAAATAAATGTTGCCAAAGTAAGGTCATAAGTGCATGGCTGATATATAGGAGTGTTGGCCAGATAGGCCATCAGTGCATGACTAACATATAGAATCTTAGACCAGTTAGGCTATTAATGTGTGGCTAATTTATACAAGTGTTAGTATAGGTAGGTCATCAGTGTGTGTCTAATACAAGCATTGCAGCAGTTAGGTGATTGTTTTAAGAAAAGTATGAAGAAAGCTACAAACAAGAGATGTGACCGTGGTGCTGCTGCTGATGGTGATGGAGCTGCTGCTGTAGGGAGCGGAGGTGGTAGATCTGTGCCTTCTATGCCAAAAAATATAACACCTTATATATATAACCCTGGCAGGCAGGTGCCAGGGTCTGTAGCATCATTTACTACAACCCAACCCCGTTCACCAAATGGTCAGTCAAAAGCAAATAATGGCACAGACTGCCCCCAGTTCCATGGGATTGTCTTCCAGCTGCTCCTCTGCTGCTAAAAGCACAGACCCATCCACCTTACCCCCTTTCAAATCTGAAAAAAACTGTATGAGCCCAAGGTCATGGAGTAATCACTATTGCATTTTGACAACTCTGCTGCCATTGATTTAGTGGCATCCACCTGCCCCAGTCGAAGACCTAAATGCAGTGATGCCCAACCACGTCTGATAGAGGATAAGGACATGTGAAGGGTAGTGCAAATGGGCAGGAGACCATTGCAGGACATCTCTGAAGATGAAATGCCAATTACTGCCACTAATATAATCAGCGCTGAAGACACCAACATCACCGCTACCATCCCCATTCTATGCCTAAGAAACATCGTTTACATCCATAAAGTCAATTAAGGCTATGTTCTCACAATGTCTTTTTTTGGCTGTTTGAGGCCAAACGGCCATTATTGTACAAATAAAAGCCGTCATTATAAAATGACGACTGTTGTTTTGCCTTAGACAGACGGAAAAAAAAGTTGTGAAAGCATAGCCTTAAAGCGAATGTACCCTCAGCACCAGCGCAGGGTCCATTTTTTAAAACGCTGCCTGGTTCCCGCGTTTGGCGTCATTCTTTTGCCGTGGACAGGCCCAGCTCTATGCACTGGGGGCATGCCTGCTGCCCCCTAGTGTGACAATATCCCTTCCCCTCTGGGATGTGGCTCCATTAGAATCAATGGACCCACGTTAGAGAGGGGAGGGCATATGGTCACACTGGAAGGCACAGCAAAAGAACAGCGCCGGGAGCAGGAACCAGGCAGTGTTTCAAAAAAAGCGTGGTGTGCCCCCGCAGCGTTATGGTGGAGGTGCGGCCGGTCACTTGCTAGATGGTAAAATGTGATGCCAGTTCTATGATGGTTGGCCGAGATGTAGCCGGACCCTAGGATGTTATGTCGTGACCCCAGTGCCAGTTGGGCACACAGGTATGGTGGCACACCTGCTTTTATTTTAAGGGGCCGGTACACCTTGGTCCCCTGTGGACACTGACCTGTCGAGTTATAGCGGGGTCCCGTGGGCTGTTGTCACGGTGGTGCGGGGTGGAGTAGTGATTGTTTACTCTGAAGATACTTGTGTGCAGCAGAACATATAGCTTTGCATTGACAGAATACTTTACACTTGATAAGACACTCAATAGTTCGGGATCCAGATCTGTGATGGGAGTATAGAGAGTGGTACAGTCGTGCTGATTGGGCTGCGTGCTGAGAGGTACAAAGAAGAATTCCCAACCCAATTAGTACTGTGCTCTGCCGGGATGTTGGAGGTAGATACAGAAGAAGACTTGAGAGAGAATACATGTGCCGGTGCATCGACTCTTGTCCGAATGAACTACCTATTGCCCTACCGGTGTCAGGGGACCCGTCCTAGCGAGTCACACAAGCTCCAGACCCTGTTACCTGGGATGAGCGGAATGCTAAGATTTCCCTGTCCACACCCGCTCTGCGAGATAGAGTTCATAGGCTTCTAGCAACTTTGCTCAATTCGGATTAGTTTCTAACTTTCTGCTTTCTTGTGGATACTGTCCTGCACTCTCCTTGTCCATGGCATGGGTTGAGATGATCTCTGACTTTTCCTCTCTAGTGAAGGGTTTAACACTGCATAGTGCTGGATGAAGTTGCTGAAGAAAGAAAGGTTGACTTCATGTGCCTAGGCTGCACACTAAGACTGGGGACCTGGCAGAGGGCCAGGGCCCAAATGAACCACTGTAGGGAGTGCTCTAGCCTGCGTTCTTCCTCTATAAAGTCCAACTTTAAAGAACGACTACACTTCCTCTACCCCGTGACTTCCTACCTACAGCCCCCGTAAGGTGCATTGTAAAGAGGTGAAGAGTGCATACAGAAGAAGTAAAGAAGGAGATGATAGGACTGAAGAAGAAAGTACTCTCATTGGTACACAGATTCATGTGACATATAAACAAACAGTAACCCTTTGAATCCTACAGCTGTGCAGCAACTAAGTACATATACTTACAATCAGGGCCGCTTTAACCAGAGGGCACATGGTGCACGTGCACCGGGCCCACTGGTTAAAGGGGCCCCCCCGAGCAGGCCGGCCGTTGCTATGTGCGACCAGTGCGGTCGCACAGGGCTCCGGCCACCAGCCTGTCAGGGGGGAGCGCCATGGATGGGTAATCTACTTACCCCTCCATGGCGCCCCCTGCAGGGCCCCCCCGTCCGCCGCTGCCCCCGTCCGCTGCTGCTGCGGCGCTTCAGCGCCGCAGCAGCAGCGACACTGACAGAGAGAGAGCCATTGGCTCCCTCCCTGTCAGTCACTCTTGTGGCCGCACTTCCTGCGGTCACAAGAGGCCGCACTCTCCCTCTAGCGGCCGACGTCACTGAAGCGTCGGCGCGAGGGTAAGGGGAGTGCAGCCTCTTGTGACCGCAGGAAGTGCGACCACAAGAGGGAAGAGAAGAGGAACGCGTGGACCCAGGTGAGTAAAAGTGTTTGTTTTTTTCAATGTTATATGGGAGGGGGAGCTATATACTATTGGGGAGCACAGGGGAGCTATATACTATGGGGGAGCACAGAGGGCTATATACTATTGGGGAGCACAGGGGGCTATATACTATGGGGGAGAACAGGGGGCTATATACTATGGGGGAGCACAGGGGGCTATATACTATGGGGGAGAACAGGGGGCTATATACTATGGGGGAGAACGGGGGCTATATACTATTGGGGAGCACAGGGGGGCTATATACTATGGGGGAGAACGGGGGCTATATACTATTGGGGAGCACAGGGGGGCTATATACTATGGGGGAGAACGGGGGCTATATACTATTGGGGAGCACAGGGGAGCTATATACTATGGGGGAGCACAGGGGAGCTATATACTATGGGGGAGCACAGGGGAGCTATATACTATGGGGAGCACAGGGGGCTATATACTATGGGGGAGCACAGGGGAGCTATATACTATGGGGAGCACAGGGGGCTATATACTACTGGGGAGCACAGGGGGCTATATACTATGGGGGAGCACAGGGGGCTATATACTATGGGGGAGCACAGGGGGTTATATACTATTGGGGAGTACAGGGGCTATATACTATTGGGGAGCACAGGGGAGCTATATACTATTGGGGAGCACAGGGGTCTATATACTATGGGGGAGAGCACAGGGGGCTATATATTATGGAGAGCACAGGGGGGCTATATACTATTGAGGGGGAGCACAGGGGGGCTATATACTATTGGGGGAGAGCACAGGGGGGCTATATACTATTGTGGGAGAGCACAGGGGGCTATATACTATTGGGGGAGAGCACAGGGGGCTATATACTATTGTGGGAGAGCACAGGGGGGCTATATACTATTGTGGGAGAGCACAGGGGGGCTATATACTATTGTGGGAGAGCATAGGGGGGCTATATACTATTGGGGGAGAGCACAGGGGGGCTATATACTATTGTGGGAGAGCATAGGGGGGCTATATACTATTGGGGGAGAGCACAGGGGGCTATATACTACTGGGGAGAGTGCACAGGGGGGCTATATACTAATGGGGGAGCGCACAGGAGGGCTGTATATAACTGGAGGAGCACATGAGGGTCTATATACTACAGGGACACCTTAAAACTATGGAGGCATAGAGGGGTGTAACTATGTAGGAGTACAGAGGGGTGTAACTACTGTATAGGGGTACAAGGGACCTAACTACTGTATGTGTTGGAGCCTAAAATATTTGTCTGGCAGATTCTGGAGAGAAGATTCACAGCCAGGAGAAGACTTCAAGGTGGCCCACGCTGGATGGAGAGAAAAAGAAAAGGTGACAGACTCTGATCGGAGAAGACGCCTCCGGTGAGTCACTGGATGTAACTTCACTCTGTTATAGGCTTGTACTGATAGGGGTCATGGTATGGCGGTATTATGTAATGGTATCAATGGTGATATCTTTCTGTTTTGTTTAGTGCAGTTTTTATGTAATATGTAATCACTGAATGGTGGAAATAGTGTTATAAGGTAACTACTGTATGTATTGGGGCTCTTGATACAGTGTGGGGGCAAATTCAGTACATTATACAATGTGCAGAAAGGTAAGGGGGGGCCCACTCTTGAGGGCTGTGCACTGGGCCCACCAATGTATTAAAACGGCCCTGCTTACAATAGCGAAACCTTATGTCGAAACTTATCACTACTCGCTTACAAAGAGTACAGGTTTTTGGAAAGAGTGTAACCAATAGCAACACCCGTGGTGGGACACCACAGAAAAACTGCGCCACTGGGATCTTAGTGAGAACGGGCTAGAAGCAACTGGCTCATACTGTAGCAGTGGTGTTGCATCACTGCAGCCATGGCTCCTTTTGAAGTGCTGTAGTCACCCAGCACCTCCACTACATTCAGTACATACTAACTGTTTCCGGCCCAGTTCTCAGTGAAGTGTGGCCACCGAACAACTGATCAGCAGATGTTCCGGGTGTTTGCACCACGCCAATCAATTATAGATAGTCTATCCGGTGGACAGACCATTATTTTTGTGTTTGGAAAACTTCACAAGCAAAAGAAAAAGATGTTGTACCTATTTTACTATCATACTTTGCTTTTATTTCATTGTGTGTGAACATAGCCTAATGCTGATTCAGTGTTACAATTCTAGTGCATTTACAGTTTTGATCCTTCTGACCATAGACTGGAGCCAGTAATTATTATACCAATCTCTTTTGTTACTGATCTAAGACATTAGCTTTAGCTAAATGCTTCTCAGCATGTGCTGTTCTTTCTGTGTTCTAGATTGTATTTATAAACCGAGATGACCATCTTCTGTGCTTCACCACTGAAATGCCAAGATGAATAGATATTATTTGTGTGATATAAAAGATATGTTTTGTTTGTTACATGCTTATATAAGAAAGGGGTTTTCCCATGAAAAACATTTAGCACCAATCCATAGGATAGGTGATAAATTTATGCTTGCTGAGGGTCTGACTGCAGGGACACCCCTCACCCCACCCCTCCCTAACTAGTAATCACTATTGAATAAAGGCCTCTAACTTGACTGCAATGAGGAGCAGTTGAACTAGAGTGGGGGTCTCGCATGTGCCCTTTTGCTTCATTCATTTCTATGGAGCCATTGAAAATAGCCAGGCACTTTTCCCAGCTTGATTTGCTCAGCTTCACTGTCACTAAATGGAGTGGCAGGACACATGTGTGATTGTGGCATTATTCAAACTTGGCTTACTATGATTATGCAGGCAAGAAGAATACCTTGTGGATAGCTGATTTTTTTTTTCTCGTGGGATTACCCCTTTAAGTTACATGTTGCTTCAAGCCATGACAGGAATCTTTCACTAAGTACAAACTGATGGTGTGATAGGGATAAATAATCTCAATGGTAAACAGCTTGACTTTCTAAATAGAAACTGGTCCCTTGTTAAAAAAGGAAACTGGCACAGTTACCAACTGTCAGTAAATTAACTGACAGGCAACAGCTCACTCATATATTGTACAAGTTCTATGAAACCATTATGTTACATATAACCAATACATAGGTTTTCCCATGTTATTATTCTAGCTTATTTTTAAAATGTACATCTTGCTGTTATATTTATTGTGCTATATGTTTTGCCCCACTTGTGCCCCTGGGGTAGTACATCCAATAAACTTAGGCCTCTTTGGAAAATGTATCAGGGAGTCATTTATGGAATGGCAGTTCTTGGTGATAAATGTTTGAGCAAACTTGGCATTAAAATAATCAATCTTTGGCTGAATTCCACTGCCTATTTTGGCCTTGTGGATGTAGCAATGCATTATCCAATGACTACAATTGATCACTGGGTGTTCCTACTGTTGTAGCCCAACCAATCACAAGAATGGGGGTTCTAAGTGTAGTGTCCCACCACAGGTGGTTCCCTAAGTCTTTTACCACCCAGGTAAATACTCTCTCAGGTGTCACACTAAGTGATGTCAGCTGTGATTCCAACTACAGCCACTAGGTGTCTCACTCCCCCAGTGCACAACTGCAGTATATGTGGTTAGGTTAAGCTATGTTTGTATGTTTATCCAACCACAGGTGCCTCTTCTCTACACTTCTATCTCCTCTATTCCCCTCACTTCCTGTGACACAGCCCTATATAAGGTAGGGGTTTCCTGGTTCAGTTTAGAGACGGCAGAGTTCAGAAGCTGAGGGTGAAGGAGAGTTGCAGTTCTAGTTCTAAAGAGAGTCTAACAGCCAGTATGATGCGGTGTCGGCACACACGCTGCTACTATGCTTAGCACTGTGGGGGACGGCGAGTGATTTCTTTTCCACCCTAAGACAGGTGACGGCCTTTTGTCTGTAGAATCTTATATGACACAACAGAGCAGAGCCATGATTAAGGGCGAGCAAGTCCGAAATGCGTCGGCTTTTTAATGGTTTAATAAAGCATTGGAATTTTAGTGAGCTGGAGAGAATCGTTTTGTGTAACAGCCAGTATGCTGTGCTGAACACTAGAGGTGGGCTAACCAGACACTAGGACCAACCCTTGTCTATGCCGAGGATCTTAAAGTTAGGATTGTCACCTCCAAAGGAAAAGATTGGTTTATCAGTCCACCGGCTGCTTCCTGGTCTGAGCAGGGACCCGGGATGCAACATTTTAGCCTTGCTCAGCCAGTCAGTGGCCGTAGTGGGGCTGACTGGCTGAACAGGGCTGACACGTCATGTCTTGAGTCGCTGTTCAGACCAGGAGGTGGCCGAAGGACCAGTAACGTAGTGGGGGACAGTGGACCCCTGCGCTGGCTGTTATAAAAAAAAAAAAAGACGGACCCCGGACTTCTCCTTTAAATAGCTCTATAAATCAGTGTAAAATAAGTGAGATGTTCTTTTCTGGAGATGAGTGGTGTTCACTTTCGCAATCTGATAAATTTGTCAGTGCTTAATTATGTAAGTCCTGGCAGAACACTCCTCAGCTGAGACAGAAATAGTAACATTTCAAAGGAGCAGTTATGTTCAGAGATATAGTGCACTGTGTAAACCAGTAAGCAACAAAATGCTGGCAAAGGGCAGGTGTGAAGAATAAAGAATTCTCTGCCCTAATAATCCCCTAATCAGCAGGGCAGACACCACCGGTCAGATATAGAAACACAAATTGCACATTTAAATAATGCCCAGTTGCTTTCTGATCAAAGTTGTCCCTATGTGTCCATTCTCACATTAAATATTTGTAAAAAAAAAAAAAAAAAAAAAAAAAGCTCAGAAGAGACAGTCAGCAGTGACAGTCACAGTTCCCCAAAACTATAAAACTACTGCAAAACCACAGAGCTGTTGGCACGGACAGCGCACAGAGTGTCATCTGCAGGCCAGTGTATAATAAGACCTATTGTGCAAGAAGCCTAAGGCTACTGTATGTTCACACTATGTAAGTACTGAAGTAATCATGGCCGTTGTTGCCGATTTGCAACAACGGCGGTGATTACTATGGTACCAACGTAGTGCTGCATCTAGAGGGAATCCCGGACGACGGGGTGTATACACATAGTATACACTTCGGCCAGGAACGCTAGCGGTGCCGCAAAAAACTGACATGTCAGAATGGCGGTTGCAGAAAACCTGTCGGTGCACACAATGGAGCGTGTGACTCCGGGCGCACACTCCATTGTCAGCAGCGGGGAATTCGGATGTGGGCACACACTGATGCACCCGCATTCTAATTCAGCGGAGGTGAAGATCATCTGGCCGGTACTGCAGTACCGGCCAGGATGATTTTCTCTGACACCGGCCAGGTCACGGAATGACTCGTCTCTTACACCATGTGAACATGGCCTAAAGGTGCACTTACAGCTACTGAAACTATCAGCATGTATATTTCTCCCTTTCAGTGACATAGCACAGGTGGGGTCACAGGAAGGAAGTCCCTGCTTCTGTATACATATATGACGGCTCCAGTCATTCTCTATGGGCAACGGACTCATCTCAGCGGCGTGCGTGCATGGCTTTGGGCGCTGATATTTTCATCCCGGGACCGGCTCCAGTAACATGACTCGTCGGAAAGGGTAAGTATCCGAGGGCTGCACCAGGGAGTCGGGCGGGCTCTGTGCCCGTGTCACTGGTGACAGGTTCCCTTTAAATAATTAATTTCCCTTTTATTGCTTGAAGTATCTGATCACCTACTGTACCAACCAGCAAGAATTCTGTCTCTCATAGACCTGTACACACACACACACACACAGCATGTTTTTCCGAAAATAAGACAGGGTCTTATATAATTTTTTTGGAGTATTGCTATTCCAAAACCTTTTAAAATCAAGCTAGAGCTTATTTTCAGGCTAGGGCTTACTTTAGGAGAAACAGGATACATATATCCATACATACATATATATATACACACACACACCTACCTTCTCTACTGGGTTTCTTTCATGTACGGGAAAGGGGGGTGCTCAGCAGGACAGGCTGATTTAACCTACTGTGATGTACCCCTCACTCCCCTTGTGTATGCCTCTGATCCACCAACTGGCCTAACCATCGGCTGCCAACTGGCAATTATCATCGAGTACAGACAATCCGTACTCATTAGCGACAGATGTAAACCTTGAAATTTGAAACATCTGTGTATAGTGGCCTCCCTGTATGCATGATGCCATTAGTACAATTCCCAAAGAGATGTCAACTTACCAAACCAATCACTTAAATTAACAGCCTGTGAAAATGTTAAATGGATGTTGGAGAACACTGACTGCTACAGAACATAATATTTATAACTGATGATTGGTTCATTTGTGAGAGACCAAACAACCTAACAGTAACTAGTGCACTTACAGGGAGCCTATTACTAGTTTTTGGGGCACTAAACCACCAGAATGTCTTTATGTAGCTGGGGTTTAGTGTCTGCCTATATGAAACCTACTCAATTCCACAATCATTTAACATTTATCCTACCATAGCATGTGATTAAAGCAGTGTATTTAGTTTTGACTTTACTGGTGCAATGTGTACCTGCCAGAGGCTGTAGGGTGCGAGATCAGGACCAGATGGGCTTCAAATAAGCTGCTTTGGGACACAATAGACTTACTAGTTGAATGGAAACATGCTGGTAGGCTAGTGTTCTAAAATGTAGTAACAGGTTCTCTTTAAAATGACTATGTACCCACAATCTGCCCCCCCCCCCTACCCAAACCGCTCGTACCTTCAGATAGCTGCTTTTAATCTAAGTTCTGTCCTGGGGTCCGTTTGGCAGGTGATGCAGTTATTGTCCTAAAAAACTACTTTTAAACTTGCAGCCCCGTGCCCAACGGCCGTGGCCTAGATTGTGTATGCATTAGGCTGGCACAACCTCTCTGTCCCTCCTCCCCACTCTCCTTATCATTAGAAATGCTCCAGGCAGATTGCCTCCTATTCCCCACCAGTGTCAGCCCGGCACATGGGCTGGATCGTTAAGCAGCTGTGCAATGTTCAGACAGGAGAAAATGTTTTAGTGGCATTCCTAAGGATGAAGAGGGTGGGGAGGAGGGACGGAGGGGTGGTGCAAAGTTAGGGCACAGATATTCCAAGCCATGCCCGTTGGGCATGGGGCTGCAAGTTTAAAAGTTGTTTTTTTAGGACAATAACTGCATCACCTGCCAAACAGACCCCAGGACAGATCTTGGATTAAAAGCAGCTATCCGAAAGTACAAGTGATTTGGGGGGGTCAGATTGTGAGTACAGAGTCGCTTTAACCCATTTACGACCGAGGGCGTATATTTACGCCCTGCGGTCGGTAAGGGAGTTCAGAGCGGGGCCCCGGAGCGACTCCACTCTGAACCGCCGCGGTCCCAGGTGGAGGTGGACACGGTCCGATCGCCGTGCCCGCTAATCAGGTAATCAGATGCAGCTGTCAAAGTTGACAGCTGCATCAGATTACCTTCCAGAGCTGTTCCCTGGTGTCTAGTGGGGTGGATCGCTCCTCCGAGACGTTGCCAGGAGGAGCGATCCACACGTCCGGCTCGGGCCAGGGTCTGCACATATGAGCAGTGTCCCAGTATAGAAGGTTTTTCTCTATATCCCTGTGTATCTCTGTGTATATCAGTATTTCACTTGTCCCTGTACTGGAAAGGGTTAATGGCCACTGCAAACTGGTTGTGTTATGCTGCCCCCAGTGTTCAAGTCTGGTATTTCTCATATTTCTCTATGTATATCCATTTGCCTGTTATTTAGTGGTGTGATAATGCAACTGGCCTAGTGTCATGTGATTTCCCCAGCTGCCATAGTAACCCCAATAACTGTCGAGCTTTTGGCTGGGGTCAGTGTGTCACTTCCTCTCTACCTCAGTGGTCTTCTCTCTACCCTCAAGAGAGGAGGTAGTCTTGTTCTCTCCTCCACCTTCAGGAGGGAGAACGTGCTCTGCTGCTTCCAAGCAAGGCCGCAACTCAGAGTGATTCGCTCCCCTGTTCCAGAGAAAGATTCCGGTCCACTCCTGACCAGTCTCAGTTTCAATATTCTGCAGTTTATTCAAGATCTGGGTGTCGTTCTCAAGTCACTATTTCTCATCATCATCAACAGCAAGTATTCTATTCAGTCTATTCCACCCAGCATCATTCTCAGGGAACTACTACCCTCATTCTCTGTTAAGATTCCTCTCATCCAAAGTAACTCTGTCACACCACGGCCTATTGCAGCATCACCCATCTGCTTAGTTATATTCAAGTTTACCTATTCCTGGTTGCATCCAGAGAGACTGTTGCTATTGACAATCACCGTGTTAATAAACGTACTACCACCTACTACTACCCTCAGCGGGAGGCCCCAGTACATATGCCCAGTCAAGGTACCGATAGAAAGAACACATCATGGCGCAAATAATGACACCTCACACAGCCCCATAGACCCAAGGATAAAAGCGCTATAAGCATGGGAATGGAGCAATTTTAACCCCTTAACGACATCGGGCGTAAGTATACGCCCCCGCAGGGTGGGCTTTAACGCAAATGGGCGTATACTTGCGCCCGATGTTTCCCCGATCGCTGTGTGTTCACACACAGCGGTCGGGGAAGATGGCCTGCTGTAATGTATAGCAGGCCATCAGTGCTTGTCGGCACGGGGGGGGGGGGGGGTTAACCCCTCCCGTGCCGACGATCGCTGCTATATGCTGATCAATACAGATCAGCATATAGCAGCTAAAAACAGCTTTCCGGGTTATCGGTGACCCGGTGACCCGGAAAGCAATGGCGATTGGTGCTGTCCGAGATAGCACCAATCGCCATAAGTGTCCCCAAGAAAGATGGCGCCGATGTCACCCCACGATCGCCGTGATAGGCCGGCCAGTACCGGCCGGCCCATCATGGCGGTCAAACTGTAAAAAAACAGTTTTTTTGGGTTCTGCACCCCTCAGCTAGGTAGCTGAGGGGTGCAGAACAGGTGTGTGTGGTGCAGGTGTACCATACTCACCTGATCTGGGCGTCCGGAGCGAAGATCTGCGGTCCGCGCCGTCCTCGCGTCTTCTTCGCTTCACTTCTGGGTTCGGTCGTCCAGCGTTGGAAATCTTCGGAAACGCGGATCTTCGGAAATCTCCGGCAGCGTCGCCCTACTGCCCCCTAGCGGCTGATCAGTGAATATCATTCACTGATCAGTTGCTTTGGGTTAAAAAGATTTCCCCCCCCAATTTTTTTTTCTTTTTTTGCGCCCTAACGCCGCTGAGTGCTGATCAGCATCGCACGTAAGTGCGCTGCTGATCAGCAACTCCTCCTTTTTGGCGTAGGGGCGTTTTTCCCCCCTATATCCTACCGCCACTGTCTGCTGATAAGTGCCGCACATAAGTGCGGCATTTATCAGCAGCTCCTTTCTTGGCGTAGGGATATTTTTTCTTACTGTCAAAAAAACACGTAAAAAACACTACACTACACCACACTACATGGAATAAAGTTTTACACTACACCACTACACATTTACATACCCCATATACTAATCCCCGTATAAAGATGGCCCCCAGGGTCTTTTCGGCGTCAAAGGCATACGTTATTATTGCCTCAGACACCGAAACAGCCATTGAGGATGAATGGGGGGATCCTTCTTTCCTCCATTCATCCTCAACATCCTCATCATCCAGTGACGTGTCAATAAGAGATCACGGTATGGCGTGAAATTCTACAAACTCTGTGAGCGTACCTCAGGGTACTCTTACAGATCTAGGGTACGTGCACACTGTGGAATGGAGAAGGATAACCCTTTGTGCATTCCGCAGCAGGCACCCGCCGGCGGACTGATGGAGGCGCGCGTCTCCACCCGTGTCATAGACTCCATTCTATGCACGGCGTATTCCGTTGTCCGTTCAAAGAATTAACACGTTCATTCTTTGGACAGAGGGTGGAATCCGCCCGTGCATAGAATGGAGTGTGACACGAGAGGAGACGCGCGCCTCCATCAGTCCGCCGGTGGTTGCCAGCTGCGGAATGCAAAAAGGGTTATCCTTCGCCATTCCGCAGTGTGCACGTACCCTTAGAGTGTATGAAGGAAGGGACACCCAAATCCAGCCCCCAGATGCCCCCCCCCCATCCTCCGAGTTAGTGGGGAGATCGTTCGGGAACTGATCTTCCCACTGCTGGATAAAGGTTACCACCCGTACGGGGATAACTTTTATACCAGCACCCCCTCTTCCGGTCCGTCGCTGCCCGAGCTACTGTAGCTTGCGGCACGATCCGAAAATATCAGAAGCAGTAATAGAGCCCTAATATTTAGCAGCCATGCAGCGGACCCAGTGCTTCTGGATATGAAGGACCCCGTATCGCACCAGGACAACATTTTCCAGGTGACGTCCCGCACACAGGAGAACGGGAGACCCCAGAAGAAGTGCAGAGTGTGGCGTAACAGGGGGATCAGGAAGGACGCCATTTTCCAGTGTGACACCTGTCCTGATCCCCCGGCCTCTGCATACTGGATCGCTTCAAGGCGTACCACACGTCATTGGAGTTCTACATTTTCTAAATTCTGTCCCTTATTCCTATTTCAGGGGTCACGTTGATCCGGGGATTATTCTGATTGCCATTATGGAGTCAGGAAGGAATTTTTCCCCTGTGAGGAGGCTACTGTCGTCTGCCTTACGAGGGTTTTTTGCCTTCCTCTGGATCAACACAGGTTGAATTTGATGGACAACTGTCATTTTCAACCTTATAAACTAATAATTGGCCAAATACCCCCAAATAAATTAATAATTGTCCCTTTTCCCCAGCTAAATAGGTATGGCCGCCATTCCCATTAGAGGATACCATGATGCAATTACAAAGCCTCTGTGCGGCCAGGACAGTAGAAACCCCCCACAAGTGACCCCATTCTGGAAACTACACCCCATAAGGAATCTAACGAGGGGGGCAGTGGGGATATGGCCCCCTGGTGACGGCCACATTTGGGCCGTGAAAATGAAAAAATTGTATTTTTTATTTTCATGGCACATGTCCCACTTATGTGCCCGTCACCAGTGGGGTCCATATGCTCACTGTACCCCTTGTTGGATTCCTTATGGGGTGTAGTTTCCATAATGGGGTCACTTGTGGGGGGTTTCTACTGTCCTGGCAGCACAGGAGCTTTTTAATTGCGACATGGCCTCCATCCTCCATTCCAGCCTCTAAATGGCGCTCTGTCCCTTTGGTGGCTTGCCCTGTGCCCATATGGCACATTATATCCACATGTGGGGTATTTTCGTACTCAGGGGAAATTACCCTACACACTTTATGTTCACTTTCTTTTTTAACCCCTTGTTGAAAAGGAAAAAATCAAGGCTAGACCAACATTTAGTGTAAAAAATGTTTAATTTTTACACTAAATCATTGATCTTGTCTTGATTTTTTCATTTTCACAAGGGGTTAAAAGATAAAAAAAACACTAAATGTGTAGAGCAATTTCCCCTGAATACGGAAAAACCCGACATGTGGACATAAAGCACCATGTGGGTGCAGGGTAAGCCTCCAAAGAGAAGGAGCGCCATTTGGTTTTTTGAGGCTGGATTTGGCTGGAATGGATTTCGAGGGGCCATGTTGCATTTAAAAGGCCCCTGTGTTGCCAAGACAGTTGAACCCCCCCACAAGTGACCCCATTATGGGAACTACACCCCTCAGGGAATGTAACAAGGGGTGTAGTGAGCATATGGACCCCACTGGTGACGGGCACAAATGTGAAACAATATGGCGTGAAAATGAAATATTACATTTTTTACACTATAATGTTGGTTTAGTCTTAAATTTTTCATTTTCACAAGGGGTTAAAAGAGAAAAAAACACACAAAATGTGTAGAGCAATTCCCCCTGAGTCCGTAAATACCCCAAATGTGGACATAAAGCGCCATGTGGGCGCAGGGCAAGCCTCCGAAGGGAAAGAGCGCCATTTGGATTTTGCAGGCTGGATGTGGCCAGAATGGATGATGAACGCCATGTCGCATTTACAGAGCCCTCGTGCTGCCAAAACACTGGAAACCCCCCACAAGTGACCCCTTTCTGGAAACTACACCCCTCAAGGAATCTATCAAGGGGTGCAGTGAGGATATGGACCCCTTGATGACGGCCACATTTGTTCCGTGAAAGTGAAAAAATGAAATTTTTCCCTTTCACGTCACATTGTTCCACATTTGTGCCTGTCACCAGTGGGGTCCATATGCTTACTGAACCCCTTTTTAGATTCCTTGAGGGGTGTAGTTTCCAGAATGGGGTAACTTGTGGGGGGTTTCCAGTGTTTTGGCAGCACGAGAGCTCTGTAAATGCGACATGACCCTTGAAATCCATTCCAGTAAAATCCAGCTTGCAAAGGCCAATTGGCGCTCCTTCCCTTTGGAGGCTCGTCCTGCGCCCGCTTGGCACTTTATGTCCACATGTGGGGTATTTCTGTACTCGGGAGAAATTGCGCTACATGTTTGGTGTTTTTTTTTTCTTTTATCCCCTTGTAAAAATGAAAAATGAAGGCTAGAACAACATTTTAGTGTAAAAAATAGAATTTTTCCTTTTTTACACCACATTGTTCTGAAAATCTGCGAAGCACCTGTGGGGTCCAAATGCTCACCACACCACTTGTTACATTCCTTGAGGGGTGTAGTTTTTAAAGGGTGTCCCTTTAGGGGTGTTTTTTATGTTTTTGCACCCCAGAGCCTCTGCCAACCTGAAGTGGTACGGTCAAAAATGACCAAATATAACGGAGGCGTTGAAATTCACTAGGCGCTCCCTTATATCTGAGGCTTGTGGTTGCGTCAAATAGCGCAATAGGGCCACATATGGGGTATTTCTATAAACTGCAGAAACGGGGCAATAAATATTGGGGTGCATTTCTCTGCTAATAGGTTTATCATTATGAAAGATATTGGATTACAATAAAATCTCTGCACAGAAAATAAAAATTTTCAAATTTCTTACACACTTTGCTTTTATTTCTGTGACTCCCTTAAAGGGTTAAAAAAAACTTTCTAGATGTGCTTTTGCAGAGTTTGGGGGGTGCAGTTTCTGAAATGGGGTGCTTTGTGGGGCTTTCTAACATACAGGCCCCTCAAGTACACTTTGAACCTGAACAGGTCCCTAAAAATATCTGATTTTGAAATTTTACAGAAAATTTGGAAAATTGCTGCTAATGTTTTAAGCTTCCTATTGTCTACAAAAAATTAAATATAGTTTAATAAATGCCGCCAAATAGACATGTTGCTAATGCTATTTAATATATAATTTATGTGGCATAACCATTTTCTGTATAAGCAGAAAGGTTTGAAAGTTGGAAAAATGCATTTTTTTCACAATTTTTCACGTTATTTTGGTGTTTTTCATAAAGATTCGTTATGAGTATCTACTCCATTTTACCAGAAATGTAAAGTACAATATGCCACGAGAAAACATTCTCAGAATCAGCCGGATAGGTAAAAGCATCCCGAAGTAATTAATGAATAAAGTAACACTGGTCATATTCATAAAATTTGTCTCTGTCCTTAAGGCCATTTCAGGCTCTGTCCTTAAGGGGTTAAGGAACATATTTTTGTTAACAATGGTTTGAATTTTTTACAAGCCATCAGATACAAGAAAAGTTATACATGTTACATATCTTTGTAATCGTAATGACTTGAGGAACATATATAATAAGTCAGTTTTTCCCCAGGGCGAGTGGCGTAAAAACAAATACCCCCCAAATAAACAAAATGCGTTTGTTTTTTTTTCAATTTCACCACACATTTATATTTTTCCTGCTTTTGCAGTGTAATTTATGAAAAAATTCAGCCTGTCATTGCGAAGTACAATTAGTGGCACAAAAAATAAGGGCTCATGTGGGTTTCTAGGTGAAAAATTGCAAGTGCTTTGGCCTTTTAAGCACAAGGAGGAAAAACAAAAATGCAAAAAAACTAAATTGGCCTGGTCCTTAAGGGGTTAAGGGTACAAACACACACGCGGATCCGCAGTGGATCCCTTGCCTGTTAATTTCTATGGAAAGACATACTCGCAGCAGGATTGACATCCCGCTGCAAGTATGTAGATGCCGCCCCATTTACCTGGTCTACACTACGGCTAGTTTCGGGGGCTTCCAGCGTCTGGATGTTACAGTCAGCCAATCAGTGGGTCCAGCCGGAAACCCTTGAAGCTAGCCGGAGCGGGAAGCAGGTACAGTATGCTCCGGCCAGTGGGGGGGTTAATGGGACGGCATTTACATACTCGCAGCGGGATGTCAATCCCATGGAAACTAACAGGCAAGGGATCTGCCGCGGATTTCACTGCGAATTTGCTGCGAGAAATCCACTCCGGATCCGTCCTGTGTTTGTACTCTTAAAGAGAACAGTATAGATCTACTGTGCAGATCGTGGAGCATTCCAGACGCACCTGCAGCAGTAGCTTTAAAAAGGGGAAAAAATATGTTTTATTATGCTGCATGAGGCTCGGAGAGGGCTGGCAACTAGTCATCTGTGCAGGGAGCCCCCCGTCACTAGTCATGGCACTCTGCTTTTCAACACGCCCTGTGGGGATGATTGACAGGCAGAGAGACCCATTAGTGGCCTCTCTGCCTGTCAATCATCCCTGCACTGCACGCTGACAGGCAGAGTGCAATGACTAGTGATGGGCGGCTCCCTGCACAGATGACTAGATGCCAGCCCTCTCCGAGCCTCATGCAGCATAATAAAACATATTTTTCCCCTTTGTAAAGCTACTGTTGAAGGTGCGTCTGGAATGCTCTGCGATCTGCACAGTAGATCTATACTGTGCAGCTGGGAAACATATCAGCACAGTCATGCTAATTGGTTCCCTTCAACTGCAAGCTAAACACTCTCTTATAGTAATTCAGCTCATTTTAATATACTGTATATTACATTTAATTTTTATTTTTTAATCCTTATTCCAATTCATGTAATGGCATTTCTTGTATGGCAGTTTATGTATGGCATTGACCAACCAATCATTTTACTTTGTGTAGTCAGGCATTAGTTGTCACAACTGCAACATGATATAAGTCTTTGCTAAATCAATAAATCTTATTGACGTGTAAAAGATACACATTTGTTGTGTGTATGTTATGTACCCTATCAACTTAAATAAGTTTAGATCATGAACATTGTTCACATACAGTATTTGTTTTAACTTTTTGGTTTTAGAAAATACTGAAAATGATCAACCCAGTCTTGGACTGATCATTTTCTACTGCTAGGGGGCAGCATTTCTACACACCATTCTTAGTAGTTCCATCCAGGCCACACACAGAGTGGTGGGCTGATGTACTGGCTCCAAGCAATTAACTCACTCAACAGTTGCATGCACATACCAATGCAGTTATGGAATGAACAGATTTGATCAGCATGTCCAATAATAGTCCTAGAAATCCATCAGATCTTTCAGTGACATAATCTGATCATAATTAGCTGAAGTCATTGAGCAATTTTGTTATCATGACAAAAACCATTTTTCATAAATAACTATAGACTGCTTTGGCCACTGAATGCTATTTGGAGACATTTAGACTATGTAGACACACAATAAAATAAAGCAAAAAACATAAGTAAAATAGGTTAAAAAACAAACAAACATTAAAGTCTATGGAAAAATGTCAGTCTGGTGTGCATCAATGAAAAAATATATTTCTTAAAATGTGTGCAGATTATTAGATTCAAAAAAAGGGTGTGAACATAGCCCTAAAGTGAAGGACCAATTTGCTCTCTCTGAATACATTACAGATTAAATCAGAAAAATGTCAAGATATCCCTGTTATGAGGAGTGATCATGCAAGTGTACTTGTGTGCTCTGTAGCTTCCTTGCTAGTCCATAAACAGATTACCTTGTAACTAGAGATGAGCGAACCGGGTTCGGGTTCGAGTCGATCCGAATCCCGAACGTTCGGTATTTGATTAGCGGTGGCTGCTGAACTTGGATAAAGCTCTGGAAAACATGTCTGGAAAACATGGATACAGCCAATGACTATATCCATGTTTAGCCTTAGGGCTTTATCCAAGTTCAGCAGCCACCGCTATTCAAATGCCGAAAGTTCGGGTTCGGATCGACTCGAGCATGCTCGAGGTTCGCTCATCTCTACTTGTAACCTCTTGACAAATTTGTAGGCAATGGAGACAGAAATGAAATTCCCCAATGGTCCTGAACTTGTACTATAAGGCTATGTTCCCACTATGTAAGAGACTGGCTGTTCCGTGACCCGGCCGGGTCACGGAACAGCCTGTGTCAGAAAAGATCATCCTGGCCGGTACTGCAGTACAGGACGGATGATTTTTACTGCCACTGAATTCAGGCAATTTTCTGTGGCATTGAATAGCGGCCGCAGAAAACTGACATGTCAGTTTCTTGCGGAGCCGCTAGGGATTGGGGCCGGAGTGTATACTATGGGGGAGATTTATGAAAGGGTGTAAATAAACACCTGGTGTAAACTGCGCACAGCAACCAATCACAGCTCAGCTTTCAGCTCTGGTAAAATATAAGAGGAGCTGTGGGTGATTGGTTGCTGTGGGCAGTTTACACCAGGTGTATATTTACACCCATTCATAAATCTCCCCCTATGTGTACGTACTCCGGCCAGGAATCCTTAGAAGGTACCACTACATACGTTCTATTGTAATCACGGCTGTTGTTACAACGGCCATGATTATTATGAAACTTTTGCAGTGGGAACATGGCCTTAGGGTAATCATGCACGTAGATAGCTGGTGGCCCAATGCCAACAACTATATCTCCTGATCTTGACATACAAAGAACACTCGACTCAGGATCAGGAAAATGAAAAAAAAGACATGGCAAATTAAATTCAACATGCTGGATCCTTCACTGCCCCAACATCATTTGTCAATGTAGAGTCAAGAAGCCCCCATAAATATTAGATGATGGAAGAGCATTGGGGAGAGGGACATTTACAAAGCTTCCGCCTGAGAAGGTGCAGATTCGCCCCTTCTTCTTGGCCTACACCTTCCATACGCCCCGCTCGCCCGCTGGGCGGGCTGGGGGAGCTGGGGGGGGGGGGGTGACGAGGTGGGGAGGAGGTGTGGCCTCTTCCCATGCCTTATTTATCATGATCCAAATTTACACCTGCTGGAGGCAGGTGTAGATTTAGTACGCTGGGCGCAGGTTCGGGCGCCCGGCCAGTTGGAATCACTAAGAGGCGTGTGCCTCTTAGTGAATTCTGCCGTGGAAAAGGGGGCGGGGCCTAATATAAGATGGCGTACTTCTACGACGGTCTTGATAAATCCCCCCCCCAATATGTATTGGAACCCTTTAGAAGGGTCCCACAACTAAAAGGAGTGATTAGAACTAGAGATGATCAAATTTATAGTAATAATGAAGGGAATCGGTTTGTTAGCTCGACAGTTGGTTTATCAGCCTGCTGCTGCTGCTGTTTCCAGCCCTGGGAATCAGGCAACTGATCCAGCTTTTCCAGGCACCCAGAGAGCACAGAGCTGCAGTTACTATACATTATTCATTATTACTGTAAATTTGCTCATCTCTAATTATAACAACACTATTTAAGAAGCTACTATTTTATTAGTAGTTTCCAAACGTGCTACAGTAGGTGAAGTCTGTGTGCGTTAGGTGTGTAGGGGGGTGGGGGCGGAATAACAGCAATCGTAGCCAACCAATCTATAAAAGGTGCTTTAATCCAATGCTTTAAATGGTTATACTGTATAATAGTTATACTGTATATAACATTGCTATTTACTTTAGTTTACTAAAGCTTTCTTTTATTTTTCAAACAGTGATCCCTTAACTTACAATGGCCTCAGGTTACAATATTTTTAACATACAATGGTCCTTTCTGGACCATCATAGAAAAGACTCAACATACAATGCTACAGACTGATTTGTCTAGATGTTTGACCAATAAAGTTATCAATTTTACTAAAAAAAAACCCAGTATTACAAAAGTGTATGCACTGTTTGGCTGTTTACTAGCGCCTCCCTACAGTACAGTATGGTACTACATGTCCTGTACTGCTCTTTACCTGTGCCAGGATGAACTATGTACAGGACTCTGAAAATGCTCCAGTCATCTACATAGAAAGTGATTTACAGTCTCAAGTAGCTCTTTCTGAAGGTTGTATGTAAGGAATTGCTTTATCCATATTAGTTAGCTGCTTATTTTTCTTTAAATATAATTTTTTTCTCATTTTGGAATGATATTATGGGGCTTCAGAACCAAATACAAGTATTCCATAGAGTTTTAATTTCAACATACAATGGTTGTCCTGGAACCAATTAATAATGGTATGTTAATGGACCACTGTACTTTTGGTCCCTTCAGGAAGCTATGTACTGCACACATGCTCTCTGCTGCCCCCTCTGGTCATGTTTGCTCGGACACAGCCCAACTCCTGCTTGCCACATCTATTTGTCTAATTCATCTTAATTCCATCACTACTACACACACAGTAATACCCTGCAGAGTGCAGGCATCTTTGTGTATTGGTATACATACTGATACCCTGATATACACAGCAAATACTGTATTGTACACTGCAGAGGATCATTGTGTGTGTAGTGTTGACATTTAGATGAATGTGACAAAATGTTACAGCAAGCTCTGCTGCCTCTTTGCCACTCTGTGACAGGCAAAGATTTGGAAGTATCAAAGCCAGCATGCCCACAAGGGGCAGCAGAGTGCATGTTTCGAAGCTCTGTGCAGTACACAACTTCCTGCAGGAACCAAAAGTATTTAAAAAAAACAAAAAAAAACGTAAAGAAATTTTAAAGAAATAAATTGCAAACACATATAACTTTTTTTAAAGCATTGGATTAGAAAATAATATTACTTTTCTTAAATACCTCTGTAATGGTAACCAGTACCCAGCATGTGGAAAAGATTTATTTATTTTTATTTTAGTTTTTTCCCCCCATATTATAAATATCACATTTTCTTCTTTTGTATATGTTTTATTTGTGAACATAAATGTCATCAAGGACATACATTGTGAAGACAAACCTAGTGACACTGCACCATACCTGTAGAATGTAAGTACTTCACAATAAAAGACTTGATCAGGTGTAAAGTGCAGAGTGTGGGAAGGGAAGCAATCTGGCTTATCTACATCATTAGCCCTCCTCTTACTGGCTAATGACTCCTCTTGGCTTTGTGTACAGAGTGCCTGTGCAGATTACAGCTGATATAAAGAGCTGTGACAAGTAGTTTGAGAGTACTCAAGCTCCCTGTCATAGCTCCCATCAACACTGCACAGCAGCTGCACTCCATTCACAGATACTCTCAGCTTAGATGCCACAAGCTGACCTTCAAGGGATGGGCTTTAAATACAAATGTAACATGCGTCCTTGGAGGTCAGTGGTGAACATTACCACGGGTGACTATACAGTAAACATGTCTTCATGTCTCTAAGAGAATATCCTTTTGTCCCTCTTAGGGTACGTTCACACGTACCAGATCCGCAGCGGATTTCTTGCTGCGTATTCACAGCGAGACCCGCTGCGGATCCCTGCTCAGCAAACTCTATGGGCAGACAAACTCGCAGCAGGATGCACATCCTGCTGCAAGTTTGTCAGCAGCCCACCCAATTAACACCCCGGCCACCGGAGCCTATACATCACCTGGTCCCTGCTCCGGCTTGCTTCGGGACACCCGGTGTCTTCACGTCCCGCTCAGCCAATCATCTGGCTGAGCGCAACGTGCCGGGAACCCCTGAAGCAAGCTGGAGCGGGGACCAGGTAAAGTATAGGCTCCGGCGGCTTGGGCTGTTAATGGGGTGGGCTGCGGGTTTGTCTGCCCATAGAGTTTACTGGGCAGGGATCCGCAGCGGGTCTCGCCGCGAATACGCAGCGAGAAATCCACTGCGGATCCGGTACGTGTGAACGTACCCTAAAACAAATATTAGATTTCTCCGCAATAGAATAGCTGAGGGTGCACTACTGATCAGGATGGGTGACATTATTGGGGAAAAGAAGATGTCACTAAAGCCTCAAATGACATTAGATAGCTCCTGGTTAAAATTGTGTATTTGGTAACTTCAGGGCAGTTTTAAGTCATTTTGGCAACAGGGCGAATCTTGAAAAAAGCACCCCCCTGCTGTGCTTCTATATAGTAATAATGTCCCCCTACGGTGCCTCCATAGTGTAATAATGCCCCCTGCTGTGCCCTCCATATAGTTATAATGCCCCCTTGCTGTGCCCTCCATATAGTAATAATGCCCCCTTCTGCCTCCATATAGTAATAATGCCTCCTGCTGTGCACCCATATAGTAATAATTCCCCCTGTTGTGCCCCCATATAGTAATAATGCCTCCTGCTGTGCCTCCATAAAGTAATAATGCCCCCTGCTGTACCTTCCGTATAGTAATAATGCCCCTGCTGTCCCTCCATAAAGTAACAATGCTCCCTGCTGTGATCCTATATAGTAATTATGTCCCCTGCTGGACCTCAGTGGGGTCAGAGGGGAGAGCGGGTGCTGGCTGGTGCTCATGATCAGCTCAGAGCATCCTCACCGATGATTAGCTGACAGCAGTGGGGGTCAAACGTTGTCGCGCACCTCCGGGTGAAGCTGTAGGGGTTGGCAGTGGTGCCCCTCAGCTGTCAGCACCCCATGCGGTTGCCTGCCTTGCCCGGTACTAGAAACAGAATAAATGGGATATGCTGCAAATACGCTATATGGTCCTCTACATATTACACCCACAGGAGCCTTTAGGACATCCCACCCTAAATCCATAGGCATTATTATGGAGTTAGTCTTTTTGCATTTATAACAGCTCCCACTCTTCTGGGAGGGCTTTCTATCAGATTTTGAAATGCGTCTGTAGGAATTTTTGCTTGTTAATCCAGAGGAGCATTTATGAAGTCAGACAAGAGCATAGCTCACAATCTCTGTTCTAGTTCATCTTAAGCATGTTCATTGGGATTGAGGTCAGGGCTATTTAGGTGATCTCCATTTCATGGCTGAGTTGCTGTGGTTCCTACACACTTCTTCTTTTCAATAATACTGCTCACAGTAGACCATGGAAGATCTAAGCAGGAAGAAATTATAGTACCATGTTGAATTTAGAATGACCCATTCTATCTAAGGTTTGTAAAGGTAGAATGCATTGGTAAGTGGTTATTTTTATACACTTAAAGGGGTTATCTGGGTAACAAAAACAATATTCTAAACAATCCTCCTTCCCAATACCACCCCACGTCTCATTCTTATCAACTCTTGTTGTCTAAAATCCTCTTAAATTCTCTACTCTCTACTCAAACCACGCTCAGCTCCCTTTTCCCCCTCCCTTTGTAGTCAAAGGACATCTCCTCTCTGGGGGCTGGTTTAGCTGCCTATTGACTTGGTAACCCAACCCCCAGGAGATATAATCTGCATCATCTCCATGCACTTGTGCTGCTTTCATAGACTTACTAGTTCTATCTCTGCTTGCTGTCAGTGAATGCAGGCATATGTACCTGTCACAGCTCTGCATAGTGTAAGTGTTATGGATGTTCTTAGAGTCTGGATGGAACTAGAATGTTTTCATTCCCAGTCAGCAAGCAGAGATCTAAACCTACATTACATCCCCACCCCCGGTAAACAGATGCCGTTATGTAGCACATAGCTACACCGTCCGCCTGTCAGCTCTGCTACACCAGTAGCTAGTATGGAATACATATTAGGGTGATGTGATGCAGTCAGTGAAAAAAACAGTCCTGTGTTTTCTGTGCAATAGTAATGACAACAGTGGGCAGGAAAGAAAGCTGGAGGGTGGGCAGTATGCAAATGGGCCAATCAGGGAAATGCATGATGGGAAATGTAATTTCCTATCTTGGTTATAGATTGGCTTTTAGAAAAACATATAACTCAGGAATGGCAGTAGCTATAAAGACAGAAGATGGCTCAAATTACTCAGGGGGAGTTGGTGAGTAAGACCAGATACTATTTCATTTTTTTCACTCTTAGGTAGATAACCCCTTTAAGGCAATGATACTGAATAAAATGCCTGAAATCAATGATAAAGAGGTGTCTCACAACATATTTGTCCATAAAAGCTTCATGGACTGTGGCTGAAAAGGGTATTACCTTTTTCAACATTTATGATATACCCACAGAATATGACATAAATGTTTGAGATGAGAATTCCCCCTTAATGGTTGAATCTGTCAGGACCCTTGTGGTCCAAACACTGCTCCTAGTACTTAAGAGGTTTGCTGATCACCATTGTGATGCTTTTTAGATGAATTCTATCCTATGCTGCACTTAAAATAAAAACAATGACGTTCAATATGGCATGGAACGCATCCACAATCCACACCTTTCGGCACAGTTTTTGGGCCACATGGGATGTGACAATTTCCTTTTAAGGTATAGATAGGTCTTCTGCGTGGATCATTACTATGGCCCCCTTAATGCTTTGTGAAGGAAGAGAAGCGACAACTGCTATGATGATAATTATTCTGCTGCCCTAGAGAAACAACTGTCAACTAACAACTGTTATGCTTCAATCTGAAGTGAATATTTAAAGCGTACCTTTCACTACAAATAACTTTTGACATGTCGTCAGACATAAAGAGAAAAATGCACCAGCAACCTGCAAGTGCTAGGGGCTTACCATATACCCTCCCCCCATCATACACACAATATAGATATTTGAAATGGAAAAACTGTTCTAAAATTTTTGTTAAAAAAATGAGGATTTTAACAAACCATTTGATTCAACAGAGTCTACCATCTCACAATGTTAAGGTGAACCTCAGAGAGATGGTTCCTATACTAACAATGGCCTCACTTAGGCTAATACAAAGCTTTCAAAACTGGGAATGCAGGACCCAACTAATCTCTATTTAAAACACCTACAGAAGATAGGTGGAGTGCAAGCCAACAGGAGGTAGCCACACTCTTACATATAACACAAAGGCAAAAAATGGTCAATATTTTAGCTACAGCAGCATGCAACTGCATAGTGGGAACAGTTATATTGGAGTGCTGACCATTTTATTTGTTTTTTAGGTCATCAGACGTCAAAAGTTATTGATCACTGCTGAGACCCAGTCTGGTCATAACATATATCTGGGGAGAGATTGCGGCAGCAACACAGTCCACTCTCAGGCCAGGCATGTACTCCATCAATATTTAAATAATGTTTATGTACATCTATGAGAAAATATTGACAGAATGAATGACCAGCCGAGGAGTGGATCATGCTGCAGTGATCTCTCCCTGGCTATATCTTCTGACCAGAGCAACCACACACAGGATAGCATTATACAGCTTTCAACATACTTTTGAACCACCTTGTATATCTCTATAACTGTATCCTTTGGTCTAAACAATATCACTATTAGGGCATTAAAGAAAACCAATCATCCAGATTTTCCGGGTTACACTACTAGCAGCGCCCGGAAGATCTGCTAAAACGCTGCCCCACCATGTGTCCTCTGTCTTCTGAAGAAGCTTTAGCTGCTCAAAGTCTTTTATTCTTGCACCCGTGACATGCACGGCTCTTTGTCTCTCATCGCTTTACAGGATGATGGCTTCTAAGTGGCCCCTTTTCCTGTCAATCATCCTGCAGAGCATGCTGACAGGCAGAGAGCCGTGACTAGTCACAGCCCAGATGACTAGTTCGCGGCTCTCTGAATGTCTTGCGCCGGAATAAAAGACTTTGAGCAGCTAAAGGCAGAGGACACATGGAAAGGGAGCATTTTAGCAGATCTCCCGGGCGCTGCTAGTAGCGTTACCCAGAAAATCTGGGTAATTGGTTTGCTTAAATCAGAAAAAATCCTTGGTAACTGTGGAAATTGAGCCTAACTGTTAGGGAACAACCACATGGGACAGAAAGTTTGTGGCCTGAAAAATTTGCAGTGTTTCTGCAGGCAAAATCTGCTTCCATCAAACGTTATGGATTTGTTCTTTGTGGACTTTACTGCAGATTTTGGCTTTCCCATTGAAGACAATAGGAAAAATCTGCAACATGTTTCCACTATAGGGCAGGCAGAAACAGTGGGCCCCATAGTGTATGCAATCAATTGCAGGGACTTGTTTCCTCATTTTGACTATTTCTGAGCCAAAAATAATTACAGACTGGGTTACATGCATTAAACCATAATAAGAACAATGATGTTAAAAACCATAGCAACTGCATTCAATGTAATTCACATGTGATGGAATCCTTGCATCATTTCATTCTATGTACAGTACTCTTCTATGTGTTCTTACTGCATCAGGCTGTGTTTTCACATATAAAACACACAAAACGGTTATGATTGTTCACATAGTAGAAGTATTATTAAAGAGAGCAACAAATCATAAAATACAAACATGTACAATAAATGTGGGCATAGTAAGCATCAGACTGATCTTACAATCTGTAATCATTTCTACCAACACATTTAAGCTACAGTATACCCAAAAGATAGGATTTATACAAACCTGACAATTCTGCAGCCAATGTTGGGCCATCCCTCTATTATTCTTACTAGTAATATATGAGTAAATAGCCAACTGGGTGTTAGGAAAATGTCCATACACTGCCTGACACTATCCAATCAATGCAGACAGTGCCAGACTTTGTAGAGACATGTCTCCAACAAAAAAATCCAGAATTGTTAATTCACAGGGAAAATGTTTTTACCAAAACAGCCACTGGTCCTTTTTAAGAAGTAATAGAACCTATGGGTGGCTGCTATAAGGGGCATGTGTTTTTGCGTGCAGTCTGTCAACTCTAAGCTTACATGAAGTAAGCACCAGCTAGGTGTAGAATGCATCATGATGTAGTCACCAGCTAGATGTAGAATGCATCATTCTAGAATATTCTTTTAGCCCTTTATTAAATAATAATAATAATACTTTTTTTACTTTTACTATAAATTACTAAAGGTGGAATAAATTTGAAGGAACTGTCATTGTTGCCTTTACACAACTACATTAGGTTACACGTCGAGGCTATGGCATAATCTGCTTGCTGGATACTTGCCATTTCTCACAGCAATAAATTACAATATGACTACACCGTGTGAATTTGCCCTGAAAGCGAATGTACCATTAGGTACATTCGCTTCAACATGACCCACGGATAGATCGGCGCCGGTGTAGGGAAGCCTGTGCCGCAGTTCCCATGTACGGCGCCGTTCTATCCACGGCTACCGGGCCGGGGCTGAAGCGCTGGAGGCAGGCCAGACTGCCCCCAGTGGGAGGAATCCCCCGCCCCTCTGTGATGCGGCTCTGTTAGAATCAATGGAGCGGCGTCATTGAGGGGCAGGGGATTCCTCCCACTGGGGGCGGCCCGGCCTGCCTCCAGTGCTTTAGCCCCAGTCGATACCCATGGATAGAACAGCACCGTACATGGGAACTGGGCTGCGGTTCAAAAAATGGACCACGGCACCGGCTTCCCTGTGCCAGCGCCGATCTATCCATGGGTCATGGATGGTACCTGATGGTACATTTGCTTTAACCTGGTCAGTATTTTTAAAAACAAATGGTTGAAGCCATAAATACTGTCATTGCTAGTCTTATCAGTCTATGCATAAATTCAATATTCCAACATCACAATAAATGCCACAACGGCCAAATTGTCTCTTTTCAGCACTACATGAAAAGATTTTACAGAACTAAACAAGGCTGATTAAGGAAGATGGAAAATGAAAAAAAAAACAAAAAAAAACCATGAATCGCACAATTTTCTACTGTCAGCAAATTACCATAGAAAGAACTTTTTTTTTTCTTAGGAGACATCCGCATTAAATTTGATTGATGGGTGAAAGTTGTTGAAACTGCTGTAGAACACTGCAGGCGTTTTTCTCCCCCTCTTCTATTATAAACATGTCATAAACCGATACCTTCACTATTAAGAAAATGGAGAGGTACAGGCTTAATCATCTTCACTCAGGTACCATGAAAATGAATGGCATTTAAGATTAAGTGCTGAAGGTACATAGACAATGTTAGCTTCTCTAAGTTCTGTCTTAAAGGGGTTATCTGTCACTTAAAAACTTTGCGCATATAAGGGCAGCAACATATTATACCATCTTATCCTCTCCTCTCCGCACTCCCCTGATTCACTCCTGCAGCACCTCCTGGTACCCCAGTGACCACAGCGGCCACCACTTCCGAGATGAATTTGTCTTGGCAGTGACAGCCCGCTTAGGCTGGGTTTACATATATAAGTTGGCATCAGTTGCGTTTTTTGCCTAAAAACTGACCACAACTGATGTCACAACTGATGCCAAAAATGCATCAGTTGTGATCAGTTTTTCTATCCGTCTTTTCATTAAAAACCATCAGTTGCCATCAGTTTCCATCAGTTGTCACAAGTTGCGCTCATCAGTTGACATTTTTTTCCCCAGTATGTTTTCCTGTCATTTTCAATGGGATTTGCGGGGGAGCGCACAGGGGCTATATACTAAATTGGGGGAGCTCACAGGGGGGCTATATGGGAGGGGGAGAGCGCACAGGTGGGCTATATGGGAGGGGGAGAGCGCACAGGGGGGCTATATGGGAGGGGGAGAGCGCACATGGGGGGCTATATACTATTGGGGGAGAGCGCACAGCAATGCTGTATACTAATTGGGGGAGAGCACACAGGGAAGCTAAATATTACTGGGGGGGCAACAGGGGGGCTATATACTACTGGAGGAGAAACAGGGGGGGTGATATACTACTGGGGGACCAAGGGGGGACTATAGGGGAGGGGGAGAGCACACAGGGGGAGATATATGTTTATTTTGTGTTACTATTTGCCTGAACGCCGGATGCCAGAGCCGAACGGCATGCGTCCTGCCCGGCGAGGCATCCGGCGCTCTATTCGATTGAATTGGAGCGGCGCCGCATCACCGGAGCGGTGGTCCGCCAGGACGCTGCAAGATGCGTCCTAACGCACCGACGGTCCGGCGATGCGGCGGCCACTAGTTCACCGCCGCACATTTTGAACGATCCCATTGAAAACAATGGGATCAGTTCAAAGATGCGTTTCCCTCACCGCATCGCCGGACATATGTAAACCCGGCCTTAGTCGATCATTGGCCGTGTTGCACAGCTGTTGCCAATAGCATAGACATATGCTATTGTCTTGAGTGCAGAGCACCACCAGAAATTTAGTACATAAATCACATTGATCCAGTCAGTTAACCTTGTTGGACAGATTATGCCATGGCAAGACACAAGGCCTTGATTACACATTCTGGATATTTACCCAGACCTTCTGGTTTCAGTAGTCTCCAGGACACACAGGGTCGGCAAGCAAGTATGATCATAGGTTAGAGGCAGTACCTATTCTCTTATTATTATTATTATTATTATTATTATTATTATTATTTATTTATAAAGCTTACTTAATTCCAGAGAGCTATACAATAGATAGGAATAACAAACAGGAACAATACAAGATCAAAACACAGTACATGAAGGATAATGGCAGGCTGGTACCTGGGAGAAGAGGACCCTGCCAGCGAGGGCTTACAATCTATAAATTCTCTTAATATTATTGTTGGAATATATGTAATACCTTCTAAATTACAAAGAAAACCAGGCAGCATATTGTGTTTTAGCTGCAGCTCTATTTATAATGCACATTTATTTTCCTTTACTTTACAGCAGAAGAAAGGAAATTGCAACCACCAATGTATACTAAAATGTACTTGTTTCCATTACACTCTGCAAGGAAGTAACAGGCAATGACACAAATTCAAATGCTCAGAGTAGTAGGTTTCACTTCCTCAAGAGCTGTAATAGTGGAACATATTGAAGTAAACCATGATGCTGTAATAGCAGAAAATAACATCCAATTCAAATTATTTAGTGACATAGATAGAAGTCAGATCTAAATATAGACACTGGCTCATGAAATTAATGTATAAGACCATAGATTGGCAAGAACAAAAATATACTTAAACAAATGCTAATAAGTAGTAGATAGGGCAAGAGAAACTTTGGTGTCTTCCAAGAGGGCTAAGACCTTTCAGCCCCAGTGGTTGTTTTCAATGATGCTTCATGAAAAGCTGTGACTGGAGTAGAGGTTACATAAAAGCCTTGGTAATCCACAAACATACTACATAGATGATGGTCTGCTATTGAGAGTCATTGTAAAAGATTCGACTGTAAGTATTCATTTTAGCCATCAGCAAGCTGTATTCTCAAGTACAGTCTAACATGGGTATCACAGAAAAGGGGTATTATGAATGGATCACTATCATAAGCCCCTTATTTCAACTAAGATGTACTTTTCCCAAATGATATGGTTTATTGAGAAAGGAGAAGTATGTCTGTGATCAGATAAATCATACACTAAACCCTTCTCTCAGCCGGTTGATAATCGTGTGTCAGACTCACAATAAATGTTTTTCATAGATGGGTTTTGCAGCTATTACAAAGATGGAAGCAATTTCTTGACACGAGAAAGGTCCACTCATCCACTTACAGGGAATAAACAAAACACCTTTCTCTGAATTCAACTTTGTTCTCGTGTCGACCTTGATGGTGTAAAATGTTCCTGGCAGACAACAGGTTCAATCAATAATGGTTAGAAAAATTTTGATGAACACAATAATACTGTACTATATTACATACTATAACCTGCCTGGGAACCAGAATTCATTGTGAACACATACATTCAATTCTGCGGCGTCTCCTTATGTAGAAATTTGATGTATTTACAACCATGAATAGATATTGCTGTGGCAATAGGAGGTACAATTTACTCTTTTATGTATCCAATGTCGCATTTTCCATTCTCCTGATGCAATGTTTATACTTTGGATCAATCAAGTTATAACAACTGATATTACTACCTGCCGCATATAAAATAATTAAAAAGTTCTATTCAATTCTGTTGGAATCAGTAACACTAGTCATTTTAATGTATCCTACTAAAGCATAGCTACACTTTATGTTATGGACTGTAAGATAGTACATGGAGAGCTCCTACCTACTATATATTGCCTCTATCACACTATCCTTTGTAATTGATACAATATACTACCCCATTATTATCCTGTGCAAAGGAATATAACCAGAATGGGATATACCAAATTAAATAATAATAATAGTCTCCAGGTTTACAAATAAGCTCCACTTAATAGATAGCATCTTAAAGGCCCAGAATGGTGTGGATGTTTTGGATGACATGCTTTGAAGCAAACGGGATAAGTAAACACAGGGCTCGGGCAGATTGTAGTGGGCGAGGTGAGTACAATGTAGTTTGTTGTTTTACTGCCCTTGAGGGCAGCAGTCATTTTTTTTATTAAATAGTAGAACCCCTTTAATATAACAAAACAGTGTATCATAATCACAAGTGACCATCAGGTGACAGAATCAGATGAGCTAACATTGTCTTTAATGGTTTGTATAAAAAGAAGAGTGTTGTATATGCCAAACAATAAATGATCAGGAGTCAAAACAAGAAGGGGACATTAGTGTAATAAGAACAGAGGCAAAGGAAAAAGAGCGACTAAATATGCTGCTTAATGTGACTAATCAAATGAACGGAATTTATGAAACTACACGCACAGAGCATATCATTTGTCTGTCGATGCAAACATAAATTTCTCAATGTACACAAAAGTCATTAACATGGGAAGCCAAATATCATCTTCTTGTATAAAGTAAAGTTATCAACTCGGAATTATTCTAAGGCAAATATTAACTGAAGGCATAGGTTTCACAGTCGGCAAAATCAATTAGCAGCATAAGAAAAACAATACTAAAATTAGACACAAAGCACAGTCAGGCCAATTCTACCAATCAATCCTCGGTATATAAAAGCAAATAGCAGAGCTCGATATCTATACCAATCAGCCTAAAAGTCTGCAATCTTCCAATTTTCACAGCGAGATCTAAGTGAGACATGAAGCAGCACATTAGGCCGGTCTGTCAGCAGCAGTACACATACCAACTACAAGGAAATGCACAGCAATTAGAGTGCACCTAGGTTGTAAAGGCTCCGATTAAACAAGTTCCTTGAGAATCTGACATGCAATAAAATGTATTCACAGCGTTGACGCCTCATGGGTTACTTCAGATTTCCTCTGTGCTTTTTTTTTTCACTGTGATATTGTTCTCCGTTGCTTCAGTTGTATCTCATTTGCTTGAAGATACTCATGGAAACTGTGATATAAGAGAAACTAAGCACTTCCTCTGTCACCACTAACCACAACTTTAACTAATACCACAGCACTTGTTTTTCTCAAGTGACACAGCTTTGTGGAAATAGGTCTGTCGTGGAAAAAGTATGTTTTTAGCTTTTCTAAAAAAAGAGAATTTTATTTATAGGAAAAGGAAACGGTGATGTTCATACTTTCCATTGATTGTAAAGCATTGAATAAGATCAAAAATACACTGAAACCGCATCGTTTTTATGTGATAATAATAGAAACAAAACCACAGAACATGTATGTGACACAACAAACAGAATTGACAGGGCACATATGTTGCTCCAGAATATTAGACTACTTACAGTTGGTTTTTTTTAAATGGGCTCATACAAAGTATATAGGAGTTGTGAGTGAGGCACAATTGGGGAGGCAAACTTGAGAAATGTGGTACTGTTTTGTACAGGTCTCTCTGTGTTGTGCCAATCTCTAGTTTGGAAACATATTTGTCTCCATTTTGCACTTTTGTTTGCTGTTCCCTAGTTTAAAGGCCTCTGAATTGAGGAACAGCATGGTGCTGGGAGGCAGCGATCAGTATGGGTGAGTGGGAAAAAGGGGGGAAGTACTTCAATGTAATATTCAGGAGATTCAGGGTTTAAATGATAAATAAACAATACACACATTTAGATTCATCTTTAATTTTGACATGGACTTTGTTGGTGAGGACTCAGTAGAAAAACCACTGCAAAGCCCTGCTGTGGAAGACTTAGGACTAATGCACACATAGAATTCGGTCTGTACACGGACAGTGTTCTGCGGACTGGACCTTTGGAGCTCCCAGCAGCATGATTAATTGTCATGTCAGGCACTCCGAGACTTTTTGAAAGTTCACACTAGTGTACTAAAACAGCTGGGCAACTGACAATACACTAAAGCGAACTTTCAAAAAGTATTGGAGCTCCTGACATCATAATTAATCATGATGCTGGGAGCTCTAAAGGTCCAGTCCTCAGAACACTATCCATGTACGAGCAGAATTCTATGGATGTGTGCATTAACCCTAACTGATTCAATTGTTGGAATGGGCCAACAGACAAAATCATTTAAATAATTAAGGTTACTAAAGCGGTGCTATCACCTGTTCTGTCTCCTCTTCTGGCAGCGGATCGGTGGGAGTCAGGGAGTCAGACTCCAACTGGTCTAATATTGATGGTCTATCCTCAGATTAGGCCGTCCATTCTTACAGGCTGGACAATCCCTTAAATAGATCCTCTGTCTACAAAAAAGGGTGATTTCCAATTCAGTTTCATTCACTTCAAAGAGTTTCATAACAAAATCTCCTTTAATGAGCCAGTGCAAGGATACAAACACTCACTTGCAGAGGCTTGACAAGTCACAATAAATCGAATGACTGGGCCACACGAACGATGTTGACATTGTTATCTGCTGTAGAGATGAGCGAGTAGTAAAAAATATTCAACTTTCGAGAATTCAAATTGAATAGGCACTGAAATTCGACTATTCGAACGAATATTCGATCCCATTATAGTCTATGGGAAAAAATTTGCGGCACTTGGAAATCAAAATTCAACCACTTGGAGGTCCCCAAGTCCCCCATGAAACCTCCCTAAACGATGCGACACTGTGACATCAGGGGAAGCATGTCTGGGAGCACCCAACACCCCAAAATCGCAGTATAATGCCACTCTCTGCAGTTGCGAAGAAAAAATATTTGCGAACGCTTTACGAACGTTTATGGCAATGTTTACACATTTCGTTTGTATTTCTTGTGCAGCGTTACATACATGATTCCAATGTGCGTCTGTAAAGCGTCATGTTATTCACACGTATCACGCGTAATGCTGTACGAACGTTACTGGAACAGTATGTATGACATGCCTTTTTCTGGGCTACTGGAACAATATGTATCACGTGCCTTTTACTGGGCTACTGGAACAGTATATATATCAAGTACCCTTAGTGGGCTACTGGAACAGTATATATCAGGTGCCCTTAGTGGGCTCCTGGAACAGTATGTATAACGTTAACGTGCCCTTAGTGGGCTAAACCAGGGACACTATAAGTCACTTGTACACACAGGGTACTGGAATGAATACAGCTGCTGCTGCTATATCATCTATTTCTTAGCACTGAGAAGTGCTTTGGATTCAGAGATGACTTTTTCGCTGTATCTTAGCCCTGAAAAGGACTTTTGGGTTCAGTAGTAAGCCTGCCTAACCAAAACGCTACTAAAACCTACCTCTCCCCGCTGCAAGATCTTTCCCTGGCTAGTTTGAAAGCACATCTGCGGTCTAGAGGTGGGAGCCAAGTATTTAAGATCCGAGGTCATGTGTTTCAGCCATCCAATGAGGGTAGACGCCGTTTTCGCGCTGTGTGCATACTCCCAGGGTCCTTCACGGCCTCTCTGCATGGTCAATGGATTAAAAAAAGCGGCAACTGCAATAGGATGGCTTTCGAATGTTTCCCGTGTATTCGCCACACTACTCAATTGAATTTGAATCTTTCGAATACCGCAATATTCAATTGAATATCATCTCGATCGAATCGTATTCGCTCATCTGTAATCGGCTGCTTATCTACTGTTTACACAAAGAGATGAATATTTCAAGGAAAGATTGTTGTCAATAAAAGGGCCTTAAGAACCTATGTCGGGATATTTTCCTGTTCTCACTGTCAGTTTGCTATGTAATGAGTAGCACTGCTCTCTTCCTGTATAGGTTGCATTAATATTTCCAGTAGTATAATGGTGCTGATTATCCCATCTCATGGCCTCCAGCAATCTCAGGTAAAACTGAATTGTGGTTCATTGTCAAAGTCATTAAAACTTCTAAATGAAATGATGCAAGGGTAACATTACAATGCACAGGTCTGTGTCTGCGCAGGGCTGGGCCAAGATATGTCCTAGAATACTTAATGCACTAACATGTCTAAGCATGAAGCCTACTATTACACTTTCCAGTTGCTTGCTATTAAGAGATACAAGTGAAAATAACTATTGTTTTCCTTGTCTAGTGATGCATGACTTATAACTGAAGTATCTGAAGAAGAGAAATACTGTCGGAAGAAATTAAAGCAATTGTTGCCTGTCTGTTCCATGGTTGGAGGTGGGCCATTATAGCACCTTAGTCATAATAATAACATTGTAGTACAATAAATAATCTACAGTATTTGGTCTGTTGGTGGAGAATCAGGAGGATACCATATACCTTAGACCACAGGTGTCAAGCTGCAGCCCTCCAGCTGTTGCAGAGCTGCCATCCCCATTATGCCTGGACAGCTAAAGCTTTAGCTGTCTAGGCATAATGGGAATTGTAGTTTTGCAACAGGACCACAAGTTTAACACCACTGCTTTAAACAGTCCAAATGTACATAGAAAATGTAAGTCAAGTGAAAATAATTTTTTATTGCAAAGTTGATAAATCCTTTGTTCCAACAGAGTGAGTATTGAGAAACAGTATGAGACCATAAATCCTATTTGGCAACGTTTCGGTCCTCCTGGACCTTTCTCAAGACATAGGGTCTCTGTAAGAAGCATTAGGGTAAGCAAGGTCTGGTGGAGACACTCTATCTGATTTTGCAAGGATTTCCTAAATATCTTAGCTATCTGCCTATATTCATTTACAATTATTTTTTTGTAATTTTGTGATGACATTTTTAGTGCTGTAGAACCAAATACTGGATTTTTCCATACAGTTTCCCACAAAAAAGTTAATATTGTTACTTAAGGGACCACTTTATTCATAAAGACATGTAGGGCAGAAATCATAGATTCAAGTACTGAGATTACAGTAGATTGCAAAAATTAAGCAAAAACTATTCTGCCAATGACAAGCTTCTGTGTTATTCTTGTAAAGTAAAAAATCCAATTCTGAAAGCACAACGGAAATGCCTCCGGCATGTTGAGCATGTCTCAGCAGGGCTACATTGGATACAAACAGAACTAAGTGGAAGCTCATTCCTGCTCTTGTTATGCAAGTTTAACCTTTGCATATTAGGCTGAAGTTGAACATTAAGGTCACAGCTGGTAGCACGACTTGTTGTAGAAGCAGCAGCTCTGCAGGAAACATGAGTAGGATTGTAGTGAAGCTGTCAAACAATAAAAACACTAGGAGATATTGTAGCCACATCTTTAGGACCTTGTGTGGTGCCTGAATACTTGCTAATAGTAGAAAAACAGACACAACCATCTGATATGATTACGTTTGACAGAACCCGGTGCTGTGGATTAATGACTTACTGTGCCAATCAAGTATCAACTTATGTTTAGCAATTCAAAAATAAACTGAGATGGCATGCCTGGCATTTGAGCCACTGTCGATCAACTAGTGATTCTGCTCTTACTTCATCCCATCGTCTAGACTGACGAAGGAAATGGGGATAAAGAAGATTAAAAAAACCAGAAATCTATTTTCTACCACTTACAAAACCCAATTTTAATAATTTTATTTTAGATTTTTTTATACAAGTGTTTTTTATGCTTTTTAAAGTCTTAGTAAGTATATGGAGGTAAACAACATAAAGACCCATATTTTTAGCCTCTAACATAATAAGAATGCTGTGTATGTAGACATTCTATTTTCAAATAAATGGTAAGTACTCTGTTTAAAAAGCATTGTTTTTATTTCTTTATAATGGTTATGGTTTCAAATGCATTTTTCAAATTACAAAAAAAAAATACTTTTGCTTCTACAGTCTCTGCAGTTTGTTGAGCTCCATTTTGTCTCTATACATGTCCACAGCCTACATGATTCTCCCCTGTAGTCTTCTATCTACTGAACACTTTCTCATGTCTGTTTGAGCTGTACTCCAAGATTTTTCTCCCCCCTGTCAACTCTTTTAGTTTTCTGTAAATCACTCCCTTGCCTCTATCTATAACAATGAAAGAGCAGAATGTTCAAACTAGGGGCTTACCTCATAATTCTCTGAGCAGCAGGTAAATGGTAGGAAATTAAGACCATTTCAAAAGTTGCTTAATGTTTAAAGTGAATTTAGATTTTGTAATTTTTTTTCTCTTTTACTGATTTTTGTCAGGCTCTGCAACAAGTTCATTTTTCTAATTGGCTGTTTTCTGATTGTAATATTTGTAATTAAATTTTTAGTACATTTAGTATTAGTGGCAAAGCCACAAAACCGAAATGTTTTAACAGCATTTAGAGACATGCTTTACAGCAAGCCCAATGGACACAGACAAAATGGTCTGGAGCATACCCTATATATATTTTTTTTGTTCAGCTACCTAGTTCTAGTAAAAGGTCAGTGACCATATGTAGATTGGATTGGTGTTTGGAAAGGGTTGGGGTGCAGGTGAGAAATGCATATTGAGGGCTACTGCTACAGATTGAGGCTATGTTCACACTGCAAACGATTCCGGCCATGCGGCCGGATGCGTACGAACCGCGAACATTCGCCCGTAGTACAGTTATGCTTCCCTAGCTTGTTTCAAAGCGATCTGAAACAGGTCATTTACTTGGAAATCCTCGCCCAGCCCAATAAAACTCACAGAACCTCTTGGATCGAAAAATCAAGTTCAATTTGGCTGGAATAAGTACTCCGTACGGGACCGCATGGAAATCTACGGCCGTGAGTTGGAACATTTCCGTCCTCAAACAATGGTCTTGTTCATTTTTCACGGCGCCGCTTACGGTCCGGTCGTAAGTTCATACGTAGTGTGCACTGTGCGGGCGTATATCGTATACTTTCAAGCGAACGCATCAACCTCAAAACTACGTGCGTATATTCGCGATTCGCACTACGGCCGGAAAGATACGTAGTGTGAACATAGCCTAAGGCTGTTTATTTACAGTTAAAAAAAAAGAAAGAAAAAAAAAGAAATTGTTCTTATAGGAACCAGTCAGGTTACTGCTTTCATTTCCCAGAATATCTCTTAAGAAAGGAGAACTGTAATGATTATGTAAAACTATGTAGACATTCTTCATCCTGGACATGTTGATCAGATACAATAGTGTTGTGTATCTGCAGTCACAATTACTGATTTGTGATCCTGGAGATATATAAAGTGTAGTGGCCCCTATAGAGTTGTACAAAACCGAGCCTTAATATGGTTATGTGTATAAACCCTAAAACATTGCCAAAGGTCTAGCTGGTCATACTTCAGTTCTGCACAGTCAGTGCAGTCTATTTATTTTAGCTTATTAATCTTCAACATATTATTTTACATAAAGTTTCACTTAAAAAAGAATACATTTTTATTTCACATTATTTTAGAGGTTACAGTTTCCTGTGTGAAAATGACCGATGGGGATTTTATGTTATATATGGAATAGGTAGTGAAATGTATATTTGCAAAACGTCAGAAATCAAACCGTCACTCCTGTCAGAAGAGTAATGTGCAATTATACAGGGGTGAGAAGCAGTACTGGAGAATATTGCATGATCTACTCACAGGGCAATTTCAACAGCACGTAGCTTGGTAGTCAGCCAAGTATACACCATATTTAGAAAGGACTTCCTGGTGAGGACAGAGTGTGTAAAAGAAGAAGTTGGGTGCAGCACAGAACAGCCGGCTGGATTGGCAGCATTGACTGTGAGGTTACAAAACAGCGTGACGTGCTGTAGAGTGTGAAAGACTAAAATAAACACAGATCTTTCCAGCTTTACTGAGAAAACCGCTAACTTCTCCATGTCTGAAAACTAGAGGAGCCCTACTCTCAAGGTCACTTGTAATATTATATAGACTGGAATATGCAGTTCATGGTAACCACGCATGTTATTATAGTATTAGTGTGCCATCTTCAAGAAAAAAGCTGCTAAAAGGGTTTAAGAATAATAAAGAAAGTTATCATGTATTCTTTGTATTAACTTGGTAGCTTTTTTGTTGCATAGGGTGAGAAATTAAATAGTCAGCAAATAGTAAAACATACAAATTAAGTAAGCTAAAAAAATAAATTGAATGGTTGATCGTTTCCTATGTGTTGGATATCACATACTAGGGAAAGAACCAGGCACTACCCACTGTCACTCTGTCTGTTTGTATCTTCATTGTATTTATTCCAGTAGTGCTCAATCTATGCTCTTATTTTATTATTTACAGGAAAATCACTATTATTGTAACTGGAAATGATGAAACTGTGGTATATAGCACTACTGATGTATAAATCCTCATACAACACACCGTCACTGTAAGAACTTATGTATAACCACAGTCCAATAGACTATGTACACAATCAGAAACATCAATAAGTATAGTATAAAAGGCACAATGCATACAACCTTTTTTTAAATGAATGTGTCATGAGAAAATGACCTATTGTTTTAAACCTTTTAAATTAAACATATTTTTAGGAAATTTTGGTGATTTTTCTACTTTTCCCATATTACTATCTATATAATAAAATCATCCTGAAAGGGAAGTATATGCAAGCAAGCGCTCTCACCCCCTTTTTAAGAGGAAATATAACCCCTTTTGTACCAGCCTGCACCCTGCTCTGTACTTACTAGAGGCAGTAACCCAGAAACAACTGTCTACAGATGGGTAATCTCATCTGGAGAGATCTCTGCTTTGCCATACATTCCCAGTCATGTTTTAAACTCCTAGTTGGAGTGAGACACTAAGGGCCCTATTACATGGGTTAATTATCGCCCAATCAGGCAGAATTGGTCAGATTTTGCCCTGTGGAATATAGACAATATAGACCGAGAAGCCAATCATCAGCCGATCATTGTCTTTCAGCAAGTTAAAATCATCAGCCGCCAGCTGTGCATCACTAAGTGTAATAATGTAATGCACAAACAGTGGCTGATGCAAGGGTATAGAAAATAATAAAGATGTATACTTACTTTTCCATGCTCCCTCCTGAATTGTTTCTGGGATTTTCCGCTCACTGCAGCCGCTTCCGCCACTTCCGAACGCTTCTCTGAAGTGACAGGCCGCTCAGCCAATTGCTGACCATGGTGCTGTCCTGTCTCGGCCAGTGATTGGCTGAGTGGCATGTCACTTCGGAGATGAGATAAGAAGTGTCTGCTGTGAGCGGGGAATCCACAGACAAGGCTGGAGGACACCGGGGAAACATGGGCAGGTAAGTACATCTTTGTTATTTTACACCTTTATTGCAAGGGCTGCACAGACATTGCTAAGGGCTGCACGATAATCGAGTCATCTAATAGACTCTGTATGCAAGCTGTGTGATACCACTCTTACATTAAGGAAAAGCTACCTAGAAAAGGTGATGGTAGAGTTTCTTTGCTCATTCTTTCTTTCTAGAATTCCCAATGGAGCATGAATAGTCTATAAGTCTCTACACGTTTTTATGATGCTCTCCTCAAGAAGAAACTTAACCCCTTTGGTCCCATAAAATAATTCTGAAATCTTGCAGTTTTTATTCTGCCTACTTGGCCTTTTACTAAGCTGAGACCATTGTGTGCAGATCACTTTTCAGTGTGTTTTCCTTATTGTCACAGACAGGATTTCAGTGAAAGGTGACACTAGCATAGTGATCCTTCAGGTTACAATATTAATTGGTTCCAGAACAACCATTGTATGTGGGAAATCCTAATGTAGGGATCCTAAGACCATAACTGTATGTAATGGGTTCTGAAGCCCACCAAAATGTCAACTCAAGTAAAGTAATAAAATTTAGATTAAAGAAAAATTATAAAGTAAAAATATGGATAAAGCAAGTCCCTTCATACAACAGTCAAAAAGAGCTACCAGAAATTATAAATCACTTTCTATGTAGTTTTCTCAAGACTATTACAGTCAATGGAGCACAACACACAACTGAGGGATTCTGCCCCTCTGTAATCAGTACAGCTTTCAGCATCTGGCCCCCAGATCTAAACCTCTGAAATAACTCACTACAAATACATGTCATGTCTACATGTCACTACAAATATTTTACAAAATTAAAGTTGCACTCACATTCCCAGTACCCAGTACATAACTCCAGTTCAACCAAACATGCCTTAGAATGCTTGAAACAAATGCTCCTCTGACTTCTAGTCACTGATCCCTCCAGTGTGCCACCTACAGATCCCCTACAGTATTCATGCCACAAATGCCCTCAACAGATCAGATGCAGTATTTGATCTTAGCACTAATGCAGCTAAATGACAAAAGTGATTAAAAGTGATACTAGGTCTTTAAAGTGTGGAGCAAAGAAATGTTGGCATATATTTAATCCATGGAAACTTACATCTACATAAGTTTGGGTACATTTTCTAGCACATTAACATATTCCACTACTGTAGGCCTCATACATAGTGTGAAAGAGAAGCCTTATCGCCATGCATGCATTTAATATTGTTGTGCTTTGCATTCAAATCTGGGATTGAAATTGCTTTAGAATTTTCCATTTTCCCCTGAGCTTTGGGAAATGTGCCGTTTCAGCTTTCTAAGCAGTTGCTACTTTTATAACTGGCCTGTATTTTTTAATAATCTAATGTCGATTTATTTAGTGTAATATTTTATGTTAATTTTGGAATAAACTCTAATATTGACTGTGTGTGCTGTCTGTGGCAAAACATTAGCCCAAAGTAGTACCACACTGGAAAATGCGATTTTAGTGTTATGGAGTTCTCATCTTGATGCCAGATAGCTAAAAGTACTGTATGGTTAAATTGTGAACACAGTGTACTTCATCAGAAAATCACCAAACTTTGCTGCTCAAGGTGACAAAAATGTTGTGTGTGAGAAATAATAAATACCCAAATAGTCTGATAAGGACAGTGCACAGGGGGTGTAGGCTATATTCATCCATATGTACGAGTCCTTGTTTGACTTTGCATCAATCACCAACTTCACCAAAAGCAATGCTTCTGATAATGTGTCTGTCCCAGAGCTGGTTCCACATTTATGTGAGCCCTTAAAAGATAGAATCACAGTGGGACCCTTATGCCTTATCTTCTTTCTTCCATCCAGTTTATTATGCAACAGTGTTGTCAGTGAAGTTTCTGTCATGTTTTTCGCATGTTTCTTTGTGTTATTTTCAGTAAAAATTCCATATTTTTCTCATGTTCTCAAGTGACTGTCTGCTGGGGGTATTTGCCAGGAGACCAAAAGGTTATTCCAATAGACTGTATGCCATGACATGCCCATAGGGTTCAACAAACTAAATGTAGCCTACATTTTATGTGTTTTACATTAGAATATCTTTTGATTACAGGATCCAAAACCATAGTCTACCTATGGACACATTGAAGTATATGTCAGAATGCCTGTTTGTCATAACACAAAAATAAACACTTAATTTAGTGTATCAACTCTTACTCTCAACCTTAGCTGAGACTTCCTGTTCTGTCTGTGGTGATAAGAGGAGTCTGCTGTAAAGTGATCTGTACAGCAATACAGTGACAAGTGACACTAGTAGGTAGCACTAGTATAAAACTATTTCCAGTGGAATGACTTCTTAAAAAATTACAGAGTATGCTTAATAATGTTTCACATTTATCTCAAGGGAACAGACTCTGTCTATTGTTGTCTTTGTCCATGAGGCATGCTGTTAAGCATATCACTGAATGATGTTAAAACAGCTCAGGCAAGATGGCAGCCTTCATAACAATGTACAAAAAAAGTGAAATAAATTGTCAATCAAAAAATAGAAACAGATTTGAATTAAAAAAAAAAAAAGCTCTAATCAGGAAAAGAAAATCTAGGGAAGTTTAATTTCGCCTCCTTTCTGGGTAAAGGTCAGCCATTAAAGATGTATTCGCACCTTAAGGGCCAGTTCACACGGAGTAAAACTGGCAGAATTTCTCCTTTGTCCACTCATGTCAATTCTTACGAGCGGAGAAGCGCGGAGAGAGGAGTCTAGCGACCCTCCCATTGACTGCCTGTATGACACTGAGGCTGGTGGGATTCCGTGCCAGGATTCTGCCAGTTTTACTCTGTATAAAACACACAAGATGCAAATGCAAAGAGTAACAGGGGGCCCTGCCAGAGGGCTCCGGCCTTTGCTTGACTTTCTCAGGTGCTGTTACTGGCCTTGTTCTTACTCAACATTGCAATGCGTTTTCTTTGGAATTTTGTACTTTTGAAGTAACAGGATGAAAATAAAAGGCAATTGGGACTATTAAGCAGTCCAGTAACTGGAGGAAGATACTAAACATGCAGTTTCATTACTGCTCTCACATAAACAGGAAATTGGTTCATCTGTATGTGGTCTGTACACTGTTATATGACTCACATAATCAGTGCTATAGTAATGTATACAAAATTATTTACTAAGAATGTCAGGCTGCACTAACCATTGCATCATCAGCTTTTAACATCAGATGTTACAAAATAAAAAAAAAAAAACAGAAATGGAATAAAAGTTAATTCAGTGAATAAGCTGCACATGTTAACCATAAAACAGAGTATTTACATTCTTCTTTTTTCTAACATTCACATTTACATTACTCTAACATTTACAAGTCTTGTTGTCAAATGTTGTCTATGAGCTGTGCAGTCAGGAAACAAGCCTATAACACTCACTGGACAGAGCCACAGGCTGCGCGTTGACCCTGCCTGCAGTTGGTTGCTGACAATTATCCCCCAATGGCTAGCCAGCGATTAATTTGGATCTCGGGTATGGGGTGGGGAGCTCGGAAGGTAACTGGGATGCTGCAGCGGTTAGGTAATAAGAGGTGCTGTGAAGTCTTGTGAAACACTAGGGAAGTCGTGGAGACATGACCTGTTGAGGTCTTTAAGGACTGGGTTTGGGTAAAACAGTTTCTTTTGTTTTTATAATTATAACATGCAGGGTACAATGTATTGTGGCAGATCAGATAATGGGGTGGAGTTTCATACAAAATCTACCTGTCTATATACAGACTAGACATTACTATAATTGTATATACACAGACATGAATAAACATACAGGTACAAGTTGCTTAATAGGTGCAATCAATGCTGTCTGCTGACTATAGTCTATGTGTAGCTTTGGCCACAAGTTGTAAAGTCATATGAATGTCTGTGGAGAAATGAGAAAAAATGTAAAGATTTAAAAAAGAAGGAACAAGCAGCCTTTTTTAGTTTCACTTTGTGTGTGAGTGGGGAAAAAACACTATATAGCTCAAATCAGTACGAGATGAGTACAGAAAAGGATTTACAAAATTTCTATACAAATTATATAGATACTAAAGGAAAAGAATCATCTATACCTCTAATTTACCAAATTCTGATTGTATATTTATTTGTGGCTTTGTACATGATTATAGGGGCAGACAATTTGTCCTGGCTGCTGCTCTATGGACAACAGTCCAACGAATTGCTATATAGCAGCCATATGGACACATGAAAAGAGTATCTAAAGATGAATCATTCACTTCTACAGTTAAGTATAATGGGCATGTGGCGCAATGCCAGCAAGGTTGGCATGTCAGCAATTGAGCCCCCTCTTACTCCCTCGGTCCATCACTGAAATCCATTTCTCCCTTGTGAAGTTGCCATGGGAAGCGATCCAAACGCAATGCAAGTGCCATCTTCCATCTCAGTGATGCAGGCATGTTGAGGCAGTGAAGTCACCATCTTTTTACCTGCCCTCACCGCATCTGCACCACTGGAACGAAGGAGCATTATAGTTTACCCCTCCAGAACTACAACCCCCACTATGTTCTGTTAACAGTTCATAATGGGAGTTGTAGTTTCGCAGCCTGTTGCCATCCAGGCGCAGAACTACAAGCTCCACCATGCCCTGCTCGCAGTCTTTGATGGCAGTTGTAGTTTTGCAGTCTTTGGCCATCCAGGTTGCAGAACTGCAACCCCCATCATGCCTTGCTGACAGTTCATGATGAGAGTTGTAGTTTTGCAGCTTGTGGTTGCAGAACTACAACCTCCATCGTGCCCTATTGAAAGTTTATAATGGGAGTTGTAGTTCTGCAACAGATTAGAGAATGACAGTCCACGAGAGGGAGACACAGTAGAACTGCATCTCCCAGCATTGTGTATAATAGGCAAACCTGTAGAACTACATCTTCCAGCATGATGTGTGTGGTAATTTGCAGGACTACATCTCATAATGGGAGTTTTAGTTCTGCAACAGATTAGAGAATAACACAGTACACAAGTGGGAGATGGTCGTACAATACACTAGGAGCCAGTCGCATAGTACATTAGAGGACAGTGGTATTGATCATTTAGCCATGGTAATTCGCCCCTGGTTGTGATGGGGAAGCATGTCAGTGTTTCATGCTACCCCTAACATGTTCCCTTTAATAAACAGATTACATATATAATTCAGCATCATCAGGGGTGGATTTAGTTTACCATAGGCCCCGGGCTGTTCACCAAGCCTGGGCCCCCCACTCCACTGTAACTATGGTAACACTTGCATGGTGCTAAGAGTACAGGATAGATAATGTCATGATGCCCTGATTTGTGAAAAACTGCAGCAAAAAGCAGCATTTTTTTTGTAAATCATGGCAGAACTGTAGCCAGGAAACAATACACCACTGAAAGTATAAGTCTTTTTGGGTGGCCATGGCCCCCCCAGGAGCTCAGGGCCCTGGGTTACTGCCTGAAATTTAACTATTATAATCTGCTACTAAGCATCATATATAAATACGCCCTTTCCTTTTAACAAAAGTGTCATCCACAATCTACTGGCAATGATTGTTTCCCAGCAGAATGTTAAGTGTATGTGTTAAGTACTACTGCTATCTCCATAATAAGTATTCTTCAATGATGGACTCTCATGTGCAGCCCCTATGTCAGATGGCCAACAGGTTAGTCAACTGTTTGGCTACTGATGACCCGAGACACATGTTTAACCTATACAGTGTTAAATCTCTGAAAAACATATATAAATATAAACTCAAAAACTTCCCTGCAATTCTGCTGCCCTTCCTTACCAGGGGCCTATGCATTTTCTCCATAGAACTCTTGGGACCATATCTCAAACACTTGAGATGTCAAACTAAATAATAAAAACAAATCTTTGTGGTGTATTGAAAGGGAGACCCCGTGCCAGGTAAAGACAGCTGGGATAGAGGGATATCCCTATTGCAACTAAGTGATGTGAATTTTACAGCAAGCATCTCTCTACTGACTGCTGGTTGCATTTTAACCCTATATAATGGCTCACCACCTAAAAGTCATCATTAAATAATTTACCTAGTGTTTATAGATATACTACTTCATGAATGATACATTAAAGCTCCCTGATGTTCTGTTAAATCATTAAAGCATAGGAAAGTACCCTGCAGCAAAGAAGGAACAAGGACACGAGAAAGGAGCAGCAGACATAGCAAAGACTAGTGGGGTGAAGTACTGTCGTTTTCAAGAGACCCGGACAGTTCAGGTTATTTTACCTGTTAAATACGTTGTAATCATTGTTAATGTAAACTGAAGAAAACTAAAGAAGCCTAAAGCCAGCCATACACGTTAGATAGGAATCTGCCAAAATGGCAAGCTGTGACTGATAGATGTGTGGACATACTGCTTATTTGTTGCTATATCTCATGCGCACTAGCTGTAAATACTCCCCATGTTTCAGCTGGCTAGTGCCTGCAGTTAGTATTGTGCACATATAATCAATTCAAGATAGAATTAAATTTTTTAACCAGATGGCACAATCCTACAGTCTGCCACTTTTGAAGCATTTGTTGAACAAGCCTTCATAGGCCCCAAACCAGCCATACACATAATGGTAGGTCAATTTTGGCTATTTTGGCTGACCACTGTTTGTATCTTAACCATGAATAATTGCAATGATGAAAATAGGTGTATGGCATGATTTACCAAATTCAGCTCATTCACACCCTGATTTGTGCCTCTAAAGCACATATATTGGGAATTGTCTGAATGACATGCCAGCATATCCTTGCTCAGATTGGCATGGACCCCATTCATTTCAATGGACTGAACAGCTATTGAGCATGTTTGAGTAATTTTCCATGCATATGCGAGTTTTGGCTCAGACTTAAAGTGACTCTGTACTCACAATCTGACCCCCCCAAACTGATTGTACCGTCGGATAGCTGCTTTTAATCCAATATCTGTCCTGGGGTCCGTTCGGCAGGTGATGCAGTTATTGTCCTAAAAAACAACGTATAAACTTGTAGCTCTGTGTCAAATTGGCGAGGCCTAGACTGTGTGTGCTCTAGGATCTAGGCAGCTCCCATCCGTCCCTCCTCCCCGCCCTCCTCATCACTAGGAATGCCCCTGAACAGGATTTTTCCTATTCATCACTTGTCTGAACCCTGCACAGGTGCCTTAACGATCCAGCACATGTACAGTGGTCACACAGGTTATGAATAGGAGAAATTGTTCTAGGGGCAATGATGAAGAGGGTGGGGAGGAGGGACGGAGGGGTGTCGCAATCCTAGGACATGGGTACTCAAGGCCACGTCAATTTGACACAGGGCTGCAATTTTAAAAGATGTTTTTTAGGACAATAACGGCATCATCTGCCAAACGGACTACAGGACAGTTCTTGAATTAAAAGCAGCTATCCGAAGGTACAAGCGGTTTAGGGGAGGCAGATTGTGGGTACAGAGTCGCTTTAAGGCTGCGTTCACACTACGTATATTTCAGTCAGTATGTGTATATTTCAGTCAGTATATTTCAGTCAGTATTGCAACCAAAACCAGGAGTGGATTAAAAACACAGAAAGGATCTGTTCACTCAATGTTGAAATTGAGTGGATGGTCGCCATTTAATGGCAAATATTTCCTGTTATTTTAAAACAACGGCTGTTATATTGAAATAATGGCAGTTATTTACTGTTATATGGCGGCCATCCACTCAATTTCAACATTGTGTGAACAGATCCTTTCTGTGTTTTTAATCCACTCCTGGTTTGGGTTGCAATATGAGGACCACAATACTGACTGAAATATACGTAGTGTAAACCCAGCCTAAAAGTGTGGAATATAGAACTTTTCTGTCCATGACAAAACACTTATGCCACAACTAATTTTAAACATTTTGAGGCTATCCTCACACCCTGTACAAACAACGGACGTTCACTGTGGAACGTCCATTTAACACTACCTACAGCTGGAATTAATGATCATGATGATCAATTCTGGCTGTAGGTAGCTTTAAACAACTGCCGCTCATATGGAACGGCCATTGTTTGTACAGTGTGGAAACATAGCCTAAAAGATGATCTGCCATCATCTTAGCATATGATTCACATTCACTGTTCACATTCTGTGCAAAAAGAGACGTGCGGCTGATGGCTGATTAAAGGAAAGGGCTAAACCAACAACCTAGCAATGTTTATGCAGCTCTGGTCACAATGATTATCGAGCCATGTAATAGGCTCTGTAAGCATTTGTGTCACCACAGGTGATATGGCCCTTACCTACCACTTTCTACAAGCTCACTGTTTTGACTGCTCAATCTGGACATTCCAAATAAGACATATATAAGGAGAACTTACTAAGACTGCCATTCTTAATCAATTTGGTTCAACTTACTAAACTGGACTTCTGCCTATGGTGTGCCCCTCTGGGTGTCCGAGAGCCAAGAACTAAATTAGATTTACTATAATATGTAAGAGAAATTGGCAAAAACATAAAAAATATAGTAGAAATCTGTCAGGCCATGGGAGGCCCTGTTATTGCTAAATAGTGTTGAGTGAATCAATCAAAATCTTAGGGTTTGGCAACTCTTGGCATATGATTGTCTGCAACAGTAGATGTTGGATGCCGCCCTAGGGAATCCATGTTTTCAAGGACTCTCTTGGGCAGCATCCAGCTTCTGTAGCCATGGGGAATCAAATACCAAGCATTCAGATTACGTTGCTGAACTCGAACATTCTGACAGATCCGCTCAACATTATTGCTTAAAGCTGGGTTCACACACTGTATACTTCAGGCAGTATTTGGTCCTCATGTCAGGTCCTCATAGCAACCAAAACCAGGAGTGGATTGAAAACACAGAAAGGCTCTGTTCACACAATGTTGAAATTGAGTGGATGGCCGTCATATAACGGTAAATAACTGCCATTATTTCAATATAACAGCCGTTGTTTTAAAATAACAGCAAAAATTTGCCATTAAATGACGGCCATCCACTCAATTACAACATTATGTGAACATAGCCTTTCTGTGTTTTCAATCCACTCCTGGTTTTGGTTGCTATACAGCCTCACAAATACAGCCTCAAATATACATAGTGTGAACCCAGCCTTAACCTGTTCACTTTTTTTCAAGTGGTGCAAAATAGAAAATAATGCTAAATTTTGTGCTGCTTTTCCCCCACCAAAATAGTGTTCTTCCCATAAAGGATAAATGGATGAGATTAGCGTTATAGGGTTAACGTAGGAGTTGTGATAAATTCTTTTCTAATGAAAACATTTCTGTTAGCTTCCAGTGTATGTTACACATATATTTGATCCCAGCTGTTCTTGATACAGTAGCTGGAAGTCCATAGGGACCTAGTTTAGCTTCACATGGAAAAGCGTAGGGATGTTTGTTTTAACCTCTTACTCCAGGGACAGATTGCAACTTCAGTGATCTGCTAATAACATTTTCCTCTACCATTTAAATGCATACACTAATCAGCCAGAATATTAAAACTACTCAGAAACTCAGAAACCCTGTTATTTTTTATTTTTGGCTAAAGTAAAGATAAATATGTTTTTTTTTCCAAGGCATTGCCTTACCTGTTGTGGTGTCAGTTGTATTTTCTCAAAATATATCTTTAATCTGGCAATTTAGAAATGCAGCCAAATTGTCATTTTTCAGCACATTACCGCATGATAATGGTGAATAATCCAGAAACCAGGAAATTTAGCTGAGAAACTTATTGAGAACATTACTATTGATCTTGTTAAAAGATGGGTCTATTATCAAAAGTCATCGATTACAGGTCTGCTTCAACTGTGGGTCTCGACCTTAAAGGAAACCTGTCAGCCGGGGCAGCCCCCCAAACCCACCCTGGACAGGGCCCGGCATACATACCGGCTCCTGCACTTCCCAGTCTTGGTCCCACCGCAGAGATATGGCCTTGGGCTCATCTGCACGCTCAATATGCAGATGAGCTGAGATGAGTCCGATGGCCATGGGACTGAGACCAGGAGCGGGAATCGCAGGAGCTGGTATGTATTCCGGGCCCTTTCCGGGGGTTTGGTGGGTTCGGGGGGGACTACCCTGGCTGACAGGTTCCCTTTTAAAGGAACCCATCATCACTTTAATGCTGCCTGAACCATGAGTCATTAGGATGGCCTCTGGTGTCTTGTACTTGCCGTATAGGCCTGTAGACTGCCAATGGGGAAGGATAACATGCATTGATCCCTGTTATTTCCTTAAGTTTAAAGAGCCTTCACAATAATTTTACTGTACAAAAGATGCAACTTATGTATGAGTGGGCTGAACACTTCTACACAGGCCGATTATAAGGGGCAAGGGCTCCTACAAATGCTAATTGGTCGACAAATAATTAGCCTGTGTGAAAGGGTACTTAACTGATGGATCTCTCCCTATATGGATGGTAGGGTGGCAAGAAGTCACTGTGAGTGCCCGATGACTCGTGATTTGGGCACCATGAAAATGATGATAGGTTTCCTTTTAGATAGTTTTCGACAGCTGTAGTCATATCGTGGTTGACAAAGAAAAAAATGTCTTCAATGTGTAAGCCTTACATGTAACTTTTATATCCTTTCTTATGACCAGAAACATCACCATTCTTGCAAATAAGCTGTGTCTAGTAATGCAGTTCAGCCCCAATTAGTGGGAATGCGTTGCAATACCAGAAACAGTCAATGAACAAGAAGGCGGCCATTTTTTACATCTTGGACAAGTCCTTTAACTTCACTAGTCATTTTTTTATTATTATTATTTATCTATTATTGTTAGCTACGTAAATGTAGTAAAAACGAAGTTTGTAATTTGGTTCAAAATGCAATTTTATCCCGTTGTTCACAGGATCCTATGGGTATGTTCACGCACGCGTTCACGCGTGAGTTTTTAAAGTAAATCTGAGACATTTTTTGTAAGAAAATATACAATAAATTCTATTCAGAAACACAAGGATTTTTTAAAAACACCCGTTTAGATAATATTTCAAACAAAGCCCACATGCTTTTTTCAGTTTGGACTCATCATTAAAGAGTTGTCCAGCCCTACAAAAACATGGCCACTTTTCCCCCTCTCTTGTCTCCAGATGGGTGAGGTTTCAAACTCAGTTCCATTGAAGTAAAAGGAGCTTCAATGCAAACCACACCTGAACTGGAGACAAGAGAGGGGGACAAGTGGCCATGTTTCTGTAGCATTGGATAACCCCTTTAAAGCAGCACCAAAGCTGCTTCAAGGTGGAATGGGGGCAGAGTTTAAAAGTCCCAGTGACTTTAATGGGAATAAACAACATCAAGAATTGACATAGCAGACTACCCAACTATGGAGAATAATGAAAATATCAAACATCAGTATGCCATCAGTATTTCATCCATATTGCATCCTTTCTCCAAAGTGTCTTATATAGTTCAATTTCCATATTAGAAGTCAGTCCATCAATACTAATAATCAGCTATACAGATACGCTTTCATCTGTTATACATCTGTATTGCAGACGTTTACTTTAATAGAGTGATCTAATCCCAAATGGGTTCTATGACATCACAAGAAAGGATCTGTTTTTTTTTGGGGGGGGGGGAATAAATATAAAAAGTCGGACAGTTTGGCTCTTAGTCCCGCCTATAGGTGGCTTCTCATAAAAGGTACAGGTAAAAATGCATCTCTGGTGCATCTGCGCCAAAAACTGTCCACCTGCCAAGATAAACTTGGTATACAATGAGCCAAAAATGTGTCTCATTCTTAGAAGCATGCACCACTTTCATTAGAAGCCATATATAGGTGAGACCTACAGTCAGCCAGACAATTTTCATTTCTCCCCTCTTGTCCATTAGTTGTGTCTGATATTGAAGCTCTGCCCTTTACACATACGCATGCAGCAGGCAGAACCCCTTTCTATCACTCCGTTTTCTATTGCCATCAAATTAGGGATAGTTTTTGAGGCTTACATGTGCAGAGTACACACAATTTGGGGAAAATACTACTAGATACTAGATACTACTGGAAGTGGCGGAGAACTATCTATGCATATACAGCTCTGCTACGTCTGCACAAATAATAAGGCCACATCTGCCTCTGTTAGCTTACGCATTACACTAACTCCATTGCAATTTTTAATGAATAAATTCTCACAATGAGTCCTCTATTGTGATGATAACATATGATCTACAGTCTCGTCTATATGCTCAGTATCTGCCCCCACGACCAGAAGCAGATTAACAGTCATTGAAACAATTTCTGCAAGAGCTGTATGAAAGCTTCTCCCCAGTTTCCCATGAAGTCTGCTCTTCTGCCTTCCTGGAGCACACAGTGCCGCAGAGCGAGCTGCTGCCTACATTCTCCTCCTCTGCTGCTGCTTATAGCCAGCATGGGGAGTCCTGGCAGCATGCTACCTAGATGAAGAGTGACGGAAATGAGGAGTTTCGGGCTGGCCATGCTGCCTAAATTATGTAATGAGAGCAGCAATTCTCCCCAGACTGCGGGGGAACCACACACAGAAAGGCGGGCATAGTGATGAGGAGCAGCAGAGAGAAGGCGGCAGGGAAACACGCATGTGCACTGAGATTTCAATGCGTCTTTATGCCGAGGCTGGCTGGGCGCCAAGTGAGGTGCTGCTGGCTGTTCAGTGTGCTCTCCTAGAATGCAGCAGCTATGGAGTGTCAGCTACACACAAGACTCGCCTAATTTAACTGTGTCCTCCAATGTATAGCACGCCAGCTTGCATCTGAAGACAAAATGGATGGCTAAGATGCCTCCTCACATATTCTTATCAGCAGTAATACATGAAGCCGCAGACATTTTAGTACTGATGGAGACTTTGATGACTTCCACCCACTCAGCTGCACATGAAAGGCACCCCTATTTCCCAATATGGTTTAGTTCCTAGTGTGAACGCTTAGTCGAATCCCTGGGAATATGAATCCGGTTCAGATAGGGAGGGGGCAGCAGAGAGCTGGGACTTGGAGAGATTCCTAGCGTCTTGTATCATCAGGAATTTTCCTTTCAAAGCACAATGCAGTCATTTAGACTCCTACAGTGAATGAGATGAAAGCAAACATAGGTCACAAAACACAAAGCAGTGCCAACCCTCCTACCCACCAGCATATTATTGTCCTCCGGGAGCTTCTTAAATGTTATTTTATAAACAGCGGAATAATTAGGGCCATCTACAAGAAGCTGTAAATGAAGGCAATTGTTTATTTGTTGTATTAGGGTCTAGAAGGACAAAAAGATGCCATGTAATGTAGACAATAATCATTCTATACTCCAAGATGAGATTGCCAGAGATACGTAGCTTGCATTTTTTATTATTATTTTACAGAGATCGGCAAGCATGGTGAATGAGAACATTTTTTTCAATGTTTTATAAAGCCTCATCTACACTACTGTACTATGGATCTGTGATGCACCTAGTAAACATAGGCTACTAAGGGACAGTGGTGTAGATCTGGGAGTATCTTAGGGCCCTATTACACGGAGTGAGAAACGTCTGAATCAGGCCGATTCGGCTGATTATGGCTCCGGGTCATAGAGGCAACGAAGAGCCAATAAAACGAACATCAGCTCATCGTTTCTCTAGTTTCAGACCTAAAATCATTGGGTGTCGGGGAACATCTCTATGTGTAATAGCGATGCGCAGCTGACGGCTAACGGTTGAATAAACTGTTCATACATTACCTCTTCTGGCATTGTGCACTGCAGCTTCTCTGAGCTGACGGACCACTCAGCCAGTCACTGTCCGGGTCCATTGGAGCCAGTGATTGACTAAGCGGCCTGTCAGCTCAGAGAAGCTGGATCGTAGAGAGCTAATGTATGAACAGTTTAGGGCAAGGGCTGCATGGACATCACTAATGATGTCCGTGCAGCCCTTGCTAAACGATAATTGAGTAAGTAAATGAGCGCCAATTTGCCCATCATTTACACTATTGATTAGGTCGTCAATCGGCCCGCCTAATAGGACCCTTGTGTGCTATGGCATGCCCCACTGGACGTAAACATTCTCCCCTAAAATCACTTTAGTTCACTGAACTTGAACCTTAGAGATACCATAAATTGAAAGTGTCAGCGGCATCATATGATGGACCTGTAAGAATTCCATGTGCGGATACATGCATGAGCTCTTAGGATATGTTCACAATTGTTATGTGACCTATATTCACAGTGTATATTGGCATATACAACACAATACCTGAGCTGTATCTATTCACTTTAACAGGCCAAACATTATCCATTTCCGAGTGTACACTGTAATTTTACAGGACTTCAAATACATATCACCATGCTTTTGAGTGCCACAATATTTAAAGGGAATGTGTTAGATTAGATTTGGAGGTGTTTTGTGAATAATGAATGTTCAGCATGTAGAGTTCTATGTACAGTATTCTAGATACTGTATTACAAAGTCTGTAGGTGAAAACAGTGAGGGGGAATTTTATTAACAATGTGTCCTAGACATACGTCATAGAGAAGGTGCAGAATCTTACCTTGTCTGTGACATACACCACCTGTAACCCCCGCTTGCCTTATTGGTGGGCAGGGTGTGTGGCAAGAGTGAGCAGAGGTGTGGCTTCCTCCCGCACCTGGAAACAGGCATTAACCATGCAAAAATCTACACCTGCTATAGACAGTCGTGCACTGTGTGCGCCAGACCCAGGAACAGACGGCTTTACTTAGAGGCATGGGCCTCCTTGTAAGTCCGGCCAGGAAAATAGGGATGGGGCTTTATCTAAGACTTGCAAACTCGTATGCCAGTATTGATAAATGTCCCCCTAATTGTGTATGGGCAGGAGTTGGGTTTTCCATGTATAACATTGATTTGCATTTTTAATATAATATGTTTATGTGCATGAGCCCAGCAGTATATTGCTTGTAGAAACATTAATAAAAAGTCAATAGCATACTGAAAGTTACCCAAGCTGCATTCTCCTTCTCTTGATTTCCAGAGCACTCTATTGAGTCTAGTGGATGAAAGCTAGAAGATGTCATTGACTAGATTTCCCCTAATTAGCATGTGTTTTACAGTAAGTGCAGTCATAGTTCTCAATGAAGCATCACATCATGTAGTGTTACCAGTGCTAGGACTGTGAGCAGATTAGTCTTCCTAAAGTAACAGCTTAGAAAGTGCACAGTCATTCTTAGAAGCATATGCCTGACAAGCTGCAGGTAACTTTGCTCTGCTCATTGAATCAGGACTTGAAAGTGCTGAAGCAGTCGTCTCTAATGTAGAACTGGAAAATGGGTCAATGACATTGCAGAGGCTTTTCATGACTGCTATTCAATACCAAATGTCATTGCTATTAACAAGCTGCACAGAACAACTCCCCTGGGCATGCCAAGTGCCAGTCCACCCTAAGGGTGTTGTGACTGCTTCTGGACCTTGAGTCACATTCCAAGAAAACCAACAAATCCAGTCACCGTTCTGATTAACTCCAAACACAAAACTCAGAAATCCTCTTCTTATTCCATGTGAAAGATTATTCAACCTTTGACATTGGTTCAATTTTATGGATTTGGAAAATCTGACGCATAGAATTTGTCTTAATGGTTGGTTAATTGTGCTAGCATGCATAATATTTATAATAAAAATGTGTAATGTGTACAGTTCTCATAAGATATCTATTTGTGTGCAATGTAACCAGTAGCACCAGTATCACAGGGTGAAAATAAATATACAGAAGGTTATTAAATGTATGTCTTATAGTAAAACGGGAAAAATATTGTGCAAAATACACTGCAGAATATTTACTAATATGGCTGGGAGAAAATAAATAAGTATGCCAGAAGTAGTGTTTGCCTTACTCATCTTATGTTCCGATACTAAGATATGCTGTGAGAGCTGTAAGGCTCTTTTTCTTTCAAATCAACTGATATCAGAAAGTTATATAGATGTGTAATTTACTTGTATTAAAAATTCTCAAGTCTTCCTATACTTATGAGCTGCTGTATGTCATGCAGGAAATGTTTTATTTTTAGTATGACACAGTGCACTCTGCTGACATCTCTGGCTGAGACAGAAACTGTCCAGAGTAGGAAATGTTTTCTATGAGAGTTCCTGTCTGGGCCAAAGATGTCAGCAGAGAGCACTGTGTCAGATTGAAAATAAACCAACACTTCCTGCAAGACATACAGCAGCTGATAAGTATGGGAAGACTTGAGATTTTTTTACTTGAAGTAAATCACAGATCTATATAACTTTCTGATATCAGTTGATCTGAAAGAAAAAGGTTTTCACTGGATAGCAGTACTAAGTACTAATGGGCAGTACTAAGTAGGATTACCAGACTTTGGGTTATTTAGATTAGAGGCGATCTGATCATATTGTCAATATATATGAATGGACAGTACAGAGATCTTTTTACACTTAGGCTCTGTTCACACGGAGCAAAACTGGCGGAATTCCGTTGTGGAATCCCGCCAGCCTCCGTGACATAATGACAGTCAATGGGAGATGCCTCCTCTCTTCATGCTGAAGATTCATTCTTCAGCACGGAGGGAGGAGGCGCGTGATGACACGGAGGCTGGCGGGATTCCGCCACGGAATTCTGCCAGTTTTGCTCTGTGTGAACAGAGCCTAAGGGCCCTATTCCATCAGACGATTATCGTTCAGATTATCGTTAAATTGTTTGAATCTAAACGATAATCTTTCAGTTGAAATACAGTTAACGATTAATGACCGAACGAGAAATCGTTGATCGCTTTATAATGGTACTTTTACACAGAGCGATAATTCGCCCGATCGCACGATTAACGATTTTGAATGAACGATTTTTTTTTTTATAACGATCAGTGTTTAGACGGAACGATACATCGTACAGAAAAATTCGCTATGCGATCGTTTAACCCTTAGGGGACACAGCCAGTTTTGGCATTTATGACACAGCCAAATTTTTCAAATATGACATGTGTCATTTTATGCCTCTGTAACTTTGGAATGCTTTTATCAATCCTTGTGATTCCAAGATTGTTTTTTCGTGACATATTCTACTTTATGTTAGTGGTAAATTTGGATCGATACCTTTAGCGTTTTTTTGTGAAAAACTCCAAAATGTTGTGAAAAATGTAAAAATTATTGCATTTCTCTAAATTTGAAAGTTTCTGCCAATAAGGAAGATAGTTATACCATATAAATTATTGATTAATTCATATCTATAACAAGTCTACTTTATATTGGCAGCATTTGGTGAACATGCTTTAACTTTTTTGGGGGATTTTAGAGACCGTAATTGTTTAGTAGCAACTTTCAAAATTTTTGTGAAAATTTAAACTCAGATTTTTTTAGGGACCAGATCAGTTTTGAAGCATATTCTAGAGGCCTGTTTACAAGAAAACGCCCATAATTCACCCCATTTTGAAATCTTCACCCTTTCAAGTATTCAAATTGACATTCATACAGTTTTTTAACCCTTTACGCATTTCACAGGAATAACTTCAAAGAAAGTGTGGAAAGTAAAAATTTCCACTTTCTTTGCAGAGATCCCAATTCAATCCTATTTTTTTCATACCAAACCAGCTATAAAAAGTAAAATGTAATAAAACATTTATTCCTCTGAATCTGCAGTTTTTATTAATACCCCATTTGTGGAAATAAAGTGCTGCACAAGCGCACAACATGGCTTAGAAGAGAGGGAGCACCCTTTGGATTTTGGAGCGTGGATTTGGCTGGAATAAATGTAGGAGACCATGTTACAGTTACAGAGCCCCCCTAGTGCTGAGACAGTGGGAACCCCCCACAAGTGACCCCATTTTAAAAACTACACCCCTTAAGGAACGTAACAAGTGGTACAGTGGGCATTTTGACCCCACAAGTTTTTCACAGTTTTTTGCAAAAGGGGCCCATGAACATTAAAAATCACATTTTTCACACTTACACGTTAGTGAAACCCCAAATTTTCCAAATTCCAAAAAGCTTGGAGAAGCAAAAGCCCCCCAAAATTTGTAAAGCAATTTCTCCTGAGTAAGAAAATACCCAATTTGTGAACGTAAAAAATTGTACGGACGCACAACACGGCTCAGAAGAGAAGGAGCACCTCTGTCTGTATGTACACTCCAGCTCTAGCAGTAAATGTACGGACGTTTACAGACACTTACTAACGGACACTGACTGACGCTTACTCCCACTAAATAATGGACACTGACTGATGCTTATTTAAGGACATTGACTGATGATTACTAACGGACACTGATTGACTCTTACTAACGGATGCTGACTGACACTGACTTATAAAAGGTGACTGACACTTACTGACACCTACTTATGGATGCTGACTGATGCTTATTGATGCTTACTGACGGATGCTGAATGACGGACACTGATGGACACTGACTGAAGCTTACTAACGGACTCTGACTGATACGTACTGACAGACACTGACGCTTACTAAGGGACGCTGACTGACACTGACGCTTACTAACGGACACTGACGCTGACACTAACGGACGCTAGCTGACAATGACACTAACGGACACTGACACGGACAATGACACTTACTAATGGACGCTGACACTAACGGACGCTAGCTGACAATGACACTAACGGACACTGACACTTACTAACGGACGCTGACTGACAGACACCAACTAAGATCTCCCTTATTACTGGGAGATCTCAGGGGAGGTTTTTTTTTTTTATTATTATGTGTGTATTTGTGTGTGTGTTTTACAGTATATGGATGCAGGCTCTGATCTCTTCACAAAGTGAGGGATCAGAGCCTGCATCCATGCTCTGCCCTCCTGGAACGATCAGATACTGTAATTGACAGCTCTGATCACAGAGCTGTCAATCACAGTATATAGCAGCATGTACCAGCGTCATTAGACAGACGCTGGTACATGCTGCAGCAGGAGGGGGTCATCCCCGGATCCCGAAGCTTAGAGTGAGTTCTGGGACCGGGGAGGGAGTGCTGCATGGAGGAGGAGGAAGGAGCGACCTGCTGTGACCTGCCAGGTGAGTACCGGGCCGCGGCAGTGGGGGGCAGCAACGGGGGAGAAAATGGAAATTGAGGGCGCCATGGCAGGGAGAGGGGGGGTGGGGGGTCGGGGGGGGGGGGTTCGCGGCAGCAGAGGGAGCCCAGATTGGAGGGGGAGGGGGGGGAAGCCCGGCAGCAGTGGGATCCCTGTGGAGGGGGGAGCCCGGCAGGAGGGCGATCCCCATATTGGAGGGAGCCCGGCAGGAGGGCGAGCGGCAGGAGGGGTAGCCCGGCAGGAGGGCGATCCCCGTGGCAGGAGGCGGATCCCGGTGGCGGGGGAAGCCGTGCAGCGGCAGTGGAGGGAGCCTGGCAGCTTGGGGGGGAGGTGCAGAGAGCCAGCATGCTTCCCCCGGATCCCTGAACTCGGCAGAGACCGGGACCGGGGGTTTACTGCTGGCTTCACCGGGATCAGTGGATCGTTACCGATCCACTGATGCCGGCGATCGCCTGTGCTGGAGCCCTTCAGGGAGTCCGGCGGCACCGACACTAAACTGTCAGCTATCAGCTGACAGTTTAGTCGCGGCTCCCGGTCACTGTCTATGTAAACAGTGAGCACCGGGAGCCGGGAAGTTATTGTACGTCCTGGTGCGGAAAGGAACCTCCTGCCAGGACGTACAATAACGCCCTGGTGCGGCTAAGGGTTAAGCCTATCTCACACATCGCTGAAATCGCTGAAAGACTGTTTACATGGAACGATCTGCGAATTTTTTGCGAACGATCAACAATGATTTGAGAACATGTTGAAAGATCAAAATGAACGATTTTTTGCTCGTCGTTTGATCGTTCGCTGTGTTTACACGTACGATTATCGTTCGAATTCGACCGTTATCGTGCAAAAACGAACGATCAATCGCTCTGTGTAAAAGGACCATAAGACCTGGACCTATTTTTATCGTTGCTCGTTTGCAAAACGTTCGCAAATCGTTCACATTGAATAAGACGTCGTTCGGACGTTCGCAGTAGATACAAACGCAATAGCGAAGAAATAGCTAAGAAGAAACTATAGCAATTACGATCATAAGTAACGATTATAGTCCCATGGAAATGAGTGAACGTTTTCAGGTCTTTCGCAATAGCGGTCGTTTGAGATCGTTAATCGTTAACGATTATGCGAAAGATAATCGTCCGGTGGAATAGGGCCCTAAGTGTAAAAAGATCTCTGTACTGTCCATTTATATATTTGGACATTGTGATCAGATCGCCTCTAAGAAATATTTTTTTTCCAATCTAAATAACCTAAATAATCTAAATAATTTCGCCAGTTTTGCTCCGTGTGAAGGGAGCCTTAAGGCCGTATTCCATGGGCCGACTCTAAGGAGCAAGCGAGTGTTGTGAGCGCTCGTTTGCTCCTCGTTCCCTGCTTGCTCCTGCCCCTATTCCACCCGATGAACGATGTCGGCTGATCGTTGCCTCCTATTCCACGGGACAATTATCAGCCGTAACGGCCGAATATGGCCGATAATCGTTGCGGCTGATTATCTGACAGATTTTTTTAGCCAAAGTCAGGAACGGACTATAAACAGAGAACAGGTCGTAAAGATAAGACTGAGATTTCTCCTCTTTTCTCTCTGTCAGACATCTTTTGGTGTAATAGGGCCTTTACACTTGTATCCATGAAAAGGAGGAAAGAAGGTTCATCACAAATGTAGTTTCTTTGCTGTAAGAGTAGCGAGACTATCAGACTCTCTGCCACATAATGCTGTGATTCTTTATATGTTTTTTTTTGTTTTGTTTTTTAAATAAGTTAAAGTTATGGTTACTAGGGATGGCATGTATGGAGGGATGTATTTTTGGAGTTTTTACCTTCTTTGGGATCAACACAATAGAGTAGGTTGAACTTGACTGTTGGCATCCCAGTTCATTTAAAGTGAGTTGAACTTAACTGCAGTACCAATAACTGCAGTACCAATAACAACCTGAAGACAGCGGTGGTGCTGTTTTTGCAAGAAAGTAACAGTTTTTTTAAACTTGGATAACAGTTCAATTGACTGTTGTTTCTACCTTGTTTTTTCTATCTATGAGACTATGTATTAATAAACCATTATCCAAAATACAAAACAATGAGGGAAAACTGCTTTAAGGGTACAAACCCACTTGACGTATTTGCTGCGTGAATCAGTCTTAAAAATAAGCAGGCAAAACGCAGGTTGGCTTTATTAGATTGTTCTGTGTTAAAATACGCAATTGCGTATTTTTGAAGCGTGAAGCTTGTTGTTAGCAAAGCATAAGTTGTTAAAATACGCAATTGCGTATTTTTGAAGCATGAAGCTACATGCGTTTTTCGCACAGGTTGTTAACAACTTATGCTTTGCTAACAACAAGCTTCACGCTTCAAAAATATGCAATTGCGTATTTTAACACAGAACAATCGTATAAAGCCAACTTGCGTTTTGCCTGCTTATTTTTAAGACTGATTCACGCAGCAAATAGGTCAAGTGGGTTTGTACCCTAAGGCTGTTATCACACACAGCAGGGTTTTATTTTTTTAACTACCACTGGAGTTTTTAAGCCAAAGCCAGAAGTGGATCCAACGGGAATCAGAAGTCCTTCCTTTATAGTTCCCATTCCCTTTTAATCCACTTTCAGTTTATGCTTAAGAAAAAGCTTCTGTGTGTGACATCAGTCTTAGGCTATGTTCAGACAACATATAACATAGCATACGCATAGCAACGTACGGTGTTACACGTGGTACATGGGGCAATATGGTTTTATCAAATTATATACCAACATCCTGGCTTTGGTTTTTAAATGCAGCGCTCTTTTCTCTCCATGTCCGTATTTTACGTTTCTCTCTTTTCTGAGTGTTAGCACTCCTCCTGGAAGACCTATGTGACCCCAATCAACAGGAGGCACCTGTGCACACATGACTAGTACCTCCTATTTTTCCCATTCTACCTGCAGGAGCAATGGTGAGTGACAAGACCATGTTCACACTTGTCTTGCTTGGTGACCTCTGGGTTTTGGGGGGGCCCTTGGGGATTGGTCCTGTAACAGTAGGGTTCCGGGGCCATTCTATGGCCTCCCTTCCCTGGGTGTGCTCGCTTTGCGGGGTTAGCGGTCGCTGACCAACACAGTGTGGAGTTAGTGTAGGGACTCATGTGAGGGTAATATGGTTTGATCAAATTATATACCAAAATCCTGGCGTTGGTTTTTAAATGTAGCCGAAAGTCATTAGTGTCAGCCATAAGTGTGAGGTGCAGCGCTCCTTTCTCTCCATGTCCGTATTTAACGTACGGTGTTATACTGCTGGCCATCCGGTTCCATTTGGCTTCTTCCTGCAGCCGATATCTCTGAATCAGCTGCAGGAACATTACTTTTTTAAGGTTGCATTGCGGGCACCGTTGGGTGTGCCCGCAAATCAATTAACCCTTTACTACAATGTAAAGAGCATTGTTACTGGACACTGTTCGGTGAACAGCGTCCAGAAATAGTAGGCATATTCATTATTGTAACGTTAAAATAATGCTGTCAGAACACAGCGGGTGGCACTGCATAGAATTCAATGCAATGTCGCCCCTGCAGAAAAGAACAAGGGTGCAAATTTCATTACAATCAGCGTCCGTTCTTTTCTTAAAAAGAACGAAGTGTGCACATAACCTTATACAAGTGTTTGTGGTTCTGTTATCAGGAGGGATTGGTGCCACCTAGAACTATTATTGGAACCATCTGGAGCCATTATCCATGGGATAAGTAAAGAAAAACTATGTTTTAGCCATATTACATACCCTGCACTGCATAGTAAAGACTTAGCCATGACTATGCTATGGGAACATGTAGCAAACAGTCCTTCAAAGGGAATCTGTGTGCTGCAATTCAGGTTCCAAACTGCTGATACTGTAAGATACAGTAGCTGTTAGGTCAAGGAGACACATGCTATAGGCTGTATTCATGCTTTGCAGGCTCCCTAGGGCTACATTCAACTTCCTGTCTGTGTGACACTTTAACCCCTTAAGGGCCAGGCCTGAAATGGCCTTAAGGACTGGGCCAATTGTCACATTTGCCTTTTCGTTTTTTCCTCCTCGCCTTCTAAGACCCATAACTTTTATTTTTCCACCTACAGGGCCATGTGAGGGTTTGTTTTTTTTCAGGGGCAGATGTACTTTGTAATGGCATAATCTGCCATAAAATGAATGCCGGAACCCCCAAAATATCATTTATGGGGTGAATTTTAGGGGGGCTTCCATGTTTACGTAATGCACTTCAAGGTAAAATCGCATTTTTTCTTTATTCTATATGTCAGTCTAAACACAGCGATATAATGTTTTACTATTTTTATTAGCAGTAAAACTTTTTTTTTCGCAAATAGGTATATTTAAAATGGCCCTATCGTGACTCTTATAGCGCTTTTATATTTTCACCTACGGGGTCGTATAAGGTGTCATTTTTTGCATCATGATCTTTAGTTTTTATTAGTAACATTTTTTTCTAGATTAAACGTATTGATCGCTTTTTATTAATTCTTTTATACATAAAATGTCATTTAAAAAAAGCAATCTCTGGTTTTTTTACAGCTTTTTGTTCATGCCGCTCATTGTGCAGGAATAGTATTGTTTTATTTTAATAGATAGGATGATTACGCAAGCTATGGTATATTATATGTTAATTAACTATTATTTTTATGTGTTTTATGTATAAAATGGGAAGGGGTGGTGATTTTCACTCTTATTGGGGGAGGGGCTTTGGGGCATTTTGTAAAACATTTATTTATTTATTTACGCTTTTAGGCCCCGTTCCCACTGAGCAAAGCTAGCGGAATTCCGCGACGGAATTGTCCGCCGCGGAATGCCGTTAGCCTCCCGCTCATAATGGGAGTCTATGGGAGGCGCGCGCTGCTGCTCTGTACGCGCTGAAGAATGAACATGTCGCGGAATTCCGCTACCTTTGCTCAGTGGGAACGGAGCCTTATAGTTCCCTTAGGGAACTATAACTTACAAATATTGGATCAGTAACACTGATCACTGCTATGCTATAGCATAGCAGGAATCAGTGTTATCTGTGATCGTCTGTAGAGCCTGCCTGTGGCCTGTGGCAGACTCTACCAGAAGATCAGACTGCACGGAGGTAAAACGCAGACCTCCGGCAGTCAGACAGTCAGTGATTACAGCTGACAGTTGTCTTGGGTATGGTCCTTCTCCCTCAGTTACTTAGTTTGGTGGGGTGACCAGCTGTAGGAAGAGTCCTTGTTGTTCCAAACTTCTTGGTTACCATGCTCTTAGGAACTTTCAGGGCCCTTCTCCAGATCTGTGATGCCACACAATCCTCTACAGCCAGTTTTTTATGACATGGTTTTTACTCCGATATGCATATATACCTTACAGTGGCGTAGCCACCGTGGTCGCGGGGGTCGCCGCCGCGACCGGGCCCGCCACAAGGGGGGCCCGCGGGGCCCCCCGATCAATCACTCTTGTGACCGCAAGCATTGTTTTGCTTGCGGTCACAAGAGACTGGCTCCGTCTTTCCCACGGCTTCTGCGCAGCTGCCGGGGGTGTCGCGTCTTACCCCCGGCAGCGCGCGCATCCCAGAACTCCCTGCGCGCCTTGGGCCCTGACTTCCAGTTTCCGGCGCGCAGGGAGTTCTGGGATGCGCGCGCTGCCGGGGATAAGACGCGACACCCCCGGCAGCCGCGCAGCAGCCGGGGACAGACCGAAGGCGAAGGAGTGAGGATCAACGTGGGAGCGCGATGTCAGGTGAGTTAAGTTTTGTTTTTTTATCAGCCTGTACGGGTGGGGGGAAAGGAGGGGGGCATCTATGAGGGTGGGGGAAAGGAGGGGGCCATCTATGAGGGTGGGGGGAAAGAGGGGGCCATCTATGAGGGTGGGGGGAAAGGAGGGGGCCATCTATGAGGGTGGGGGGAAAGGAGGGGGCCATCTATGAGGGTGGGGGGAAAGGAGGGGGCCATCTATGAGGGTGGGGGGAAAGGAGGGGGCATCTATGAGGGTGGGGGGAAAGGAGGGGGGCATCTATGAGGGTGGGGGGGAAGGAGGGGGGCATCTATGAGGGTGGGGGGGAAGGAGGGGGGCATCTATGAGGGTGGGGGGGAAGGAGGGGGCATCTATGAGGGTGGGGGGGGAAGAGGGGGGCATTTATGAGGGTGGGGGGGAAGAGGGGGGCATTTATGAGGGTGGGGGGAAAGGAGGGGGCCATCTATGAGGGTGGGGGGGAAAGAGGGGCCATCTATGAGGGTGGGGGGAAAGGAGGGGGGCATCTATGAGGGTGGGGGGGGGGGAAGGGGACCATCTATAAGGGAGGGAGGAAGGGGACCATCTATAAAGGGAGGGAGGAAGGGGACCATCTATAAGGGAGGGGGGGAAAGGGGACCATCTATAAGGGAGGGGGGGAAAGGGGACCATCTATAAGGGAGGGGGGGAAAGGGGACCATCTATAAGGGAGGGGGGGAAAGGGGACCATCTATAAGGGAGGGGGGGAAAGGGGACCATCTATAAGGGAGGGGGGGAAAGGGGACCATCTATAAGGGAGGGGGGGGGGGAAGGGGACCATCTATAAGGGAGGGGGGGGGGAAGGGGACCATCTATAAGGGAGGGGGGGGGGAAGGGGACCATCTATAAGGGAGGGGGGGGGAAGGGGACCATCTATAAGGGAGGGTGGGGGGAGAGGGGGCCATTCATAAGGGAGGGTGGGGGGAGAGGGGACCATCCATAAGGGAGGGTGAGGAGAGAGGGGGCCATCTATAAGGGAGGGGGTAGAGGGGGCCATCTATAAGGGAGGGGGTAGAGGGGGCCATCTATTTGGGGGGGCAACATAGGGGGAGAGGAAATACACAGAGGGGGGCATATATTAGGAGGTCACATAGAGTCAGTGCTACCCACTAAATGAGGGTGTAAAGGGGACAGTACAGATGTGCAGTGTGTAGAGAGATGAGGATGGTGTCAGAGTGTGGAGCCTAATATATCTGTCTGGCAGATTCTGTGGATTCGTGGCTCGGAGAAGTTCTCATAACGGCCCAGGGCAGATGGAGAAGATAATGAAAAGGAAAGAACTCCGATCAGAAAAGACGTCTCCTGTGAGTCACCTGATATAACTGCACAGTAATGTATATGGTGTATAGAGCCTGTGTAGAGCTGGGGCCACCTCTATATGACTGGATGAGGTGATTTAGTATACTGGATTTGGTCAGTAACAATATGGTGGTGATGGTAGTGGTTGTGGTGTGGCGATAATGTTTCCTCCCTATATACTGGTATTACTGGTAATATTGGTCTCAGTATACAGGATTTGGTCGGTAACAGTATGGCGGTAATAGGTAATATCTGTCTTGGTGTGTGTGTGTGTGTGTGTGTGTATATATATATATATATATATATATATATACAGTGGTACCTTGGTTTAAGAGTAACTTCGTTTAAGAGCGTTTTGGTTTAAGAGCTCACAGTTTTTCAAAATTGTGACTTGGTTTAAGAGCATTGCTTTGGTTTAAGAACTTCCTTTATTGGGTGGGAGCGCGAGTGGAGAAGGGGCATGGCCTGCATAGCGGGGTCTACAGCACTGTACTCTAAACACCTTCCAAATCATAGCAGATCCCCTTCAGGCTGGGGCTTACATCAGGGGACAGGACTGTGGGGGGGGGGGGTAATCTCTCCATAGCTGTAACCCCTCTCTCCCCGGACAGAGAGTGCTGCATGTATGTGCCCACATCTGCCCTGCTCATTCCTTCCTGCTCCCTGCAGTCTCTGTCAGCCCTTGTGTTTCCCATCCTCTCCATTACTGTACAGTACAGAATAATAAATATATTTGGGGTGTGGAACCAATTGTCTGCATTTACATGATTTCTTATGTGAAAATTTGCTTTGGTTTAAGAGTGGATTTGGATTACAAGCACGGTCCTGGAACGAATTATGCTCATAATCCAAGGCACCACTGTGTATATATATATATATATATATATATATATATATATATATATATATATATATATATATACACACACACACACACAACAATAGCATCACTTGGTCGTGAAAGGAGGGGGGGGGGGACGGGGGGGGTCGTGAAAGGAGGGGGGGGGGGGCCCAAGTTGGCCTCTCGCACCAGGGCCCAGGAGACATTAGCTACGCCTCTGACCTTATACCTTATATACATAGGGCCGTGTCTTTCCAAACCACATCCAATCAGCTGACGTGTCCACAGGTGACTACAGGCAAGATGTAGAAACATCTCAAAGATGATCAAGAGACGTGCAAGGTCCCCATAGCTAAGTATCAAGTGTCGCTCCGCTCTGTGATGCCCACCCCTGGATTCTCTCAGTTTCCCAGCACCTGGGAAGAGGCTGTACAGAACGGAGCAGAGCTTATAGCCTGATGAGCAAAAACCCAATAGGAATGAAGCAATTCGCTTCATTCCTGCTGTAAATTCACTCATCTTCACTGGTGGTACTTCTACTTTTACTGCATTTTACATATGGTTAAAAGTATATTTAAAGTGTCATTTTTAGTTTTGTGGTGGTTGAAAAAAAAGAGACATCCTGACTAGTACAGAGAGTCACAGCTCAATGTGTCCATCAATCACATGACTGTCTTCTCTGTGAGTTCAGATGACCTGGGAAACATGGGACTTCCTGTGTTTGGACTTTTTGGAAAAAAAAAGTCAGAACACAGGAAGTGCCATGTTTTCCATGGTAACTAAATAAAATAAATAAGTGTAAATTGCAAACTTGCTTTATATCACATCTAGTGTTGATTTAAATTTTGAAAGTCAGGGACACTTTAAATCTTAGCATAGGTATGTCAGACAGATGTAGGTCCAACCTAAGACCTGTACCCAGCCCAAAATTATAGGCCTCTCCAGTTTCATAAACAGAATAGCTTACAAGTTATGCTGTTTATGCAGCTTCCATTAAAGTAAATAGAAGTTACACAAAATGCATAAACAACCTGCTTAGCCATTCTCAGCTTACCCACCATCTACGGCCAGAAGCACTAGATCAAGAACATCCCTTTAATTACTTTTTAGGTAATTTACTGAAACGTCACTGTATCATACAACTGTATGTTTGCTGGAACAGCAATAAAAATGCATTGATGTAAATAAGAAAATATTAAAAGTGAGAAAAGTTGTTGAATTTTATTGTGGTCAATACAAAATGACTGGTATGTCTCAATACGAAAAACATTCTGTACAGTGCATTTGTGTTTTTGTGCTAGTTTAGCAGGTCCCAACACACATTTCCTTTACGCGGAGGCAGAAATAGGGTTTCACATTAGTACAAAGTGTTTATTTGGAATGAAAGGAACATTTTGCTAGGAACTAAATAAAACATATCCCATCACTTCCCCTTAGGTTATGTAAGCAGAGGCAGAGACACATGCTACTTTACCCTGTGATTACCTAAAGTTGCTATGGCAGCCCTCAAGACTGATAACTCGGAGAACACTTTATCAGTACTGATGGTGTCAAGTTCTGTGGCTAAACAAGCAGTTATATTCTACATCCATAATCTTAACTCATATCTTAACACATGTATACACAACTTTTAAATTGTAACCCCAGTTTTACAGGCCATAGGGCCTATGGGACGGAGCAATAATATGCCAAATCAGCTTACTCTGCTTAACCCCCTCCCGCCGCTGTACTGTAAATTAACTTCACTGCAGCCTATGCCTGAGGCTGCAGCGATGTTAATTTATGATCCCCCATGACACAGGCACAGAAGCTGTGTCTGTGTCATCCGCGGTGGGTCCCGGCTATCAGTGATATCCGGGGACCCAACACAACTCTCAGCACTGGAGCCGCGCTTTGGTGCTGAGAGTTAACCCTATCGATGCTGCGGTCAGCATGACCGAAGCATCTATAGGGTTTCAGACAGAGAATCCTCCCTCTACAGTGGGAGAGTTCTCTATTCGGTAACCATCAGGCTCTATGATGTGATCGCAAAGCCTCAATGGTAGCCATGAAAACTGTAAGCCTCAGGCTTCTGCTATCTAGCTTCAGAGGCCAGCTGAGAAGGGAGGCTTTGGCCAGCACGCCACTGTGAGCTCTGCCCCCTCCCCTCTCTCCCCTGCCACTGTTACAAGATTCTAACAGCTGCAGGGGACAGAGGAGAGGGGGCAGAGCTAGGGAATTTAGCTTATGGGAACATTAGGATTCCATAAGCTGATGTCAGAAAAACGACCTGGGCACTGAGGTATCAATGACCCATGGTCGTGAAAGGGTTAATAAAGATAAAGATTAGCCGAAGAGCTGACCATCAGCTGATCGTTGTTTTTCAACATGTTAAAAAACCATTGGCCGCCGACCGCGCATTGCTATGTTTAATATCGATGCATGACCGATGGCTGATTATACTGTAAAGAAAAAATAATAATGCTTATACTTTATGCATGTCCAGACTCCCAGTGTCCTGCAGTCTTTACCCCATGTTTCCTGCTCCCTTAAGCAAATTTGATGATACAAAATATGAGTATGAGTATATGAGTGTCTTTAATTTCTTTATGTAAAAAGAGTAAGGAAGGAGAAACATCTTCTTTTTGTGGGTGGTGTTGGTTCATGTTGCAGGCACGGCCCATGGCAGAAGTAGATATCTTAAGCACAAACCTGGTCCCATTGGGTAGATTTCACCACCTCTCAAGAAAATCTGCGGTTCTCCTTGAGCTGTCTTGTTCTCTCCTTTTTGTCTCTAAGATGATACCAATCTCTTAACAGATTTGACGCCATAGTGTGGGGTAAACTTAGCTGCGCTAAGGTTGGGTTATATTGTTACTCTCTCCTTTAGGCTTTCAGGATATACTAGTCAATGGCTTATGTAGACAGTAAGCACAAGTGAATTATTGCAAATCTTTTCATTCAGAAAATTTCTTCCTCATTTTGCTCTTTAACAATGTTGCCCCTGCTGCAACAGGGGGCATGGGTTACCAGCAAATCACCTGACATTTTGGTAGGCTAATGCCTCCCCTCTTGTTCCCGCTTTCTTCCAATTCCCTATCGCATCTCTCCTCTTCCTTTTTCCCTCCCCTTCCTTTCAGTCTCGGTTTTACTGTATTTTTTATTGGGTGTATGTATGCCTTTAAAAACCAATAAAAATCAAATATGCTGAAAACCTAAAATGGCCATGGAAATCTATTGGCAGTGGACAGAAGTCTTATAAGGAGAATGGCATACCCAGACTCCTTATATGCTGCGGTCAATATTTGACAACACACAAGGGGCTGAGCGCCAACAATCTAAAGACAGGAGACCAATGCCACCTTATTCTATCCCTGCTGATCATTCAGAAACTGCTAATGTCCATCTGGTAAAAGGAGACCACCTCAGTAAAAACCATATTACACAGCCCAATTAAGAGGAGGAAGGTAAGCACTTGTTATGTTCTCGATCCTCTGTCGCTGCCTGTGCTATTACACACACAGACAGCAAGTGGGGAACAGCATGTAGGGTGCGGAGAGATGCGGGAGGGGCTGCCTGGTTGATCCTTAGATTGTCTGGGTGACCGTCTGAAAAGAGAGGCAGTCTGCTTCCACTGCTCCTATTGCATCAAGCAGACTGTCGCTCACTTTAACATGTTGAAAGACAGTGATCAGCTGATATTGTGCATGTCGGCTGATCATTGACTTTTAACATGACCTATTTATTACACCAAATGATTAATACCTGAAGCGGCCAAATACGGCCGATAATTGTTTGGTGTAATCGGGCCTTAAAGTATCACTGTCGTTTAAATTTTTTTTTGCAGAAATCAATAGTACAGGCAATAATTGTCTTCATCATTGTGTATGGAGAGGGGGGGTGGAGGGAGATGAGGCACCAAAACAGGACAACAAAGAGTTAATTTACAGCTACATCACTGGCTATCTCCTCTGATAGTCAGCACTGACCTCTCTGACCTCTGAATACAGCTTTAATGGAGCTCCTGGCTGTGTAATCCTTTGTTCTCTGCTCTCTGCTGCCGACTCATGTCCCTCCTCCCCCTCCCCTCTCTATAGAACAGACAGGGTTCTGTCTGATGCAACAAGTCACAATTTCCTGATATTTTGCAGAGAATGGAAACGAGGAGACAGGGGGACCTGGGAAAAGGCTTTTTGAATGCAGATAATGGCATATTTGCCTAATAAACCCAATTACAAAGTTTCTTAAAATCGCCTGGACTATTGATTTCTGCAACAGCAACAAAAAAAAAAATACGACAGTGACTCTTTAAGGGATCAGTTCACAAGCTGCCCATAGAAGTCTATACAGAGTGAATGAAGAAGAGGGCAGAGTGGCTGTAAAGAGCAAGAAGTAGAATGCTGGTGGTTACAGTATGTATTAGATCTCACCTCAATGTCGGATTTATAGCTTAACAATATGTAAAGGAATCAACAGCACAAGAATACAAAAATTGGTCAAGTGCACACCTCACCAGATTGGACCCAAATTCCAAGTAGAATGATGCCAAGGAGAAGAGACATCATTAAGGCTAGGTCCACTAACCAGCGATAAAACCTGCAGAGCAGAAATCTGATTACAATACTATATACACAGGTAATATACACACATGAACATGAACTAAAAGGTATATCACGTAACAGATTTAAGACACTATTTGTTAAAGGGGATCAGTAGATTCATGATATTCCCCTGCAGCTCTGTACCTGATGATTAGAGATGAGCGAACCGGACGAGGTTCGGGTTCGTATGAACCTGAACTCTCGGCTTTTGATTCCCACTATCTGCCCGCTCTGTGGAGAGGGTGGATACAGCAGGATGACCGCTTGGAAAATTGGGATACAGCCAATGGCTATGGCTGTATCCCAGTTTTCCAGGCTGTCCTCAAGGTTGTATCCACCCTCTCCACGAAGCGGGTAGACAGCAGGAATCAGAAGCCAAGAGTTCAGGTTCATACGAACCCGAACCTCGGCCGGTTCTCTCATCTCTACCGATGATCGCACTGCTGTGCTACTTGTCTCTGTCGAACCAGCCATTTCTGTTCAGTTTGATCAATATCAAATATTCAAATGTGCTTGTTAGGAGCACTGGGGGCCTTTCTCGGTCCCATGGATCCCTGCCCTTAGCTGGCAACCTCCTTCAGTGACGCCTACCCTATTCATTTACATGTATGCATAATCAGGCAAGTCCAAGACTTTGGAAGGTTATCAAAAGATATTACAGTCCCTGATGCAATTTCCACTGCCAAAAAGATGTACCTTAAAGTGTCACTGTTGGTATAACTTTCAAAATCTAAATCAACAGTAGATGTGATATAACGCAAGTTTGCAATTTACATTCATTATTTAAAAAAAAAAAAAAATGGCACTTCCTGTGATCTGACTCTTTTTCTCAAATAACAGGAGACAGTCAGAAAACAGGAAGTCCTGTGTATCCCTACTGTCCATTTAGATTTTGAAAGTTATAACAACAGTGACACTTTAAACAGAATCTGTCAGCACCTGTTCTGGTTCTGAGGTGCTGACAGTGTAATGAAGGGGTGTGTCTCTTAGTGTGTGTGTGTGTGTGTGTTTCCTTTCTTTTTGCAATCGGTACTTTGTCCCCAATCTGTGCCGTAACTTTCTCTGCAAGTGTCAAAGAGGAGTAGTGGTGATGCGTTCGTGCCGCACTTCGGCACACCTCACCACTACTTCCTCCCCCCAGCTTTCCTTGAATATTCATTGTGCCCATCCTCTGGCCTCCTGTGACATCATCTTTAGCTGCAAGGGCCGCGCACTCCCTTGCTAGTTCGCGCATGCGCACTGGATCTGGATTCGCGCATGCGCCGTAGAGCTTCGGAGCGACTGAGGGCATAGGCTTCGGCCATCAGCGGGCCAAATACTGGCCTATATGACCAGCTGTTTAAAAAATTTATATATATATATATATATATATATATATACTGTATTTATATCCACACACACACATATATATATAGTGTGTGTATGCGTGTGTGTAACGTCAGTGTACAAGTCAACTCAGGGGGCCCACGCACCGGATGTTTTAGGAACCTAGCAACAACCCTGGTGAGGGGGCAGATCCAGAATTTGCCTCCGGGCCAAGCTACACCTCAAACGTACAGTAAAAACTAGATGTAAATGGGGACTTACTGGTTGATCCAGTTGCTCATGTGCCAAAACAGTCAGAAATGTAAGGAAGTAAAGAGATGCTACAAATGGTCTTATGTGCAACATATTTCCTGTACAATGTGAGCTTCACTTTTGGTGCTCCACTTTTTTTTTGCACTATATATCCTATAACTACCACCTGACCTGCCTGGGTCACTATCAACAATTTCCTAAACAAAAAAAGGCTACTGCTGTTTAAACAATGTAAATGTCTTTATTAATGTAAATATAAATAAAAAAAATGCATGATTTTTACTCCATGTTGTGATTTTATTTATATTTGCATTAATAAAGACATTTAAATTGTTTAAACAGCAGCAGCTTTTTTTTGTTTAGGAAATTTTTTTTGCACTAGTTTTGATACATGATGCCCATGGTCTCTGAAGGCAAATATCTCTTCATAAAGCTTATCTCATCTTGCACTTACTAGGGATTAAAGCTTAGGTTTTCCTGCAGGTTGTTAGCTAATGAAATAATATAAAAAAGTGAGCATTCACATAAGGATGGCCATATTCTAGTATTTTACAATTCTGTCAGGGTGGTAGTGGTGTTATTGTAATATATATGACATTATCTTACAAATTATATACTCTGTATGTCTGTGTCTGTACCTGCAGTTATGTAAAATAAACTTTATCTGCTTTTAAGAAGAAGGGTGAGTGCCTCATCTTTATCTTACTTGGTGAAGTGTATTCCGGATGGACTTTTATGGATGAATGAGCACCACCCATTGTTGCATAAGGTCTTTTTGGAGAGTGTTCAGAAGGTCCGGTTCACCTGCGGTAGTGCCAAGACACTTTCTCTGTGGTGATTAATCTGTAGTCCTAAGTGTTCTCCTGATAAAAAAACAAGTGCACCTATAATAAATATACCACCACAGTATTTATCTACATTATATCTTCCACAGAGTAGAAAATACTGTATGATCAGTCTCCGCTTCCCTTTTACCATACACTATGCACTATGTTGGTTCTATTGTGATTGAAGTTTGCTTCATTAAACAGTTGCGGATCCCTGCTTAGAAACCAAGAATTAAGTCACTGTCGTATTTTTTTTTTTTTTTTTGCAGAAATCAATAGCCCATGCGATTTTAAGAAACTTTGTAACTGGGTTTATTAGCCGAATATTCCATTATCTGCATTTAAAAAGCCTTTTCCCCCCCCTCCTTCCTCTTTTCCATCCACTGCAAAAAATCAGGAAATTGTGACTTGTTGCATAGTTACATAGTTACATAGTTAATACGGTTGAAAAAAGACACATGTCCATCAAGTTCAACCAAGGAGGGGATGGATACAGGGAAGGGGGAGGGGTGATAGGTTCTATACATATGCATTTATATTATTTTGCTCTAAGAACTTGTCTAGGCCGGTTTTGAAGCCCTCTACTGTTTTTGCTGTGACCAGATCCTGTGGTAGACTGTTCCACAGATTCACAGTTCTCATGGTAAAGAAGGCTTGTCGCCTCCGGAGATTGAACCTTTTTTTCTCCAGGCGGAGGCAGTGCCCTCTTGTCCTTTGAGGGGGTTTTACCTGGAACATCTTTTCCCCATATCTCTTGTAGGGGCCATTTATATATTTAAATAAGTTAATCATATCTCCCCTTAAACGTCTTTTCTCCAGACTAAACAAATGTAATTCTTTTAATCTCTCCTCATAACTAAGATGCTCCATTCCCCTTATAAGTTTAGTTGCCCGTCTTTGTACCCTCTCCAGCTCTAGAACATCCTTTTTATGAATCGGGTTCCAAAACTGGACGGCATACTCCAGATGGGGCCGCACCAAAGCTTTATAAAGCAGTAATATTATATCCCTGTCCCGTGAGTCCATGCCTGTTTTAATGCATGACAATATCCTGCTGGCCTTAGAAGCAGCTGACTGACATTGTGTGCTGTTCTGTAGTCTATTATCTACAAGTACACCCAGATCCTTCTCCATCAGTGACTCTCCCAGAGTAACTCCCCCCAGGACATATGATGCATGCAGGTTATTAGTACCCAGGTGCATAACTTTACATTTATCCACATTGAACCTCATTTGCCAAGTGGACGCCCAAACACTCAGTGTGTCTAAGTCATCCTGTAACATCCGCACATCCTCCATAGACTGTACTGTACTACAAAGCTTGGTGTCATCTGCAAAGATAGAAACATTGCTGTTAATTCCATTCTCAATATCATTAATAAACAAGTTAAACAGAAGAGGGCCCAGTACTGACCCTTGGGGTACACCACTTATTACCGGGGACCATTCGGAGTAGGAATCATTGACCACCACTCTCTGGGTACGATTATTAAGCCAGTTTTCAATCCAGTTACACATTACATTTTCCAAACCGATAGACTTTAACTTACCCATCAGACGTCCATGAGGAACTGTGTCAAACGCTTTTGCAAAATCCAGGTACACGATATCCACAGCCACGCCGCCATCCAGGCTTCTACTTACCTCTTCATAGAAACATATCAGGTTGGTTTGACAGCTTCTGTCCTTAGTAAAACCATGCTGGTTATCACTTATAATACTATTAGCCACTATATATTCCTGGATGTAGTCCCTTATAAGCCCCTCAAATAGTTTCCCCACAATGGACGTTAAGCTTACGGGTCTATAGTTACCTGGGGAAGTTCGAGAGCCCTTTTTGAAGATCGGCATTACATTTGCCTTACGCCAGTCCCTCGGCACAATACCAGTAAGCAAAGAATCACGGAATATTTCATACAAGGGTAGAAAAATTACAGAACTGAGTTCCCTAAGAACTCTGGGGTGCAATCCATCAGGCCCTGGAGCTTTGGTTACATTGAGTTTGTTTAATTTATCTTGGACCATATCTATAGTAAACCAGTTCAGTACATTACATGTGTTTGCAGCACTGGCCCCACCCACCTCAGTACTGGCCACACCCACCACAGCTCCATCCTCTTTTGTGTATACAGAACTGAAGAACCCATTAAGTAACTCAGCTTTCTCCTGATCCCCAGTTATTAATTCCCCTTCACCATTATTTAGGGGTCCTACATGCTCTGACCTTGGTTTTTTTGCATTAATATATTTGAAGAATGTTTTGGGGTTTCTTTTGCTTTCTATAGCTACCTGCCTTTCATTGTGAATTTTTGCTGCTTTTATTACATTTTTACAGGTTTTGTTGACTTCTTTGTAATGTTTAAATGCTACATCTGACCCCTCTGATTTATATTTTTTGAATGCCCCTTTTTTCTCATTTATAGCCCTTCTTACCTCGGTTGTAAGCCATGTGGGATTTGATTTTAATCGTTTATATTTGTTACCCATAGGAATATATTTGGCAGTACAGTTATTCAATGTGGATTTGAAGATTTTCCATTTATTAGCTGTATCCGTATGTGACAGCAGCTGCTCCCAGTCTATGCCCTGAAGTTCTGCCCTTAACCCAGGAAAATTGGCCCTTTTAAAATTGAGTTTTTGCCCTCCCAACATGTTTTTCTTTTCTACACTTTAAGCTAAAAGTCACTATATTGTGGTCACTATTACCCAGGTGTTCATGGACAGTGACATCCCCAACCAGCACAGCGTTGTTAGAAATAACCAGATCCAACAAGGCATCACTTCTAGTTGGCTCCTCCACAAACTGGCCCAGAAAATTATCCTGCAGGAGGTTAAGAAATTCCCTCCCCTTTGTGGATTTAGCTGAACCGTGACCCCAATCTATATCTGGGTAGTTGAGGTCCCCCATTATCACTACTGTCCCCTCCCGGGCAGCCCGCTCTATTTGTCTATTCAACTGGCCATCTACCTCCTCAGTAATGTTGGGGGGTCTATAGATTACACCAAGAATAATTTTTTCCCTCTTTTCCTCCTTCTGTAGTTCTACCCACAATGCTTCCACATCATCACAGTCATCGCCCACTATTGCATCTTTTACACTCACTTTAATATCATTTCTGACATACAGACATACTCCTCCTCCCCTTCTGCCCACCCGGTCCCTTCTGAACAACGTAAATCCCTGAATATTGACAGCCCAGTCATGTGAGGAGTCCAGCCATGTCTCAGTCACACCAACCACATCAATGGACTCCACCAGAACCAAGGCCTCTAGCTCCCCCATCTTGCTGGCTAGACTTCTGGCATTAGTAACCATACACTTTATATTACCATCGACTTTAACCGCTTCATTATAAGAAATGGGATTTATTACTGTGCTGTGGCTACAATCATCCTCACTGTTCATCCGCAACATATTGATCTCCCTATGCACTGCTCTTATCCTCCCCCCACAGGACCCTTCTCCTCCCTCCTCATTGTTCTGTCCCCTCTCTAACCTATCTGCCACTACATTACATACTACATTGTCCTCCCTCCACATCTCTAGTTTAAAAACCCCTCCACCCCTTCTAGGATTCTCTCCCCCAGCATCAGACATACCCAGTCTGTTCTATAGAGAGGGGAGGAGGGAGTTAGCCGACAGCAGAAAGCAGATAACAGAGCATTACAGGCAGGAGCTGGGTGACAGCTGTAATCAGAGCTCAGAGAGGTCAGTGCTGACTGTCAGAGGAGATATCCCGTTAGGGATTTGTAGATTAACTCTTTGTTGTCCTGTTTTGGTGCTTTATTTAGCTCTCTCCATAGGAGAACAATAAAGACAGGGGGGAGAGCTTCAAACTGCTTTTTCATGATAAAAATGCATTTTTCAGCTAATAAACCCAATTACAAAGTTTCTTGAAATCGCCTGGACTATTGATTTCTGCAAAAAAAAATTCCAACAGTGACACTTTAAGGTAAATCCAGAATCACAAAATTACCAGGATATATAATTTTCTAATATTGTGTAATCACTAATATTACTGGCTTCAGAGTGGTTTTGCGTGGTTAACCCCCGACAGGAAATAGAACTGCAAAATGTGTATTGTCCCTGCTCCCCAACTCTTCTCTCTCCCGAGACAACACATCATCCTCTGAGGTCTCAGGAGGCATGGCTGGATCTTCTCTTGGAGCTCTGACCAGCCCCTCCAGCCCACATGACCATCTCTTTGTCATATACACAGATACATATAGATCTTTATTGGGACATTTAGGGAGAGAGTGAGGTGTGATTACAGCATGCTGCCTGATTTGGGCAGGAAACTGTCAAGAGTGCTGAGGAGTAAACAGGGTAGGAGTGATGAAGAGCTGGGGGGAAGCAATGCATTCTTGGACTTGTACTGAGCAACTGCTCAACCAGGAAGTACAGAACTACCCCCCCCCCCCCCCAATAAATAAATAAATCATGGCAGAGCAGTAAGCAATAGTCTATGCTTTTGCAGTGTGTCTGTTTTTTGCCTGGTGTTGGAGTAGCCCTTTAAAAAAGAAGTATGGGGAACATAATAATAATGAGATTTTGCGCATGTCGTAAAAATCTGCACAACATTTACTAAGGGTTATGTGCAATTTTTCAACACTCTTTTTCATCCGATGCCTGTACCTGCAAATTTTCTGTTTTTGCACACAAAAAAATGTGCATCAGTACCACACTCCTACACTAGCATAGTTTTTAAGGTTTTCAGAGACCACGAACAGGTCTCTCTGCCTGTCAATCATGCACGCTGAAAGGCTGACAGGCAGAGAGCCCTGACTAGTCACAGGCAGCTTCCCGCTCAGAAGTTGACTAGTTGACCCCCCTCTCCTGGCCTCACGTCTCTAAGTAAAACACCTTTTTCCCGGTATAAATTTACCCCTGCAAACGCTGCTCCCATTTATGTTCCCAGTAACTGCAAAAAAAAAGTAGTGACGTCATCTGCTCTGCAATTCACTGTCTCCCATTGTAGTCAATGGGAGCCGAATTTTTCGACGCTAACACTATATGGCTTATGACACAGGAACGATTGAAATTTCCGTGCCATAAATGAGATGGTAATAAGAGGTGTACACATGCCCTTACATCATTTTTTATGCACATGCCCTGTTTACAGGTGAGATAGGCTTCTAATGAGAATTCCTAGCCATCCCATATGCTAAATCTACATATAATGTGACATCAAGTTCTTGCTACATGTGCCTATAATACACAGTAGGGTCAGACAGATGTGGGAGAACTTTCTTGCATAGGACTGTATAGAGGAATAACTGCAATAGCCTAAAACTGGACTTTCTGTGCATATTAACCAGTGCACCAGCCAATGGCATGTGTGTAGCAGGGGCTGTGCTCAGTGCTCTGCACTCTGAGGTATCGCGCCCCCAGGCGGCTGGGGAGAAGAGGGGCCGATTTGGTTGATAAAACCGATGCGATCGGCCGGCTAGTCGGCTCCCTGCTGTGTCAGTGATCGTGCACGTCTGGCTGTGCCGGGGCTGCGGGCACAGGCAGCTAGCTGGCAGCCGGCCCTCGCTGTCATCGCTGCTGCTGTGCCTGGGATGCCCCTGTAGCCTCGGCGCTGTCACTGCAGCCTCCCTCCATCCGCCGCTCTTCCAGGCTCCAGCACCTCATCAGCACTTTTTTTTTTCCATGTGAAACAGAAAGGGAGAGGGAGCAGAGCCGGAAAGCCCTTAAAAGGCGCAGGAAGGAACCCCGCCGGAACCGTGCCTTACATGGTCATCACCTTACATGGACTCACCGGCCGGGATTTCCGGAAGGTGGCGGGGGAGGCGGGGAGAAGGTGGTACCCGTGTACCCGCTGCCGGCTTCCGCTGCTCGGTAAACGGGAACCCCAATACCGGTCCCCCTGTACCCTAACAAGTGCCCCGTGTAGGGATCTCCCCGGGACGGGGTTCCCTCTAGCTGGCAGCTATTCCATAGGAATACACGGAGTTCCAGCCTCAGTCTTCCCCCTACTTAGTCGACGTCACGGGTCCTCCAGCTTCCCTCCAAATAAGGGCTTCCTGCACTCCATATATGGCCATGTACGTCACAGAGTGGGCAGGTACAGACGGCTACGAACCCTTTATATAGGAGCGGATCCCGGGGAGCCGCGAGAGATTCCAGCAGGCAGGACTGGGGGAGCCGTGCGGGGGCAGCGACTGCAGAACCGGCGACAACCCCAGCAGCAACTAAGAGCACAACAATCCCCACTATTCTCAGCGCCATTTCCATAACACACAGTGCCCCAAGTCCACAGCCCCAGAGCCGGGGAGAGACAAGCTGTCCTCCCCCAGTGTGCATGCCGAGGCAGCTTCTCTAGGGATCCCCGAGGACCTCATGGCAGCTGCCAAAGCAGAGATGCTCATCTCGCCTCTGCAGATCTCTGACCCGTTCAGTGCATTCCCTCATTCTCCCACCATGGATAACTACCCTAAGCTGGAAGAGATGATGCTGCTCAACTCAGGGGGATCCCAGTTCCTGGGCGCCTCAGTCCCCGAGGGCAGCGGATTCAACTCCCCCGGGGAGGGGGCCGAGAATTTCGACCACCTAGCAGCAGGTAAGCAGCATGGCCACCTGTCAGCTGTCTCCACATCTGCATAGTAGTGCTGGCGGTCTAGCTGTCAGCCATCTGTATTGTGTGCAGGTGCCTGCTCTGTTGTTGTGTGTGCATGCATTGCCATTCATCTGGGGCTGCTTTTCTGCATGTGATGTTGGAGCAGGATGGGGGCTGTGTACTGAATACTAAGCACTGTAGCAGGGAATTCTGTTTGCGTCAGATCATGCAGAGCCTTAGTGCCCAGGGCCTTCCAGGAATCGTGCAGTGTCTCCTCTGTCATGTATGCCTAGAGCTGCTGTCAGGCGTGTGTATGGTGAGGACAGCACACATCCATGGCTGTGTCATATCTAATCATTGCTCTTGTTTCTTTACTTCAGATGCCTTCTCTGAAATGTCTCTGAACGCTGAGAAATCTGTCATCGAGACTAGCTATGCCAACCAGACCACCAGGCTGCCATCTCTGACATACACTGGCCGCTTCTCCCTGGAGCCTGCTCCAAACAGTAGTAACACCTTGTGGCCAGAGCCCCTCTTCAGCCTGGTCAGTGGACTGGTGGGGATGGCAAACCCACCCACCACCTCGACACCTTCATCTTCACCATCCTCATCAGTATCATCGTCTTCTTCCCATAGTCCTCCTCTTAGCTGCTCAGTTCAGTCAAGTGACAGCAGCCCTATTTACTCTGCAGCACCAACCTTTCCTAACTCAAGCACAGACATCTTCCCTGACCAGTCATCTCAGTCTTTTCAGAATGCTTCTAATTCTTCAATTCAGTATCCACCTCCTGCATATCCTGTCACAAAGACCAGTTTCCAGGTGCCAATGATCCCAGACTACCTGTTTCCACAGCAACAGGGAGATGTCAGTCTGGTAACTTCAGAGCAGAAACCTTTCCAAGCAATTGAAAGCAGACCCCACCAGCCTTCTCTAACACCCCTTTCTACCATCAAGGCCTTTGCTACACAGACTGTTTCACAAGAACTCAAGAGTATCAGTAACAACAGTACTTATCAAAATCAGCTCATCAAGCCAAGCCGAATGAGGAAATACCCCAATCGCCCCAGTAAGACCCCTCCTCACGAGAGACCCTATGCCTGTCCCGTTGAATCTTGTGACAGAAGGTTCTCCAGGTCTGATGAACTGACAAGGCACATCCGAATTCACACTGGGCAAAAGCCCTTCCAGTGTCGCATATGCATGAGGAATTTCAGCAGAAGTGACCATTTAACAACTCATATCCGTACACATACAGGGGAGAAGCCATTTGCCTGTGACATTTGTGGTAGGAAATTTGCAAGAAGTGACGAGAGAAAGAGACACACTAAAATTCACTTGAGGCAAAAGGACAAAAAGACTGATAAAGCAACACCAGTGTCTGTTGCATCCCCCATTTCTTCTTACTCTCCATCAGCCTCCACATCTTACCCATCTCCAGTGCCAACATCCTACTCATCTCCAGTCTCCTCTTCCTACCCATCACCAGTCCACAGCTCTTTCCCATCTCCTTCTACAGCAGTTACATATCCATCTGTTACCACGACCTTCCAGGTTCAAGGTATAACCAGCTTCCCATCTTCTGTAGTCACCAATTCCTTCAGTTCACCTGTGTCCTCAGCACTTTCTGATATGTCAGTAACATATTCTCCCAGGACAATTGAAATCTGTTGAGAATATGATAGGACATGTGCAAAAATGAATAGGCACAAACTGAAGACTTCCAAAGCCTGGTCTCGGAGTGGGAAGTTATTGATGACAGACTGTCTAGCAAAAAGAAAGGCCATTGTAAATCGATAAGCTTCAAATGCCTAAGAAACTGCCATTTTAATTTCCCATTGTTTTCAAAGACTTAATTTGCATGACTAACTGAAATAATTTCAACATGATCCTTTTAAAGATCAACTTTTATTTGCATAAAGGGATTTTTACTCTATACATAATGTATATTGTATACGTGCAAAGTTTTTGTTAACGTTTTTTATGCTTATTTTTGTTTTTGTTTTTTTTTTGGTACTCGATGTAATTTTTTTTTCCCCTTTGCATATTCATGTGGTATTATTTGAAATTAATAGGGACGCCGTTTGTAAATGGTATCTAGTGATAATGCTACCATGGCTTTGACTTATTTGAGGATCAGCACTTATGTATTCAAGCATGTGTAAAAGTAATGTTTTGTTTATCCTTTTTACGTTCTTTTGTTTTGTTTTTGTAAATATCATCAGATGGTACTCTCACATATGTCGGAAAAAAAACAAAAAAAAAAGTTTTATCTAGTTTCCAGTAACTTGGTGCCTTTTTGTGAAGCCTTGCTGATGTCTTGACACGTGCATTTGCGTGTATTGATGCATTGCATCTAGCCTTAAGGTGAAAGGGAATTCTTATAAGAATGTATTAAAGACCTGAAAAGGTACAGAGAGGAAACTGAAGCACAGCTTCATTTATGTAGAATGTAAGCAAAAACTCAAAGTCTATTTTTGTAATTCAAATGTAAATTTATAAATATATATTCAACAGATGGAATGTTGTAGTTACCTACTGAGTAGGCATGGATTTTGTATGTTATAAACATGCAGTTCATTATTTTGTGGTTTTTATTTTTACTTTATATTTGTGTTTGTTTAAACAAAGTGACTGTTTGGCTTAAAACACATTGAATGCGCTTTACTGCCAATGGGATATTTGGTGTACAACATATCCTCAGAAAAAATAAAATATTGAAAATATATTTCTTTTAGTCAATGTGTTTTATTGTATGGAGGAGGTTTTGTTTCTGGAGGCTTTGAGGGTTCTGATACCCAAATAACCTCTTTGCACCACTAGGATGGATAATGACATATAAGGGTTAATATGAAGCTTGTATGCATGTGTATGATGTGTGTTTGTAACCAGCTTCATGTACTGTGGGATGGCACTGGTGTCCATTCAATGGTTAATTTGATCTGACCTTCTAATGAGATAGATCAAATCCTAGGCCTCCTCTTTTGCACAGAATATAGAGGTCGGCTACAGTGCAAGCCTTGTCTGTTCCACAGTGCTATACCTTCACTGTAAAAAGTTTTGAAGCTACTGATATTGAATGTGGTGGCATTTTGCAGTATATCTATTATTGCCCCACTCGGATGCACATATATTGACAAAGTAAGCAAATATTTATAAAGCACTAACATGTGTTGGTAACACACAGGATACATGTAACAGGGTGGGAGAGTAAAGGACAGCACACATGTAAAAGTGCTGTCCTTTACTCTCCCTCCCCCTGTACTCCTCATTAATGTTATCCCGGCTAGGTTACTATTATGTAAAATGGAGAGCAGAATGTTGGGTATTAGATGACACTAGTCATACATTTTTTTTATTACATGAAGTATTTTCATATCTTATTGGACAATCATGTCAAAACACGTAAACAAGTGACTTCTCAACAAAGGGAGCCAATCACTTTCCCCCTCTCAGATGAACACCTGAACACATTACTTTGTGCTGGATAAATGCAGTAGCCAACAGTGTCCTAAATACCATATACTGCATCGACTTCATTACTTTCACATCCAGTAATGTAGTGCCTTATTGTGTGTTTACACAAACAGATTTATCTGACAGATCTTTGAAGCCAAAGCCAGGAACAGACTATAAAAAGGGATCAGGTCATAAAGGGAAGACTGAGATTTCTCCACTTTTCTAATCCATTCCTGGCTTTGGCTTCCAAAATCTGTCAGATAAATCTCTCAGTGTAAACACACCCTTAGGTATTAACATAACAGCCATTAAGAAGACCTAATAAACTTTATTCCCCGTCCATCTGCTAGCAGGTTGAATGTGGTCTTCTGTTCCCTGTTGTCAGCTATGTTATGTTGCAAGGAGGATGGCTGTAACTCTTTAAAGTGATAACTGAGAAGAAATGTGCAAAAAAAAATAAAAATTCCCTGCTTTATCTTACTTATCTTCAGTACGGTGAAGCTCCGAAAACTCTTATATGAATGAAATGACCGCTGCTTATATTAGTGGTCCTGTAAGAATTTCTGTAGAGATATCTTTAGAAGTGAATGTTGTGTGCTAATATGTTATATGGGTGAAATGATATAGAAGTCCGACTATCCAGTACTTAGAGAAGGGTTACAGTGATTTACCATTTAGTGCTCAGTACATTGAACACAAAATGGTATTATATTAACCATGTGGTCCCCACGTTGTGATAAACAGGCCTTGAGCAAAGTAAATAAGCGAATGTAATAAAGTAATATTTTGTACAATGCTGGCCTATCACAGAAAACTAAGTTGAGTCTAACTTTCATGGGTTAACAATATTTTGCAGTGACCTTTGAGTAAGACAAAGACTAATATATTCATATTATTTTTTTTTTTGTACTGAATCGCCGAAGGATAAACATATATAAACCTAGATGTACCAGAAAAAAAAATCATATGGTTACAATACATTGTTATAATTCTGTAAATCATGGTATTTCATGGTGCTCAGTCATATAACAAATAGTCAGGGTAGGTTACATATCAAAATTGCCTTGATGCCATCTTTAGTTTACCTACTAGAGCATGGTCTCTAACATGTGGCTCTAGCTCCTGTGAAACTACAACTCCCAGCCTGCTAAACATTTACAGATTGGCGGTCACTTTTGCAGAGCAGATCAACTAGATCAGGGGTGTCATAGTTGTCAAACTCAGGCCCTCCAGCTGTTACAAAACTACAACTCCCATTATGCCTGTACAGCCATAGCTTTAGCTGTCCAGGCTTGATGGGAATTGAAGTCTTATGACAGCTGGAGGGCGCGAGTTTGACAACTGTGAACTAGATCGTACATTGGCCATTACTGGCCTATAAAACATTGAGGCTTATGGTCCTTTTACACGGAGCGATAATTCGCCCGATCGCACGATTAACGATTTTGAATGAACTATGTTTTTTTTATAACGATCAGCGTTTAGACGGAACGATACATCGTACGGAAAATTCACTATGTGATCGTTTTGCGATCGTTTAATCCTATCTCACACATAGGTGAAATCGTTGAAAGACTGTTTACACTGAACGATCTGCGAATTTTTTGCGAACGATCAACGATGATTTGAGAACATGTTGAAAGATCAAAATGAACGATTTATCGCTCGTCGTTTGATCGTTCGCTGCTTTTACACATACGATTATCGTTCAAATTCGATTGTTATCGTGCAAATTCGAACGATAAATCGTTCCGTGTAAAAGGACCATAAGGCCTGGGCTATACTGCAACTTTTTGTAGTGCTACTTATTGATTTTAACTATTGAGCTACTGCTGCAGTCCACAAGATAGAAACTTGTAGCCAAATCTATTGCTTAGGATCACGGCTGTAGCTTCATGGTTAAAATCAATTAGTGGAACTAAAAACAGTTGCAGTGTAGCCCTAACCTAAAGTACGATGCAGCTACCACTGCTCTATAGGTAAGTCATGCTGTGTAATGAATCAATCATGGTTTATTTCCAATCATTATGTGCTTTCATGCTCCTCTGTATACTAACAGCAATGTCATTATACATTAAAATCCTGATTAGCTATCATTTATATAGTTATACCAAGCAAATGACTTCTATGACTCACCTGTACTCGGGCTAACATGACCTTAAAGGGGTAGTCCACCAAAAAAAAATTTCTTTCATATCAACTGCTACCATGAAGTGCCAGAGATTTGTAATTTACTTCTATTAAAAAATCTCAAGCCTTCCAGTACTTATCAGCTGCTGTATGCCCAACAGGAAGTTGTATTATTTCCAGTCTGGAGAGCAGGAGAGGTTTTCTATGGGGATTTGCTCCTGCTTTGGACAGTTCCTGACATGGACAGAGGAGGCAACAGAGAGCACGGGGTCAGACAGGAAAGAAAACACCACTTCCTGCTGGACACACAGCAGCTAATAAGTACTGGAAGACTTAAGATTTTTTAATAAAAGTGAATTACAAATCTCTGGCACTTTATGGCACCAGTTGATTTGAAAGAAAAATTTTTTGGGTGGACTACCCCTTTAAGTCCTAGCATCCTAAATTAAATGTTTCTATATCAGTGCTCAGATCATAGTGACTTGATGGTATTGGGCTTTTTATTAACAACAAAACTATTTTTTTTTCTATTTTTTTTACTAGACAAATCTGGATGGAAATCTATAAAACACAGGGCAGCTTAGATAAACCTAAGGGGATTCTGGAGGAGTGTTGTTTTTCTGTAAACATCTTGGGGGAGATTTATCAAACATGGTGTAAAGTGAAACTGGCTCAGTTGCCCCTAGCAACCAGTCAGATTCCACTTTTCATTCCTCACAGACTCTTTGAAAAATAAAGGTGGAATGTGATTGGTTGCTAGGAGCAACTGAGCCAGTTTCCCTTTACACTATGTTTGATAAATCTCCCCCTTATTTTCCATTTCCTTAAAACACAGATCTACATTTTTGTGCTTGGCAGTTTTTGGGATCCATATTATTTATTTTGCTAATGACAGGACTCTAGGTCCCAAGAGAGAGGTTTTCCAAAAAAAAAAAAAAAAATGACTGCAGATGGGGAGCATGGACCCAATGGGACCCCTCCACCATACGCCGGCACCTAGCATGCCTGTTTTCTGAATACTCCTCTGGTGGTGGGCAAAAAGGACAAAAGAACTCGGCATTTTAAATCCAACAAGTCTGATCTATCTCTTCTTCCACATTATCTGACAGGATAATCAGGAGCCCACTATATGCATAAGATAAGTTTTCTGGTCCCACAAACACACGTCTAATGTGTATTGTTAGCTTTACTGATATATGATCTTGGCAAGATAACATAGAATAGTATGTATGTGGGTGGGAAAAAAATGCAGAGGCCTTTGGCCTGATTGCTATGAGGACTGGAAGAAATGACTGATAATTGAATTCTTTTGCTCAGGAGATGGAGTTACAGGCTAGTCAAGTTATGGTTAGGCTAGTAAGACAGGGAAATTACTGCTGTCATTGTCTGTGAGCCAATGAACCCCAAATTCTGTACTTAGTGCTCAGTGTTTCTCTTCAACAATCCAATGACTCATCTAAAAAAAATTTAAAAAAAGAAACAGTTATGCTAACCAACGTCTTTTAAAGATTATGTATTTTTAAGCATTTTAGACATCTGTTATTTTCATTAGTGATGAGTAATTTGTGTTATTTCACAGAAAGAGTAGTGGATCCAAAATGCGGCGTTCCAGTAAAAGCCAGAAGAGAATTAAAACTTAATGTTTTACTCTTATAGGCAAATAAAACCCACATTATCTCTTATCCATCTTTTGCAAATTTGCAGTGAAAAGACTTGGAAAAGACACAAGGTTTAAAATGCTTTGGGAGTAGAGGTTCCCTTAGAGGTTCCTTCTTTCCTTTTTTCTTACTTGTGTGCGTGCGTGTGTGTGTGTGGGGGGGGATTTACCATACAGTAAAAATATTGGCCACACTGCTTTAAAGGGGGTTGGCCTTTTTATAGTAAAATAGTTCAGTGTACAGTTTTAGAAAGTTTACTCGTGTACTCACTGCACTTACTGACAGCAGCTCCCTGTGTACATCATAGAGCCAAAATCAGACTCCCCTCCTCCATGTTTTGCTCTCCTGCTCTGTGATGATTATGTCCATAAGATGGCCAACATGGAGGAGCATGTGACCTTTCCCCACCCTCTGTTTCCACCACTTATTCTGTATATGCAAATTGAGGATACAGAGAGGGGGGCATGGTCACATGCTTTTCCATGCTGCCCATGTTATGGACAGAAATACCACAAAGCAGGACAGCACAGCCTAGGAGAAGTGGAGTCTGATTTACATCTATGGAGTACATTGGAAGCTGCTGTCAGTAGAGATGGATGAACCTTGAGCACACTTACATTCATCCAAATACTCTTCATCTGGTTACTGGTGGCTGAAGAAGTTGGATACAGCCCTAAAGCTGCCTGGAAAACAATGACACAGCCATAGGCTGTAACCATATTTTCAGGACTCCCTAGGGCTGCACCCAACTTCTTCAGACACCGGTAATCAAATGCAGAGCATTCAGGTTTGGACGAACCCGAGCAAGTTCGAGGTTTGCACATCTGTTACTGTCAGGAAGTGGAGTGAATACACTTACTAATACTATACACTAAACTATTTTACTATAAAGTGGCCAAGCCCTTTAACTGAAGATTTACTAAGTATATAAGCTCTGCTTGCCTTCAACATTTTAAGAATTTTAAGGTAGTAGCACTTAAAGATCATTGATAGAAAGGGATCTCTAGGACAAAGAGCATGTCATAGACAGTAGTCAGGTAGGTGAAGCAGCATCTATGGTTCTGGAGAGAAAGTTATTGAAAATAAGACATTTGTGTCAAAATGTTCCGCAATGTACTTATTTTTTTTCAAGCGCTTATTGTAGTGGCATTATCTGCATCTTCAATAGTTGTTGCTAGTCTGCACTTGAACAATGTGTAGTGAAAAGCTTTAACATACTTGTGTTAAAACCAGCAAAACCTGAGTTGTCTCCTATTTAGAATCACTGGTCTTGACTTTGACATTATCCCTTTTCTTTGGCAACACACTACAATGCATAATACTTTGCCTAGAGTGGCCCTTCAGGCATTCAGGGAACATTAGAGGCAGTATGGGGTAGTTTCTTAAACAAAGATGGGTGATATACTTCTATGCAATCCACCAGTGAGAGAAGTCTTCATCTTCCTTACATCTTGGCTTTCACTATAGTAGATATTCGGTGGGAGATCGAGTTCTCGACCAGCCTCGCCTATACATTTCCACATTTCTGGAAGACCTGCTCCATCTCCATATTTCAGAAGATGGCTTTGTAGCCAATCCTTCTGCACATTTTATATTCCAGTTTTGAAAATGTTTCTAGTGAACCTGAGATATCAAAGCTGACATTAAACTAACTGTACAAAGCTAAAGCCACTTGTTTAGCAGGGTAAGTTCCACTTTTAAAGAACCACTAAATGCATAATATTATGTTTAAAAAAACTCAAAAATAGTTTACTTTTTCTGGTGTACACTGTGCTTTATAAATAATGTTTGCTTTGTGTTGTAGGTCAGTATGATTATGGTTATATCACATTAATATTGTTTTAACTACTTTTACAAAATAAGAAAAAAAAGATTTGCTTTTTGCCACTGTATTCTGAGATCCCATAATGCTTTTATTTAATTTTTGGTATTAGACCTGTGTGAGAGCCTGACTATTGTCTAGTAAGCTGTAAGTTTTATTAGTATCATTTTGGAGTAAAATGCCATTTTTTTTTACCACTTATAATTATTTGGCAGTTGACCAAAATACCTTTCTGGATTTTTTTCTGTTTACACAGAAAACAAGTTTTGGCATTTTCAATTGTGTCTGTTTTTAAATTGAAAAATGCGGGGACTCAAATATTTAATTTCTTGGTTGCTTAACAGTTTGTATTACTTTACTATTGTAGTATACTGTAGTTTTACTGGTGTCCAATTACATCCTGCAACTGGCAGGGAGAAAAGGAAATACTATCAAGCCTTCTCTAGACCGCTAGATGCCATAAGAACCCAAAAGCAACCCATCACTCTGGGCAATTATTATGACTAGGGTGCCCCTCCCCCCTCACACCATTAGGCTGGGTTCACACTACGTATATTTCAGTCAGTATTGTGGTCCTCATATTGCAACCAAAACCAGGAGTGGATTAAAAACACAGAAAGGATCTGTTCACACAATGTTGAAATTGAGTGAATGGCCGCCATATAACAGTAAATAACTGCCATTATTTCAATACAACAGCCGTTGTTTTAAAATAACAGCAAATATTTGCCATTAAATGGCGGCCATCCACTCAATTTCAAGATTGTGTGAACAGATCATTTCTGTGTTTTTAATCCACTCCTGGTTTTGGTTGCAATACTGACTGAAATATACGTAGTGTGAACCCAGCCTTATAGTGTTAGCTGGAGTACACAGCTGGTACTGCCATATATGCAGTGGGCTTAGCCCATAAGTCCATGTTCCCTCTTCCCAATAGTCATCTATGTATGGTGGATAAGGGGTTAATAAGCCAAAAATTAAAAACATAATTCGTAAAATATTCTACTAGCTCCACATATGACTGATGATTTTGCATTGGTTTGTCCACACTTTGTAATATAATAACTGCAAGTATTTTGTCATGGCTTCATCTACTTATTTACAAATTCTAAAACTGTATGTAGCCAAAGAAACGTAATAAACCTTACACAAAATGTATCCGTCAGTATTTAAGGAAATTCTGTTACATTTGTATTGCAGACCAATCCTTTCTGTATTATAGAGCAATCAGTAAGCAAACATAGATCCTTAAATGATGAAGATTTAAAATGCAATGTATAATAAAAAGTTGCAAAATTTTTCATTGTTTCATGATAAGGCATTTTATAAATAAACCACATAATAAAAACTGAGCCATGTGTTGCAGATCACTGATATAGGAGAAAAAAAACATAATAATATATTAATTCTAATATTTTGAAGCAAGTACACATAATTTATGTGTTTGTTTTTTATTGCTATATATAATATTTTCATGGTAGCACCATGTGGAGTCTACAGCTAACATAAGGTGCAAATTAGGCCAATACCATGACCACTATGGCGGTACCCTTTCTAGGTATTATCTTTTCCCACATTTACCAAAGAAACTATATATCCTATCTCTTAATTATCCATGCAGTGGTTTTCCTGTGTTGTGCTCAGGGAACCTTTACAGCGCCGTATGTTTGTTCTTGTAAGTAGACTGTGTGAAGGATTGTTTCTTCTTTCATAAACATATTCATCAAGTAAGCATTGTAACAACAAACCCATACCATGCTGTGTTATTTTATGGGGTGGATTCATCACGCTGTGTTATTATAGACAAGTGATGAATCAGTCCCTAAGAGTAAAACTGTATGGCAATATATGTTATGTGTTACTACATTTCACAGCATTTTCTGACAACTTAAAACTATCACTGCCATGGTCAGCCTGAAACAGCGACAAAAAGAATGCCATTAAAATAGTTGCCATAGTATAAGAAATGCTAAGAAATTGTACTTGTGTACAGAGGTAGAGCCAAGTCTACTGCCTAGATTCCAACCACTCAACCACTGTACTTGGAAGAAAATTAACATATACAGTATATTCTTACTTTTACAAGTGTCTGGGATGGGCTTAATATAAAAAGAAAAAACCTGTGCTCACCTATTGCCATCCCCAGTCACTGCTGTTCTAGCGGTGCCCAGTCCCTGCTAATCCCCACATGCTGGTCTCCCTCATTGTTGGCTTGAGGTCACTGTGGCAGCCAGTGATTGGCAAAGCAGCCATTTCAATTGGCATTATTAAGGGATGACAGCAGGTGAGTAAGGTTAAATTTTTGCATCATCCCTGACCAATAAAAAATATAAATTAATAAATATAATTAACTTTTAAGAATCTAAAGAAGATGGACAAGGTATGTGAATTTTAAAAGGGTATGCTGCCAAATAAAAATTATGTCTTTTATATTTCTATTATAACTTTGTAAAGCAACTTTATTAAAGAAAATATAAAAATGAGTGCCACTAACAGTGCAGCCATTGACACCCTATAGCAGAATGAGGGCGGATTGACAGTTATCCATGTATATCCTGATCCCTTTACATGTCTAATGTCCATTATAATAGACATCAGAGAAGGCTTAGTATTGCTAGTGCTGCATGCAGTAGCAGCAGCTCTAGCGATACGTACTGTAACTGTGGGAGGACCAGGGCCATTGGTGGCAACATGGGGGCCATGTTGCCTCTTACTGTTGCCAGTCAATGTAAAAAAAAAGAAACATTACATTTAAGTTTTATAACTTCATGAAAGAAATGTAAATATATATATATATATATATATATATATATATATATATACACACACACGCGTTGTTTTTTTGTTTGCTGGAACATTTCTTTAAGAATTTCATACCCCTCCTCCACCAACTAAAAAAATAGGATTCTTAGAGTGCCTTTAAACTGCTTAAAAGATAAGTAAAATTGCCTAATTTTTGTGTAAATTTAGACAATTTATCATCCCCTTTGTATTGCAGTCTTAGTGGAATGTGTACCTCTGATGGATACAGCTGTATAGGTATACAGTGGCTTCTGTCACCCATACTATATGTTTACAGCAAATAGACACAGCAATACACAGTGTGAAGACAGCCTCATAGAAATATGTGCTACATTTGTATAGGGATGCAAAGGGTAACTGGTGGGATTTGCTCTATAGAATACAAAGATGAGCTATTTTTGTCAGCTTCATAGAAGTCAGAGTGGAATGTGCATTAGATTAACAGAAAATGTGAACAAGCAAGTTTATACACTTGTCAAGTGTACCAGCTCTTATCTACACTCCCTCTAATAAGGTCCGGAAATATTTAGATGGTCACCTTTATTGTTCTTTTTGACAAGTTACTGAAGCATGGTGAAAGACAGTAGTGCAAAGATGGACATCCTTAAGTTCCACAGCCTACCTTACTTACTATCTTGAAAATCGGTTACTTAACCCAACAGCCAATGGTCCAGATTATATGGCTATTTCATGTAGTCCTTGGACTGGTAAGAAAATACTAGCTATCTCAGGTTAAGGTGTCAAATGACCTGGCACAGTAGCTTTTTTTTTTTTTAGCATCTGCAGTAAGTGGATCAGGAGCAATCACCCAATAAAAATAGGAAAGACATGATGAGACATGATTAATGGGGTTATTCAGAGAAAATGTTATACTTAAAGTGAATGTACCACTAGTACATCGATTTTTATATGAATAAACCAGCCCCAGTTTATTCCCATGCACCAGCCTGGCATGAAGCGCTGTAGGGGGGGCCCGCCGGCCCCCAGTGTGAAGAAACCCCCTTCCCTTTGCGATGTGGCTCCATTAGAATCAGTGAGGGGAAAGGAAGGTCTTCACACTGCTGGTCCACCTCCAGTGCTTCATGCCGGGTCAGTGCTTGGGAATAAACTTGCACCATGCTCAGGAACCGGGCCATGGTTCAAAAAAAGGACCATAGCACCAGCATCCCTGTGCTGGCAAAGGGTCTATTAGTATTAAAAAAAAAAAAAAAAAAAAGCGATGCAATAGTGGTATAAACGCATTAACAGAACTTAGTGTGAGCTAAAAAAACATGTACTTACCTGCTACCAATGCCAGTGTCTGCTGCTGAGCACTTCCTGTTCTCCTGTCACACAGGAAATGCCCACTCAGTCAATCACATCTAATGACTGGCTGAGAGGGCACTTCCTACATGTCAAAAAGAGACCAGGAAGCACCTAACAGCTGGGTTCAGCACCACTGGAAAGGCATTATCCGACCCTAAGGTTTAAAATAAAAAAGTAAATCTCTAGACGGTTCCTTTGTGGACAGCACTACGGATGTGTGAAATTGACCTTAGACTAGACAACCTTTAAATGTGCCAGATTTATTAATGTGGTGCTGTCTATTTGATAAATCTGTCATGTTTAAAGGGAACCAATCACCTGAAAAATTGTTCTAACAAACCATGCTAACGCAGCCCCTAACACACTTCCCAAACATATATCTATTGCCTGCGTCCATGCCCTGTATACTCCGCAAACGTACTTTGATAAAGTCTCATGTTGTATGCAAATTTGTCTCAACCAGTCGTCTTGGCGTTTCCTGGGGCTGGCCAGCATTGTAATTCACAGTGCTGTATCATAGTTGCATCACACAGAGGTCTTGGCCAGTCCCGGGACAGTAACTCTTCAGCCAGAGGAAAAACCGAGATGATTAGTTGAGACAAATTTACATACAGCACTTGACTTTATCAAAGCACATTTGCTGGGTATACACGACAGGTACGCAGATAAATAGATATACCCTGTTTCCCCCAAAATAAGGCATAGTGAAGGATTTACAGGATAGCCTAAAATAAGGAATCCCACTGAAAATAAGGCATCCCTCTGACGTAAGACCCCGGCCGCCACCCTCTGCCACCAGGGTTATGTCTGGTTATGCTGGTTTGTGATGACAACTACTGCACAGTATATAATAAAAAAAAATTTTGTTCAACAATTAGTATGATTTTTTCATGGGAAAATAAGACATCCCCTGAAATTAAGACATATCGCATCTTTGGGAGCAAAAATTAATATAAGACAAGTCTTATGGGAAAAACGGTATGTTTGGGAAGTGTGTCAGTAGAACAGGTTGTTAGCCTAATAGCAATTTTGGGGGTGATTGGTTCCCTTTAATGACTGTCTATTTTCAGCTTACACCAGCTATTACTTCACTTAAAATGACCAGAACCTTTTGCCAGATTCTGACACAACTTAGGCCACGCCCTTTTGGACCCGGTAGAAAAGTGTCTAAAAGTGGTGGAAAAGTGTCTAAACTGTATAAAAAATGTGTAGAAATGTCCATTTTATACATTAGTATTTCTGGGCCAATGTGTTTTACTTTACATTTAGTGTATATGCAGAATAAATCTCCCTATGTATGCTGCTGTATGACATACAATTTAGGCCAGGTTCACACTATGTAAAGACAACGGCTGCATTTCATAACAACGGCCGTAGTTGTGCAAACAATGGCCATTATTTGTGAAATAATGGCCATTGTTTGCAAAACTATGGCCTTTGTTATGAAATAAGGACATTGTTTTTACATAGTGTGAACCTGGCCTTATACAGTATAAGTATATGTGGTCTATAAGTACCAATGTAAAAAAAAATCACTGTGCTGTATACTGTTTTGTTTTTTGTTTTGCGGTGGCCCAGTTTATAGAAAAGAACAGAAAACGTTTTAGAGTAAAAAGAAAGTTAAGTCAATGCATAACAGCCTGATGGAGGCCGTGAAATGTATGAGGTGCTATGAATTCATTTGACAGATGTGCTGCGAGAGCCTAAAGAAGCACAACGCAGGGAAGTCTAATGATACAGCTCCTCATATCAGCTTCCTGGTCTGTTGAGTATGTGACATGGTGAGGAGGAGGGATGCTGGGGTAGCCCAGTAAAAGAAGGAATGATGTGTACATACATGGAAGATAAGCAAACAATTAACAATGATTTTAGGGTCCGCTTAAAAGATGTGATCAACCACGCATGAACGATTTTCCAATGAATATTGTTTAAATTAGAACAATATAACAATTTTCCGTGCGATAATCGTCCCATGTAATAGGGCCCTAATTCTTACTGCAACATAATGGTAATGTGAGCAAGTAATGCATCCTACTCAAACCATCGTTGAAGCACTTTGTCCTTCAAAACCGTTTTTTAAAACCGTTTTTTTGAAAATCCATAGGTAGAATTAGTTCAGCAATGCCTTTTCAACCATTGCAGTCTTTATCACAGCTGTGGTTTCAGTGATTACTTATACCTGTAGGAGTTTTATAAGAGGAAACAACACCACAGAAATATACTGGGCATAAGTATGGTTGCACTGGGTTTTTTTCTAATGCGAATTGGAAACAAACAAAGAATAAAAGAGGTACTCCGGGCTGGGGTCATTTTCAGTGTACGGCCAGGGAGGGGGTGGATATAGAAGCAACCGGTCACTTACCTTCCCGATTCCAGCGCCGGGTCCCGAATCCGGCTGCCGTCTTCTGGTCTGAGCTGCGGCTTGAGACGTGACGTCTGGAACCGGGTAGGTAACTGACCGGCAGCTTCTATATCTACCCCCTCCCCGGCCGTACACTGAAAATGACCCCCACCCTGTGTATCCCTTTAAGCTCTGTTCCCACCATTTTGCGACAGTTTTGCTTGAATGACAGGAGACTATTTTCCAGTAAGCCTTACAAAACAATGAATGAAACCCTTAGCAAAAAAACAGATAGTAAACACAGGCTTATCTCTATATGGCTATGTTCACATGCTATACAAACTACGTCCATTCCTCTGTGAACACGCGTTGTTTAACCCTATCATGATCATTAATTTTGTAGGTAGCATTAAACACAACACACGCTGTTTGTACAGCGTGTAAACATAGCCTATAAGTATGCTGTCTTCTTACATTCTTGAGGTGAACAATTGCAGTATAAAATGCAGTGCCTATTAGGAATAAAGCACATTACCCTGACAAATAGCCTTCACATCTATTCATTTTAGCAAATAAAGGAAGAAGACAATGATTTTGCATGTTAAATGTCAGTTATTCTACACAGTACCATGTGGAGATCCCACTCTTGGTAAAATCGTCATCTGAATCTTAGCAACACATTACAATAGTTGGGAAACATCTTCACAATTAAATATGTGACAGGATTGTAATTATATGGCTTAGGAAAATGTGCATGTTCTTAAGGAAAACTTAAAGGAGAAGGCTGCTTATTTGGGAATTTTAAAGCGGACCTGTCAGCAGCTTTTTGGTGAATAAAGGTAGTTTATAATATAACTTCTTACCCTGAATCAGGAGAGCTCTTATTTCTATTTCTCCAGGGCTTAGATATAGGCTTTAAAGCTTGCAAGTAAAGACCCACCCTGTTTGGCCTTACAGGCTGAAGGCTTTTCCCATCCAGGGGAATGCCTAATAGGCTTTATCTCCTAATTTGTATAACTCTTCTAAGGCCTACTTTACATATATAGGCTATGTTCACACTGCGTATGAATCTGGCCGTAGATCGTACGCCGCCGTACATGTGCGGCTGAAACTACGGGCGTGGGAAAAACAGACATGCGGCCGGATGCGTACGCACCGCGAACATACGCCCGTAGTACAGTTATGCTTCCCTAGCTTGTTTCGAAGCGATCTGAGGCAGGTCATTTACTTGGAAATCTTCGCCCAGCCCCGTAAACCACACAGAACCTTTTGGTTTGAAAAATCAAGTTCAGTTTGGCTGAAATAAGTACTCCGTATGGGACAGCATAGAAATCCACGGCCGTGAATTTCAACATTTCCGTCCTCAAACAATGGTCTTGTTCATTTTTCACGGCGCCGTATACGATCCGGCTGTAAGCTCATACGTAGTGTGCACTGTGCGGGCGTATATCGTATACTTTCAAGTGAACACATCAACCTCAAAACTACATGCGTATATTTGAGGTTCGCACTACGGACGGATTCATACGCAGTGTGAACATAGCCATAAGATGCATCCATTTCAGTTATTTTTGTAGGAACCTGACTACAACTGATGTTACAACCAGGGCCGGACTGGGACTAAAATTCAGCCCTGGCACTCAAACTCTAGCAGCCCACATAGCGTATTCTCCCTGATATATTATAGATAACAGTATACTTTATACGCTGTAATGAATTCTGCTTCAATTCGCCATGTTCCTCACAACTTCCTTAAATATGTGAACCCCATCATCAACGCATAAAAATTAAGACACAACATAATCTGCTTTGGATTTGATGTTGCATATTTATGTATTACAGCAGCATCAAATCCACTGTGGATTAGGTATGTACGTGCCCTTAAAGGGAATCTGTGAAGTCTATACCAGGAGCGGGGGAAATACAGTATAAGTGACAGGACCTTTAGTCCAGTGTAAACTTTTATAATCCTCCTTTTCATTACCAGCTAAAGTGTCAAAGAGGAGGAGCCAATCCACAGCTGCAACTCCTGCCCCGCCCCTCCCTGCTCTAACTGAATGACATACATGGTGAGGCTGTGGCTGTTGCTGTGACACTTCAGCTGGTAATGAAAAGAATTATTATAAATGGAGTGAGTATAGTGCAATTTCATCCAGTGACTTACCGGAGGCGTCTTCTCTGCATGAATTGCTAATGGTAGTTTTGCAGAAGTTGGTTGCTTTTTCTTGCTTGGCTATCATGAAGACTTCTCCGTGACTTCTTTCTGCAGGATCTACCGGACAAAGATTTTAGCCTCCTTGCTCCAGCATCATCCACATCTATATTCAAACTCTCCAAAAGTATTGCTTTACACAGTAACCTTTGCTTTCTCTGTGCCCCCATATAACCAGTTAATCCCAGTTTGTGCTTCCAAATAGTAGTCCTCCCCTTTGTAACATCCCCATATAGAATCAGCCCCCTCCCTTTGTAACATCCTTATAAAATCGTATTAAGCATGCTTGCAGCATTTCCATAAAGAATCAGCCCCCCCCCCCCCCCCCCGGTAACATAGTCTTATAGAAAAGTCCCCCCCCCCCTTGTATCATCTCCATAAAGAATTAGCCCCCCCCCCTCTTGTAACATCCTCATATAGAATAGTCCCCCACACCTTTGTATCATCTCCATAAAGAATCAGCCCCCCCCCCCCCCCCCGGTAACATAGTCGTATAGAATAGTCCCCCCCCTTTGTATCATCTCCATAAAGAATCAGCCCCCCGTAACATAGTCGTATAGAATAGTCCCCCCCCCTTTGTATCATCTCCATAAAGAATCAGCCCCCCCGTAACATAGTCGTATAGAATAGTCCCCCCCCTTTGTATCATCTCCATAAAGAATCAGCCCCCCGTAACATAGTCGTATAGAATAGTCCCCCCCCTTTGTATCATCTCCATAAAGAATCAGCCCCCCGTAACATAGTCGTATAGAATAGTCCCCCCCCCTTTGTATCATCTCCATAAAGAATCAGCCCCCCGTAACATAGTCGTATAGAATAGTCCCCCCCTTTGTATCATCTCCATAAAGAATCAGCCCCCCGTAACATAGTCGTATAGAATAGTCCCCCCCTTTGTATCATCTCCATAAAGAATCAGCCCCCCGTAACATAGTCGTATAGAATAGTCCCCCCCTTTGTATCATCTCCATAAAGAATCAGCCCCCCGTAACATAGTCGTATAGAATAGTCCCCCCCTTTGTATCATCTCCATAAAGAATCAGCCCCCCGTAACATAGTCGTATAGAATAGTCCCCCCCCTTTGTATCATCTCCATAAAGAATCAGCCCCCCGTAACATAATCGTATAGAATAGTCCCCCCCCCCTTTGTATCATCTCCATAAAGAATCAGCCCCCCGTAACATTGTCGTATAGAATAGTCCCCCCCTTTGTATCATCTCCATAAAGAATCAGCCCCCCGTAACATAGTCGTATAGAATAGTCCCCCCCTTTGTATCATCTCCATAAAGAATCAGCCCCCCCTCTTGTAACATCCTCATATAGAATATCCCCCCCACACACCTTTGTATCATCTCCATAAATAGGCCCCTCTTTTGTAACATCTGCATATAGAATAGCAACCCCCCCCCTTTTGTAACATCCCCTCCCCCCCAAAAAAGTCCCCCTACTTTATAATATTCACATATAGAATAGTTCCCCTCCCTTTGTAACGTCCCTATATAGAAAATTCCCCCCTCCTTTAGTAATAGCCTCCCCCCTTTGCTACATCGCCATATAAAAAATATATAACATCCCCATTTGCCACCCCCTTTGTTGTCCAGCCCCCGTGTGAAACAAAGACAAAACAAAAAAAGCGCATATTCACCTGTCACATCGTTCCCAGCAGCAGCGGCGTCTTCTTACTCCTCCTGTTCCAGCTCCCGGCAGCTTCTTCTCCTCTGCCCTCCAGGATCCTCTGCGGCGCGTCCAGGAAGTGACGTCAGCCGCCGGGGATTGGCTGTAGTAGACGTGCCTGCGTGCGGCACGTCTACTACACAGGATTTTAAAGGGGCAGAGCAACCCCTCAGTCAGTGCGGGGGCTGCGGGGACTGACATGGGGGCTGGCAGAGCGGCTGAGTGAACAGCGCGGCAGCCAGCGGCTCTGTTCACAGCCGCTGCAGAGGGCCGCCAGTCCAATTATGCAGCAGGACTGGCAGCCCACGGATTGGTGACCCTGGCGGCCCAGCAGGCATTTGCCCTGTCCGCCAGATTACCAATCCGGGCATGGTTACAACTAATGCCAAAAAGGCATCAGTTGTCATCAGGTTTTTGATCCTTTTTTTAGGTAAAAACCATCAGTTGCAATCAGTAATTATCAGTTGCCATACGTTTATTCAATTAGTAGTCATGAGTTTTTCCCTATACAGCATATAGGGGGGCATTGATATAGGGGGGCAGCAGCATTACAGGGGGCGATCTATATAGGGGGCAACAGCACACGGGAGCCCTCTGCTCTGAGCAGCAGGACATGAGGACATCTCCAAAAGCAAAACTACAACTCCCACCATGTCTGGGATATCCTGGCATGATGGAAGTTGTAGTTTTGCAACAGAAACCAAGGTTCCCTACCCCTGTCCTAAAGTGTGCTGCACCTGTATAGAGGAGCTGGGGGGCTGCCCATCCTGCGAGGTGACACTCTGCCATGAGTCAGGGTCACAAGGGTTAATGGGGGGGCAGGGACAAGGACATCTTTTCTTGGAGCGCTGGAGGCAAAGGCCGGAGGATGCATAATGCATGAGTCTGTACACGGCATGCCTCCGGCGCTCCATAGACTTTAATGGGTGCGCTGCAAGCAGCGTTCTGACGTGCGATCGGTCTGGCGGCAGATTTGTGAGAACGCATCATCCGAACAGTCACATTGAAAACAATGGGATCAGTTCAGAGATGCGCTTCCCTCCAATGCTTTTCTACTGCACCGGAGGGAAACGCCGCCGGATCGCTGGATATATGTAAACTAGGCCTAAGGCCCATTCACACATCCGTGTCAGTTTTTACTGTCAGGAAATCCTGATCACGAGGCCTCAAAAGGCTTCAGGAAAGCATCAGGATTTCCTGACAGTAATCAGTTTTTACCTTCAGGAAACCATTAGCAAATGACTTTAGGAGTGTTTTCAATATGTTCTAGTATGGCGACATACATCACAAGTATCCACATAGTTCCTAGTGTACCATGCCCCCTTCCCCCCTTGTGTACTGTGCTACCGTCTTCCCCTCCTGTACCATACTAAAACTCTTATTATGTGATGTAGTCCTGCATATTACCACACATCATGCTGGGAGATGTAGTTCTACAGCCTATCCTATATACCATGCTGGGAGATGTAGTCCTAAATATTACTACACACCATGATGGAAGATGTAGCTTTACTGTGCCCTTCCCTCCCCCCTCCTATACTGTGTCATTCTTTAATCTGTTGCAGAATTACAACTCCCATTATGATCTGCCAATAGGAGTTGGCCGCAGTTGGCAAAACTACAATTTCCACCATGAACTGTCAGCAGGGCACGATGGGAGTAGTAGTTCAGGGGGTAATCTCACCTGTCCTAGATCCTGGTGAGTAGGAAAGGGTGTGTGTGTGTGGGGGGGGGGGGGCGGTCTGGCGTATGGCAGGCAATCGGGGGTAATGGAGGTCTTGGAGGGCCGGGATCCAACGCTGCCATGGTCTGGGCAGTGCGCTGCCAGGGTCCGGGGGGAGATCTTGGAGGTGTCGGGCTTTCGACGGCTGGGCACCTATGACATCTGCTGGAGGTGTCAATCGAACTTCGGACTCTTTCTTGATGTGCATCAAGAAAGGTTCTTGTTTTTATGGGGGTGTCTCAGCCGGAATTCCGGCCAAAAATAGGACACGATCTAAAAAACCTGACCTATTTTCCGGAACGGACACCCTTCAGGTAAGCCTATGGGTCTTGATATCTGGCCAGATTTACTGGACGTGTGAAGGGGGCCTAAAGCTTATATATCTTGGCCCTTGAGTGAACCCACATGAGCCCTTTTTATTTTTTTTTGAGCCACTAATTGTACTTTGCAATGACAGGCTGAATTTTTGCATAAAGTACCCTGCAAAACCAGGAAAAAAATAAATGTGTGGTCAAATTGAAAAAAACAAAAACGCATTTTGTTTATTTGGGGGGTATTTGTTTTTACGCCATTCGCCCTGGGGTAAAACTGACTTGTTATATATGTTCCTCAAGTCGTTACGATTAAAACGATATATAACATGTATAACTTTTATTGTATCTGATGGCCTGTAAAAAATTCAAACCATTGTTAACAAATATATGTTCCTTAAAAATCGCTCCATTCCCATGCTTATAGCGCTTTTATCCTTTGGTCTATGGGGCTGTGTGAGGTGTCATTTTTTGAGCCATGATGTTTACTTTCTATCGGTACCTTGACTGCGCATATGCAACTTTTTGAACGCTTTTTATTACAATTTTTCTGGATTTGATGCAACTAAAAATGCGCAATTTTGCACTTTGTTTTTTTTTGCGCTGACGCCGTTTACCGTACGAGATCAGGAATGTGATTAATTAATAGTTTGGGCAATTACGCACGCGGCGATAGCAAACATGTTTATTTATTTATAACCTGGAAAAAGGGGGGTGAATCAGACTTTTATTAGGGCAGGGGGCTTTTCATTGACAACAACACTTTATTTATTTTTTTTACACATACTAGAAGCCCCCCTGGGGGACTTCTAGTATAAGTGCACTGATCTCTCATTGAGATCTTTGCTGTATATGTATACAGCAAAGATCAATGAGATCGGCACTCGTTTGCTTTTAGCTGCTGCAGCCGAAAAAAACAAACGAGTGCCGAGCCGGGATCAGTGCCATCTTGGCGGAGACCCCGACCGGCATCATTCACGGAGATCGCTCCTCCGGGACAACGTCGCGGGGGGGGGGGGGGGCGGATCTCCGCCACTAGACGCCAGGGAACGGCTATATCCGGTAATCGGATGCAGCTGTCAACTTTGACAGCTGCATCTGATTACCTTATTAGTGGGCACGGTGATCGGACCGTGCCCGCTAATAGCCGCAGTCCCGGGCTACATTCGGCACCCGGGATCGCAGCAGTTCAGAGCGGGGTCGCCGCGCGGCCCTGTTTTGAACCCCCTTATCTGCAACAGGGCGTAAATTTATGCCCTTTGTCGTTAAGGGGTTAAGTTACCATATTTGTGAATTCTAAGTTAAAAGGGTCAATAGGTTATTACCCATTTAGAAAGATCATGTATAAGTTAAAGTGGAAAATGACTTTTCTTGCTTTGGAGGACCCAGCATGGCTGTGTATTACATGGACATACAATTTAAACATTTAATGTGGTATACTTCATTACACATGCAGTTTGCAGGATTCATCACAGAATACAGATGATTGCTAGGAGCCAGCTAAAAGGGAATCTGTCAGTGCCCAGGCCCTTCCTGAGGTGCTGTAGCTGGCAGTCCCCTTGTGAGCATGGTACCTTTTGTTAATTTGCCCATGAAATGGATTATGCACTATATTGGGCCTCCTACTGTAATGAGAAGTCAAAGAGATGTTGAGGCTCACTGTTTGTGATGTACTCTGACACACCTCACCACTCCTTCCTCCTCCCTTTTATGAATAATCTCTGCTGCCTGGTCCCCTGCTCACTCATGAAGCCTGCTAGTGTCTCTGAGTGTTTATTTCAGACATAATTTAGCCCAAATTAGTTGGAGCTGTAGTCTAGGGGTAAGTCACTTGCCTGGAAGCCAAAACAGTATTTTTTTCAATTTGGGTTAGATTCCCCTGATGGAAATTAAATATAGTTATTTATTTTATTTATTTATTTATTTTCATCATTGTAAGAAAACACCAAATTTTAAAACTAATTTGGACCTGAATGGGAATTCTTTGCACTTTAAAAAATTATACAATGTTGAGGGGAAAAAAACCCAACAACTATATTTCATTTCCAACAGGTGAATCGAACCAAAGAAAAACCTGTTGCTGGTCTCTAAACCCCTAGACCACAGCTCCAACACAGGCTAAGGGTGCGTTTACACAGAAAGATTTATCTGACAGATTTTGGAAGCCAAAGCCAGGAATGGATTTAAAAAGAGGATAGATACCAGTCTTTCCTTTATGACCTGATCCCTGTTTATAGTCTGCTCCTGGTTTTGTCTTCAAAGATCGGTCAGATAAATCTGTCTGTGTAAACGCACCATTAGAGATTCAACTATATCTGCAGATCAGTCCTCTGTTGGCAGATACTGACTGACAGCTGAGCGAGCAGGAGGCCAGGGAGCAGAGATTATTAATGATTCCCCTTAAGGGTACAAACCCACTTGCCGGATCCGCAGCGAGTCCTCTCACTGCGTATTTGCAGCGAGACTCATTGCGGATCCCAGCCCTATTCTTTCAATGGCAGACAAAATCGCAGCAGGGATGTACATCCCCCCCCCCGATCGCCCCCCCCCCCCCCTGCAGCCCCGGCCGCCCGATGGCCCCCCCCCCCCGCAGCCCCTGCAGGGGGGCGATCAGACGGCCGGGGCTGCGGGGGTGGAAGGAGGTAGGGCGGCTGAGGCTGCGGGGGGTGGGGGGGTGGGGGTGGCGATCGGGACTGCGCGGGGGGGGTGGCGATCGGGGCTGCGGGGGGGGCGATCAGGTGGCCGGGGCTGGGGGTGATCAGGCGGCCGGGAGGCTGGGGCGAGCATATACTTTACCTGATCCCGGCTCCGGCTTGCTGAAGACATCGAGAACCGCCGAAGGAAGCCGGAGCCGGGTTTAGGTAAAGTATATGCTCCGGCGGCCGGGGGGTTAACGGGGCGGGCTAGGGACAAACTCGCAGCAGGGATGTACATCTCTGCTGCGATTTTGTCTGCCATTGAAAGAATAGGGCCAGGATCCGCAGCGAGCGGACTCACTGCGGATCCGGCAAGTGGGTTTGTACCCTAAAGGGGTTGTCCAGGGCTCTAAAATGTTATAACAAACCTCGCTCCCCAAACCTTAACTTTCATGCCTGTCTAATTTCCTTCTTAAAGCCTGATGAGAGGGGCCATGTCAAACATAACAAAACAATTAAACCTGCACATTTACTCTTGTTCACACTATGTAGTTTGCACACAGCCATGGCTAACAGTAAATTTAAAAAAAAAAAAAAAAAAACACAGAAAATGCTGCAGCAAAGTTCCATATAACATTTTAGTTTTTTTAGAAAAAATGTTTAAAAAAAAAAAAAAAAAAAAAAAAAAAGGTTCTTAGCAGACGGTTTAATCAAACTGAATGTACCAACTCACCATGTTAAGGTGCCCTCAGAGAGTGGGACCTACACTAACAATGGCCTCTCTCGGACTATAAGATAGTATATCTAATAGACATTATCAAAGCAGGTGGATTGTTCATCAGCAGTGCAGAACATAGAACATTAGTTTAGCAGACTAGAATGCCACCAATAGGTATACCCTCTTAGGCTATGGCCACACTGGATGAAAATGTCTCTGTCTAGATTTGTAGACATAAAATCTGCAAGATATTAGCAGGTAAATCTACAGCAACAAGATTTTCATGTGTATTTTGTAAAAAAAAGTGACAGATTTACTAATGCTGCGTTTCCATGGAACGATTATGGTGCGAATTCGCACAATAACGGTCGAATTCGAACAATAATCGTACGTGTAAACGCTGCGAACGATCGATAAATCGTTCATTTTGATCTTTGAACAAGTTCTCAAATAGTCGTTGATCTTTCGCCAAAAATTTGCAGATCGTTCCGTGTAAACAGTCGTTCACCGATTTAACCAATGTGTGAGATAGGCTTAAGCGGTCGCAAAACGATCGCAAAACAAATTTTCCGTATGATATATTGTACCGTCTAAACGCTGATCGTTATGAAAAAAAAAAACGTTACGACATCGTTAATCGTACGAACGGGCGAATTATCGTTCCGTGTAAACGTAGCATAATCCTGTCTAATCATTAATGTAACTAGACAGGCTACAAGGGTCCATTTACACAGAAAGATTACCTGACATATTATCTGCCAAAGATTTGAAGCCAAAGAGGAAAAATCTCAGTCTTTCCATTATGACCATTTCTCTGTTTATAGTCTGTTTTGGCTTTGGCTTCAAATCATTGTCAAATAATCTGTCAGATAATCTTTCTGTGTAAATGGACCCTAAGGATGTGTCAGTCTTTTATCAGTTAAAAAATGGCTTTTCTTTGGCTTACCCCCTAGTTGTGTAAGGGCCCATTCACACTACGGAAAACAGGAGGAAATTCCGCTCTGAACCCCCGCCCGTGGACTCCGCTCAGAATCCTGCCTGCTATCTGTTTCAATGGGATGCCTTGTGAGCCTCCGCTCTTCGCACCTTTCCGCTCAAAGAATAGACATGTCAATTCCCATCCCATTGAAACAGATAGCAGGCGGAATTCCAAGTGGAGTCCACGGTGTTTGAGCGGAATTTCCGCCTGTTTTCCGTAGTGTGAACAGGCACTTAGGCTCAATATGTGTCCGAAACACGTAATAATTATGTCTAAAACAAAATGCACAAAATTTTTTATTCTCTAGATTCTAACACTTAGTAAATCCGCTTTAGGGTGCCTTCACGCCTACCGGATCTGCAGCAGATCTCACTTCTGCGGATTCGCAGCAAGATCAGCTGTGGATCCAGTATCAATTCACCCCTATGATAGCACATATTCGCAGCGGGTTAATATGTGCTTTAACCCCCAGCTGTCCGCAGCCCCGCCGCATCCCCCATCCCCGGCCGCATCAGCCCATCCCGGCCGCATCCAGCATCCCGCATCCCCAGCTGCATCCCCCCATCCTCCCAGCCGCATCCAGCAGCCCGCATCCCCCCATCCCCGGCCGCATCCTGCAGCCCAGTGAGGCTGCCGGCTCCGGTCCCGCTCAGATCAGCTGAGTGGGACCAGAGCCGGGAGCCTCACTGCAGCCACGCCGCCGAGCAGGTACTGTATACTCTCAGTGGCGGGCTGCAGGATACGGCCGGGGATGCGGCCAGGGATGGGGGATGCGGGCGGCGGCGGCCTGCAGGATGCGCCAGGGATGGGCTGATGCGGCGGCGGGGCTGTGGACAGCGAGGGGTTAAAGCACATATTCACAGCGGGATGTTAATCCCGCTGCGAATATGTGCTATCATAGGTGTGAATGGTACCGGATCCGCAGCGGTTCTCGCTACGAATCCGCAGAAGTGAGACCCGCTGCGGATCCGGTAGGTGTGAAGGCACCCTTAATGTATTTAAAGGGATTTTCAGACCACAAATAAAAAAGTGTGTCTGGGCTAGGGTGATTTTTTTTTTATACTTCCCCAATCTCCAGCTATGCCACAGCTGAGCACAACTGACTGCTTTCCCTTTGACATGCAGAAAGCTTCTGCTCAGCCAATCATAGCCTGCGGCTGCCCTAGTAAGAGACAATTCGCCACTATCACCTGCGTTAGGTGCACTACTAGTTATACCGGGCCAATAGGAGCAGCTATCTCTCTCCATGAGCAGCTCCTCTGTAGTGCTGAAGCCAGTGCAGTTCCGCATTTGAACACTAGGGCGGCCCGCACAGACTATGACACTCCACGTACGCTCCGTACATATGACCTATACATGTTACCGGCCAGGGCTGTGCACACACTCCCGGGAGCTGTCAGTGCTGGCTCTATAGATATGCTACAGCCTGCCAGAGTAAAAATAATTACTGTCATCTGATCCCGTTCACCCAGAGCCAAGAGCCAGCGGAAATGTCACTCCCTCATTCCAGACAGGAACCGCCGGCCCCGCTCCATATAGGGCGCTTCCTAGGCCGCCATGGACGGAACTTCCGCAGCCCATACATGGCGCTCACTTCCCGCGCACTTGGCTCTCAGTGCAGAGGTTACACACGGCGCCTCACACTCCTGACACGTCCCTGTGTTGTGCAGAGCACACTACAGGCTGTACGGGACTGAGTGTGTAACTGGACATAACAGGAGACTTCTTTATATCTATACTACAGAGGGCACTATACAGAGTGTGTGGGGTGTACATGACACTATACACCGGGCTACCCTATACAGAGTGTGTGAGGTGTACATGACAGGAGACCTCTATACTACAGAGTGCACTATACAGAGTGTGTGAGGTGTACATGACAGGAGACCTCTATACTACAGAGTGCACTATACAGAGTGTGTGGGGTGTACATGACACTATACACCGGGCTACCCTATACAGAGTGTGTGGGGTGTACATAACAGGAGACATCTTTATATCTATACTACAGAGTGCACTATACAGAGTGTGTGGGGTGTACATAACAGGAGACCTCTATACTACAGAGTGCACTATACAGAGTGTGTGGGGTGTACATGACAGGAGACCTCTATACTACAGAGTGCACTATACAGAGTGTGTGGGGTGTACATAACAGGAGACATCTTTATATCTATACTACAGAGTGCACTATACAGAGTGTGTGGGGTGTACATAACAGGAGACATCTTTATATCTATACTACAGAGTGCACTATACAGAGTGTGTGGGGTGTACATAACAGGAGACCTCTATACTACAGAGTGCACTATACAGAGTGTGTGGGGTGTACATGACAGGAGACCTCTATACTACAGAGTGCACTATACAGAGTGTATGGAGGTGTACATAACAGCAGACCTCTATACTACAGAGTGCACTATACAGAGTGTGTGGAGGTGTACATAACATGAGGGGACCTTCTTATAGCTGTACTTACTGGTGCATTTACACAGACAGATTTATCTGACAGATCTTTGAAGCCAAAACCAGGAACAGACTATAAACAGGGATCAGGTCATAAAGGAAAGACTGGGATTTCTCCTCTTTTCAAATCCATTCCTGGCTTTGGCTTCCAAAATCTGTCAGATAAATCTGTCTGTGTAAACGCACCCTAAGTGTGTACAATACAGAGTGTATGGAGAGGTACATCCTCAGAAACCTCCTAATATCTATACACAGTCCCTGCCACTCTGATCAAGCACTGCAGGATATTGATACAAGTCACTATCATCACTATGTATACAATCTTGTGGACTGCAGCTGTCCCTCATTAGCTGAAATTCCTCTTGTAGCACTACAGAAAGTGCAGTGTTGCTCTGGGTTAACCCTTTATAGTGGTGACAAGGTGATTTTAGTGCTCTGACTGCTGTTTTTAGGCTCCTGGGAGTCCCCTCCAGATACTAGAGACTGACTTAAAGGAGAAGTCCGGTGAAAATCAAAATTGCAGTGCTGGCAGGGGGTGGGAACAAAGAAAGTATGCTTACTTAGGTACTCCTGTACCCCGCCAGATATCATTTCTTCCAGCTTCGGGGTACATCACGACTCGGTTAAAACGTTGGCTGAATCAATGTATATCTATTTTTCAGCCTTATAAACTATATTACTAATGCACAGCATGATAATCGCAACATATAATTTTGCTGTTGAGCTTAGGCCATGGGTCTCCAAACTGCGGCCCTCCAGCTGTTGCAAAACTACATTTCCCATCGTGCCTGGACAGCCAAATCCAAAGCTTTAGCTGTCCAGGCATTATGGGAGTTGTGGTTTCGCAGCAGCTGGAGGGCCGCAGTTTGGACACCCATGCCTTAGGCCTAAGAATGCCATAGAGATGTAAATGTGGTGGTGGGGTAATTTAATGTATATTAAGTAGCCTTTAACCATCAACTCTAAGGGCCCTATTCCACAGGACGATTATCGTTTGCATAATCGTTAACGATAAACGATCCAAACGACCGCTATTGTGAAAGACCTGAAATCGTTCACCCAGTTACATGGAAAGATAATCGTTACTTATGATTGTTCTTGCGGTCCTCTTGTCGTCGCTATTGCGTTCGCCACTACTGCGAACGACCAAATGACGTCTTATTTAATGCGAACGATTTGCGAACGAGCAACGATAAAAATAGGTCCAGGTCTTATGAAATGATCAACGATTTCTCGTTCGGTCGTTAACTGCTATTCAACTGAACGATTATCGTTTAGATTCGAACGATTTAACGATAATCTGAACGATAATTGTCCCGTGGAATAGGGCCTTAAGGGTCCATTTAAACAGAAAGATTATCTGACAGATTATTTGCCAAAGATCTGAAGCCAAAGCTAGGAATGGATTTCAAAAGAGGAGAAATCTCAGGCTTTCCTTTATGACCTGGTCTCTGTTTATACTCTGTTTCTGGCTTTGGCTTCAAATATTTGGCAGATAATCTGTCAGATAATCTTTCTGTGTAAGGGTACAAACACACACACCGTATACGCAGCAGATCTGCAGCAGTGTTCAGTTATTTAGATCTAATCTGCTGCGTATTTGTTGCGTATTTGCTGCGTATCGCAGCAGTAAATACGCTGCGTATACGGTGTGTGGGTTTATACCCTAAAGATGACCACAGCGATACCAGCACCATTCATCATAGCGGAGCGGAGTCCATCATGACCACAGACATCAGCTATCTTTCCTCCATCAGGTCTCCTGACGATTTAACCCCTTAACGACATCGGGCGTAAACTTACGCCCTCGCGCCCTGGTACTTGGCGCATCAGGGCGTAAATTTACGCCCGATGTTTCCCCGATCGCTGCGTGTTCACACACAGCGGTCGGGGAAGATGGCCTGCTATAAATCATAGCAGGCCATCTTAGCTTCACGGCACGGGGGGTGGTTAACACCCCCCGTGCTTACGATCGCCGCTATAGGCTGATCAATTCAGATCAGCCAATAGCGGCGATCGGAACCTTTCCGGGTCATCGGCGACCCGATGACCCGGAAAAAAATGGGAGGACGGCACCGACCGCCATTACTGTAAAATCGTTCACGGCGATCGGGCCGGTGGCACGGCGATCAGAGTCCCACAAAATAGTAAATACCTGCCCTGGACCCCTCAGCTAGGTAGCGGAGGGGTCCAGAGCAGGTATTTGTACATTACTCACCTGTCCCGGGCTCCTGATCGGCGTCTTCCGGGTTCGCGACGTCCTCGTCTTCGTTCGGGTCTTCGGCTTCTTCCGTGACGTCACGTTCGGCTTCTCTTGGCTATTTTCGGCTCCAGCGTCGGCTTTTTCCGTATTTTGCGCTCTGCTGCCCTCTAGCGGCTGATATGTGTAATACACTTATCAGCAGCTACAGGGATGTTCAGAATGTAGAAAAAAATTTTATTTTTTTTTTCAAATTTTTTTTTTTCTATTTTCCGCACCCTATCGCCGCTGAGTGTTGATCAGCATCGCACGAAAGTGCGCTGCTAATCAGCAACTCCTCCTTTTTGGCGTAGGGTCTTTTTTTTCTATATTCTACTGCCACAGTCTGCTGATAAGTGCCGCACATAAGTGCGGCATTTATCAGCAACTCCTTTGTTGGCGTAGGTTTTTTTTTTATACTTACTGTAAAAAAACACGTAAAAAACACTACATTATACCACACTACATTGAATAACGTTTGACACTACACCACTATATACCCCATATACTAGTCCCCGTATAAAGATGGCCCCCAGGGTGTTTTCGGCGTCAGAGGGATACGTTATTGCCTCCGACACCGAAACAGCCAGTGAGGATGAATGGGGGGATCCTTCTTTGCTCCATTCATCCTCATCATCCTCATCATCCAGTGACGTGTCTGGGGGTAGCGTAGCGTACGCTGCCCCCCAGACACGTCTTTTCCGCCAGTACCGTCCCAATAAGAGATGACGGTATGGCGTGAAATTCTACACACTCTGTTAGCGTACCTCAGGGTACTCTTACAGATTTAGGGTACGTGCACACTGCGGAATGGAGAAGGATCACCCTTTGTGCATTCCGCAGCTGGCACCCGCCGGCGGACTGATGGAGGCGCATGTCTCTACCCGTGTCATAGACTCCATTCTATGCACGGGCGGAATCCGTTGTCCATCCAAAGAATGAACACGTTGGACGGAGAGCGGAATCCGCCCGTGCATAGAATGGAGTCTATGACACGTGTGGAGACGTGCGCCTGCATCAGTCCACCGGTGGGTGCCAACTGCGGAATGCACGAAGGGTTATCTGTCGCGATTCCGCAGTGTGCATGTACCCTTAGAGTGTATGTAGGAAGGGACACCCGAATGCAGCCCCCAGATGCCCCCCCCCCCATCCTCGGAGTTAGTGGGAAGATTGTCCGGGAACTGATCTTCCCACTGCTGGATAAAGGTCACCACCACCTGTACGGGGATAACATTTATACCAGCACCCCCTCCTCTGGTCTCTCGCTGCCCGAGCTACTGTAGCTTGTGGCACGATCCGAAAATATCAGAAGCAGTAATAGCGCCCTAATATTTAGCAGCCATGGAGCGGACCCAGCGCCTCTGGATATGAGGGACCCCGTATCGCACCAGGGCAACATTTTCCAGGTGACTTCCCGCACACAGGAGAACAGGAGACCCCAGAAGAAGTGCAGAGTGTGGCGTAACAGGGGGATCAGGAAGGACACCATTTTCCCGTGTGACACCTGTCCTGATCGCCCCGGCCTCTGCATACTGGATCGCTTCAAGGCGCACCACACGTCACTGGAGTTCTACATTATCTAAATTCTGTCCCTTATTCCTATTTCAGGGGTCACGTTGATCCGGGGATTATTCTGATCGCCATTATGGAGTCGGGAAGGAATTTTTCCCCAGTGATGAGGCTACTGTCGTCTGCCTCACGAGGGGTTTTTGCCTTCCTCTGGATCAACACAGGTTGAATTTGATGGACACCTGTCATTTCCAACCTTATAAACTAATAATTGGCCTAATACCCCCAAATAAATTAGAATTGTCCCTTTTCCCCAGCTGAGTAGGTATGGCCGCCATTCCCATTAGAGGATGCCATGATGCAATTATAAAGCCTCTGTGCGGCCAGGACAGTAGAAACCCCCCACAAGTGACCCCATTCTGGAAACGACACCCCATAAGGAATCTAACAAGTGGGGCAGCGGGGATATGGCCCCCTGGTGACGGCCACATTTGGGACGTGAAAATGAAAAAAAATTGTATTTTTTATTTTCTCGGCACATGTTCTACGTAAGTGCCCGTCACCAGTGGGGTCCATATGCTCACTGCACCCCTTGTTAGATTCCTTATGGGGTGTAGTTTCCAGAATGGGGTCACTTGTCGGGGGTTTCTACTGTCCTGGCAGCACAGGAGCTTTGTAATTGCGACATGGCCTCCATCCTCCATTCCAGCCTCTAAATGGCGCTCTGTCCCTTTGGTGGCTTGCCCTGTGCCTATATGGCACATTATGCCCACATGTGGGGTATTTTCGTACTCAGGGGACACTACCCTACACGTTTTGTGTTCATTTTCTTTTTTAACCCCTTGTGGAAATGGAAAAAAATCAAGGCTAGACCAACATTTAGTGTAATTTTTGTAAAATTTTTACTCTAAATCATTAATCTTGTCATGTTTTTTCATTTCACAAGGGGTTAAAAGATAAAAAAAACATTTAATGTGTAGAGCAATTTCCCCTGAGTACGGAAATACCCCACATGTGGACATAAAGCGCCATGTGGGTGCAGGGTAAGCCTCCGAAGGGAAGGAGCACCATTTCGTTTTTGAAGGCTGGATTTGGATGGAATGGATTTTGAGGGGCCATGTTGCATTCAAAAGGCCTCTGTGTTGCCAAGACAGTTGAAACCCCCCACAAGTGACCCCATTATGGAAACTACACCCCTCAAGGAATGTAACAAGGGGTGTAGTGAGCATATGGACCCCACTGGTGACGGGCACAAATGTGGAACAATGTGGCGTGAAAATGAAATATTAAATTTTTTACACTATAATGTTGGTTTAGCCTTGAATTTATCATTTTCACAAGGGGTTAAAAGAGAAAAAAACACACAATATGTGTAGAGCAATTTCCCCCGAGTCCGTAAATACCCCACATGTGGACATAAAGCGCCATGTGGGCGCAGGGCAAGCCTCCGAAGGGAAGGAGCGCCATTTGGATTTTGGAGGTTGGATTTGGCTAGAATGGATGATGAACGCCATGTCGCATTTACAGAGCCCTCGTGCTGCCAAAACACTGGAAACCCCCCACAAGTGACCCCATTCTGGAAACTGCACCCCTCAAGGAATCTAACAAGGGGTGCAGTGAGGATATGGACCCCTTGATGACGGGCACATTTGTGCCATGAAAGTGAAAAAATGAAATTTTTCCCTTTCACGTCACATTGTTCCACATTTGTGCCCGTCACCAGTGGGGTCCATATGCTCACTGTGCCCCTTGTTAGATTCCTTGAGGGGTGTAGTTTCCAGAATGGAATCACTTGTGGGGGGTTTCCAGTGTCTTGGCAGCACGAGGGCTCTGTAAATGCGACATGGCCCTTGAAATCCTTTTCAGTGAAATTCAGCTTCCAAAAGCCAATTGGCGCTCCTTCCCTTTGGAGGCTCGTCCTGCGCCCCCTTGGCACTCTATCGCCACATGTGGGGTATTTCTGTACTCGGGAGAAACTGCGCTACACATTTTTTGTCTTTTTTTGCCTCTTATCCCTTTAAGAAAATGAAAAATTGAAGGCTAGAACGTTTTAGTGTAAAAAATAAATTTTTCTTTTTTCACGCCATATTGTTCGGAAAATCTGTGAAGCACCTGTGGGGTCCAAATGCTCACCGCACCCCTCGTTACATTCCTTGAGGGGTGTAGTTTTCTAAATGGTGTCCCTTTAGGGGTGTTTTTTAGGTTTTGACACCCCAGAGCCTCTGCCAACCTGAAGTGGTACAGTCAGAAATGACCAAATATAATGGAGGCGTTGAAATTCACTAGGCGCTCCCTTATATCTGAGGCTTGTGGTTGCGTCAAATAGCGCAATAGGGTCACATATGGGGTATTTCTATAAACTGCAGAAACGGGGCAATAATTATTGGGGTGCATTTCTCTGGTAATAGGTTTATAATTATGAAAAATATTGGATTACAATAAAATCTCTGCACAGAAAATTAAAATTTTCAAATTCCTTACACACTTAGCTTTTATTTCTGTGACTCCACTAAAGGGTTAAAACACTTTCTGGATGTGCTTTTGCAGAGTTTGTGGGGTGCAGTTTCTGAAATGGGGTGCTTTGTGGGGCTTTCTAACATACAGGCCCCTCAAATACACTTTAAACCTGAACAGGTCCCTAAAAATATCTGATTTTGAAATTTTACTGAAAATTTGGAAATTTGCTGCTAATGTTTTAAGCTTCCTATCGTCTAAAAAAAATGAAAGATAGTTTAATAAATGCCGCCAACATAAAGTAGACATGTTGCTAATGCTATTTAATATATAATTTATGTGGTATAACCACTTTCTGTATACGCAAAAAAGTTTCAAAGTTGGAAAAATGCATTTTTTCACATTTTTTCACATTATTTGGGTTTTTTTTCATAAAGATTTGTTATGAGTATCGACTCCAATTTACCAGAAATGTAAAGTACAATATGTCACGAGAAAACAATCTCAGAATCAGCCGGATAGGTAAAAGCATCCCGAAGTTATTAATAAATAAAGTGACACTGGTCATATTCATAAAATTTGTCTCTGTCATTAAGGCCATTTCAGGCTCTGTCCTTAAGGGGTTAAGGGAATGAAACGCGTTGAGACCACTTTTGTGGGGGGACAGATGAGTATACATCTATGTCACCTCTGCCTCTCCTTTGAGTTATTCAGTCCATTTTTTGCCAGCAGCGAAGTTTTCATACGGCTCCATTACACCTAGATATCACGGGTAAGCCCGGGCTGTTTGGGAGCAGACCTGTAGGGTGTATTGTAGCTGCGTGATCTCTTGGACACGGCAGCTTACCCTATCACTGAGAATCGTGATTTATTTGTTTATCACTGAGAATCGTGATTTATTTGTTTAGCCTGGGCTGAGGTGACTGCGGGTGTACTTCACCAGCGTCTGGCTGATTAGACACCCTGTGTGAGTGGATAACCATAGAACACCATTGGCAGTCACTGTATGTACGGGAGCTTTATGGGCATTCAGTAATTTACTGTGCTGCAATTGATGTATGTTCATAATCTATCTATACCTGTGATTTTGGGAACATAACTGCCTAACCAACGGCTTGCATTATATACCGAGTAACATCTAGGTACACATAAATCACTGTAGGGAATTCAAGGATATCCTACTCACCATCTGAATCCTGACTAATTTACTGTGCACTTCATTACTAATTGCGCATGCATTATCAGAGACATAAAAGTTTGCCACTTTATGTTACATCAAGTGGCAAACTGGTTGAGGATGTTTACCAACAACATCGGTTGTGTGCTATATGTCTAGTATAGGAATTCTACCTCACTAGTACACACAGCCAGTTAGGATACTTGGCCTAGTGAGATAGTTAGCTCCCCTTCAGGGTGCAAACCCACTTGCCGGATCTGCAGCGAGTCTCCTTGCTGCGTTTTTGCAGCGAGACTCGCTGCAGATCCCAGCCCTATACTTTCATTAGCAGAGAAACTCGCAGCAGGGATGTACATCCCTGCTGCGATTTTGTCTGCAGCCCTCCCCATTAACCCCCTAGCCGCCGGACATTATACATTACCGGGTCCCCTTTCCTGCTTGCTTCGGGGCCACCGAAGCAAGTAGGAGCCGGGATCAGGTAATGTATATCCTGCCCGCCCCCCCTGCAGCCCCGATCGCCCCCGGCCGCATGATCGCCCCCCGCAGCCCCCGGCCGCACGATCGCCACCTCCCCCCCCCAGCACTGATTGCTCCCCTGCAGCTGCGATCGTGCGGCTGGGGGGTGCGGGGGGCGATCATGCGGCTGGGGGTGATCGGGGCTGCAGGGGGGCAGGCAGGATATACATTACCTGATCCCCGCTCCTGCTTGCTTCAGCGGCTCCCGGCACGTTCCGCCCCGCCGCAGCGCACTGATTGGCCGGGCAGGCCGTGAAGACACCGGGAGCCCCGAAGCAAGCAGGAACGGGGACCCGGTAATGTATAATGTCCGGCAGCTAGGGGGTTAATGGGGAGGGCTGCAGACACAATCGCAGCAGGGATGTACATCCCTGCTGCGAGTTTCTTTTCTAATGAAAGTATAGGGCTGGGACCTGCAGCGAGTCTCGCTGCAAAAACGCAGCAAGGGGACTCGCTGCAGATCCGGCAAGTGGGTTTGAACCCTCAGAAGTAGCAAGTTATAACAGGAGCCAGGGATTAGGTTCCTGTGCGGGGCCGTACTTCTAAGTACGATCACTCTGCCTAGGGCAGGGAGAGCAAGGGACTTACAGCCTAGGGCATTATAGGCCCCCATATCTACGGCTGCCTATTATCCTTAGTCATTTATACCTTTCTCTCGGCCACATACATCATTCACTTACATGAAGGGTGCTCCGAGTGTAGGTATATTGCCTTTTTGAATTATCATTGAGTGCTGGCAAAGTGGTTTTTTTATTAAGCGATCATCTGGCTCTGATGACGCTACTTTGTATTTTGTAATTATCACTGTGTATATTGTTTAGGTAAGGGATTTTTTTATTAATAGAATAAAGGTTAAGTTTTAGTTTTTCTGTGATCCCTGTGTAAATGGACCCTAATATAGGACATAGAGTTGCGGTAACATGCAGAATAATGAAATATAACAGAGCAGAATGCACCTTGGATACTTATATGGCACACAATATATAGAATATCATCTTTCACAATGCCAAACTGCTGCAAGGAACATTTTGCCCTTTGCAATTACCTCTTCACAATGTACTCAAGCTTAGACAGACTTGAATGGATTTACATTGTACATTGGAGGAAATCGTTCACGGTTAAAGGGGTTATCCAGCGCTACAAAAACATGGCCACTTTTCCCCCTACTGTTGTCTCCAGTTTAGGTGTGGTTTGCAATTAAGCTCCATTTACTTCAATGGAACTGAGTTTCAAAACCCCACCCAAACTGGAGACAACAGTAGGGGGAAAGTGGCCATGTTTTTGTAGCGCTGGATAACCCCTTTAAAGCGACTCTGTACCCACAATCTGACCCCCCCAAACCGCATATACCTTCGGATAGCTGCTTTTAATCTAAGATCTGTCCTGCGGTCCGTTTGGTAGGTGATGCAGTTATTGTCATAAAAAAATTACTTTTAAAATTGCAGTTCTGTGTCCTACGGGAGTATCTGTGCTCTAACTTTGCACCACCCCTCCGTCCCTCCTCCCCACCCTCCTCATCATTAGGAATGCTCCAGGCAGATTGGCTATTATTCACCACCTGTGTTACCACAGCACATGGGCTGGATCATTAAGACACCTGTGCAATGTTCAAACAGGAGTAAATGTTGCAGTGGCATTCCTAATGATGAAGAGGGTGGGGAGGAGGGACAGAGGGGTGGTGCAAAGTTAGGGCACAGATACGCCCGTAGGGCACGGGGCTGCAATTTTAAAATACATTTTTTATGAAATAACTGCATCACCTGCCAAACAGACCGCAGGACGGATCTTGGATTAAAAGCAGCTATCCGAAGGTACAAGTGGTTTGGGGGGATCAGATTGTGGGTACAGAGTCGCTTTAAACGGGTTATCCAGCGCTACAAAAACATGGTCAGTTTCCCCCTCTCTTGTCTCCAGGTCAGGTGTGGTTTGCAATTAGGCTTCATTTACTTTAATGGAATTGAGTTTGAACCCCCACCCAATCTGGAGACAAGAGAGGGGGAAAGTGGCCAAGTTTTTGTAGCACTGGATATCCCCTTTAAGTTTTCTCCCCTCTGCTGAGTCCTGAGTATAGAGCATAATTTCAGTGGCAAGTTGTAGTATAGTTTATGGATACAAACCATGGAGCAGGCCTGGAACTCTATTTCCATTAGCATCAGGGAACTGAATATATGAGTTTACTTGATCAGAGCATTGCCGTGGAACTGTGCATGTTTGGGACATATACCTAGTCTAGTGCATTTTCGGAGTGTCAGTGATAAGCCACATTCCTCTATATGATATATGCATGGTGGTTCAATGGTTTACTATCAAGAATGTATCACCTAGATTGTCTTTTACTTATTAGATAAAACATTGTAATTTGTTTAATTTAATTTTTTGTACATTAATATGGGGGCTACCATCGTGTTTGGGTTTATTTTAACAGCATTTAGCTTTACAGCAAGTCCAATGGATGCAGATGAAAACAGACAGTACTGTCCCACTGAGATAAATGTAAAACATTACTGAACATCCAAAAATACCAAACTTGTGTAGTTAATACATATATTAATAATAAAAAAAAAAATCGCCATGTTCGGACCTTAGTTACCTTTTTTATTTTCTGCCTGTGAAGCTAATCCTTTTCTGTGGTTTTTGTATAATGTTTGCAAAGATGTGACTTTTATTCTATTTTTATATAATGTAATAAGGCCAAAAATCTGCATTTTTGGATTTTGCTATTTTGTTGCAGTTTACAGGGACGGGTAGCTCTTGAAACTTTGCAGTGATGTGCACACAAGTATCTCCATGTTATATCAAGTTCTTTATAGACTGAATGGACGTGATGTTCTACACTATGATGATGTACTAATTTTGTTACGTGGATCCATTTAAAGCTTTGAAGCAGCATTTATGTCTGCTGTTAATTTATTCGTTTATGGCCTGCCAATGAGAATTGGGGAATCCTGCTAATGAAAAAGACAAATTACAGGTCCATCTATTCTAATTGTCTTACATGTGATGCAGTGAAGGTTAGTAGTTTCCTGGACATCTGGCACATCGGCAGTGTAGAGGTCTCCATAGCCTTTAGAGCTCCTATATATGATCACACAACCAAGTGGCATTCCTTATGTTTTTGCTTATTGAAGGGCACAGAAGCATAAGGTTATTGGCAGAATAAGAACACATGGTCCATCTAGTCTTCATGAAGGGATTGTCAATGGACTGGAAATATTTCACTGTAATGACCTGTCAGTCAGAAAAATTAGCTGTGCGGTGACTGACTTCTGGCTGCTCACGTACAGCCAATCTCTGAAAGAAAAAAAAAGTAGAGTAGAGGTGCTCTGCATGTCCAGAGCTTTGACAAAGTCCTTTAAAGAGGATGTACCACCAGATACATCCTCTTTAATCTGAACCCACTGATCGAACGGCGCCGTCACGGGGAAGCTGGTGCCGCAGTCCGTTTTTCGGACCGCAGCCTGGTTCCCGTGCACGGTGCCGTTCTATGCACCGGAACCGGCTGGTGCTCAAGCACTGAAGGCAAGCCGGGCCGCCCCAGTGGGAGGGAATCCCCTCCCCTGTATGACGCGGCTCCATTCATTCTAATGGAGCCGCGTCATACAGGGAATTCCCTCCCACTGGGGGCGGCCACTGGACTAAGTAAACCTATTCGTAATGACAGTAGGGGAATCACAGCGGATTTTGCTGCAGGACCCTACGTGTGAATCCACCTTTATGGTGCGTTCACACCTACAGGATCTGCAGCTGATTTTCTGCAGCAGATTTCATTTAAATAACTGAACACAGCATCAAATCTGCTGCAGATCTGCTGCAGATCCTGTAGGTGTGAACGCACCCTTATGGTGCGTTCACACCTACAGGATCTGCAGCTGATTTTCTGCAGCAGATTTCATTTAAATAACTGAACACAGCATCAAATCTGCTGCAGATCCTGTAGGTGTGAACGCACCCTTAGGGTTATGTTCTCATTTCTCTGACCACACATGAACATTTTTAGTTCCATTTCCAATCTGTTCTAAATATTGGTTTTAAGACTGTAACTGGGTGATAAAGCAGGTACTGTATTTTGGCTGGGCCATGATATAGTGGTGTAGTGCCATTAAATCAATGTAGGTATAATGTTTAATTGTTTAATGTGCATTTTATTACAGCATTCGATTAATAGGCTGTATTATGAACCCCTGAGGGAACCCTTTAAATAATGTAGTCAATTCCTCTGCCAAGTTATAAATGGGAGCAAATAATTATATGACAAGTGAAGTTGATGGCACATTGGAAATTGATGTTTCAGAGCACTTTAATAAAATAAATAAAATATGTCAGCCAGAAATAACTTGTCCTACTAAGACATCTGTCATCTGATTCAATAAAAAAAAATTCAAAAAATTTCACATTACAGTTTTTTCTTTTTTTGTAATTGATACAATTACCTTTCAATCTCTGTCACTATAGCAACAGGGAGTATGGGCGCCACCTAATGTTAAACAAGAGTAATGCAGGGATTATTTAAGACAAATTAACATCAACATACAGTTTGTAGAGCATGTACAACCTGCAATGGTTAACCTGTCCCAAAGACAGGTCACAGACATTAGCATCTTGCTATGTGTACAGTTCATAGAAAAGGATCTGTCATAGAGATTTCTAAACCCTCTTACTTCTTTCTTCATTGTCTTAGAATACAGAACAGTTTGTACTGTATGCATCAATGATTTTTATTTGAAAAGTTATTCAAGCTGCATTCACCATGATGCAAATGCAAGTCTCAGCAGTAGGCAATGGCTGTCTAAAGAAGCCCCAAATCAGGAGGGTGGTAATTGCTTCCATGCATTTTTTTCTAGCTTCCTTTCACATGAATATTAGTTCTGCCGCTGGGGTAATGTTAAGGCCAGACAAGTCCTAACCTTAACTCCTGAGCCTAACTTGACAAGGTGTCACACTTGGCAGAATGACATTTAACCGCTGTTGTCGTGTGGAGCTCTTTTATTATACAATTCAGCTAGAATTTATTTATAATACTGATCTTTTGTGATTGTGGAGATTACATTTGTTGCCATGGCAACTTAACTCTAGTACTGTACATAAAGCAGTGTAGAACTGACTCCCCCACCCTCCTCAGAACACGGAGCAATGAAATAACCTACGTGGTACGTTATCTATATAAATAGAGTATAAAATACAATGTAGACACCAGGTATCAGTAACGTCACAGGAACAAGGTTTGGTATTACAACTATTAAAAGGGATGTCCACATAAGGCTCTGTTCACATTGCGTATCATAGTATACATCAGGGAACCAAGTGACATGTTATACATAGATTCCCATGTAACCATGTAAAAACAAAGGGTGTAAAATTTAGACTGGTGCAAACTACCCACAGCAACCAATCACAGCTCAGCTTTAGGCAGTGCTGAAAGGAAAGCTGAGCTGTGATTGGTTGCTGCCACAGTTTGCACCATCTAAATTTTACACCCTTTGATAAATCTCCCCCTAAATGTCTTTCTAGAGTTGCACTATTCAGTGCAGCAAAAATCTAAACCTATATTACTTTGAAATATAACTTTATAAAAATAAATGTATAGCTTTTTTCTTTTCATAGCCACTTCCATTGAGTGGCAGCAGTAAGGGGCCCTGTACTATAGCTATGGGAACAACCCCTCCCCCACACAGGTACTGTATATAAGAATGTATACTACATGGGGTGGGGGGAGTGCAGGACCCTGCTCTGTATAGTGCTGTGCAGCAGGGCTGGATCAAAGCAGGGGATCGGGAACTGTGGGGCAAATATATCCCTGTAGTACCCAACACGAACGTTGTTGGCAGCAGAGGGACCCTGTACCTCCACTTACTGCTGCCACTCATAAGAATTATGAGTGGGGTACTCATAAGAGCATTAAGTACCCCTTTAAGGGTATGTGCACAATGAGTTCTGCGGTGGACCTCTCCACCGCAGAATCCCGTCGTGCTCAGTGTCCTGCTGTGAGTGAAGGAGAGGGCGCGCGCTCCTCCGCTGCTGCCGCTCTCCACTCAAAAAAGTGACATGTCATTTCTTTAAGCGGAGAGGGGAGGAAGCGGATGTGTACGCGCCCTCTCCCTCACTCAAAGCAGGACACTGAGCACGGCGGGATTCTGCCGTTCTTGCTCAGTGTAAACGGGGCCATTGACTTCTATAGGATTCCTCTAGCAGAATCTGCCCAAAGAATTGACATGTCAATTCTTTGGGCAGAAAGCAGATCTGCGGCATAAATGTCTGCTCTGAAATTGTGCAGTATAAACAACAGAGTAGAAATCCAATTGAACACAATGGGACATTGCTCTGTACATATTTTACGGGAGGAATTTCAAGCTGAAATAAGAGCGGATTCCTCACCTTTTTTCTTAGTGTGCACATACCCCAAGAGTGGATTTGTATTACAAGCACAGTCCTGGAACGAATTATGCTCGTAATCCAAGGCACCACCGTATTAAAGTGGTTATCCAGCGCTACAAAAACATGGCCACTTCCCCCTACTGTTGTCTCCAGTTTGGGTGGGGTTTTGAAACTCAGTTCTATTGAAGTAAATGGAGCTTAATTGCAAACCACACCTGAACTGGAGACAACAGTAGGGGGAAAAGTGGCCATGTTTTTGTAGCACTGGATAACCCCTTTAACAAAAATTTTCCTTTCAGTCTCCAGAGTACCCCATCTCAGCTAACATAATTAGTCTGCATTTACATATTCAAGTCTGTGATATATGGGTAAGATACGATCCGTATGCCGGACGTATGTCACAGACTGAACTCTTCACCACTGACTGGACTCCCTGCATCAAAATTACCTATGATGCAATGAGCTTTGAGACAGCTTAAAGAGACTTTGTACCCACAATCTGACCCCCCCCCCCCCCCCCAAACCACTTGTACCTTCAGATGGCTGCTTTTAATTCAAGATCTGTCCTGCGGTCCGCTCGGCAGGTGATGCAGTTATTGTCCTAAAAAACTACTTTTAAACTTGCAGCCCTAACTTTGCACCACCCCTCTGTCCTTCCTCTCCACCCTCTTCATCATTAGCCACCGGAACATTTTCTCCTATCTGAACATTGCACAGGTGCCTTAAAGGGGTAGTGCGGCGCTAAGAAATTATTCACAGAATAACACACATTACAAAGTTATACGACTTTGTAATGTATGTTATGTCTGTGAATCGCCCCCTTCCCTGTGTCCCCCCACCCCCGCACGTGGCTCAGCCAATCGCGGCTGATGACGCTGCAGAGGGCGGCCGGCACTCGGGACGATCGGAGAGCTTCGGCCGTCCGTCCGAAGATGACGTTGTGGCACAGAAGATCAGGGACGGGGGTCGGCACATGACAGGTAATGTATAATGCACCACACTTCCGGGTACACGTGCGGGGGTGGGGGGACACAGGGAAGGGGGCTATTCACAGACATAACATACATTACAAAGTTGTATAACTTTGTAATGTGTGTTATTCTGTGAATAATTTCTTAGCGCCGCACTACCCCTTTAACGATCCAGCCCATGTTCAGTATTCACACAGCTGACAAATAGGAGACAATCTGCCTGGGGCATTCCTAATAATGAGGAGGGTGGGGAGGAGGGACAGAGAAGTTGTGCCAGCGTAATGCATACACAATCTAAGCCCCGGCCGTTGGGCACAGGGCTGCCAGTTTAAAAAAATTTTTTTGCATCACCTGCCAAATGGACCTCAGGACAGATCTTGGATTAAAAGCATCTATCCGAAGGCACAAGCGGTTTGGGGGGATCAGATTGTGGGTACAGAGTCGCTTTAAGCACTACTTTACTGACACAGCTGCAATGCAGTAGCATAGTGCTTTAGGGTACAAACACACACACCGTATACGCAGCAGATCTGCAGCAGATTTGATGGTGCAGATTTGATGCTGTGTTCAGTTATTTAGATCTAATCTGCTGCGTATCTGCTGCGTATTTGCTGCGTATCACAGCAGTAAATACGCTGCGTATACGGTGTGTGGGTTTGTACCCTCAGGGTGTGTTTACACATACAGGATCTGCAGCAGACTTGATGCTGTGTTAACTTATTTAGTTACATTGATATTTGCACCATCAAATCTGCTGCGGATCCTGCAAGTGTGAACGCAACCTTTGGGTAGCTTCTATTTGGGAGGGGGGGGGGAGGACAAGGCGCAAAACGCTCATCCTGTTGCTATTTTGCAAAACTCCAAAATGCCCTGAAAAATGGCCAAGTCAAAAACACCATGTGGGTATAGCATTTCATATTAGCCTATGCTAACAACTTGAGCTACAAAATACACCATGCAGCAGCACTCCTAGGGCCCTATTACACCAACAGATTATCTGACAGATTTCTTTAAACCAAAGCCAGGCATGGATTTGAAAAGAGAAATCTCAGTGTTTCCTTTATTACCTGTTCTCTGTTTATAGTCCATTCCTTGTTTGGGCTCAAAATACAGGGTGAGGAATTACAGTGTGCATTATGGAATGATACATATATCCATATATTGCAGATACAAGATTAAATCACTGTCATCAGGCTTTGATCTTATGCCATGTTTAAAGGAGTAGTGCGGCGGTAAACAGTTATTCACAGAATAACACACATTACAAAGTTATACAACTTTGTAATGTATGTTATGTCTGTGAATGGCCCCCTTCCCCGTGTCCCCCCCCCCCCCCACCCGTGTACCCGGAAGTGTGGTGCGCTTGCATACCTGTCACGTGCCGACTCGTCTCTGATCTTCAGTCAGCGATGTCGTCTTCGGACGGCCGGGCCGAATCCCTCCGAGCGTCCTGAGTGCCGGCCGCCCTCTTCAGCGTCATTAGATGCTCCGCCGCGATTGGCTGAGCACAGTTTGGCTCAGCCAATCGCGGCTGAGCAGCTGATGACGCGGCCACGTCATCGGCTGCTCAGCCGCGATTGGCTGAGCACAGTTATGCTCAGCCAATCGCGGCAGAGGGCGGCCGGCATTAAGGACGGACGGAGGGATTCGGCCGAAGACGACATCGCTGACTGAAGATCGGAGACGAGTCGGCACGTGACAGGTATGTATAGCGCACCACACTTCCGGGTACACGGGTGGGGGGGGTGGGACACGGGGAAGGGGGCCATTCACAGACATAACATACATTACAAAGTTGTATAACTTTGTAATGTGTGTTATTCTGTGAATAATTGTTTACCGCCGCACTACCCCTTTAACAAATGTGGACATATAGTTAACCCCTTAATGCTGCAGTAATTTTTAATTTTTGGGTTTTTGCGCTCTTCTTGTTACCTTTGAAAAGCCATTACTTTTTTTTTTTTTTATGGTAATTTAATAGTTGGGCAATTCCCCATGCAAGAGCACCAAATATGCTTACTGTATTTATTTTTATTTTTTTCACCACTTTTATAGTCCCCCTTGAAACTTGCTGCATTGAACCACTATCTAAGGATCCGATTGCTTCGGCCTGCTGTGTGGCCGAGTCAGGCAGCCCTCAGTGTTGGCTAAAAGGAGTGGCTCCCAGCTGCTGAGAGCTAGAGTCCTTGGTCCTGTCCATACACCTTGAAAGGGGTTATCCAGTGCTACAAAAACATGGCCACTTTCCTCCAGAGACAGCACCACTCTCCTCTTTCCAAATCCATCCTTGGCTTTGGCTTCAAAAATCTGTCATAGATCTGTGTAAAGGTACTGTTACAGTTGCAGGATTATGTGTTAAAGGAGTTATCCAGCTAAAAGTTCTTTCTTGCAAATCAACTGGTTTCTGAAAGTTATTTAGGTTTGTGATTTACTTCTATTTATTTAAAAAAAAATCTCAAGTCTTTCAGTACTTTTAGCTGCTGTATGTCTTGCAGGAAGTGGTGTATTTTTTTCAGCCTGACACAGTGCTCTCTGCTTCCACCTCTGTCTGTAAGGAACTGTCCAAAACAGTAGCAAATCTCCTCTTCTGCTTTAGACAGTTCCTTTCATGGACAGAACTGGCAGCAGAAAGCACCGTGTCAGACTGGAAAGAATACACCACCTCCTGCAGGACAGCTGATAAGTACTAGAAGACTAGAGATTTTAAAATATAAATAAATTATTAATCTATACAACTTTCTGACATCAGTTTGTTACAAAAAAAAATTAAAATTGTTGGAGTACCGCTTTAAGGGGTTAATGTAGTAACATGTGATGCTAGCTTGACAAAGCTCAATCAACTGCGTGGCTGGGCTACATAAATGTATCGGGAATGTATTGCAGTATCGTTTATGCAACCATTCAAATACATTGTTATTGGCCGCACATCTCCTGTTTAGTCATGATGATTTTTATAGCTGTACAACAGTTTAAATCAGCCGACGAATGGGTGTTTGCTCGCTCATTGGCTGATCGCTGGTTCTTTTACAGAGACCGAATATCAGGTGAATGAGCGTTCTTAGGAACACTCAATAACAATAATTGGCCCATGTAATAGGGCCTTTACAGTTCTATATGTATTGTTCTGCCTGTCAGCAAGAAAGGCCAAGGTATAATTAATCAATGTACCAGGAAGAATAAAAGCTTTATTATTTGTCTTTATTTCACATCAACTATCCTGTACAATGCTAAGTGGTACATGAAAATGGGTGGAAGTGAAAAGAGAACAGATCTATTAAAGTTGCACTAGTTACTAGACATACAGTGGGACCAGAGAAAAGCACATCTAAGCATTGCTATAGTCCCTATAACCCTGTTTAACATTGTTACATTTTTTTTCTCACCCAATGAGGGTCATGGGCATCACGGTCTCATGCGTGTTTGTGGCCATGGACACCGTATTTCCGCCTGCAGAGTGGAATTCACCGCTGATCCGGCCATGATGACAGGTACACTTTAACCCCTTAATTGCCTTAACCCCTTTAAATTTCAGAAGGATTTCATGTTTATGCAGTTTGCCAATGTTACGACTGGAGTCGTGGATCTGTTGTACCACCGCTAGCGATGGTGAAGACGCACCAGGGAGCAGAGTCTAAGGGGTTGCTGGTCTTCACCAGTGCCCACCGCAAGGTGGGATGGACTTGCTGCCCCTGGCTTGCAGCGACAGGCAAGGTGCATCTGGAGACACGTAGGCAGGCAGAGAGGGACACAGAAAGACTCACGGCTGGAACCACAAGCAGCAGGACTCACGGTTGGAAGCACAGGTGGCTAGAACCACAGGCAGGCTTTAAAGGGGAACTCCAGATAAGAAACACTTGTTTTCTATTAAAAGTACATTAAAAGTTATATAGATGTGTCTATACAATGTATTACTGTATCTGAGCGGTTCTGTCACACTGGTAGCTGATAGAAACCCAGGAAGTGAAAAAAAAATGCCCCCTGTGCCAATTCACATTGTCTCCTGCTCCTATCCCCCCCTAGGAGACAAATATTCCATGCCTCTGTCTCACATTGTGTGTGTTTGCTGATGATGCATACAAGAGGCAGGGCGTGATGTCACAGGAGGCTTGGCTGGATAACCCATTCCCCTGACTGTTTCACCATCTCTGACCGACCAGAAGCAGGTGCAGCACTAATTTTACTGATTGTAATGGGTGGGGGCTGTGATGATCACATGAGGGAAAGCATTGCATTCTGGGAAATGCCAAACCAGGAAGAACAGAAACACAAAAAAGAGCAAAACTCCCCCAAACAAATGGATTTTTGGTAGTTTCAAAACTGGGATAGATAAGTTAGTAATGTGTTATGCTTCTGCAGAAGTTTCTTTTTTTTTTTAACCTCTACCTACAGTTCCCCTTTAACACTAGGGTCAGGGCAGGAATTTATAGGGAGGTGTTTGTCCACAAAACCAATTAGGACCGCACTGTCTCTTTAAATCACAGAGAACCGAAGTGGTGCACCATAGAAGGCGGGGACACACTGGGCAGGGTACGGAGTGGTAAGGCGCTCATAGGACCGAAGAGGCGTCAACGGGTTAGGGTTAGGGCTGACCCTGACGCTTGGGCTCCAGCGGCTAACCCTGACGCTTGGGCTCCAGCAGCTGCCGGTACAGAGGAGCCATTCTGCATGTGGTGATACCAAAGACATTTATTATTTTAAAAATAGGAATAGGGTGTTAATTAACCCTTTGATGACCAGGCCAATTTTAGTTTTTTGCTCTATTTTAATCCTTATATCGCTTTTATTTTTTGGTCTATGGGGCTGCGTGAGGTGTCATTTTTAGGGCCATGATCTGTTCCTTCTATCTGTACCTTGCTTGCATATATGTGACTTTTTGATCACTTTTTAGTACACCTTTTCTGGATTTGATGTGACTAAAAATGGTCAATTTTGCACTTTGGTGGGTTTTTGTGCTTACGCTGTTTACCGTGCACGATCAGGAATGTGATAATTTAAGTTTAGGTGATTAAGCATGTGGCGATAACAAACAAGTTTTTATTTATTTATAAAATGGGAAAAGGGGGGTGGTTTAAACTTTTAATAGGGGAGGGGGATTTTTTTTAATTATTTATAATAATGGGGACTTCTATTATAACTACACTGATCCCTGATATGGATCTATGCAGTACATATGTACTGCATAGAGCTCTGAGATCAGTTATGCATTGCTCTGGACTGACGGAGCTCAGAGCAATGGATTGCCAAGCCGGGATCAGTACCTTTATGGTGCAGAACCCCCGGCCCAGCAACAAGCAGGGATCGCATCGCAGGGGGGTGATCCCGCCACTAGCCCTAGGAAACAGGCCATTTAAATGCAGCTGTCAGTTTTGATAGCTGCATTTGAATGGCTAATTAGCAGGCCATGGAACCGCGCAGTTCAGAGAGGGGTCACAGCGTGACCCCCCTATCCACCCCAGGACATACGAGTACATCCTGGGTCGTCAAGGGGTTAAGCTTTTATTGTAGGAAGGATATACTGTAATATATATATATATAATTATTATTTTTTACACATTTCTGCAGTAACCATGATTGCTCATAGAGATCAATGTAAACCTATGTACTTCATTGATCCATCATATCAGGGCTTGATGGCTTCAGCCTACTGGAGACAAGCTGAAATAATCGCTGATGTCAGGCAGCCCAGGAAGGTACTGGGCTGCACAGACATATAACCAGCTCCCCATGATCTTGATGAAGGGAGGATACCTGGACCACTGAACTCCAATGCAGATATGATAAGGCCATTTAAATGTCACTGAAAGTGGCACTTAAATGGTTAAATAGTCGTCAAAGGTGATCCTTCTGTGCCTGCTATTAGCGTTGATATCAAAAGGGCTTGTGGCTTGAGCTCTCACTATATCCACTTTCTGTATGTCATGGTTACTTAAGGGGTTGTCAATGCTTAGAAAAAACATGCACTTTCTTCCAGAAATAGCACCACTCTTGCACTCTTGTCATTAGTTTATGTGTGGTATTGCATCTCAATTCCACTAAAATATATGCAGCTGACTTGTAATACCACACACAACCAAGTACAAAAGTGGCATTTTTTTTTTTTTTTTTTTTTTTGCAAGAAAGTATCTGTGCTTTTTGTAATCCTGGATAATACTTGGGGAGGCTTCCATCTAAGGTAAATGCCAGGAAATATTTCTAATAGAGATGAGCGAACTGGGTTCGGGTTCATATCCATCCGAACCCGAACGTTCGGCATTTGATTGGCTGGGGCTTGGATAAAGCTCTACGGTTGTCTGGAAAACATGGATACAGCCAATGACTATATCCATGATTTCCACATAGCCTTAGGGCTTTATCCAAGTTCAGCAGCCACCGCTAATCAAATGCCGAAAGTTCGGGTTCGGATCGACTCGAGCATGCTCGAGGTTCGCTCATCTCTAATTTCTAACATGCAGTATACTTTCAATGGAAACAAAAAACTAGGTTGTGAACAGAGCCCAGCTTATTAAGACCAGGTTTACACACAAACACACTGAGGTTCATGTTTATGACACTTTCATTTGTACATTGCACTTTTTCTAGCATTTTCTAGCTTTTAAACCATGGCATGCTATAAGTGTGAAGTTTTATCCCCAAAGATTTTATGGAACGGTTTGCATCACTTGTTACAAATTCCGAAATGTCCCCATTTTCACATGCAGTACTACAGAGTACGGTAGTTTTCAACTGAAACAATTGCAGAAAAATTCAAATAACTAAGTACTGACCCAAAAAAGCTTCTTTCCAAAATGGCAAATGCAACTTTGTGACAAGAAAGAAATAACAGAAGGTCAATGGGTTTTCTTTGTAATATTTTATTTGAAAACTCCAAAAAAAAAGTCTTTGAGATTTGCATAGAAATGTTGCTAAATGTTGAAAGTAAACTATTTTTAGAAATGGTACCAAAAGTATTTCCATTCAGCATTATCAAGAACACAGATCCCTGGAGACTCAGAGAACAACGTACACATTATGGGGAAATTTACTAAAATCAGCTTTTCAGACACCAATCTGAAGTGACCTCATGCTAGAGTGCCAAATGCATTAAGAGGTGCATGCTGTCCATGTGCCCTGGAACTAAAACCTACACCAGCTATCAGCTGACGAAGATTTCAGCTATAATTTATGATAATGTCTAGCATAAATAATAGTAAATCTGTCAGTCTGAATGAGGTCCTGCCCCTCCCTCTAAGGCCGGGCTCATACTTTTTATTTGTTTTTGAAAACAACGGATGGAAAAACTGTTGCATTTGTGTGCATCTGTTTTTCAAATGATTTCCATAAAAAAGAAAAAACGATCAAAATGCATCCTTTTGTAACGTATATAAAAATGTGGTCGACCATGTTTTTGTCTACCTTAAAAAAAAAACATGCGTTTTGGTCTTTTTTTTTTTTTTAATAAAGGAAGTCTATGGAAAAGGATGCACACAAATGCATCTCTTTGTGAACCCAGCTTTAGCCCCACCCAACATTTTAGAAAGTAGCAACTTGTATAATTTTATAATTTTTCAAAAATGAGGCTAGCAAAATTTTTTATCAATTTTGTTTTCTGGTGTGCATGATTTGCTAAATTCCCCCATTGTGTATTATAACATGCTGGAAACATTTCATTCTACAACCTGGTGTTGTTTAAAGGGGTTCTCTTGGCAAAATGGACTGATGAGATATCCACAGGATAGGTTTATCACTCACAGGGATGGAGATATTACCGTGGAAAGCCCGGCGCGCGCTGCTGAGATGAGTCTGACGCTCATAGAGAATGAATGGAGCAGTCATTCTCTATGGGCGTTGGACTCATCTCAGCAGCGCCGGACTCGCCTCAGCAGCGGGCGTGCCGGGCTTCCCACGGTGATATCTCCGTCCCGGGATCGGCTGAAGAAGCGGGACTTTGGGAACGAGGTGAGTATAAGGGGCTCTAGCGGGGGCTCGGCCGGGCTCTGACCCAGCACTGGTGGCTCCTACACTTTTTATAAATGACCCCAAATCTCTATTTCGTATCACTTTAATGTCTTAGCAACAGACATGCTGCTGGATAGATTTAACTAATTGTATAAACATATCTAAAATAAGGCAAACATCTGTGACGATATAAAAAAGTCCTATAAATGGAAGATTTCCCTGCCCTCTATGACAGCAGTAAATAAGCATGTATTGATGAAGGTATTTGGTATTCAAGATTGTACCTTCTAATGCTATGCAATCATTTTTCTGATTACTTATAGCTCCAAACAACGCTGTCAAATCAAAGACTAAAAGCAGATTGGTCTGGCACAATTGGCAGAAGTGCTGCATGTTGTGTATGCGGCCACAAATCAATCACACAGCTCGAGTGATTTTTACTGGAACAGAAAATGCTTATTAACGCCAGGCATGTATGTGAACAGTCTGTATATAAAAATAACATGAACACCGGCAGCTCAGGACAAGTGTATTGTTATACAGCCGCTGGAAGGGTTTATGTATTGCTGGTATTTATAATAACAATTCATAGTGTTCTATGGCCTTCTAATAAATAAAGCACCACCATCATCTTTTACTGCAAATCTGTACAGATTTTTTCTGTGTTATGTACCCCAAAGGAGGAATAGTACATGTGCTGCTTCTAAGAATTATAATTTCTATCTATCTAAAGGAAAAGAATATTAAATGCAGCTCCTGGCCCCAGCCTTGAAGAATCACTCCCATGCTTGTTGGTATGTATATATATATATTATATATATATTATATTATATTATACAGCTCCTGCTACACACTTAGAATGGGTTTGACCACAGTGTCCCTGATTGTATATTATAGGCTCTTATCTTATTCAGAGATATATGGAGATGAGGATAATAGCACTGTCCTCCCAGCAGGCACACATGCACTGATTGCCCAGATGTTTATTCATCATGGGATTGATAGCAGGTTTGAAAGGGATAGGATGCAGTTTAAAAATTAAAGGGGTTATCCAGTGCTACAAAAACATGGCCACTTTCTTCCAGAGACAACGTGACTCTTGTCTCCAGTTCAGGTGGGGTTTGTAATTAAGCTCTATTCACTTAAATGGAACCAAGTAACCAAACTCCACCCAAACTGGAGACAAGAGTCTCTGGAAGAAAGTGGGCATATTTTTGTAGCACTGGATAACCCCTTTAAGATAATGGCTGATCAGAGGGCACATGACATAATATTGAAGTGCACAGATCCAGCAATGTTTGTCAATCCGATGAAACGGATGACACTGCAACAATAGTGATAGAAAAAAAAAATAATAATAATCCAGGAGTTTTCCCTTTAAGAACAGACAACAGGCTATTCCTCTCTTATATGGTACAATATTACTCAATACAATACAAATCAGTATCAGTCTCTTTCAAAGAAAACACCATTAGGTGTATAGCCACAAGTTTTTGAATACTATATTATTAGATAAACTGTCATTGTTTAAAAAAGTAAAAATTCTGACCTATCCTGCAAAGAAACACCCCAAAGTCTTTCTCAATGCACAGCATACCTATAGTTAAAACAAACAAACAATCACACTATAGGCTGGTGGAGAGGTATATTTGATTTCAAGCAGCCAGAAAACTGCATATTTAGGGTGCCCTCACACATCCTTTTTGTGTGGCGTTTTTTTTTTTGTTTTTTTGCCTCCAAAAAAATACCAGAAAAATTGTGTTTTTTCTGGCATTTTTGACTGTGTAAATGATCTCTTTTGTGGTTTAGATTTTTTTGTGTGTTAAACTTTTTTTTTCTTCTGCCACCACATGACCTAGTTGCTGGACCACAAAAGGTGACAAAAACGCAAGAAAAAAAAAAAAAACCCAAAAAGGCCATATGCATACCTGAACAACCCCATTGAAGTCTATGGTAGAAAACATGCCACACCCTCAGCATGCTGCGTTTTGGAAAAACTGCCACACAGCCTCAAAAGCACCAGAAGGGAGAAAAACGCCATATGTGTAAGGCATATCATAAACTTCCATTAACCTCAAGCTAACATCTGGCCACTGGCATTTTTATTGCTGTTTTTCTAAGTTTTAAGGCAATGTGAAGCCAGCCTTAGGGTATTTTTTCATCTTTTGCATGATCTATATAATTAGATTCCATGATCCCTTATTTATACACTCTCCCTCTCCTCTAATTATTTTTAGTCTCTCTAAAACACAAAAAAAGAGAGAGAGAAAAAATCTGTGAACATACCCTTAAAACTTAGCTTAAGACTAGACTAAGCATGCATGTGCCAACTACATTATTCTGTTCCTTTGGCCAACTGTTGGTTGCCTTACTTTTGGGTCTGGTTGTACAGGCATGATGGAAATTGTAGATTTGCAACATCTGGAGGGATGCAAGTTTGATATCCCTGCTTTAGGGTAGCTTCACATGTACCGGATTTGCAGCGCATTTCATGCTGCAAGTTTCAGTGAAATCCTCTGCGAATCCTGGTAGTGTGAAGTTCAATGGGGTTTTCATTCAGTTGCGGATATGTAACTCAGCCGCTTTAACCCCCCACCACCCGGAGCATACATTACCTTCTCCGCAGCTGCATGTTAGGCATGGAACGCTGCAGCCTCACGCATTAAAAACTCATCGTTAAAAAGACTACAGTAGTGAGTGTCGGGATTTCTTCATTATTGCTACATTGTTACTACGTGCACCGCACCACAGATGTAACCGGAGTGCCGGTTCTTTTGGAACTTGCATGTGAGGCTCCCGTCGCTCCCCATCAGCCAATAAGTGCACGGCAGCACTGATTGGCTGAGCGTGACCGACGGGCGCCTCACATGCAGCCGTGGCACCAAGCAGGTAATGTATGCTGTGGGCTGCGCGGGGTTAAAGGGGCCGGGTTACATACTCTCAGCGCAATGAAAATTCCGCTTTGGGTATGTAACCCCATTGAACGTCACACTTACAGGATTCGTAGCAGATTTTACTTCAAACTCGCAGTGTGAAATCCACAGCGAATCCTTAGACCAATATCTTGCACCACAATTTTGCCAAAATTTAGTACATTTTAACCCATGCCCTCTTTTTCAATCATACAGTCTGCTCACCTGGTGGAGCTCCATCATCATAGGCACAACTTTTGCATAGAATGGAAAAATATAGGCTCCCATTGTCCTACAAAGCAAGTTGTAGATGAAAGTCAATAGATCTGATGGTGCGTTTACACAGAGAGATTTATCTGACAGATTTTTTAAGCCAAAACCAGGAACAGACTATAAACAGAGAACAGGTCATAATGGAAAGATTTCTCCTCTTCTCAAATCCATTCCTGGCCTTGGCTTAACCCTTTCACGACCTGGGATCATTGATGCCTCAATGCCCAGGTCGTGGTTTTACAACAGCTTATGGGATCATAAAGATCCCATAAGCTGATGTCCCCTAGCTCTGCCGCCTCTCCGATGTCCCCTGCCGCTGTTACTATCTTATAACAGAGGCAGGGGAGAGAGGGGAGGCGGCAGAGCTGACAGGCGCACGTTCTGTCCTCCCTCCTGTCCCCCGCTGGCCTCCGTAGACAGAAACCGGAAGCCTGAAGCTTCCGGTTTCTATGACTACCATCGGGGCTCTGCGATCAGATCACAGAGCCCCGATGGACACCGGAGAGACAGTTCTCCCTCAGTAGAGGGAGAATTGTCTCTCCGGAGCCCTATAGATACTGCGGTCGTGCTGAGAGCCGGGCTCCGGTGCTGAGAGTTCCGGCAGGTCCCCAGCTATCACTGATAGCCGGGACCCGCCGCGGATGACACAGGTGCAGCCCCTACGCATGTGTCATCCTTAGCAGTAAATTCACATCGCTGCAGCACCCGGCATAGGCTGCAGCGACGTGAATTTACTGTGCAGCGGCGGGAGGGGGTTAAAAAATTTGTCAGATAAATCTCTTTGTGTAAACGCACCATAAGGCCCAAAAAAGAGCTGTTTGGGAAGTTCTGCCATGGTATCAATGTGCAATGTGCTACTGCTCTTTTTGCACTGTAAAACTATTGATTTTCATCTACAACAGGGGATTTATACCAGTTTTGGTATAGGGTAAACCAGATTTCTGTTGGTTTTAGCTTGGTAATTCTTCCCCGATGTAAACTGACCCAGTTTTCAGACATACTTGATAGCCTGCGGATAAAGAAAGAGGATGAGGTAACTAAAGACTACTATAAAGTGAGCAAGATGCTACTTCCCCCTGAAAGTTAAAAATAAATGTACTACTGATTTATGAAAACAGAAAAATAAAGCTCACTACTTTATGTATTTTTACTAGAAAAGGGGCAAGTTGGTATGTCAACCCCCCCAAAACCTGGGATTGTTGATAGAAGTAAACAATACTAAGGAGGTTGGCACCAGATAAAAGCAAACACCACACATTTCCTTAACAGTTTTAGAAACCTAAATTACATATGATTTAAAGTATATACTGTAGATAAGTAATCCCTAAATAATGGCTGAATTCACAAGGATGGAGAAACCAATAAAATCAGTAGCCCAAATGTGTATGATGGAACAAACGATTACTAAAAAAACACAACACATATATGGCATAGAAGAATTATTCCTCAATATAAAATTGTAAATAAGTATCTATGGAGCAGAACACAGACTTACACTGGGGTGTCTGGTGCATACTGTATAAACTGAATACCTCCCCTTGTTCCTGATAAAAGCTACAATCACTGGAATGATTTTTTGAGTTATTTTCAAACTTATAATTTAGTGCAAAAAGACAAATTATACATTGCTGCTGCCTATTTATCAAAAATCTCTCGTTCCCAGAAATGAATTCACAGTTTATGTAATAAATGTATATAGAAAATATTCACATGCAATGAAGACAAAAAAAAACCAGTAACCAGTGCAATGGCTACTTCTGTAGGTCTACACTTTCTATAGGATGTGCTGTGGTGCAGTCACTTTAAGGTGACTTACAGTACAGTAGAGTAATGACAGCAGAAGGAAAATGGTGTGATTAAAAGGCATTCAATTCAGCGTTATTCTGCCCCGCCTACTGCCAAGTGGCAATTAAAAAAACACAGCATGTCGTATTTGAGAGCAGTGCTAAGCTGAGATGTGTACAAGATCCCTGTTGGTTTGCTCGCAGTTTGCATCCTGTTCTACAAGGTAGATTATCAAAAGAACCTAATGGAACAGCATATTTAACGCACGCAGTGTCATTGTCATTCTACCAGCTGAAGCACATACAGAATTCCAAGATTGTCAATGGTTACAAAAGTTCTAAAAGAAGAACATGGATATATTGACTTCAAGTTTGTGCCATTTGTGTAGAAAGTCTGTTTGCAGGTGCCAGTGTCCACATCCCACCACTGTGGAAAAAAAAAGAATAAAAAGACTGTAAGTAAAAGCTTTCCATCCGCTTTGTTGATACAATATTGCCTACTACAGCAATACAGAAATACAACAGATAAAGAGTGGCGTCTTTGCTGTATCATCCATCATTACCTGTAGACCTCAAAGAAATACAGTATTTTCCTGCTTATAAGACTACTTTTTAACCCAACAATACACAGCATATCGCTGAGCTGAGGGAGACCAGCGACAAAAAAAATCAAATGGAGTGTTCACTGAAGAGTCTCCACTGATGCATTGCCCCCTATAAATATGCAAAAGAAGGGTCCGTGGAGTCTCAGTTACGAGTCTCAAAACACGGGAATAGCCAGATATCCCTCCAGGGGAGGGAAGCCTATTGCCAAGGGGGTGCCTCCCAGTGGGAAGATCACCAAACCACCCTGATACGTAGCCCCTTAAGTCCCACTCGGTTGCGAGTATTGGAACATAAATAGGGAAATACCAGGGTGGCCCCTTTTACGTCAAAGTCTAACTCTGTGGCGAGTATTGCGACATGACAAGGCTTTACCAAGGCAGGCATCCATCCACAGACGATCGTTTCGGGGTAGTTGCCCCTCGTCAGTGTGGAGTAGGATTCTGGCTAACAGGGGCAATGAAAAACAGACCAACAAAACACAGCATTTGCTGAGCTCAGGGAGACCAGCGACAGAAAAATCAAATGGAGTACTCACTGGAGAGTCTCCACTGATGCATTGCCCCCTATAAATTTAAATATGCAAAAGAAGGGTTCGTGGAGTCTTAGTTACGAGTCTCAAAACACGGGAATAGCCAGATATCCCTCCAGGGGAGGGAAGCCTATTGCCAAGGGGGTGCCTCCCAGTGGGGAGATCACCAAACCACCCTAATACGTAGCCCCTTAAGTCCCACTCGGTTGCGAGTATTGGAACATTAATAGGGACTACGTATCGAGGTGGTTTGGTGATCTCCCCACTGGGAGGCACCCCCTTGGCAATAGGCTTCCCTCCCCTGGAGGGATATCTGGCTATTCCCGTGTTTTGAGACTCGTAACTGAGACTCCACGGACCCTTCTTTTGCATAATTTTTAACCCAGGAAAATCTCCTCAAAAGCCCTATGTGCCGGGTTTCATCTTTATAGGGCGGGTGTTGAAAAAATTTGGAACTGGACTGGAGAATCTGTGGTTGCCGCATATGGTGGGAGGAACTAAAAAAAAAAATTGGTCTGATTCAATGGATCAAATCTGCGTCAAGACTCTGTGATGCAAATTTTAGAAATGCAAGAGGAAAGATGCACAGCATTACAGGGGTACTCTGGGAAAGCTTACTTTGAACGGAGTTCAGCCGCCAGAAGTCTGACGTCACAGTACGAAGTCTGACGTCACAGTGCGTTTCAGCGCTTCCATTCGGTGCCGTGATGTCAGCTGCAGAGGGTGACCCTTGCTTTAGGCTGTACTGCGTTCCTTTTCAGACACAACGTACAACACAGCACTGTGTCTGAAGAGGAGGGTGGCTAAGCTCCGTTCAAAGTAAGCTTGCCCGGAGTACCCCTTTAGGGTACCTTCACACCTAGCGACTCACAGCGTAAATTACGCTGCGAGTCGGGTAGGTCCTGGCAGATCACTTTCACTACTGAACGACCGCTGCGTGTATGTAATTCTGCCGGCCCCTTAACCCCTTCAGCTGCCACCCGGCTCCTGCTCCGCTCCCGCTCTGTATACATTTCCTCTCCTCGCTGCATGGGTCTTGGCATACTGCTCTCCCGCCCAGCCAATCAGTGTGTTGCCCTGCCGCAGCCACTGATTGGCCGGGGGCGGGAGAGCAGTACGCCGGGACCCGTACAGCGAGGAGAGGTAATGTATACAGCAGAGTGGGAGCGGGAGCCGGGCGGGAGCTAAAAGGGTTAAGCGGCCGGCAGAATTACAGACTCGAAGCGTCGCTAGGTGTGAAGGCACCCTTAACTACAGCATGCACACGCACTAAAAACAATAATATACATATGTGCAAAGAATATGTAGTGTAAATATTTTTCATGAGTAGAGATGAGTGCAACGCTCATCTAAACAAAGCTAAGTGCTTAATTTAATCAGTGATCCGCTCATCAAGCTTCCAGCCTTTCAGCGCTGCTCTGCTCCCTGCTGCTCCACCCTAGGTGTCGGGGATAAGCTGGATCCAATCCTAGGAAACTGTGAGAAGTTTCCCAGGATTGGATCCCGCATTTCCCAGCATCCTGGGAGGAGTGGCAGGGAGCAGAGCAGCTCTGAAAGGCTGGCAGCTTGATGAGCGGAGCACTGATCAAACGAAGCACTTCGCTTTGTTCAAATGAACAATTCGCTTATCTCTATTTATGAGGCCAAAGGACACAACACCCCAAGGAGATGCATTATTTCACTTTTTAATACTTAAGTGTATAATGATGATTTTTCAATTCCCTTTGTTTCAGTTTAAGATCTCTGCTGCGGTCACTCAGTTGTAACCCCGGTTTACTTCCACAAGATGAAAGTAATGTGATGGACACACAGGATGGCTCTTTCCTGTTCCAGCTCTGATTTCTGTACTGTCCATCACATGACCAGGACAGATTTTCATCCCCTAAAAAAATACTACAAAAGGCTCCTACTTAATGATTGGAAGCTGAGATTATGAAACTACAAAGCAAAGTATTTAAACAGAAAATATATAGCAACATTCTAGCTTTTTAATATGCAATGCAAGATCTTTTTTCATTAAAAGCATACTGCTCCTTTAATGTGTGAAAGGACATGTGTTGCAAGCTATTTCTTGGCCCCCATAAAAGGCTCCTTTAGAGGCTGTTGAGTGGGCACAGTTGGTCCAGAATTAATAGTGCATCTATAATGTGCCATAATGTAAAGGAGATTGTTCAGTGATAGATTTCCTTTAAGGATGACAGAACTCAAGTGCTTTCCCTACTAGTATTTATTCAGTTCACAAGAATTCCAGCTGCTAGAAGAAAAGCTGCATTTAAAGCATTTATTTTTATATTCCAGCATTTGATCTCAGTTTGGAATAGGTAACTACACCTGAAGGACATAATCCCCTTTATAATCTATTTCAAAGTAGATTATTTGTTCAGTCGCTTTATATTTGAGTAATAAAAAGGAATCAGTGGGCACCAATCTCTAGCAAGCTTACTTTCACATTGGCTCCAGAGGTTACTAATAGTTTACTGTCATGTGAAAAGTGAATATCTGTCACCCAGCCATCCACTTTATTCGCAGAAGCCTCGTGGCATTGTCTGAGACATTCTCCACTCTGCACACTCCAAATCTGCCACAGAGAGAAAAGAGGTATTAGTAACACGTCTGGAAAACAGAATGATTGAAAATACAGGTATTCCAATTCTATACCAGATTTCATGCAAACACATGCATGGGCTATAACAGGGGTCCCAAACTCGCGGCCCGCGGGCCAACTGTGGCCCTCGGGATGCTAGTTTACGGCCACCACCTCAATGGTAGCTTTCCTGTAAGTGCGGCCCTCATCAGCTGCTCAGCCGCGATTCGCTGAGCTTAACTTTATGCTCAGCCAATCGCGGCTGAGCAGCTGATGACGCGGCAGAGGGGGGCCGGCATCAGGGACGGCTGCAGCTGTTCGGCCAGCCTCGGAGAGGTGGGCAGTGGCAGCGGTGGTGGTAGGGGAGGTAAGCGGTGCAGGGGCCTACAGCCGCCTAGCAGAGCAGCCGCCCCCTAGCGTCCCTGCCGCACATGCAGCTCCCCGGTCTCTGGAGGAGGAGGCCGCGGGGACTGCAAGGTGATCGCATCGCTGCAAGTCCTGGGGCTGTTCAGCAGGACCGGGGGATGCAGTGCAGACCCCCGATCCTGCTTTACAGTCCCAGAACTTGCAGCGATGCGATCACCTCACCCTGCAGTCCCCACGGCCTTGAGAGGAGAGGGCCGGTGCCGGGGGTGAGAGAAGGAGGGGTGTGTGCCCAGCTCCCCCCAGTCCCCTCTCAGTGACCCCAGCTCCCCCCAGTCCCCTGTGTCACCCCCCAGTCCCCTCTCAGAGACTCCCAGTCCCTTGTGTCACCCCCAGTACCCCGTGTCACCCCCAGTCCCCTCTCAGAGACCCCCAGTCCCCTGTGTCACCCCCTGCTCCCCCCAGTCCCCTGTGTCACCCCCTGAACCCCCCAGTCCCCTCTCAGAGACCCCCAGTCCCCTTTGTCACCCCCAGTCCCCTGTGTCTCCCCCCAGTCCCCTGTGTCACCCCCAGCTCCCCTCTGTCACCCCCTGCTTCCCCTAGTCCCCTGTCACCCCCCTGCTCCCCCCAATCCCCTGTGTCACCCCCCTGCTCCCCCCAGTCCCCTGTGAACCCCCAGCTCCCCTCTGTCACCCCTGCTCCCCCAGTCCCCTCTCAGAGACCCCCAGTCCCCTCTCAGAGACCTCTAATCCCGTGTCACCCCCTGCTCCCCCCAGTCCCCTGTGTCACCCCCCTGCTCCCCCGAGTCCCCTGTGTCACCCTCTCCTCCCCTCAGTCCCCGGTGTCACCCCCCAGCTCCCCCCAGTCCCCTGTGTCACCCCCCAGTCCCCTTCTTGTGGAAAACCTGATGCGGCCCAGCCTCACCCAGACTCTACCTCCAGCGGCCCCCGGGTAAATTGAGTTTGAGACTTATGGGCTATAAGAAGACCTTTATCAAGACTGAAGCCACTCCAAGGTCTTGTGACTTTTTAGCTATGCATGATCATGAACATATGTTAAAATATTTTAAAAATTTCCCAAACATTTGGAAAAGGTTGTAGAAAGTATTGCACTCTTCTGCTGAATTCCTTTCTACTTCCTGTAGAAGGTATATAACTGTGTCATCACCTTATTACCACCGGCAAGGGTCCCCTACAAGTAGCTGGTCGGTCAATATAACTGCACCCAGGTGCCAGGTGAACTGCCTTATGGATAATGTACCCGCTATGCTCAGTGGCCCCATATACAAAGAGACTCTACACTTACGTACCATTATTTCACCATTGTCATCACCAGTTGCTAAATAGTGGTTATCAGATGAAAATTTGCAGCATCGCACACAACTCTGATGACCTTGCAGCTTGTGTAGAAGAGAGAATCCAGCAAAACTCCAGATCTGAAACATAATATTACTAATAATTGATACACCTATTAAGCCTACAAAATCTCTTCTTTTATTTAAAAGGCATATGCTAAAAAACTTCTACTTCCATGACCTAAACATAATGCTGCAGGGAAATCCACTGCAATGCTCTGTACTGTTATGGTCTATGGCTCTGCATTTTTGCAGCGGATTTTCATTCCACCGCGAGAATTTAGCTCCATTGTCTACTTAACTCATTATCTGCTGGGCTAATACAAGCTAATACATATCCTGTCATGCTCCCGTCAGATTCTCCAGCCAGAGAAACAGACGGGAGATCAGGCAGGTAATGTATTAACTTGTATAAGCCTGGCAGCTAATGGGTTAAGTAGGCAGGCCATGACAGTAGAGTATCGCAGTGGACTTCGTTGCAAAACTCACAGCGTAAAATCTGCTGGGATACTGTACTTGTGAAGCGTTCATAAAAGGGGAACTATCTGCAGGTATGTGTCTTACCTTCCTCCTTGGAACTGGTCTTGGTAATACAGATAACTTTTCGGGGCACTATAGGGGGCTATAAGCAGGTAAGATCCGTCTAACCTGCTCATAGTTCCCCTTTAAAAGGAATTATTTCACTGTTGGAGACCCGCAATACAAATCTTACCTGCTGATAGTTCTCCTTTAACAGAAGCTTGACACATACAGTATCTCAGCAGATTTTACGCTACAAAAATCCGCTGCGATACTCTGTACTGTCATGGCCTGCCTACTTAACCTATTAGCTGCCAGGCTTATACAAGTTAATACATTAACTGCCCCATTTGCTTCTCTGGCTGAAGAATCAGACAGGAGCACGACAGGTAATGTATTAGCTTGTATTAGCCCAGCAGCTAATAAGTTGAGCGGGCAGTGGGGCTAAATTCTTGCGGTGGAATGAAAATCTGCTGCGATAATGCAGAGCCATAGACCATAACAGTGCAGAGCATTGCAGTGGATTTCCCTGCAGAACTTGCAGCGTGAAATCAGCTGCGATACTGTACATGTGAAGCTACCCTTAAAACGAATAGTTTCTCTGTTGGAGACCCGCAAGTCACTAAGAAAGAAACCTACAAGCGATTTTGAACTATATGAACTATTAAAATCTATATAAACTGTTGAGTAGCTCTATAAAACAAACTTGTGTGTATATATATATATATATATATATATATATATATATATAGCATGTATCACCTATCTACAGGGTAAATAATAAATGTATGACTGCTGGGTTTCCAATCACTAGGACCCCCACCAATCAAGGGAACAGCAGTTCAAAAGTGCCCTTTGGAACAGTTGTGTATCTGCTGACCGCAACTCCATTTATTGTCTATTTGACTGACACCTATAGTTGAGCACAATCTTCATTAGTCCCATGCACAGTGAATGTAGCAGTGGTCACACAGGTAGGTGCACTTGAATGTGTTCTTGTGATCATCTTGCAATCACACATCTTTAAAGAGTCACTGTCGTATTTTTTATTTTTTTTGCAGAAATCAATAGTCCAGGCGATTTTAAGAAACTTTGTAATTGGGTTTATTAGCCAAATCTGCCATTATCTGCATGTAAAAAGCCTTTTCCCAGGTCCCCCCCTCCTTCCTCTTTTTCATCCACTCTGAAAAATCTAAAAATTGTGACTTGTTGCAGGAGACGTACCCTGTCTGCTCTAGGGAGAGGGGAGGGGGGAGGAGGAAGGAGGGAGTTAGCCGGCAGCAGAAAGCAGATAACAGAGGATTACAGGCACGGAGCTGGGTGACAGCTGTAATCTGAGCTCAGACAGGTCACTGGTGACTGTCACAGGAGATATCCCGTGAGGGATTTGTAGATTAACTCTTTGTTGTCCTGTTTTGGTCTTTTCTTTAGCTCTCTCCATAGGAGAACAATGAAGACAGGGGGGAGAGCTTCAAACAGCTTTTTCATGATAAAAATGCATTTTTCGGATAATAAACCCAATTACAAAGTTTCTTAAAATCGCCTGGACTATTGATTTCTGCAAAAAAAAATTTCACGACAGTGACACTTTAAGTGAAGGGCACACTATATGAACTAAGTGGTCTTTTTCTGACAACAATCTTCTATCTTTCTAAATGTTGTTAGTACAAAATCCCTTTAAAACATGAGCTTACTGTAACTCAGGCAATAAAAGAAACAGTAGTACAAGTGCTTTAACTCTGTTCATTATAATTAATGGCATACCAACCTTTACTCTAAAAATATGTACTATATTCTGTCCGTTAGCACTGTAAACACACTAAAACCATACTTTGTTATGTACCTTGGCACTGTTATCAGCTGAAGTAGATGCAAATTTCAGTGAGTCAGATGAAACATCACAAGAAAGGACAGCACCACTGTGACATTGAAATTCGTTTTCTTTGCATCCATTCTGAAGATCCCACACCTAAAACATTCCAAAATGGTTATAGATCAATCATCTACACATTAAACAAAATCACTTTACTTGCATGACATAGGCTAGTTCTAAAGGATAAGCACCGAACAGTCCTGGTAGCTAGACTGGAAATATTAGACCAAAAAATAATCAACTAAAGCACAGATAGGTCCCTAATAACTCTAAAACATAACTTTTATTCAAATGCTAAAAGCACAAATACCAAAACTCAAAACTCGTGCAAAAAAACACCTCCACCATATAAAACCAGGCATATATAGCCCCAAAAGGTATTGCATGCCACATGTATGTAAGTACACACTCTAAGGCTATGTTCACACTACGTAAGTCTCCGGACGTAGCGTTTACCGTGAATAAGCGGCCGGAGATTTACGTAGTTTGCATACAATGGAAAGTATACCATGTACGGCTGCACAGTTCACACTACGTACGAACTTACGCCCGGATCGTATACGGCGCCGTAAAAAATGAACCAGACCATTGTTTGAGGACGAAAATGCCGCAACTTACGTCCGTATCGTAACATGCGGTCCCGTACGTAGTGGCGATTTCTTCATTTTTCCACTTTTCTTTGCCGATCCAAAAGGTTCTGTGGGGTGTCCGGGGCTAGCCGAAGATTTCCAAGTAAAAGACCGGTGTCAGATTGCTACGTAGGGCGCTCGGGAAGCGTAAGTAGACTACGAGCGTAAGTTCGCGGTCCGTACGTAGCCGGCCGCAACTTGCGTAAATCCCCGGCCGGAGTTTAACGCGTATATGTCCGGCCGCGAAAATATGCGGCAGGACATATACGTAGTGTGAACATAGCCTTAATATGTGTGTACTTACATACATGTGGCATGCAATACCTTTTGGGGCTATATATGCCTGGTTTTATATGGTGGAGGTGTTTTTTTGCACGAGTTTTGAGTTTTGGTATTTGTGCTTTTAGCATTTAAATAAAAGTTATGTTTTAGAGTTATTAGGGACCTATCTGTGCTTTAGTTCTAAAGGATATTATAACCTCCATACTTACTATTTAATAAAGTACTGAAATGTAAGACTACTGCCTTCTGTCAGAAATGCTTCAAAGATGCACTGGAGTGATGAGGTGACTGGGAGGTGCATGCTCTCTAAGGGTGGGTTCACACTACGGAATTCTCGCGGATAAACTCAGCGGAATTCCGCAGTATGTCCTCGCGCACTTCCGCCGGCTCCATAGACACCATTCTATGGGCCGGCGTATTCCACTATCCGCCGAAAGAAGTGACATGTCACTTCTTTCGGCGGATAGCGGAATATGCCGGCCCATAGAATGGTGTCTATGGAGCCGGCGGAAAGGCGCGTGGCTGTGTGCACGGACATACTGCGGAATTCCACAGAGTTTATCCGCGAGAATTCAGTAGTATGAACCCACCCTAATTCTAGTATGTTCTTGGAATAGTCAACTATAAACCTCATATAAAAAAGGCAGAATCAAGATCGGTCCATGGGCATGTTTTTTGGTGTCTGGTCTTTAGTGAAAAAAAGGCATAGCTTGTTGGATTTTAGCTTGCCCCATTCTCTCTTCAACTAGGAGGTTAGGATTTATAGAAAGATTTTGCAACTGCTTATGCTTTTCTCCTATGGTAATAAACATGTATGCTCAACAGTTTGATTTCTTATATAGTTCATTAGTTGAAATTAGTAAATGCTATATAAACATTTTTTAACCACATAAAAGTTTTTATATTGTTGGTACAATGTGATGCTTTTCAGGCCCTTAAAGCGTAACTGTCATTTTTTTTTATTGCAGAAATCAGTAGTATAAGCGATTTTAAGAAACTCTGTAATAGGTTCCATCAGCCAAAAAAGCCTCCTTCTGTACTCAAGAAGCAATTTCCCAGCCTCCCCCCCTGACTTCTTATTTGTGCATTATCAGGCAAACACGTCTTCATTACAGAGAAGCCAGTGAAGACGGGCTCTGCTCTCTCCATTGTAAGCCTATGAAGAGGGGAGGGGCTGAGGGAGATGAGGGAGCAGGAAGAGGTGACATGAAGGTCAGCTGTTTGTAGACTGTCTGAGCACCTAAAACGCTAAATTCAGGTGTCAGAAAGGTCAGTGCTTATCTATGAACTTACTGAGAGAAGATTGCAGGGTGTTGTGCTGTGCAGAAATCCTCCGTGCTCAGTCACTCCTAACAGCCCCTCCCCTCTCCATAGCCACATAATGGACAGAGAAATCATTTGATGTGAGGGGGGAGGCTGGGAGATTGCTTTATCAGTACAGAAGGAAACTCTTTTAGTACATAAAACCTATTACAGAGTTTCTTAAAATCGCTTGTACTGTTGATATTTATTGTTTTCAGAAAAATGGCCCTGAAATGACAGTTACGCTTTAAGTCTTGTAGCTGAAAGTCTAGAATGATTGGAGGAAATTAGATGGTAGAAGTTCGTAGGCAAATGACCACCTATGCACTCTCTATAATCCAGCCCTGCAGTCCAGTGTATCTAGAGAACTACTTTATTATAATTCTTCAATTTCTATCTAAATATACACTGCTCAAAAATATAGGGAACACTTAAACACAATATAACTCAAAGTAAATGAACCTTTTGTGAAATTAAACTTTCCACTTAGGAAGCAACGCTGATTGACAATCAATTTCACACACAATATGCAAGACACATTCAATAAAAGAGTGGTTCTGCAGGTGGGTACCACAGACCACTTCTCAGTACCTATGCTTTCTGGCTGATGTTTTGGTCGCTTTTGAATGTTGGTGGTGCTTTCACACTCGTGGTAGCATGAGATGGACTCTACAACCCACACAAGTGGCTCAGATAGTGCAGCTCATCCAAAATGGAACAGGATGGCAAGCTGTGGCAAGAAGGTTTGCGGTGTCTGTCAGCATAGTATCCAGGGGCTGGAGGCACTACCAGGAGACAGGCCAGTACACCAGGACACTTGAAGGAGGCCATAAGAGGGCAACAACCCAGCAGCAGGACCAATACCTCTGCCTTTGTGCAAGGAGAAACAGAAGGAGCACTGCCAGAGCCCTGCAAACAGACCTCCGTCAGGCCACAAATGTGTCTGCACAAACGGTTAGAAACGGACTCCATGAGGATGGTATGAGGGCCCTACATCCACAGATGGGGGTTGTGCTCACAGCCCAACACCATGCAGGATGCTTGGCATTTTCCAGAGAACAGGATTGGCAAATTTACCACTGGGCCCTGTGCTCTTCACAGATGAAAGCAGGTTCACACTGAGCACATGTAACAGACGTGACAGTCTGGAGACACCATGGAGAGTGATCTGTTGCCTGCAACATGCCTTCAGCATGACCGGTTTGGCAGGGGGTCAGTAATGGTGTGGGGTGGCATCTCTCTGGAGGGCCGCACAGCCATGTCCTCAACAGTGGTAGCCTGGCTGCTATTAGGTACCGAGGTGAGATGCTCAGACCCCTTGTGAGACCAAATGCTGTTGCATTTTGCCCTGTGTGCGGTTCCTCCTAATGCAGGACAATGCTATATCTCATGTGGCTGGAGTGTGTCAGCAGTTCCTGCAAGATGAAGGCACGGAGTTCGGTTAAGCACATCTAGGACATCATGTCTTGCACCATCCACCAACGTCACGTTGGACCACAGACTGTCCAAGGGTTGGCGGATGCTTTAGTCCAGGTCTGGGAGGACATCCCTCAGGAGACCATTGTCCACCTCATCAAGGGCATGCCCAGGAGTTGTAGGAAGGTCATAAAGGCACATGGAGGCCACACACAATACCTCATTTTAACTTGTTTTAGGGTATAAACCCACACACCGTATACACAGCGTATTTACTGCTGCGATACGCAGCAAAAACGCAACAAATACGCAACAAAAATGCAGCAGATTAGATCTAAATAACTGAACTCAGCATTAAATCTTCACCATCAAACTGCTGCGTATTTGCTGCGTATTTGTTGCGTATTTGCTGCGTATACGGTGTGTGGGTTTGTACCCTTAAGGACATTACATCAAACTATAATAAAGCTGGGAAATATTAAAAAAAATTTTAAACTATTCATTGATGAAAAGTTGATCATTGTCTTACCATCACAGTCCCATCAAATGACCAGGACAGGAGTTTTACATTCTCAAGAATTTTAAAGCACCTCACAGCTTCTTTGTGTCCTTGTAGTGAAAAACTACCTCCAGAAATCCAGTCCCAGACCTGATTCAGAGCACATTGTCATATTATTTATACAATGCCAAGTAAATTGTGATATGTACATATAGTAATTTGTTAGCAGTGCATCCCTATTTATACTGACATCATTGACAGTGCCCAGTATTTATATAGTACTAACATATTCTACACTTTTCGTCACTGACCTCAGCAGTTCAGTCTCTTCTATTCTTTGATAAACTGTTACAAACCAAGCCACTTTGAATAGCTAAAATGAAATCATATAGCAGATGGCAGGACTAATTTTACTGATGAACAGTAATAAGTAGTAGTGTAATAGTCACTTCCTAAATGCCATAACATCTTTACTTGAAGAAACAGAATTATCCTTTGCACATGGGTTTCCATGTAGTAAGTACAATTAAACAATAATGGTATGGGAATTACAATTTTCTGCCACTACTGGGAATGTAATATGATGAAATCTGTAATAATATGGTGCCATTACAGGGAGAGCGCATACAATAATCATGCCATTTCTAATAGCTTTCTGTTCCACTTGGGGAGAAGGATAAATGGATAATAAACCATGTGTGGAAGGCATGCTTCTATAAAAGCCTAGGTGTAAAATAAGGAGTAAAGCACTTACCTGGATCGTCGAGTCATCAGAGCTTGATACAAGCCATTTCCCATCGAGGGTGAACTGGCAATGCTGGACAGTTTCTCTATGACCTTTTAAGTGCTTCAGACACTTGCCAGTGGCCAAATCAAAAACCTATATCCCAAAAAAGAAGTATGGGTGGAGGACATCACAAACGCCCAATGACAAAAACTTTAGAGGAAACATAATGCATGGGGTGTGGAAACCTGTCTTTTTTTATATTTGATAGAAATGGGTTCTGGACTACTACTAAGTGTTAGGTACAAGTTGGATACTCAATCTAAAGCAGTAACTAAACATACAGTTTAGTTAGTGGTAGGAGGAAAATACGCCAAAGAATAAAACTGCAGAAATTCTGAAGGTAGCCTCTGATTTCTGTAGCCTACTCTGGGACTAATCTGCATCCAAAATTGAAGACTACAATGTAATTTTAATGAACATAATCTACATCTTGCATCTCTAACACTCACTCCAAGCAATATGCTTGAAATTAAATATGTCACTTATTCTGGTGTATTTAAGGGAAAAGTTTCAATAGTTTTTGCTGGTCCTGATTGACAGATCTCTCCCTATTTCCATATAGAAAAAAGTCTGTCAATCAAGCCACCAGGACCCTATACCCAGCCAAAACTATACCAATGATTTATCAGAAACAGCCAGACTATTCACGCTGGATTATAGATTGATGAAATAAGGGGGTCTGTCAGTGTTTCATGCTGCCTGTGGTTTGGGCAGCATAAAACTAGTGACAGATTTCCTATAAAACGTGTTTAAAGAAATATGTGTTGCAGTTCACACATTTTTTGCAAACTGCATGTAGAAAAACAATGTGATAACTTAGCTGAAACAAAACAGCGTTTATTGAAATAATATGGAAACCAGGGGTTAATTAGATGAAGTAAGACTTAGAGGAAGTGCTTAAGAAAGTTTAATCTTATATGGACTTGACTTTCACATTCATTTACCTTGTTTTTCTGTTTCCTAGAAATAGCTCTGCACCTATTTCAGTAACATTATCCTTTAAATACACATTCTATTATTCAAGCAGAAAGAACAAATTGGTTATTGAAAATGGAAGATTATGGCAGGAGAAATGCCCCCATGCTGAGTTATAAAACCAGGGCTTTAAAGGGAATTAAAAACCACTGCAAGAAAAAGAACGTTTATTTTCAATGCGGGTGCCTATTGTCCTGTCTCAAGTTTCCATTCCACTGACATTATTTAAATTTTACCAGATGTTTAGGAATAAAATGAAGCTGTGTGACATGGTGACACCTGCCTGGCAGAGAGAATTTATTCCAGCAGAATTGATTTTGTACAGTTCTGCAAAGTCTTTGTCTTCTAATTGGGATGAACTTAGAACACAGCGGCAAGCAGGCAGCGGCAGACCTTTCCGCTAGCATGGCTCTAAAGCAGTGTCACCAATAAATGTGCACACAATTACACACACTTTATATCCTATCAAGTGCTAGCTTGCAATGTACAGTTATCTAAACATATAGCTGACATACAAGTGCAGAAATATGAGCAGCACAAGCAGGTTATTTGCTGTGTAATATAAAGGCTACTGCACCCGAGCAGTTTTTTATGCACATAGCATGTAGATTAAAAAAAAACCAAAAAAAACACAAACACAACTCAGTATCTGTCTTATTCATATTCTGCACAGTATTTCACTGGTTAAAGCATAAGTCCGCAATTAACTCATATTCTTCTTAGTCAGGATAAAAATTAGCAAGCCGTTTTAGGAAGAATGTTTTTTGCCACCCTTTTATAGCAGTATATTAGTACAGTAAACACATCCCTGCTCCTAACCAGGGCTGTGGAGTCGGAAAAAATGTACCGACTCCAAATCTAGCTATAAAAAATCTTTCAAAATTTTATAATAGAATTTTCATATCAATCTAAGGATTTTTTAAAACCAGAAAAATCCTTTCTCACATAGTTAGAAAGGGTGAAGCATTTCCTCCATATATCTGTAATAAAACACTGCCCCTCAGAGGCGGACCTATCACTTGTGCAGCCTGTTCAGCTGCACAGGGGCCCAGGCCAATAGAGGGGCCAGCCAGGCTCAGACTCTAAAGTATCAGCACATGTCTGTAGTGAGCCCCCCAGGTAGCATTAGCACCCGGGAAGTGCGGGCCCCATGCTCCTGGGGCCCACTTAGTGACTGGATGCTGTGCCCGGTCGGGGCTGGTTCTCCTCTCTCCTCCTGCACGCTGCTGCTGACACCCCCTCCTGTACTCCACTATCTGGCATACCTTTTATGAGAAGGAGAGGAGAGAGAGCATTTGAAGACAGACCCTCCCCCTCCTTTACCCCACTGTCCGGCATACCTTGTATGAGGAGGAGAGGAGAGAGAGCATGTGATGACAGACCTTCCTCCTCTTGTACTCCACTGTCTGGCATACCTTGTGTGAGGAGGAGAGGAGAGAGAAAACGTGTGATGATGGGCTGGAGGGATCCTGCAGTGTTATGGCTGCCAGGGACAGGACTGTGAAGAGGAAAAACAGCAGCAGCTCTGACAGTGAGTGATTATTGACAGTGTGTCTGTCAGGCTGCTGTAAGTTGTAAGATAGAGAGTGGACTGTGTAAGAGAAAGTACAGAGCCCCCACCCCCCTCTGTGGTGCTATAAGTTTCATTGTAAGTTTATGCCTTTTTACCCAATATCTTTGCCTCCCTTTCCCCCTGCAGCATGATTTTTTTTTCTTTCATCTCCCCCCTAAGCAGCCACATACAGTACATGTACCCCACCTGTGCAGCCACATACAGTACATGTCTCCCACCTGTGCAGCCACATACAGTACATATATCCCACCTGTACAGCCACATACAGTACATATATCCCATCTGTGCAGCCACATACAGTACATGTATCCCACCTGTGTCCCAACAGTGATTAAAGGGGTAGTGCAGCGTTAGAAAATTATTCACAAAATAACACACATTACAAAGATATACAACTTTGTAATGTATGTTATGTTAGTGAATGGCCCTCTTCCCGTGTTCCCCCCACCCCCGGAAGTGTAGTGCACTATACATACCTGATTAGTGTCGCGGCTGAGCAGCTGATGACACGTCCCTCATGTCGGCCCCCCCTCTGCCGCTTCATCAGCTGCTCAGCCGCGATTGGCTGAGCTTAGTTATGCTCAGGCAATCGCGGCTGAGCAGCTGATGACGCGGCAGAGGAGGGGGGGGCGGCATGAATGAGGGCTGGTGCGGACGACGTCATTGTCCCCAAGATGGCGGCCGGGGGTCGACACGAATCAGGTGAGTATAATGCACCACACTTCCGGGTCTAGCGTGGGTGGGGGGAAACACGGGGAAGAGGGCCATTCACATACATAACATACATTACAAAGTTGTATAACTTTGTAATGTGTGTTATTTTTTTTTAATAATTGCTTAGCGCCGCACTATCCCTTTAAGGGCCCATTTGTTCTAACCCCTATTAGTGCTGTTCTGGGGTCACTTCCACACTCTGAGCTATATACTCTCACCCCCCACACAGCATCAAGTGTACAATGCATCCAGGACCGTCCAAGTACAACAGCTGTAAACACTAAAACTCCCAGCATGTACTGCAGTCTGCAGGCCTCAGGATATGCTGGGATTTGAAGTACAAATGAGCAGACAACTCAAAGGGTTGTCCTCTCGGAAACTATAGCTCCGAGAGCTTCATAAGTGTAAGGAATTCTGAGAGTTGTAGTTATTGTTATTCCGGGAGTTGTTGTCACAGATACATCAGTGCAGAATGGGACCAGGTCAGCATGTCGCTTCCGACAGGTTCTTTATTTGGGTTCCCCCCCTTGATCAGTTCTATTGGTGGCCACAGGTCCCACGGTCCCACACTGGGGCCTGCACAGACTACAGTACAGTCCTTAAGTGGGCCTTGGTATCTGTGCTGTGCTGTGCTGTACTGTAGGGTCCTCCCGAGAAACCAGGACACATGAACTGGATACCTGGGCATACATATGTGTGTGCCTTCAAGGCAGAAATGTGGAGAAATGAATGGGTTATGGGGGCCCAAACACATTTTTTGCACAGGGCCCTTTGCAGTCTGTGTCCGCCCCTGCTGCCCCTATTAGATAAGGAAGGTCGGGGAAAAGTTGGCGGTCACTATTTGTGTGGGGGGAGATCTGTGCTGTTCTCTTCCTGGATGCTGGATGATTATAAATGAGCACTAGTGTAATATAAAGATACACTGTGTAATATAGAGGAGGAGAAGGAGGAGAAGCCATAAATAGTGTAGCTGTAAACTCTGTCCTCAATGTGGTGTCCCTTCTTTCCCCACGATTTTGCTGTGACTTTTGACAGAACTTAAGAACACTGTGCACTGCAGTGATTGTGGTGAAAGCCATGGCATAGTGCTCCACACGGGGGAGAATTTTGTCCACATGCACATACCCCTAGGCTGGCACACCAGTCATGTACAATAAATAGTGTGGTTGAACTATTCAGTCCACATATCCGGTATATTGTTTCTACTCTCTGTTGTCCTATTTTATAAGTATGGTAATTTATACAGTTTATTTTAAAGCGGCACTATCAGCAGATTCTGCCAAGAGAACCTGCTGATATGCAGAAGCTCTTTAGCTTATGAGCAAATATGTGGTTTAAAAGCATTTGGGGCGTTGCTTGCCGGCTCCGAGCACCACTGCGTCCAACCAGCCCACTATGCATAATTATATATACATAGTGGCCGCTTCACTGCACATGGGCCCGGAAGATGTTCTGTCGGAGAAGGGCTGCTTCCCCGCGCATACAAGATTCGTCCATCCTGACATAGGGAGAAGAATCCTGCTGCAGCCAAGCTGTCATCATCCCCGAGGTCACTGACAAAAGTAAGTATGATGAAACCTTGGCTGCAGCAGAATTCTTCTCACTGCTTCAGGACATCCGCATCCGCGCATGCGCAGTGAAGAGGAAACTATATATATATATGAATATGCATAGTGAGCTGGACGGGAGGGGATGGGCTGGACAGGAGGGGGCAGGCTGGGCAGGACAGGAGGGGCAGGGCTGGACGGGACGTGGTGTTGCTCGGAGCCCGCGAGCAACACCCCAAATGCTCGCACATATCTGCATAGGGGCAATTAGGAAATCAATCAAGAATGCAGGGGATAAGAAAAACTTTAATAAAAGCGATCTACTCATAAGGTAAAGAGCTTCTGCAGCGTATCAGCAGGTTCTCTGGGCAGAACCTGCTGATAATGCTGCTTTAATCATTAGTAAGTAAAAGATCTAAGGCAGTTACATAGAAGTCAGCGTTTGCTTATAAAGTTGACAGAAAGCACAATGTACTTATAAAGCCAAGTACCATATGTGCTCACATAGATGCTTCAGATTTCACATGCTATAAACATCTCGTGAAACATGGGTACTGACATTTTAAAAAAGTGAGTCATGTACTTGAGCATGCTACGTAATGTTGTTGTTTGAAAGCTGTTGCTTTCAAACATTCTACAAATAGAAGTTCTTTCATCTCTCACCTTTCAAGTTAAGCCTAAAATATAAAGTCTGCAAAAAAAAAAAAAACTCATATTACAGAAGTGATAGGAAAAAAATTCCAAACAACTGGAAACCATTTAGAACAGTAGAAGTACAAGGTAAAAAATAATTTTCCAAGAACATACCACATCTGATTACTCTATATAACATCTCACTTGCTCTGTGTCTTCTTTATTAAAAGAGTTTACCATCAATCTGCTATGTGGCACAGCACATCACCACAAAGTATTCCGCTCAGGTAAAATACATGTTGAATACCCCCCCCCAAATTGGCTGCCAATTGGTTCCATACTTGTTATTACCTTTTAAGTCTCCTTGCCCCTAAGTTCTAAGTCTGTTGCATTCTGCTAAAGACACAGAAAATTGTGTTTGAGCTTTTCTTTCTGCCCCCCCCAACCTTCGGAGATGGTTCATGCAAAGGCATGTAATTAGTCTCCCTGGCCGTCTGTTGTGGTCAAACATTGATCCAGGATAGAGTCAGCATGTTGCTTATGGCTGGTCTTTCATTGGTGTGCCCCAGGTACCCCAGTCTGACACTGGTTGAAGCCCATGATAAGGACACTGCAGAAGGTTGTAGAAAAGAAACTAAACAATATTTGTAAGGCCCTATATAAATAGGGCCTTACATGTTAGACAGCTGAGCATCAGACAAATACTTGTTTTGTGGCTGATGGCATTTTTTTTATTGTGTTAAAGAATTACTGTTCTTCAGCCACATATCCCTGTGTAATAGGGGATGTGTGGCTGACAGATGGTTGAGCCTCCTAAAACAAGATTATATGTATTAAGCAAGAATAGAAAAATACATTTAAAAGGTGTCTATAGATTTTATAATAAGAGCCTGCTCAATGATCATGCCCTTTTAAACTCTTAGAGGTAGCTCAGCTTTATTAGACCTCAGATCAGCACAATAATATAAATGGAAAGATCTAATTTCTCTTAAATACAACAATTGCAGTTCCTTTAGTAGACATCAAAATGCTAATACAAAATATGTTAATATTAGGTATAAGGAAGATTTAAAAAAATATATATATATATAGGTGAAATACCTGGACACTTCCGTCTTCTCCGCCAACAGCTGCTAAGTGTTGATCAGGGTGCAGGCAGCAGCAGCTTAATGGCGAGTCTTGTCTACTGCTCTCACATATAACATCTCCACTCTTTCCATTTAGTAACTGACAAGAAAAGATGAAGTAACAAAAGACAAGTGAGGACCTATTGTTGTAGAGATTGCTGGGGGTCCAAGCTACCAGGGCCATGACTGACTCCATGCTTAAATTGCATTACACTGGAATGTTGTAAGTGTTGAAAAACTGGCATATAAAGACTTCAAGTACAGTAGGTGTGTAATGTCTATAGATGAATCTGGTTACATATAAAGCAAAAAGGCAAGCAAATTGTCTAGCAACTAGCATTTTTTCTTTTGACTGTTTTGACATTTGAATTCACCAACCAAAACAGAAGAGTTGTGAAGATCAGCGCTGCTTACCAAGCCTATTACACAGCTTGATGATCGCAAAGCAAGAGCTTTGTATATATTGTTAGCATTGTCTGTGCAGCTCTTGCTTTAAAAGTGTAAAATAATAGTCTACTTGCCTCTCCATGCTCCCCAGTGTCCTTAAAGTGTCACTGTTGTTTACATTTTTTTTTGCAGAAATCAATAGTACAGGCGATTTTAAGAAACTTTGTAAATGGGTTTATGAGCTGAAAATGCATTTTATCATGAGAAAGCAGTTTGAAGCTCCCCCCCCCCCCCCCCCCCCGTCTTTATGGTTTTCTATGTAGAGAGGAGGGGTGGAGGGAGATGAGGCACCAAAACAGGACAACAAAGAGTTAATTTACAGCTACATCACGGGGCTATCCCCTCTGAAGTCAGCTCTGACCTCTCTGACCTCTGAATGCCGCATGTATACCTATATGTGATCCAAATGTATAAACAGGTCCTCTTGCAAACCCTATATACCAAACCAAAAAGAAGGTGGAATGATACCACCAAAAAACAAATGCAGGACCAAATGTAGGAAAATATATAATTTATCTTTTATTCACATATATGTAGAAAAATAATATACAAAATACTTTAAAAACAGTATAGGAGCTGACACATGAACAGATCCCCAGGAATTGGTGGTAGTAGATATACAAACACAATAAATATCCACAATACAAAAATGTATAAAGTAAATGGTGTTATTAATCTACATAGGCAGAGCACTGGGCATTGGGCATATAGCTAAGTAATGTTATATGAAGTGATATGCAAAACAAATACAAATACAAAACCAATATCCTTAACCATAAATACTACCCAAGATGTAGATTAATAACACCATTTACTTGATACATTTTTGTATTGTGGATATTTATTGTGTTTGTATATCTACTACCACCAATTCCTGGGGATCTGTTCATGTATCAGCTCCTATACTGTTTTTAAAGTATTTTGTATATTATTTTTCTAGATATATGTGAATAAAAGATAAATTATATATTTTCCTACATTTGGTCCTGCATTTGTTTTTTGGTGGTATCATTCCACCTTCTTTTTGGTTTGCTCTACAGCGGCATTCACACAGCTCCCACTGTGTAATCCTTTGTTCTCTGCTCTCTGCTGGTGACTAATCTCCCTCCTCCCCCTCCCCTCTCCGTAGAACAGACAGGGTCCAACTGATGTAAACTAGTCGAGATTTCCTGATAATGAGCAGTGAAAGAGAGGAGGGAGGGGGGATCTGGGAAAAGTTTTTTTGAATGCAGATAATGGCATATTTGCCTAATAAACCCAATTACAAAGTTTCTTAAAATCGTTTGTAAGATTCTCCCTGCTCACTGCAGCCACTGCTAACACGTTTAAAGCTGTCTCTGCAGTGAAAGACCGCTCAGGCGGGACAGTGCTTGACAGTGATTGGCTGAGCGGCCTGTCACCACACAAACCGCCTCAGACATGCCAGCAGTGGCTGCAGTGAGCACAAAGAAGATAGGACACTGGGGGCATGAAGAGGTAAGTATAAAGTTTATTATTGTACTTTACACATTCCTTAGCTGTCAGCCACGCATTGTTATTACACGTAGTGATGAACGGCCATGATTTTTAAACATGTTTAAAAGACAATGATCAGCTGATGATCGGCTCTTTGGCTGATTGTTTTCTCTTCTACATGGAGCAATAATTTGCCAAATCAGCCTGATTCGGCATATTATCGCTCTGTTTAATAGAGCCCTTATTCTGAGGCACAGCAGAACTCGCAGGAGAAAATTAAAGGTAACCTGTCACTATGACAATGCTATCTAATCTATAGACATTGTATTATAGAACAGGAAGAATTAAGCAGATTCATATATAACTTTGTGGGAAAACATTCTGTAAAACTTGTAACTTGTTGATCAAATTCCTGATCATTCTGTGTGAAGGAGTCCAGTGAGCGGTGTCACTCAATGATAGGATCACTCACTGGACTCCTTGGCATGGAAAGATCAGATATTTGAATCAATAAATCAAAAATTATACTAAATCTTTTCTGATAAGCTTTTGCTGCTCTATAACATAATGCCAATAGCTTAGGAAGCATTTTCATGGTGACAGGTTCCCCTTTAAGACAGATTTCACTCTGGTTCCTGCTGCTTCTAGTTTTCTTTTTCTGCTTCAAAAAACACAGAATTCCCTTTTAAAACAAAGCTATACTTGCTTCTATCCAGGTCCAGTTTCCTGAAAGCAGATTTTCAGTCTTGTGTCGGCTGAAAAAAAAGACTAAATACATGAAGTCTGGCCAGTACAGAGTGTCACGGCTCAATGCGCCCATCAGTCATATGAATGACTTCTCTGTGGGTGTGCAGATGACTAAAAAGCTGCCTTCAGGAGACTGGACCTGGATACAAGAAAGCATAGCTTTGTTTTAAAGCATGATAACTAAATAAATAAATAAATAAATACATAGGGGGAGATTTATCAAAGGGTGTAAAATAAGGATTAGTGTAATTGTCCACAGCAACCAATCACAGCTCAGCTTTCAGCTCTAATAAAATAAAAGCTGAGCTGTGATTTGTTGCTGTGGGCAGTTTACACCAGTCTATTTTTTACATCCTTTGATAAATCTAGGCCATAATGTATAATGCAAACATGCTTTATTTCACATTCTCTGTTGATTTAGACTTTGAAATTATATGACAGGGACACTTTAACCCCTTTCCAATATTTTCAGAGTTAGGGCCTATTACGTAGAGTGATCATTGGCCGAATCAGACTGATTCGTCTAATTATCGCTCTGTGTAATAGATCAGCGGATCGTTCGGCATCAGGTGCGCATTGCTAAGTGCAATAGCCATGCGCAGACAACAGCTGATGATTGAAGAACAAAGTGAAATATTTACTCACCTTACCACATTCTCCAGTGTTGTCAGAGGCCTTCCCCGGTGTTTGCAGCTCCGCCTTTCGTTCTGGTCTTTGTACTGACAGGCCGTGGGCCACTCAGCCAATCAAAGGCTTAGACAGGCCACCGACTGCTCAGCCAATCACTGGCCACAACCTGTGTTAACCAGTGATTGGCTGAGCGGCCGCCTGTCTGTCAGTGCAGAGACCAGGACAGAAGGCAGAGCTGCAGACACTGGGGAAGGCCTTCGCGGACACCAGATATTGTGTTGAGGTGAGTTAATATTTTATTTTTTTACACTAAAGGCAAGTGCTACACAGAACTCACTAATGATGTCCAAGCAGCCCTTGCTGCCCAATAGTTGGCCTGTGTAATCTAGCAGATCAGCACTTTTTTACAGTTTTTGATCAGGCCATCTAACAGGACCCTTGCATATAGAACTTACGGGTTTTGCACATTAGACATAATGGCCCAGATTTCTCAAACTGCTCTGAAACCTGCGCTGTGTTTGGTTGCAATGGAGTTTTGGTACATCTGTGCCAATGTATTGTGTGGAATTGACAAGCATAAGTAAATCATACAGGCTTATAGAAAGGAAGTATATACTGTATACTGCTGCCATATTTTTCATATTGAAGGATACACACTGGAAAGATTTACAGAAGAAGAATGAAAATATCTAATAGTATTAATATATTTAGCATTTTATAATCTAACCAACTGTATATATGACACAGGTATGCCTATATGCCTATTTGTGTGTTTTCGAGGACATGTCTGCTTTAGTAAATTATTTTATTCCCCCTTGTAGGAGAGTTCCTGTGACAGATTTCAGTTCTACTATATATTATACATACTGGCCATCTTCTAGGAGAACAACTCTTTAATGTAATGTTGTGTTGCTGTCATAAAAGAAGTTTCACTGAGTAACAACTTTGGAGCAGCTTTCTTAGAACACTGCCTTATGTTGTTCTTCTGTTATTTCTCTTAGATATCATTGAATAATTTGACAACTTAGCGTGACCTCACAGTCTCACAGCGTCCAATGAAAGCTGGCAGTGGCAAATTGTAGGGACAGATGATGGGGAATGCAAATATATACTAAAATAGAAATGTCAGGAGTGCTGTCAGATCTTCAACAGATGCATATAACTAGACAGAATATTATCCTCCCACATTTCCTCTCCTTACCGAATCATTTCTATACACTTTACAACTGTAATTATCAAGAACTCAAAAGTGGACTCTACACCTAAAAGGTCTCTACACAGCGCTCTACTTGCAGTATGTGTACACTGCTAAATGCTGTTTGCCAGTCCTGTGCTGGCAATATATGGGAAATAGATATGTTTAATATTGTGCTTAATGCAATATTAAATATAACTGTTATTCTCAGTTTAGAACTTCTATGAGGCGTTCCGGTAGCAAAACGCAGTGATGAGTTTTTCACTTTAATCTATACATTAGGCAAGATATAATTAGAAACTCCACATGTGGCAGGTTGTTTTTGCCATGAATTGTACTGCAAAACTGTTCGGCCCTGGAGAAGAGTGTCCAAAATGTATGATCAATGGGGTGCAAGTCATTTAAGACTGTTATTTTGGATATAATGATGCTAGAATCCTGCTGAGTTTGCAATATTTTTTGTACTGTGGAATAATAGTTCAGCAGAGCAGATCTGGGTGTTATGCTTCCTTATCACACAGCATATTCTTAAGACAGACTTTTGTTCTAACTGTAGTAATGATTTTATTGGTTGTCTTTTTTTAATCTTCTGCTTCTGTTTTTCTAAAATTCTAATTATATTGGTCTTTTATACTTGAAAGAAGTGGCAGATTATCAGATTTACTGAGGCATGGGATCATGGGATGAAGCGTCATTGGGGGGGGGGGGGGGGGGGACAGAACTCACCGAGCCCAGCAAAAGTAAGATAAGCAGCCATGCATACAGTACCCATATGAAAACAAAACCATGATGTGAAAATATGAGATATCGGAGAGGCAAGCATATAATCAAGCGCTGTGTAACTTTTTATATGTTTCTACTCTCTTGTTGTCAATGAAAACATTCTTTTTTACCCCCACAGATGAAAACCTGCCCTGTCCATGCTCAATTCACACAGGTCATTGGCTTAGTTTTCATTCACTGATAATAAGCAAAGATCTTAAAGTGGTTTTCTAGAGAAAAAAAAACTATTAATAGTGTAGCCACAGGATAAGCCACCCATAGTTGTCCCTGTGGATAGGCTAAAAATATTTATTTCCCACAGAAAACCCAGGCATAAGGAAATAAAAAAATAAGGAAATATATTCCATAGTTTAATAACAATTTATGATATAATAATTAAGCTTTACTATCCTAAAATGTGGAATTTCATTTAGTTGCTAAAAAGGTATATCTTGTAATATATTATTAATAATCTACTCACCAGTAACCGATCTTCTTTGTCAGGTGCCAGAACAGTCACTTCGTCTCCACTGAACACCACATCAAATTCACGCTTTAGGATTGTGCCTGAGGGCTTGCACACTTTGCTTGTTTCCCAAAGCTATTTTTATAAGATAAAAAATGAATGTATTACGGAGTATTTTTATATATGTGACCTAATTGCAAGGCAATTACTTTCCAGCAGAAGATTTTATATAAATGTAAAATATAAAGGCCCTATAAGATTATATTCAAGAAAGAAACATTGTAGTAGCCTCATGATAGAACATTATATAACTCCTAATCCTATTAATCCACTGAGAATCATGGTTTTACATACTCACACACACACACACAAAGCTATATCTCTTCTAGACCAGGTAAAGCCAGTGATGCATGTATGGTATGTTTGCAGCAGTCATCCAAAATACACATAAAGAGTTGGAGACTTTCTGGGTTTGCATGCAAACTAAAAAGGGATCTGTAATCTGTAGGTCTTAAAGGCAAACTGAGAATTATGATAACATTATGGTTGATGAAATTACTAAAATGGCAGTAAAGGCAGATGTGGTAGTTATGGGTGAGTTCAACATGGCAGATGTCAACTGGAATATAAGCATAAGGCTGGGTTCACACTACGTATATTTCAGTCAGTATTGTGGTCCTCATATTGCAACCAAATCCAGGAGTGGATTAAAAACACAGAAAGGATCTGTTCACACAATGTTGAAATTGAGTGGATGGCTGTCATTTAATGGCAAATATTTGCTGTTATTTTAAAACAACGGCTGGTATATTGAAATAATGGCAGTTATTTACTGTTATATGGCGGCCATCCACTCAATTTCAACATTATGTGAACAGATCCTTTCTGTGTTTTCAATCCACTCCTAGTTGAGGTTGCAATATGAGGACCACAATACTGACTAAAATATACGTAGTGTGAACCCAGCCTTAATATGCAAAAGCAAGAATGTAATAAATGCCCCTACTGAGGCATCTTTAACAAAGCTTCTGAAATCACCAACCACAGGAGAGAACATTCTAGATTTAGATTTACATTTTTCTTCCCCATGGAACAGCCTACTGAGCCAACCTACTGAAAATCTGAATTTGACATGCGAAAAAAGAAGATGGAGAAATCAGGGGAATCATTGCTTCATTAAAACTTCTCCATTCTAGTAAATGGTGGGAATCTAAGCAATTGCACATTTACCTCGTATAACCCCTTTAAGCCCTATTCACTTCAGTTTATGGTCTCTGATGTTGGTATAGGTTGGAACAGCATCAAAAACGTATTTCGACATATACTGCAACATACTCGCAGCGTGGTCATAGGCTTTAATAGATTAAAAGTAGTCTACATCTGATTTCAGTATACATTATACAAAAGTAAAGCAGACTATGCATGCTTGACAATCACAATAAGCAATCCTACCATCGCAGCTGTACACATGAAGAGTAACAGGGTTCTAGTGATCACTACAGATCCCAGAGATCAGATTCCCAAAGATTTAACATTTTTTTTTACCTATTCTGTAGATTTTATATATGTACCATGTCTGCACACAAGTCACCAAAAATACAATTCTTCTTTACATAATGACATCAATCAAGAAAACATATTTAAAGAATGTTTACTCCTTTTCCACAGTACAGCTATAAAACGATAAACATTTCCTCAACTTACCTTTACTGTCTGGTCATCTGAAGATGTCAAGAACGAAGACCCTTCTGGAGAGAATTTGACACAGTAGACCCAACTTAAATGTGCATTAAAGTCAGCAGTTTTTGTGCTCGAGTCTATGTCCCACAGCTAGAAGGATAAATGATACACAGGAAAGTTCTTTTCAGCAGTAATGGATTGTGAACAATAAAATTCAAGTATATGGTAAGTGGCATATTGTTTTGGTTAGATATCCTTGCTGAATGCAGGGTGCACCTGACTATAACAGCTCTGTTCAAGTGCAAATGTGTTTTCTACTTCTCTAGCCTCACCCATACTTTACACTATAGTTATCAAATGTATAATGACTAAACAATATAATGGCTGTGCTGTATTAAGTACAGCCATTAGAATGTACATATTAAGCACCTTTATTACTATACTTACTTCTGTGACTATACTGCTATGACAAATTTGTAGGATTGACTAAGTACCCTAGTTATCCAAGCACAAAAATGCAACCATAATGAGAGAGGGACCTGTAAATTTCAGGGACTATCCAGCCTTCTGCCTCTGGGTACAGAACAGATGCACTGCCAGAAGCTCCAGATAACTGATATATTAATGGTTTGCTATACATAGTCTGGGCACATAAGTGTAGATCTCAGAAGGGCATGGAAACAATAGTATTCCTGTTACTCTGTGGCAGACCCTGTAAAGCTGCTGCAAGATATAGGCTGGCATTGTCAAAGTGCCTATATTGTCCATAATGTCACATGGGGTAGTTTGTAAATTGTTAACTAATTTTAATTATTGACAAAGAAGCAAAGTATGCCCATAATGATACTAATTGTAAAGCAATATATAGTTATTCATATACAAAGTGAAGCAGTACATACTCCTATATAATACAAGAGAGTAGAAACAAATGCAGATTTTTAGAGAGCAAATACTATACATGAATAAATGAACAGTCTGAATAGATATATTACCTGGACGACATAATGTGTAGCCAATGCTACAATCTGATTTGTTCTGCAGAAGTCACAATACAGTATAATGCTGTGTTGCAATGCTTCAAGCTCAGACACAAGATCACCGCTTTCCACATCAAAAATCTGTATTGAAAAAGGATCATTACTCAACATACCCTCAGAATTGGAAGTAGCTGTCCTATATGGATAATCACTTTAGAAGGGTTCTGTGACCATAAGCCCATCTCAGAATGTTTTACTCTTGGGACCCACAGGGATCAGATGCAATTTATAAAAAAAAGCTGACAGTAAGGGGGAGATTTAAAAAGATATCCCCCGCTCACCTGGTGGGCGGGCAAGGGGGGGGCTACAAGGCGGGGAGGAGGTGGTCTCCTTCCGCGCCAGATTTATAATGATATACGCCTGCTCGCAGCAGGTGTAGATTCGTTCCACAATGCCTGTGCTAGGTGCAGGGCCACCTGGCTTTACTAAGAGGCTTACGTAGTAAAACCTGACAAGGAAAAGGAGGTGGGGGTTTATATGAGACGAGTATGCCAGTCTTGATAAATATCCCCCAAAGTGTTCAATTTTCCCATGCAGCGCTGCCACAGGGAATGTAAAGCAATACACAGTGCTGAGAGTGCTCGATGCTGTCTATGTATAACTCAAAGCGCCCTGTACCCACTATTTGCCCCCCCCCCAAACCGCTTGTACCGGCTGCTTTTAATCCAAGATCTGCTTGTACCTTCAGATAGCGGCTTTTAATGCAAGATCTGTCCTGTGGTCCATTCGGCAGGTGATGCAGTTATTGTCCTAAAAAACAACCTTTAAACTTGCAGCCCTGTGTCAAACTGCCGTGGCCTAGAGTGTCTGTGCCCTAAGCTTGCACCGCCCCTCCATCCCTCCTCCCCGCCCTCCTCACCATTAGGAATGCCCCAGGCAGGATTTTTTCTATTCATCACCTGCCTAAAAACTGCACAGGTGTCCTAATGATCCAACACATGTGCAGTGTTCAGACAGGTGATGAATAGGAGAAATTGTTCTAGGGGCGTTCCTATTGTTGAAGAGAGCTGGGAGGTGGGATGGAGGGGTGTCACAATCCTAGGGCATGGGTACCCTAGGCCACGCCAAGACACAGGACTGCAAGTTTAAAAGCTTTTTAGGACAATAACAGCATCACCTACCGAACGGATCTCAGGACAGATCTTGGATTAAAAGCAGCTATCTGAAGGTACAAGAGGTTTGGGGGGGGGGGGGTCAAATTGTGGGTACAGAGTTACTTTAAAAAGAGTGTAACAGTACAACATCACACTGCAAATGATGATATATGCATAATATAGGTATGTTTAAATAGCAATACTGTTATATGGTATGCCAAGTACTTAATTTTTTCTATAGCAGTATTGCAATTTAAAAGTACAACAGGACACTCCAAATTCTATATAGTTTAGCATTTGCAGTGTGCTCTTGGACATTTTTGTGTTTGCTTCCGTATTTAAGCCATAGCAGCGTGCACCTACCTATTCATAATACTTCTATTGGATGTGCTGGCCAATTCTTTTGTATTTCTGTGTTATACGTGAGGGGGGTGGATGTCTCAATCTTAGATATTGCACTCTGGCCTTCAGTAAGCTGGGGAGAGGGCACTTACCTGAGCTCATTCTAGAAGTTGGTAGGGGGCTAAACACCCAGACCCCGACCGATCAAAACTTTTGAAATGCTAACATTTGTTTTTACAAGGATAGTTACACTAGAAGGATTTAATTCTCATAGTGTGTAAATGAGGTTGTATAACATCACCATCTAAAGGGCCCTTTAACAACTGGTCAGCTTTGTGACTAAGGCCCAATAAACAGTACTTTGAAGAGTCTGGATCCTGTATTTTAATCACATTAAATGTCAGTAAGTAACACTTACATAAAGGCGACTGCGTGCAGTCACCATAATCCTAGAGCAGTCATTAGACCAAGAACAGCATTTCAATAGAAATTGGGACTCGTCATTGTTTTGGAAAGAGACTGCAACATCAATAGTTTTGTATTCATTAGCAGATGACACTTCCCAAAGCTATGGAGGAAAAAAATAACAGTAAGGTACAGCAAGCAAACTTTATGCATCTCAATTGTCTTTTTGTGCACCACAACTACATTTTGCTCTACCCTTCTCACTTTAAGGCTATGTTCCCACTTCAGGAACATATTGAAAGAGGGCGGCCGTCTAGTTATATAGACAAGACGGCCACCTTTCACCGCTATGTTTCTGAAATGGGAACATAGCCTTAAAGGCTAGGTTCTGACCGTGTATTTTTACCGTTTCCATTCATTAGAGCCAATCCTAACCCTGGATTTCCAATGTGCTTTAATATGTAGTAAGTGACATTTCACCTATTCCTATGTACTTGAAATACACTGTGGACTACAGCATGCATTCCCATTGAAAAAAATGGGGCTTACACTGGATGTGTTTTCATTTTGCACTTGTATGCGACATAAGGCGCGTCAAAAGATGTGGGAACAAGGCCTAACTAAAAGTCTGGCTTAGGCTCTGTCCACAGTGGCATTACTGTTTCTGTTTATACAGGATCCAGGTAACATAGTTCATATCCACAACAAAGGTTCTGTTTGGGGTCTCAGTCACAAATTCCATTCAAGAGCAGTCAACAGAGTGGAACAGTCCGCTGCACGATGGACACCAATGGATCCTGAGAGACCCTACTGCCTCTGACACAGATGTGAACATACCCTTACCCTAATCTTTCAACACAGTGAACACATGGTTTAACACATTAAAAAAGGAAAATCACCTGGGCTCAGCGATGCAGTGCTCAATAATGCTTTATTCTGTGATCCTTGGAAACCAACGGTAATATTACATAGGCTCTCACAGTCTCACGCCAACATGTTTCTGGTACGTCACATACCCTTAATCATGGCTGAGGTTGAAGCCATGCAGGTGAGTATAAATAGGTGGTCCGACTCCGCCCAGAAGCATGAAGGCGTCAGAACTTTACATATACACACACCCATAATAAACAAAGTGCAGACTAAAACCAATTTTTGCATTCTACTTTGCAGTGATGAACTGTGTCCAGATAATCAGCAAATATCATGTACAGGGAGAACAATGAGATAAAAAGCACAGTATGGAACAGTTAACATGAAACCTCTAATAATACAGCTGGAGTTCTCTGCGGAGGTTCAAACCATGTGGTACAGTTGTATTTAAATGAAAAATCCAATAGGCTTCTTTTTTAGCTAAGGCGTTTCTAATGTCGCCCCCTCTTGGTGGCAATTGTACACGGTCAATGGCAAAAGCTCTAAAGAAATTCAGATTGCCCTGGTGAGTGTGCACAAAATGATGGGAGGCTCCAGATAGGCTGCGTGTGGTGGAGTGTCCTATGTCGTAAATGTGCTCCACAATACGGGTTTTGAATTTACGTGTGGTGCAACCTACATAGATGAGATTACAATGAGTGCACAAAATGATGTACACTACGTGTGTGCTGTTACAATTCAAAAAGCAGCCTATCTGGAACTCCCTACCAGAGCTACTGGTGACATGTACATGGGATAGATTGCTATCCAGGGGATACCCACGTTGGATGCTGGGGCGGGCTGCCAATAAGGTAAACCATCGAGACAGACATGACTTGCTAGTTAGGAAGCCCAAGTCAATCACTCAACATATTCCTACACTGGTAACCAGGTTTAGCCCCCAGTTCAGACAGATCAAGGATATCATCCTCAAACACATTCATATATTGCGAAGTGACCCAATACTGAATCACATCTTACAGTCAGGATGTCGGGTGGTCTCTAGTAGAGCTTCGACCCTGGGGAACGTTCTCTCCCCTTCTGCCCCCAAACAGCAGAGGTCTTCCACGTGGCTTAGCTGCAAAGGTTTTTACAGGTGTGGACAGGTCCCTTGCCGTACCTGTTCGGTGGCACTGCCCACAAAATCATTCACCAGTAGCTCTGGTAGGGAGTTCCAGATAGGCTGCTTTTTGAATTGTAACAGCACACACGTAGTGTACATCATTTTGTGCACTCATTGTAATCTCATCTATGTAGGTTGCACCACACGTAAATTCAAAACCCGTATTGTGGAGCACATTTACGACATAGGACACTCCACCACACGCAGCCTATCTGGAGCCTCCCATCATTTTGTGCACACTCACCAGGGCAATCTGAATTTCTTTAGAGCTTTTGCCATTGACCGTGTACAATTGCCACCAAGAGGGGGCGACATTAGAAACGCCTTAGCTAAAAAAGAAGCCTATTGGATTTTTCATTTAAATACAACTGTACCACATGGTTTGAACCTCCGCAGAGAACTCCAGCTGTATTATTAGAGGTTTCATGTTAACTGTTCCATACTGTGCTTTTTATCTCATTGTTCTCCCTGTACATGATATTTGCTGATTATCTGGACACAGTTCATCACTGCAAAGTAGAATGCAAAAATTGGTTTTAGTCTGCACTTTGTTTATTATGGGTGTGTGTATATGTAAAGTTCTGACGCCTTCATGCTTCTGGGCGGAGTCGGACCACCTATTTATACTCACCTGCATGGCTTCAACCTCAGCCATGATTAAGGGTATGTGACGTACCAGAAACATGTTGGCGTGAGACTGTGAGAGCCTATGTAATATTACCGTTGGTTTCCAAGGATCACAGAATAAAGCATTATTGAGCACTGCATCGCTGAGCCCAGGTGATTTTCCTTTGCCAAGTACTACACGCTGTTGGAGTGAGGGCTCGTGCGGAGCAGCAAGTCTCTAGGTACTGAGCCGGCTACACATATTGACTGCACTTAACACATTAAAAAGTATTTAAAACTAGTGTAATAAAGGGCATGTCCAACAAAAAAACAAGGTGTCTGTCTGGACTTCTGAGTTGAATAAATAAAAAAATTTCCTCTATTACCTGCCATGTTGGTTGCACACTGCCCAGTTCTGGCTGACCAGTGCTTCCTGCTTTCCTTTTCGACCTGCAGCAAGTGCCTGCTCAGTCAATGACTGGCTGATTAGGTGCTTCCTTCATGTCAAAAGAAGCACAAGAAGCGCTGTGGGGGATCAGGGTAACTAGTACTTTTCTTTTTTTTTTTTTAGCACCCAAGGTCAGACAAATGCTTTTATCTATGTCAGAAACCCTTTTAAGAAAACAACACAACAATCCACAAAACAACGCACACATATCAAACCAACTGCAGTACTTAAAAAATACCAGTACACTATTACAAATGTATGTAAACCAAGTAGGAACAATGCTATATTTCCTTAAGAACACGAACTTAAAACTTACCATCAATGTGCCGTCCATAGAACAGCTGGCCAAATACTTATCATCTGGTGAAAACCTGCAATGGTTCACATAACCTCCATGGCCAAAAAGGGTGTTCTTACAGTACTTCAAATCAATGTCCCACAGCTGTGTACATACAAGTAGGCAAGAGTTAGCATGGGCTCACTTATCTAGGCATACAGAGGCAGATGTCTAAAAATGCCCAGTCCCCACTTCTGGTGGAGGAGTGACAGCACATACATATTCTCAATGGGAAAGGCAATTATAGTTTAAAGAGACACTTTTTTTTTTCATTTTCTTTTAGATCTCTTTTACCGGAGATACTAAGCATCACTGGCCATTTGCTTAAAATGTTGTGTCAGATTCTCAGTTATTGAGTACTAGGCACCAAAAAGGTTTAAGGTTAATGATGCAGAATATAACGGCTGGGTTTAGATCTTGGGATCATATTTAATATTAAAAATGCTAGGAGAAAGTCAGGTCTGGTCCAAAACAGTGCGTCACTGTGGAGGGTTTTTCACCTGTTTTCATGACTGGGTATGTGCGAGAATTAAACAGAATGAGAATTTGGATGTACACAATAAGAGAGGCAAAGAAAAAAACATGGCAGATGTCCATAGCCACCAGATTCCAGATATGTTTTTGAAAACAGAAGCAATCGGGCTGCTTTCATTTCTCCTTTGCAACAGTTTTGTTGCATTTCCCCCATTATCCTTATGACAAAACTGCACAGCTACAGCTGGAGGTGGTACATTACTGGGGTATTCGTCACTGCAGTTTTGCCATTCAGAAAAGTTGGGCTCCTTTCATGGTCCTTATTGTTGACAATTTTTCTTTTCTCTCTCGAACATACAAACAGCAGCCGGGCACATTTAAGAAAGTAATTATACCTTTAGAATTTTATAGAATTTTCTCTTTTAGCAATCAGGAAATAATATATATATTATTATAATTAATTTTACGTACACTGGCCTTAATGCTAGTTTTGTATTGGTTGGCAATAAAATACCTTTACAATACTAAGCAGGAATCAAGTTAACAAGTGATATTTACTGCTGAAAATGCTTTATATTCCAAGATCAAGGCGACTAATAGTAATTATTTCTGCTTTGCCTTACAGACAACATAAGTGTATGGTAATTACAGCACCATTACTTTCTGCCCCAATGAGCCTGCATAGTAATTACTGGAAAAACAAGCGAAAATGTGCCTGTCCAAAATGGCAGCGCTATTCTTTCTGCCTGGCTAAAAATAAAAATGACACACAGAAACTGTAGTAATAATAATTACAATGTTAAATATACAAAAAGGCTGACATACTTTGAGCAAGCAGTCGTGGGAACATGTAGCAAGAAGAGAAGGAGAGCCTCCATTGGTGAACTGGCAGCAGGTGACCGTCTCTGTATGCTCATCATAATCCCGGATCAGAGCCCCTGTTAGCGCGTTCCAAATCTACATGGGATAATTTGAAAATCAGACACCTATGTTGCCGCAGAACTTAGAGCAAGTCTCAGATTGAAGGGACTTAACTTGCTATTGATATAACTGACCAATAATACACTTAGCAGAGGTTATTATAAGGCGAGTGATCGGAACATGATCTAAATTAGACTTATTTATTTTTGCAACAGGCCTCTTTTCTTAAAATATTTTACTAAACTCATCTGTGTTTATTTGCTCGTGCTACTTGCAATTTTCTGCAAAATTATATGTCCATGTTAAAAAGCACTTGTTTAATAAAATGCTGCAATTCAAATATAACATGAAGAACAGTTATGTTCATATTTACTGAATTTCTCTCATACCTACATTTACACTGACCACACATAAATATTACATACAGAGTTGTGAAAAAGTATTTGCTCCCCTCCCAATTTCTCAAACTTTTGCATATTTGGCCATATTAAAGGCCCTTTGTGCCTCTGTGTACAGGCCACATTAGACGGCTCCACGATTGTGGGTAAGCGAGTGCCTATTACGCAGGCAGGGCTGCACGGACATTGTTAACAATGTCTGTGTAGACCTTGCTTTACTTAGAGATTGTCCAGGCTTAAGAAAACATGGCTGCTTTCTTCCAATAACAGCAGCACTCTTGTTCTGAGTTAAGGTAAGGTTTTTCGAGCTGAATTGTAGTTGTTGAAAGTAGGTGTGCTATAGGTAGTTCTAATCTGCTAATAGATTACCTTTAACAATGTTATCTGTAAGGTAATCCATATTATAATAATAGGGGGTGATTGAAATGACATAATGGCAGAGTTGACAGTTTTATAGTTAAATCTTATGGGTAATGTTTTCCACTGTATGCGTATACAGTGGCATATTTCACAGCCATCTGTTGGAGGTAACAGCATGTACATACAGCTGCCCACACTCATAGACAGTCAAACTCTCAAACACGTACACTCACACATCACAATTGTTTGCAATACATGAAAAAACAAGTGTTACCTTGCTTTAAGAGTAACTTGGTTTAAGAGCAATTTGGTTTAAGAGTTCACAGTTTTCAAAATTGTGACTTGGTTTAAGAGCATTGCTTTGGTTTAAGAGCTCCCTGTACTGGGTGGGATGGTGAGTGGGGGAGGGGCATGGCCTGCATAGCGTGGTCTACAGCCCTGTACTCAGACCCAGGAAGTCTCACTTACCTTCCAAATCATAGCAAATCCACTTTAGACTGGGGCTTACATCAGGGGACAGGACCGTGGGGGTAATCTATTCATAGCTGTAACCCCTCTCCCCCCCAGACAGAGAGTGCTGCATGTAAGTGCCCACACCTGTCCTGCTCATTCCTTTATGCTCCCTCCAGTCTCTGACAGTCCTGGTGTTTCCCATCCTCTCCATTACTGTACAGTAACTTATAATATCACATATTCTGCTGTTTCTGAATCTTTGTTTCATTTCATTCAGAATGTTATTCAGAATAATAAATCATTATTTTTGGGGTGGGGAACCAATTGTCTGCTTTTCTATGATTTCTTATGGGAAAATTTGCTTTGGTTTAAGAGTGGATTTGGATTACAAGCACGGCCCCGGAACGAATTATGCTCGTAATCCAAGGCACCACTGTATAAGGCTGGATTCACACTGTGTTTTTGTTTCTGTTTAACACTGGGTTATTTTTTTACGCAAAAGTGCTGTTGGCCACGCTTTTCTGTACGTTAGAATTAAAAACACTAAAACGGACATGTTAAATGGCTGAAAAAAATGCAGCCTAATAATTATATCTGCATTATATGATGAATGACTTTACACAAAAGGTGCATGAAACATCAGTACATAATGAAAGCAGATATAAAGGAAATAAAAGTACAATAATGATACGTGTTATTAAAATGGTGGGTAAAACAAATACAGAAAAATTGCAGGTGCAAGTTATAAAGATTTATTTTTTTTTTTTTTAAAAAGCAAAAATAAAACTGATAAAAAATATAGTCCGGAAAAATAATGTGAGAAAGGGGTTCTCCATTTAAAACCTCTTTTTCCTCTATCCACAGGATAGGGGACAAGTAAGAGATTGCAGGGAGTCCGATCACAGTACGATCTCCAGAGTGGCTGCTGCCTCCTTTGTTTTGAATACAGCCATAGAGAATGAATGGAGCCACAGGTCATGTGGCGACCAGCAGTTGTATTCAAAACAAAGGAGCCAGGGGCAAACCTGGAGATCAACGGAGGGTATAGAAGTTTGACCCCCGTGATTTCTTACTTGTCCCCTAGGGGACAAGTAAGAATCCTTTTAAACGTACAGATAAATCGCATAAGCGCTTGTTTATTGAACGTCAAGTGATGATTTATCTTTTAAACAGTAGACATTAAGATGAAAAGATAACAAAAAATCATTAAGATGATCATTAATACAGTTGTATAATACTTATCCCTGCAAAGGCGTTCACAATAAGGTGTTTATACTGAAAGATTTTTTAATGATTGATGGTGACTTTGAGGTCAACTGAAAAGATGTGATCAACGACATACAAACTGTTTTTTGTTAATTGTTTGATCATTGGCATATTTATAACAGATTATTGCTCAAATTTAAATGTTTTAATGATTTATTGCCCAATAAGCAGCAAGTTTTAATCGGAAAACACTTTTAAGGGAAGGAATCAAACACAAAACCACAGTACAAAGCCAGTGCTCCCAATAATCACTGAGCTATACATCCCAATGGTAGGGAGATCAAATAAACACTTGCATTAGGAGACAGAGGCTCCGATTTATCAATCTGTGCCTCACTTTTGTCCCAAACAGAAAGCAACCAAATACAGCTCATTTTGAGATACAAAAGCTGAAATGTAATTGGTTGTTATCTGTTTGAGACAAGAGGGAGGCACATTTTTGTATCAGATAGATTGATACATCTGGGCCAAAGTGTCCTGTCCTGTTTCTAGTACAGGTACTGGAGAATGCAATGTGTTCCTCTAGTGCTGGATCACATACAAGAGACAGCAGCATCAAGCAGCTGCTAACATGAACCAAACACTGATTAAGAAATTAGCATATTAATATGACTGCTATTGACATGCCTGCATGATTATAATTTTTTTGTATAACTGGAGATATGTTACAGACATCAGAAAACTCATGGTGACTTCCCTGGCCATAAGAGTACAGGGAGACTTTCCTCTGATTTCGCCAGCAAAGTAACATATGAAAAATACTAAATCGCAGTCTGATTAGCACATTATACTTCAGTTGTAGGACCAGATGCTCTACATTAATCTGAACATAGAAAGCAGATACACATGGTCAGAGATATGAACAAGTAATATTGTACTATGTCGGCTTTGTAAAGTAGTTGTGTAGCCCTAACAAAGTATTATTAAAAAAGTAATTCTAACATATGTAATAAAAAAATATGTGTACACACCATTGCCTCGTTGTATATAGTAAAAGAAGATATTACCTTTACTTTTTTATCAGTTGAACAGGTTGCTATATATCTGTCATCAGCAGAAAAGGCACAGCACTGAACTTCATCATCATGAGCATCTATATGAAGCAGATTTTCCCCAGTTCCACTCTTAAAGATCTAGTAAGGTGCACAAAACAGAGTCCAGGTTTAGCTGTCCTGATTGGTTACTGTATGACTCCAAGATTTCTTTTAACCCCTTCCCCTGGCATACATTCTGGGCTTATTGGTTACTTTTTAACTAGTTTTTGCGAGGGAAATGGGGGGGGGGGGGGGGGGAAAATCATTTTTTTATGCTTTAAAGGGGTTGTCTGGGATAATTTGATACTTGCGCATCCTACTGTTGCTGTATACTTACCTGTCCTGCTTCCCCGCAGCTGCCAGATCTCAGGCCATCAGTTCTCCTTTGCTGTCAGTGTTTTGGAAACATCCGTTGACGTCCTGATCCCTCCAGAAATCAGCATAGATCTTATACTGTCTATGCTGACTGGCCATTTCTGGAGGGAGCAGGGCAACAACGCATGTTTTTCTAAAACACTGACAGCAACGAGCAACTGGCAGCCCGAGATCCGGCAGCTGCGGGGGAGCAGGACAGGTAAGGATACATTACTGACATGTCCCCTGCAGTCCTTTCCCCAAGTATCAGATTATCCCGGACAAACCCTTTAAATTTACATCATATTGTAAAAATACTATAGCCTTTTCCCCCTGGATCAATACAATTACAGCAATAACAAATTTACTTTTTTTTTGTTTTAATATAATAAAAAAGTGTTGTCACATTCCAAAACATAACTTTTTAAATTTCTTGTGGAATAGTTTTTATTGGTACCATTTTGAAATACATATGACTTAAGTTCTTTACCTTAATCGATCGGCACCTGCAAGGGGATGCGGGTAGCCTAGTTCTCACACTCTGCGCCAGTCTTTTCCCGAGCACCGGCCTGCCTTGATTCTAATGGAGCGGAGGGGAGGGGGTTTTGTCACACTGGGGGGTGGCGGGCCTGTTCCCAGGGCTCTGGGGCGAGGCGGTGCTCAGGAAAAGACTGGCGCAGAGCTTGGGAACCAGTCGTCAATTCAAAAAAAGGACAACACCACTCCGGCGCCAATCAATTAAGGTAAAAAAATTTTGGGGATGTACCTGATGGTACATTTGCTTTAACAAATTACAGCAATCCTGGAGTAAATAAAAAATTTTTTATTGATTGAGTTGATATGGACATGGTGATAATAAATATATGTTATATATGTTAACAAATACTAAGGACAGAAAGAAGGAGGGTGAGCAGACTACAGTGGTGGAGGGGTGCTCATAAAAACATATCTGGCATCGCCCCATGTAGAATTGTCCAAACTATTAAATTATAAAATTGTTGATCCTGTCAACACAACAACAATAACAAAAAGACACAAAATAGTCCAAAATTGCTGATATTTGGTCACTTCACAGACAAAAAAAGGAATAAAAAGTAATCAAAACCTGAAATCTCTTACAAATGTGGCACTGACTAAATCATGTCTACCTTCATATATATTTTTTTTATCATTACTTCAGTTAAAAACCTTAAAGTTGTCAGCCGCTAAAGAGAAAGATGACAGAGCCTTTAAAAAACTTGTCATCATAAAAAACTTTTGACATGCCATAGAGACTTGTCAAAGAAAAATATATAAAGAATTAAAAGAGCAAATGAGTTATGTACCTGTAAGGTTTTATCGGCTCCACAGGAAGCAATCCTTTGTCCATCTCGAGAAAAGCAGGTATGGTACACTGTCTCTGTGTGAGGACGCACAGCTAGGTTTGGCAGGTTCTTCATACTTTGCTTGTTTCTACAAGTCAAAAAATAAGTCAAATCACTTTTAGTTGATGCTTTATGGATTCTAGGGGGAGCTCTTGGCACGCTTCTTCCATACCTGTATGCCATATGCAGTATCCTTTCCTAATGACTATATCTTCTATTAAGTCATAAAAAAAGAGCTCCCTTTAACAGATTTAGGAAATAAATCATCATAAAATTTTGGAAAAAAGAACAAAAGTGTGTCAACTTTAAAGGAAAAGTCCAGTCTGGGGGAAAAAAAACATTATCTGCAGGGGCTGGGGTGGGATTTAGTCTGCTCAGCAAATCAGTAACTTCAGCACCTGACCGAATCCAACCCCAGTCACCATATGGCTGAGCAGGGCATCCGTCAGCCGAGTCATAACGTAGCTGCAGGGGAGCTAGAAAGGCTGTTGAGTGGGTTCCAAAAGTGGTATGCGGCCACCGGGTCAAATAAATATACATACCTTATTTATAATGCCCCCGGCCCACTGGACTTCTCATTTAATACAGGTGCAGGAGACGTGAAAAAGCTCACATTGAAAAATAAGTCAAATTATAAGTTTTCTTATAGGCCCCCATGGCTTCTGTAAGAATTCAATATTTCCTACTGTAATGCCCCCACACCATAACAGCATCCTAACGCTGGCTATAATACGCTGACTATAATATTATACAATCTAAAATGAAAGCCGAAATCAACAAACCATAAAGTAAATATATGATTCTTTCATCCAACATGGACACAATTGAACTTACTGTATCAGCTGTCCTAGCCTTTTTTATATTAAACATCAAAGACACACGGCAGAACGTAATAAGCAGTGTTCTGACTTACGGCGGGTCCGGCAACCCGGCGGCACTATAAACACGCCAGATGCTTTAAACTGTCCCATTGAAATCAATGGGATCAGTTCAAAGATGCGTTTCCCTCTACTTTGCTACTGCATCAGAGGGAAACGCCACCGGATAAGTGTAAACCTTGGGCTTAGCGTACCCAAAAAGGGATCAACCATGTTTTTGTGTACAGTACACAAAATTTTCTTTTTTTTTTTTAAAGGATGCTTTTTTTAATCCTTTTTTTATATAATAATAATAATAATAATAATAATAATAATAATAAGTCAATGGAAAAACAAACTGATCCAAATGGATGCACACAAATGCATCTGCTTTTTCATCTGTGTTTTCCATTAAAGGGGTCGTTCAGAAAAAAAAAAATTCATCTGATCAACTGGTGCCATAAAGTGCCAAAGATTTGTAATTTACTTCTATTAAAAAATCTTAAGTCTTCCAGTATTTATCAGCTGCTTTATGTCCTGCAGGAAGTGTTTTTTTTCCAGTCTGGAGAGCAGGAGAAGGTTTCTATGGGGATTTGCAGCTGCTCTTGACAGTTCCTGTCACGGACGGAGGTGGCAGCAGAGAGCATTGTCTCTGACTGGAAAGAATACACTACTTTCTGCAGGACATACAGCAGCTGATAAGTACTGGAAGATATTTTTTAATAGAAGTAAACTACAAATCTCTGGCACCAGTTGATTTGAAAGAAAACGCAAAAATGCAGTGTGAACCTAGCCTTAGTGTCTAAACAACATTACATATAAAATACTTCGAAATATCAGCTGTGATCTACATTGATTTGATTTCTGCGTTAAGGTCTGTTTAATACTCACATCCAGTTGACATACAATGCTCCTTGGTGAAGTTCATCTTTGGCATGTCGAATAGCATGTTTATACACTGCTGATTCATTTGGCTGAGAAAGTGCCAACTGGACCATATTTATATGATAATTCTGCCGTAGGAGATGGCCGTTTACAGACAAAAACTCTTGAAAATCTTCCCGTGCTTTGCTGTCCTGTAAAGTGAGAGATGCAAGTTTAAAAACATATAGTGCGTTATAAATCATATCGGACCAATTTATTAACTTCCAGAAAAAAGATTTTGCTTCAAATTAGAACCAAAAACTCTCTCTAAGCCACATTTTTATTTCATTATTGAAAGCTGGTCAGACTGTAGGCACATAGCCAACAATGATATGACTATGTGGTCTTCTTTTTGTGGCCAAACACGACAGAGACAGGACAGGGAGTTTCATGCTATACTCCTGGTTCTGCGTAAGCAGATATATATTCTAGCCATGGCAATAAAGACTCAACATGATCTGGAAAGCTGGCATTTTCTTCTCATATAGCACTGCAATATTCCTTCTATGATCATTTTAATAGGGTTCTTGTAGAGGGAAACAACTACATCACGTCTATGTAGCATACTATGTGTGCTAGAAATTTGCAAAAAAAAAAAAGAGGAAAATTACCTGTGTATTCAGTATGTCTTGGTAACGCACTAGCTCATGAATGAGATGTGCAGGTCCAAATAATCTGGTTTTCGCTTTTAACCAATCAAATGAAAATAGCAAGGAGCAAAGTTCCTGGAAAATGACAAAGAATTATCACACCAAAATAAATGCCAAAAGGAACACTTCCATCTTATTTTCCATTCCATAGGAAACCATGCACTTTTAAAGATGGTAAAGTAGGGAATGCATGTATATAAATTAGCACATTCCCAAAGTATGGGCAACATGTTCCCTTAAGTCAGCTCCTCAAAACCCACAGCAGCTGAAATAATGTGTTAAGGGTGCGTTCACACGTACAGGATCTGCAGCAGATCCGCAGCATATTTGATACTGTGTTCAGTTATTAACCTACATTGATATAAAATCTGCTGCGGATCCTGTACGTGTAAATGCGCCCTTAGGGTCTGTCCACACGTACAGACTTGCAGCGTAAATCTTGCTGCGAGTCTGTCAGGTCCTGGCAGTTCCCGGTCACTACATACTCGCAGCTGTCTGACAGACTGCTGCGAGTATGTAATTCTGCCGACCCCTTAACCCCTTCGGCTCCCGCTCTGCTGCCTGTATGCATTACCTCTTCTTGCCAATCAGCCAATCAGTGTGTTGCCCAGCCGCAGTCACTAATTGGCTGGACGGGAGAGCAGTACACCGGGACCCCGTGCAGCAAGGAGAGGTAATGTAAACACGCAGCAGAGCGGGAGCCGAAGGGGTTAAGGGGGCGGCAGAATTACGTACTCGAAGCAGTCTTTCAGGCAGCTGCGAGTATGTAGTGACAGGGAACTGCCAGGACCTGACAGACTCACAGCAAGATTTACACTGCGAGTCTGTACGCGTGGACAGACCCTTAAGCTGGGTTCACACACAGTATATTTCAGTCAGTATTTTGCAACCAAAACCAGGAGTGGATTGAAAACACAGAAAGGCTCTGTTCACACAATGTTGAAATTGAGTGGATGGCTGCCATTTAATGGCAAATATTTGCTGTTATTTTAGAACAACGGCTGTTGTATTGAAATAATGCCAGTTATTTGCCGTTATATGGAGGCCATCCAGTCAATTTCAACATTGTGTGAACATAGCCTTTCTGTGTTTTCAATCCACTCCTGGTTGAGGTTGCAATATGAGGACCACGATACTGCCTCAAATATACTGTTTGTGAACCCAGCCTCAGGGTGCAGTCACACGTACAGGATCCGGTGCAGATTTGATGCTGTGTCCAGTTATTTTGATCAAATCTGCTGCGGATCCGCACCATCAAATCTGCTGCGATATGGTATGTGTGAAGCTACCCTTAGGATTTTCTGCTGCGAATCCGCAGATTTGACTAAATGAATGAACACAGCATTAAATCCGCACTGTCAAATCTGCTGCGGATCCGCTGCGATATGGTACATGTGAAGCTACCCTTAAAGTAATTTTCCAGTTTTGAAAATCCACTTTCATATATGAGAATACCGAGTTAATAGTTGAGGGAGGTCCATCTCTTTGCTAGGAAGAAGAGTAGTTACAAAGGCCATCTCTTGTTCTGGAGGACCCTTCTTATCCTGCATTACACAGTCAACCCACTGATTTGAATGGGTATTGGCAGTCAACCCACTGATTTGAATGGGTATTGGCAGCCAACCCACTGATTTGAATGGGTATTGGCAGTCAACCCACTGATTTGAATGGGTATTGGCAGCCAATCCATTGATTTGAATGGGTATTGGGTTATACTTCATTACCCCTATGGTGGCACTGCAGGTACAGTGATCACATACTGCTAGGTTTACTCACAGGTAGTAATCATTCACTTTTTGAAAGGATGAGGCTGCTACCAGTGTTAAATGTAAATGAGAACTGTTCTAGTGAAAGCACTAATCCTGACCTCTTCAAGGGACAAATAGAGTGACTTATAGAACGTACAAGGCATTTTTCCACAATAGATTAAATTGTATATATATATACATATATTGTATGTATATGTGTGTGTCTATATATTGCTGTTCCATACTTATTATACTGGCACTCAGATTTTTTAAATTAGTTCTTAGGACAACATTCAATACACTTGGCTCCTTGTGCTGCTTTTCATCTACAAGGGGAGAAGGTCTACATTGCCATACAAAGGGCCAACATAGAGCACTTAGGGGTCTGTACTGTAAATCTCACAGTGCAGTTTGGCATATTCATATGCATAAGCTCTTTATATCATTTGGACAGCCCTGTTATCACAGGAGATAATAAATATGTATTTTAGCACACACATAAGGTTAGGGGGTAAATATTTTTGAACAGAAGGGCAATCTAAATTTTTGCAAGGGAAGTCCCACATTTTTGAACAAGTAAACTCAAAATAATTGTGACAGTTTTTCACCAAAAACTACACAAACACCATTAAAGGAGAAGCAGCCACAGCCCACACAGCTCTGGGAGTCGGGTCGTGACATCATCATTTTATCCAGGAAGTAAAGCCTTAATGCAGTAGTAAGTGCAGGGAAAAAAGCACTTCATAAGCATTTACCGTAATAAGTGTATATTGGGGATTTGTATAACTTTTGGGGACTAATACAATACTTTAATAAAAATTTTAGCCGGACTTCTCCTTTAATAAGTTTCCCAATAGTATTCATATATGTTCATTGAAGTCTACATAAATCTACCTACTTGGTGCATGTTGGCCTGTGCCATATGGTACGCTAGATAGTGGTACCAGTATGCATAATCCTCTTGCTCCTCTGTAGGTAGAATGCATGAATAGTGCTTCTGATACTGACTGACAAGCTTGGCATGAAGAGCCTGAAAGTGTAACAAGTACCGTTACATATATTCTTAAGTTTCTATATACATTTCTATACTGTACATATGTGTGAGTTCATACAGGTAGCTGAGCACGATTCCGCTCCGTGAGAAAATCCAGTTGGAGATCATGCAAATAATACTGAAATGACTTTCCATTGCGATCACAGTACAATAGAGACTTGTTGACAAATTCCTGAAGCATATCCTCCACGTCCTCGCTCTCCATGTGCCACAAGATACACAGAACCTGCAAGTAATGTACAGTGTGGTGTAAGTGTATTAAATCACCCAATTTGTGATAGACAAAGCCTTGACTGACTGGCTAAAAATTGTTCTTTTTCTCTGTCTGGATTCACCTGAGTTGGCACTTTCACATCCTTTTCTATTATAGAGAAATCATTGTAGTATTCCTTGACATCATTTTTGAGCCTATCCACACTCATAGACATGGCTTCATCCAGCGCTTCATAATCATATGATGAGGATTTTCTTATTCTTTTGAATTGCTTTCCTCGTAGCTGTTTGAGGTAGAAAGCCCAGCGGCTGGGGAAATCTTGCAGCAGAGATCCAATCAATGACACTACAAGAGGTGAGCCTAAAACAGATTTAATGGAAAAACAAAATTCATGCTTAAAGCGTAACTGTCATTTCAGGGTCGTTTTTCTGAAAACATTAAATATCAACAGTACAAGCGATTTTAAGAAACTCTGTAATAGGTTTTATGTACTAAAAGAGTTTCCTTCTGTACTGAAAAAGCAATCTCCCAGCCTCCCCCCTCACATCAAATGAAGCAGGATTTCTGTCTCCATTATGTGGCTATGGAGAGGGGAGGGGCTGTTAGGAGTGACTGAGCACGGAGCAGTCCTGCAAAGCACAACACCCTGCAATCTTCTCTCAGTAAGTTCATAGATAAGCACTGACCTTTCTGACACCTGAATTTAGCGTTTTAGGTGCCCAGAGAGTCTACAAACAGCTGACCTTCATGTCACCTCTTCCTGCTCCCTCATCTCCCTCAGCCCCTCCCCCCTCCATAAGGATAGAATGGAGAGAGCAGAGCCCGTCTTCACTGGCTTCTCTGTAATGAAGATGTGTTTGCCTGATAATGCACAGATACACTCACCGGCCACTTTATTAGGTACACCTGTCCAACTGCACGTTACCACTTAATTTCTAATCAGCCAATCACATGGCGGCAACTCAGTGCATTTAGGCATGTAGACATGGTCAAGACAATCTCCTGCAGTTCAAACCGAGCATCAGTATGGGGAAGGAAGGTGATTTGAGTGCCTTTGAATGTGGCATGGTTGTTGGTGCCAGAAGGGCTGGTCTGAGTATTTCAGAAACTGCTGATCTACTGGGATTTTCATGCACAACCATCTCTAGGGTTTACAGAGAATGGTCCGAAAAAGAAAAAACATCCAGTGAGCGGCAGTTCTGTGGGCGGAAATGCCTTGTTGATGCCAGAGGTCAGAGGAGAATGGGCAGACTGGTTCAAGCTGATAGAAAGGCAACAGTGACTCAAATAGCCAACCGTTACAACCAAGGTAGGCAGAAGAGCATCTCTAAACGCACAGTACGTCGAACTTTGAGGCAGATGGGCTACAGCAGCAGAAGACCACACCGGGTGCCACTCCTTTCAGCCAAGAACAGGAAACTGAGGCTACAATTTGCACAAGCTCATCGAAATTGGACAGTAGAAGATTTCTGCTGCGACATTCGGATGGTAGGGTCAGAATTTGGCGTCAACAACATGAAAGCATGGATCCATCCTGCCTTGTATCAACGGTTCAGGCTGGTGGTGGTGGTGTCATTGTGTGGGCAATATTTTCTTGGCACTCTTTGGGCCCCTTGGTACCAATTTGGGATGGGGTGGAACGGGAGATTCGCATCATGGATGTGCAGCCGACAAATCTGCGTCAACTGTGTGATGCCATCATGTCAATATGGACCAAAATCTCTGAGGAATGCTTCCAGCACCTTGTTGAATCTATGCCACGAAGAATTGAGGCAGTTCTGAAGGCAAAAGGGGGTCCAACCCGTTACTAGCATGGTGTACCTAATAAAGTGGCCGGTGAGTGTAAGAAGGGGGGGAGGCTGGGAGATTGTTTCTTGAGTACAGAAGGAGGCTTTTTTGGCTGATGAAACCTATTACAGAGTTTCTTAAAATCGCTTAGACTACTGATTTCTGCAATAAAAAAAAACATGACAGTTACACTTGAAATGGAAACTAACAGCAGGTTGGAAGCATCTGTTATGTTTCCACAGGGCAGGGGGCCCAGAGAAAAAAGGTAGATTTATTTGATTTATCCGTAGTACTGTTTTTCTGAAGTCCTTCTTTTAAATATGCCATGTAGGTAGTTGTAGTACTGCCCTCAGTGCACTGATCTGCCAGCCTGCTGCCTCCTCTTGAATATGCAGGTAGCGATTTGCAGTTATGCAACGCTGGCCACTCATCAATGCAGAGCTTAGAATAAATATTCATAAGAAGGCCTGGTTGGGGGGTGGGGAGAGGGATCCATCAATGCACCAAGGGCTAATGTACCACCCAGAGTGCATCAAACTGCCTAATCAGCATATTAAAGAAGTACTCCAAATACTGTATTTTACTTATACATTGCTTTGATAAAGTTATATTACTTTGTAGTATAAAGTTCAGTAAAGTAAATGTATATTATAATCATACAAACAATGGTGGCAGAAGTGGGCCCAAGTCACCCCTTGCTGCCACTTAACAGATAGATAGATAGATAGATATTATTTTCTAAACTGTTTTGGAACATTGAGTGGCTGTCATGGTTAATGGGGCCAATTCTTCTCAGGACAGTTTTGCAACTTAACACAGAGATTGTCCAATCACATAAAAATATAAAAGACAGGACTTTACCTTTAGACTCTTGTATGATATGATGAGCCTCTGTCGGCAATTCTTCCACTTTCTTGTCGACATAAAGAGAAAGAATTTCTAGGCCCTTCTGGTGGTCTAGTTCACTGTCCACGTGGACAAAGAGTTTGATCCCTTTGTAGAAAAAAGATGGAGTAAAAAGATGGAGCAAAAAGCAAAAATCTGTTTTCTGACTGTACAATTCACTAAAGGAATATGTTTACTAGACACAGTCTTTCTCTTTACAGAAGCCAGGTTTTATAGTATATATAGTCTAATAAAGGATTGTCGTTTTTGCTACATCTTGGGTCTGCAGCCCCCTTTTTGTTCTATATCTCTGTGGATTTGTTATTTGAGTTGCTCTTGTGTTGGAATTGTACAAGTTAATTACATCTTATTGTACAGGCAACCCTTGGGTGCTTCTAGGACCCGAGGGCTGACTCTACTGGGGACTTAGTCCCCGATTGCATCATTGAAAGAGGGAAGCAGAACTCAAGCAAATAGGATAAATAACTGTGTATGTAAGGTTTATATTTGTATGCTTCTAACACTACTTTTAAAGGAATAGTCCAGAATTAGAAAAACATAGTTACTTACCAAGTATTAGAACTCAGCTCCAATCACTTAAAGTGACTATGTACCCACAATCTAACCCCCAAACCACTTGTACCTTCGGATAGCTGCTTTTAATCCAAGATCTGTCCTGTGGTCTGTTCGGCAGGTGATGCAGTTATTGTCCTAAAAAAAATACTTTTAAACTTGAAGCCCCGTACCAAACGGGAGTATCTGTGTCCTAACTTTGCGCAACCTCTCTGTCCCTCCTCCCCATCCTCTTCATCATTAGGAATTCTCCAGGCAGATTGCCTCCTATTCCCCACCTGTGGCAGCCTGGCACATGGGCTGGATCGTTAAGGACCTGTGCAATGTTCAACATGGAGAAAATGTTTCAGTGGCATTCCTAATGCTGAAGAGGTTGGGGAGGAGGGACGGAGAGGTGGTGAAAAGTTAGGGCACAGATACTCCCGTCTGGCACGGGCTTCAAATTTAAAAGTATTTTTTTAGGATAATAACTGCATCACCTGCCGAACGGACCCCAGGACAAATTTTGGATTAAAAGCAGCTATCCGAAGGTACAAGTGGTTTGGGGGGGGGGGGGTCAGATTGTGGGTACAGAGTCGCTTTAAAGGAGTAGTTTAGCAAAAAAAAATAAAATATAAAAAAAAATTACAAATGAACTGGTGCCATACAGTGCCAGAGATTTGTAATTTACTTCTATTGAAAATTTTTCTAATTCTGGATATGAAAAGTCAGATAAAAAGTCAGAGGTTTACCAGGTACTAAGGGTCCTTTTACACAGGCCGATTAGCAGCAGACAGGAACACTCACTACTGAAAACTGTTCCATGTAAAACTGCCAGCGATCAGTTGACGACTAAAACAAATTGCTTTTTTTGTCAGCTGATCACATCTGTGCAGGCATGTAAATCATCATTAGTCGCCCATACATTTTCCATGTAAATGGGTACGTGCAGCTGACTATGATTAAATGATTAGGTCACATGAACAATCCAGTAAGTGCAGCCCTGCCACACAACTGATTGACCCCTGTACGAGACTGGCACTCGTTTGCAACGTTGCATTGGGCCTTGCAAAAGCAGGAAGAAACTTATAACATACATCTGCTTATAAGAATGCTGGGTGGTCAAGGCTATTTTGTCAGATTTTTTCTCTGGCTGTGATGCATACGGATAAATTGTAGCCATTTAGATATACAAGGTTGGATTAAAGAAAGTGGAGATGTGCCTATCTCAACCAGTGGAAAACAATGTAATAGGGCTAGAAAATAGCTGATAATCGATCAAACACCTGTTTGTTGGCTGTTCGGGACATTCAGACCTACTGAAAAATCATCAACCATGTTACAAAGGAAGTGTGGCTTATTGAACTTTGAGAAGGCACTGTAAGCGAGCACCGATCAGCAAGATTGAAAATCGTTTACACATGAGATTGGCCCATCTCAGTACAGCCCTTATTTTTACTCTTAATGGTCAGTATGAAAACTGATTTCTGGAATTTTTTAAAATATAGACAGTAGAATTAGAAAAAAACCTGACCAAAAATTCTTAAAAAAAATATTTTTAACAACTTTGAAAACAATATTTAAACAATGGTTCACTTTCTTATGACACATTCCTTTTACACTAAGGCCTTATTCACAAGTCACGTAATTTACAGATCCGTATTTCCGTATTCAAGTTAGTGCACATTGATGTCTATTGGGCTATTCACACTCAGTAGATTACAAGGATGCAAACTAGTGCTGAAAAAAAAGGCCATGTCCTAGTGTGGACCCAGATTTTTAACAGATGCTCTCATAGAAATCAATGGAATATGCTATATTATTCGGATTGTAACCTGTTTGGCATCCGAATTTCTGTAAAAAAGGTCATAAGGTTGTTTTTCCAAGCAACCACAACCAGGAAGAAGAAGCTGCAGAAGCAGAGAGAGAATGAACTAATTAACAGAAATGTCTAACAGTAAAGCAAACCAGAAATGGCAAAGTAAAATGTTTTTAACCTACTAAACTTTATTAACTAGTATTGTGCAGTAATTTAAAAAAACAGATTTAGGGTAGCTTCACACACACTGTATCACAGCGGATTTTATGCTTTGGATCCACAGCAGATTTGATCTAAATAACTGAACACAGCATCAAATTTGCTGCAGATCTGCTGCGGATCCTGTACGTGTGAATGCACCCTTAGGGTAAAAAAGGAAGCCCAATCCGTAATTTTTTGCGGATTGTACGGGTTGATAGCGGGAGGATTCTATGGACTTAAAAACAATACTGAACGTGTGAATGAGGCCTTGGTGAAAAGGTGTCAACCAATTTCTTCTCACAGTCCTATACTTACCATTTGAGAATTATACATTATACAGCCATGAACCAGCTACATGGTGCCTTGGTTACCCATGTTGGTGGAGTTCCTACTAGCTGGGGCATTACCATGTATCTGCGGGTGTACCCAAGGCTTTCTCAGAAAATTATGCACAAATATGTAAAGAGGCAAAGGCCATGGACAATATGGTCACATGACTATATCAGACAACAGATCATCATTTTTCTGTACTGAAATGTACAGAAATTTCATACAGAAATGTAAAAATATGGGAAGAGCCAAGCTCAAATTTAACAATGTAGAAAAAGATACCTACCTGCCACTGTGTCAATGACACTTCTGTCTCTGCTTGTTATAAGAACACGACACTGGATGTCAAATGCCTTTAGCACCCAGGAATCCCAAACATCATCCAAAATTAGCAGACACCTAAGAAAATAACAGACATTTAAATAACATTACTCATAATAAAATATAATGTTAAAAGCCTTTAAAACAGTTCCATACGACAGGCTAGTACAGCCTGGGTGCAAAGGGACTCAAGAACACTGCAGGAACACATAATCTCATATCGGGTTGAGCGACAATAACAGACATAGCCCATGGACAGAGTGGGCTGTGTCTGGAAGACGGCAGCTATGCTTTTCTTATCCTGTACATCCCATTTAATTCTGAAATTCAATCTACGCAACAGCTAATACAGGGTTGGTAAAATAGAACAAAATAAGGGTGCGTTCACACATACAGGATCTGCAGCAGATTTGAATCTGCAGCAGATTTGATGGCCCAGAGTTACTTTGCATTGAATCTGCAACTTCAAATCTGCGTCATCAAATCTGCTGCAGATCCTGTACGTGTGAATGCACCCTTAATGAGGAAAATGAGTAGATATTATAGTTATCCTCCTACCTTGGATATGATTGCATTATAAGCAGGCGCAGTCTGTCTCTCGCTTCCTCAATATTCAGAGGAGGTCTCTGTGAATACTTGCAGTCCTGATCTAGGCGAATACATAGATTCTGCAGCTTCATCAGAAAACCTGCTTTGTCCTGTTTTCCAACAGAAAGCCAGTGCACTCCCCCGGGGAAACAGTCTAAAGATAAGCACAACCATGAATCAGTGAAAAAGTGTTAATACAATGTGTAATGTGTACAATGCGTATTGCACACAGATCCACATTCACACAATGCACCTATGTAGAGGTTAATTCTCTTGTCTTGTCATTTCTGTTGGGAAAATTGGCAGAAGAACCTAAATCGACTCTGTACCCACAATCCCCCTAAACCGCTTGTACCTTTGGGTGGCTGCTTCTAATCCAACTTTTAAACTTGCCGCTGACATGCTGTCTCAAATCTGCACCACTGGTCAGTTTCTAAATGCATTTTGTACTACGGCATATAGATTTTGTGAATCAGAGCTACAATGTTACCTTGTAGAATATTGTGGTCCCTGAGTGCTTCAGCAGCTAGTACTGACTTGCCACAGCCCGCCATTCCATACACTATCACCCAACCAGACTCATTCATCAGTCTGTACAAGTTGTCCTGGATGTTCTTTACCAGCTTCTTCCGAGAAACAAACACAACTGGTCTCTGTGGCACTCCGCCTTCACACAGGGCTGTTTTCACTAAAATAATGATCAGATATATTATTATTTTATTTAAAAAAATATATATGTAAGGGTAAAAAGTAAAGTATTACAATATTTTATTCAGATAAATCATCATAGAATTTCTTCAACAATTGGAAATCTGATAAAATAAAAAAAATAAAAAAACTGTGGCCTCTCCTGATGTGTCTGTTTTGGTAAATCCTTGTATTACCCATGAAATTATGAAACATATTTTCTTATGATTCTATGTTGCACCATTCCTCTGTTCTCTTCCTAGATTTGTATAATTAACTAGCCAACTGGGTGTTCCCAGTAAGGGGCGTGTTGGTGTAATCTGGCAGCTTTGATTGGATACTCTCACACAGTGTAGGAACACAACCCCAACTGTTAACACCCAGTTGGATATTTAAGTCATACATTTCTAGTAATAATAACAAAGCTGTGGGTGAAATACCTGGGTGTAGCACTCACTGGAAGATTAATATCAGGGTGAAAAGTTTTACTTTCTGGTGTGTAAGGGCCCTATTCCACCTGGACGATTATCGTTCAGATTATCGTTAAATCGTTCAAATCTAAATGATAATCGTTCAGTTGAAATGCAGTTAAGATTAACAACCGAACGAGAAATCGCTGATAGCTTCATAAGACCTGGACCTATTTTTATTGTTGCTCGTTTGCAAAACATTCGCAAATGGTTCGCATTGAATAAGACGTTATTTGGTCCTTCGCAGTAGATACGAACGCAATAGCGAAGTAATAGCTAAGAAAAAGACGATCGCAAATACGATCATAAGTAATGATTATCGCTCCATGGAAATGAGTGAACGTTTTCAGGCCTTTTGCAATAGCGGTCGTTTAAGATCGTTAATGATTATGCGAACGATAATCGTCCGGTGGAATAGGGCCCTAAGGAAGGGAGAAAGCAGCAAGCAACATCAGAAAGAAAGATCACAGGCTGGGCCCTATTACACGGAATAATAATCTGCCAAATCAGGCTAATTCGGAATATTCTTACTCCCTGTAATGGAGACAGTCAACTAGTGATTGGGTGATTTCCTATATGTACACTATTTAGCCTGAGGCAAATACTTACACACAAAATATGAACAAAAAATTCTTAGCAACTTTTTTTTAAGTTGGCAACTATAAACATCTCTGCGCAAAAGCTTGTTTTACACACATTTCATTTCATCTGCATTGGGCCCCTTTGCAGGGAGGGGGTGGAACAGCGGGTGTGGGCGCACGCAGAGGAGGCACGCCACATTTAACTTTTTTTTTTGCTGGAGCTGGCATGGGTTTCACTGCATGAGAGAGGAGAGGCTCTGCTGTGCACTAGATTTAAATAAATGCCCCTACATAAATCCTCAGAGTCTCCGTGGGGACATTGATAAGGCCAGCGCAAAAAATTGCTGGACTTAATAAATGTCCCCCTAGGGGTATTTCTCCTCTTAGAGATGATTAACAGCTGGAAAAAAACTGAAACATATAAAATATTACATGCTCATAAATAACTGTTTGGGTCTCAGATTGCAACCATAAAGATGAAACAACTCACCATATGATGTAATACCATTGGATGGACCTTTGCCGCTTCCAAATATGTCAATAGAGGAAGCCCCTTTCAGAAGAACAGCCAAGTCTTTGTAACCCTCGTGTAGCAGAGCATTGTAAAAGGAAACAAAAGCTCGGTTGTCTTTGCCGAGAATAATCTTGATGAGTTCGTTTGCTCGGTCAAGTTGAGTAGCCTTAACATACAGATCAAATAAAATTTAATTCAGAGGAAAATGAAATCAACCAGTTGATATAGCTTCTAATAGACATAGCTGTAATGGGGTTATCTGGTTATATAAAGCTGGTAGTCGATCGTAAGAATAGGCAATTATTATCAAACTGTGGAGGGTCCAAAGGCCATATTACAAGGCTTAACCTTCAGGGTACGCTCACACCGATCTGCTAAATTGGTACTTGCCTACTGAGCCTATTATACAGCTCAATAATCGTGCGACCAGGACTTGTGCTAGTAATATTTGTGCAGCCCTTTCCTTTAATAAGTCATCAGCCGTGCATCTCCTATTACACAATGAGTATTGCGCCACTGTCAGATTACCTTTCAGTATATTGAAAGACAGTGATCAGCTGACAAGTGAGCATATTCTTAGGGCCCTATTAAACGGGACGATTATCATGCAAATTATCATGATAATCGTTATTAAGAAATAGTCATCGTTAGACACCAAAATCATTATTCGTTCACTAATCGTTTTTTTCCACATAATCGTAATTTTCGCTAATCAGAATTTTGCATTCGTTCATTAAGGGCCCGTTCAAACTGAGCAAACACAGCGCAATTCCACCGCGGAATCCCGCAGCACTCAGTGTGCTGCTTTTAGCGAATGGGAGAGCGCACGCCTGTCCGCTCCCTCTCCTCTCCGCTCAAAGAATTAACATGTTCATTCTCTGAGCGGAAAGCTCACTCAAAGCAGCACACTGAGCACGGCGGGATTCCGTCATTGAATTGCGTCATGTTTGCTCAGTGTGAACCGGCCCTAATGGTTCAGTGTAATTCCACATCATTCCTTCATTTACCAAGATCAAACGATCGTAGTAACGACTACTGTTCTGTGTAATATAGTAAAAGATTTCAGGTTAATGATAAACAATCTAGTTTGCGATTGTTAATCGTTAAAAATCGCTTTGTCTAATTGGACCCTTACTCATCTGCTGATCACTGGCTCTGTTAAACTAAAAGGTATCTGCCTGATTTGGTAGATAATCTATCTGTGTAATAGGGCCCCAACTCTTGGTACCCTGACGATAAATTATTTGTAGAAGGTGTGGTACTCGTGTGAGCACTGCAGCCTTTGTGTACACTGCACTGTACTGTATGCCATCACATTTATTGCAGATGTGCATGGCATTACAGCTTTAAACCAATCAAAGGAGCTGTAATACAAAGCAAAGCTTCTGTGAGTGTAATTTTTGTGCAGCATGAAGCAGTACAAAGCTGTGCCTAAGAGACCTATTACATGAGTGAATTAGGCTAATTTTAGGCAGTGTAATAAAGACAACGATCAGCCGAGGAGCCGATCTTTTGGCTGATCGTTGTCTTGCAACAAGTTTGAAAATCATTGTGTGATGTAAGGGTATAGAAAATAATAAAGATGATGCTTACCTGTCCACACTCCCCTGGTGTCCTCCTTGCCTGTTTCTGCTCTCCACGCTGATGGCAGACGCCGCTAACACTTCCGAACCAGTCTATTCAGTGACAGCCTGCTCAGCCAATCACTGAAGGAGACAGGACGGCACCACAGTCAGTGACACGGACATTGACACACATAGATTTCATAATCACCATCCCTCCAGTGATCGCGCTTGAATTTCACGCCACATCCCCATCAGTTCCGATCAGCGTCTTTGGATCTCCCTCACTCTCGAGTTCCAGTGAAATGAATGAGAGAGAAAAGGTTACCAGGGTACATGCCTTTTCATTGGCTGGATTGCATTTCATGGCTTCCAGCTTGCTCAGTCAATCAGGGCTGAGCAAGCTGGAAGCCATGTGATGTGCTCTAGCCAATGAGAAAGCTGCTGGTGCGTAAATACATAATCAGAAAAAATGTGTGGTGTAATAGGTAGTCTGATCTACCCAGCGATATTACCTTAATCTTGCAGTACTTCCATCAGGATATACTGTCCTTCTGTAGCTAAAAAGACGCATACTCACAGTATATACTTTCCATTGCTTTATTTTTCTTTTGCAAGGTATATCGCAATCATAGCTCACAGGCTGAGTAATTCCATGAACACATGCCAAACACTATGGCCTCCCGCCGGACGTTTCGGAGGACGGGACTCCTGCTTCCTCATGCGTGGAGAGCGTAAGGGAAAGGAACGTCTTATAGGTTAAAGCACGTCATAAGATTAACTCTCAGTGAGACTGAACTTAATACATATACCTTGTGTCTTCTAATTATTTAAGTATTAGAATAATACTAAGACGCATGATCTAACAGGGAAGGGAACCTCTATTAGCCACTATGTAGAACTCATAATTCTATAATCGCATCACAGGAATGCTCGAAAGCTGCACACCTCGTTAAGCCCTTGCGGGCTAAGTGTGCCCAGCTTTGTAATCCAGTAGGTCTCTTTACGTAACAGACGCTTACGGTTCTCATCGCTGTCTGTGCACACCTCTACTTGCTCAAGCACCTGCCACCTAAGGTCACAAACGTTATGTCTCATTTCAGCAAAATGCCTCGCCACCGATGTCTCTCCAAATTCTTTACTATCTTTTTGTTCTTTTCCTTCACTGAATTTCCTAATTGTAGCTTTATGTTCATTCAATCTTATTTTAACATTTCTGCTTGTCTGTCCGACATATCCTAGCCTACAGGGGCATTTCAGAAGGTACACTACGTTCTTATCGTTACAAGTATAGAACCCTTTAATCTTAAATTTAGTGCCCTGACTAGGATGGTGAATGAAATCACCTTTAATTATGCTATTGCAATGCTGACATTTCATGCATGCAAATGTCCCTTTTCTGCTACTGGCCAAAATGTTTGTCTGTTCTTCTTCTTTTGAATATCACTTCTAACCAACATATTGCCTATAGAGGTGTTCTTTTTGTACGCAAAAACTGGTTTGTCTTTAAACAACTGTCTATATCTGGGATCGCTAGCCAGCAATCCCCAATATTTCAGGACACTCTTTCTAATTAAATTAGAATGTTTATCGTATGTCATGCTGAAAAGAGGTCTCTTATTACCTTTACTCTCTTTCTTTTTCTTGCATCTCACTGTTCTCCTCTCCATTCGCTTCACTTCATTTTCTATCTGTACTATCTCTCGTCTGTTGTAACCCCTCGCTACAAATTTGTCTATCATTCTCATGGCGTTCTTCTGATACTCCTCATCGGTACTCGAAATCCTTTTGGCTCTAATAAATTGGGATTTTGGAAGACCCTTAAATACATGCGGAGCATGTTGACTCTTACGATGTAACATATTATTCCTGTCCATGGGTTTCGAGTACAGAGTGGTACCAAAAGTGTCCTTTTCTCTTTTTACCATAACATCCAAAAAATAGATTTTTTTCAACATCATAATCCAATGTGAATTTGATAGAAGGATGGCATGAATTTAAACGTGAAACAAAATCAAGCAGATCACTCTCACTGCCCGTCCATAGCAGGCACACGTCGTCCACATAGCGAAGCCACGTGGACGACGTGGGCATGCCACAAGCAGCAACGAACCTCTCTTCAAAATTGTGCATGAATATATTGGCTAGGCTAGGGGCTACCGATGAGCCCATTGAAACGTCGTGTAGCTGTAAAAAGAAATCAGAATAAAACCTAAAATAATTCTTAGTCAGAACTAGATACAATTGCGATATACCTTGCAAAAGAAAAATAAAGAAATGGAAAGTATATACTGTGAGAATGCGTCTTTCTAGCTACAGAAGGACAGTATATCCTGATGGAAGTGCTGCAAGATTAAGGTAATATCGCTGGGTAGATCAGACTACCTATTACACCACACATTTTTTCTGATTATGGATTATTCGGATTTGTGGAAGTCTGGATTGTGTGGATTTGGATCATTATCCTATGAAGTGGTGCGTAAATACACCAGTAGCCTTTTCTCTCCCATTCAATTCTGCCAGAAGACGCTGAAGAGGAGGAAGAAGACCAGGCCCGCCCTCCGCTCTGATGACATCCTGACACAAAATGGCGTCGGCAAAAGAGGACGTGGTCGACAGTTATTGGGCAAGTATTCTTTCTTTCACTTCCGGGGGAAGGGGAGGTGGTTAACGGGGCCAGATAGCTAATTAACATACATTACAATGTGTGTTAATTAAGAAAAAAAAAAAAAGTTCTCCTTTAAAGCAAAGGCTGCATGGACATCACAAACGGTGTCCCTGCAGCCCTTGGGGCACGATTATCAAGCTATGTAATAGGCTCGGTAAGCATTAGCTGATTTAGCAGATCCGCTCTCTCTTGCTCCGAGGGTCGGCCCTGTCATATGGCTCTAAAAGGTATACAAGTTTATACGAAGCAAAAGTGATTTGCTAATAATGCTAGCCAGCAAGTAAACAATGGCTAAATGGGAGGTCTGTAACACTGAGATTCCAGAAAAATGCTATGTTTGACTATGCAAATTTTGTAACTTAATATACATTTTTTTTTCCTGTTAACCTCTATTACACATCCATCAAACAGAACTAGGGATCCCTTTTCCTCCTCCTATGGACTGCTGTGGTGATGGCAGAGCAAGTTCATCATTATCACATCACCTTAAGAGTGAGGCTTTGGCTGCAATGATGCGCAGTCATCACTACATACCACACCTCACTGCTTAGGCCATTTGCAGGAGGAGAAATGAATAACAGGGGCGTCCTGTTCTAGCAGTTGGTAGATGTCCCAGGCATTGTTCCGACACCAGCTTACTTTTATCTCCTATCCACCTGTGAACATTTTATCTGCCTGTGTATCTCAGTGTGTTATGTATCTCCTTGCATCTGTAAGGTGATTGTCAGCATCGTGTTGGGCTTGTTGATGAAGGGAAAATGGAAGGCAAATACCTTATTTTTGACCATCTCCTCCTCTTGCTTCGTAATGACCTCATCACTTATCATGTGGTCCATGATGTAGGCGGATCTGATATCCTTTGCGAGCAATGCTCGATTCTGAATAAGTAAGCTTCTGGCTCTTTCATCCATTTTCTCATTTATTTTCTAGTATTTCTGAATAATACACAATTCTAAACTCACTTCCTGTCAAATGTTAACATCAGCGTAATACTCGCATCCTGTAAAAGAAAAAAAAAAGGAAACATCAGGTGAGGACCAGGCTAGATAGCACAACTATGACAATCTCAAAACTCCTTGATTCATTTTTCATCGCTGTTTGCAAGTTGCGCATTGTAAGTCCGACTGATCACGTGACACAGAGCTGGGAGAGGACATGCAGCAGCGCGTCTTCTCCCGCCTCTATCTCCTGATTGGTACTGGTCTGAACACTCAGACCCGGACCGATCAAAAATTTTGACATGTCTCTATAACAAATCCAAAGTTTTCTGAAGTGACAGTGATACTTTAAGAGAGGTAAATGAAATTGACAGTCCATATAGTTAATCTCTGCTTGTTTGTGTCTGTGTATCAGTCTAAAGTCCAGCTGTATAGCTCACAGAGCATTATCTAGCCTAGATACAATTGTATCCACTTCTCAGCGCACAGCAGGACTAGCCAATTATCAGGGTTGTCTCTAAATGTAAACAACAAAACTCACAGACAGCAAAACAAAAATACAGTGGTGCCTTGGATTACGAGTATAATTCATTCCGGGACCGTGCTTGTAATCCAAATCCACTCTTAAACCAAAGCAAATTTTCCCATAAGAAATCACTGATATGCAGACAATTGGTTCCACGCCTGAAAAATAATGATTTATTATTCTGAACAACATGTAAAACAGATAAAAGAAACATTCAGAAACAGCAGAATATGTGATATTATAAGTTACTGTACAGTAATGGAGAGGATGGGAAAGACAAGGGCTGACAGAGACTGCAGGGAGCATGAAGGAATGAGCAGGGCAGATGTGGGCACATACATGCAGCACTCTCTGTCTGGGGAGAGAGGGGTTACAGCTATGGAGAGATTACCTCCACAGTCCTGTCCCCTGATGTAAGCCCCAGCCTGAAGTGGATCTGCTATGATTTGGAAGGTGAGAGAGACTTCCTGGGTCAGAGTACAGGGCTGTAGACCACTCTATGCAGACCATGCCCCTCCTCCACTCCCACCCAGTACTGGGAGCTCTTACACCAAAGCAATGCTGTTGAAACAGGTCCCAATTTCGAAAAACTGTGAGCTCTTAAAGCAAGTTACTCTTAAACCAAGGCACCACTATAATTAGAAAATGGTGGGGAACTGTAGCATAAGGGTCCTAGTATAGGCAGTGATTTTTTTGTCTTCTTCAATTAACGATAAACGACACAGAACTGCATGTACTGCTATCTGGTGGAGGGGGTTAAGCTCCTGAAACGCGTAATATATGTGCTTTGTATTTGACTATTGTGGACATTCCTCTGGACAGCGCTGGTAAATAGGACCTTTTTTGTCTTGGACTCAAAAGCGAACATCCTGAAAATGACCCAATTACTAGCCTACAATGCTCTGGCCACCGAAGCATGAACGGATACATAAAAGGTACCTTGTGTCTTCTCGGCCTAAAAGCTTATATGCTAAAAAGCTGACATATTCCCAGCCAAGATGAGTGTGCATGTTTATACTGGCGTCAGGGGAACTGAGCATTTAGCCAATACCCATTACTTCCTGGTACCTGGATGTGATGTCTATATTCATACTATATGTCTGCAGTGGTCTGCCTTGTCATCTCACAGCACTGGGGTCCTGGGTTCAAAGGTCATGCTCCTATGCTCCAAAATATAGTGAGCTGCATTGTGACCCCCAGTGGGGACAGGGATCAATGTGAGTGATGATCAATCCCTGTACAGCCCTATAGAGTATGGTGGTCCTATATAAAGGAATTATTAGTATTTGTCCTGCACAGTCACATGATCATTGTGTCAACACACCCTGCAGTAAATAGAGCAAAAATTCCAACAGAGAGAATTTTGAGACATTTATTATTTTTCTGTTCACACTTTAAGGGATTTTCTTGTAATGAGAAATCTCCCTTTAAGGGGGTCGCATGAACATTGTTATTGTGATGTTGGTTATGTACATAGATCTCTCTGGCCACCCCCTGTAGGTCATTGTATACAGGAGGGGCTACACTGGACAGGAAGTATATGAGGAAGTCCCTGTCACTCGGGTCCTATGGTCCTTATAAAGACAATGACAGCTAAAGTCTCCTGGTAACGTGGCCCGGCAACAAGGGAGGACACCCCGCCACTTGTAGTGCTATGCCTCAGCCCCCTTACCTACCCCTAACCCGCACGACACGCACATACAGCGCAGCCTCACCTGTACGTACAGCTCCTTATTCACATTCTGCCGCAACCACGGGGTACGGACTACAACTCCCGGCGTGCCCCGGTATCGTGACGTTTCACTTTTCTTTTAACCTCTTCATCACCGGACTCGCAGCAGAGAGCGGCACAGAAGGCTGTCAGGTCTACACGGAAAGGAAGGAGTTAATCTCCCGCGCAGGTCACTTCCTCTAGACGCAGCTCCTCGCACTGGCTGCATTTAAGGGACGGCAAGAGGCGGGAACAGAGGAGAGGCGCCGTCCCTGTCACACGGGGAGCCGCGCTCCTTCTACCGTCGCGTCTCAGGAGCGGGAGGGTGGGGAAGTGTGAGGGGAGCCGGGGTCACTGGTGCTGACTGTTGTGGAGCAGTGGTCACGGGGTAGGTCCTGGCACAGCTCCAGCACTGCTCTGAGGACATGACCGGGCTCGTCTGGGGCTTCTCACGTAAACAGCTCAATGTATAGACCGTGTTATGTCCTGTGCTGGGGCCGGGCCCTTATGTGAGCAGAGCTTCCCTATACATGTACAGGCGTATTAGCTATTGTGCTATAGGTGTACTCCCCAGGCTGTAGTATAATGCTGCTGTGGGTGAGCCAGGTGAGATGGGCCATGCCCGGATAGTATCACTCAGCCCCGGCTTACACCAGTGTCTGGGCCTCACTTCTGTCATGTTCTTAGCTGTTTCTGTCACATGTATTACTACTATTCCCATGGGCCATTTGGGCTCCACAATTCCTGTCTTTTTGCTTTGTATTTGGTAAGGGTGGTGTCATGAAGCAGAGAAGGCCAAGACAGATGTGTACCACATACATGGATGTAAAGGAAAACTGCTGTTTATTAAATCCTGCATGGGTAAAATTCATTACAAATACTAACTTATCTATCCCTGTGCTGCGGTGAGCGATGTGGCCGCCGGAATCTCCGATACTGACATGTCATCACTAGAGATGAGCGAACCTGGAGCATGCTTGAGTCCATCCGAACCCGAACTTTCGGCACTTGATTAGCGGTGGCTGCTGAACTTGGATAAAGCCCTAAGGCTATGTGGAAAGCATGGATATAGTCATTGGCTGTATCCATGTTTTCCAGACAACCTTAGAGATTTATCCAAGTTCAGCAGCCACCGCTAATCAAACGCCGATTGTTCGGATCAACTCGAACCCAAACCCGGTTCGCTCATCTCTTGTCACCACCATTGTTGAGCTGTTCTGTCAAAATGCCAAAGTTCGGCAACTGGAACGCTTGGCATTTGATTATCGGTGGCTGCAGAAATTGGATGCCGCCCTAGGGCTGCCAGGAAAACATGGACATGACCATAGGTTGTATCCATGTTTTCCTGGCAGCATCCAATTTCTGCAGGCACCCTTAATCAAATGCCAAGTGTTCCAGTTGCCGAACTCGTGACATTAAGGGCGGGTTCACACTACGGAATTCTCGCGGACAATGTCCGCGGAATTCCGTCAGCTGTCTGCCCGCACAGGCACGCGCTTTTCCGCCGGCTCCATAGACACCATTCTATGGGCCGGCGTATTCCGCGATCCGCTAAAAGAAGTGACATGACACTTCTTTCAGCGTATAGCGGAATACGCCGGGCCATAGAATGGTGTCTATGGAGCCGGCGGACAGGCGCCAAGATGTGCGGGCGGACAGCTGACGGAATTCCGCGGACATTGTCCGCGAGAATTCCGTAGTGTGAACCCGCCCTTTGATAGAAAAGCTCTACACTAGTCACAGCGTCTCACCCCAGTCACTCACTGACTTGACTGGCTGGGTGGCAAGTTGGGCCATCCAAGTGGGGGAAAAAGACTTCTGGTGGGAGCCCTGCTGCTCACTGCTGGCACAGGGAGAGATAAGTTAGTAGTTGTAATTAACCCCCACCCCCCCCCCCCCCCCCCCCCCTGCCGCCAGCTGCAGGATTTTATAATCCACCCCATCTCCTTTTAATCACTTTACTGTTTTTTCACAGTGAGCAGGTTGTGGTGGCCCTCTGCTACACACAGTAGCAGAAGGCCACCCAGTATAACAGGAGGTTGGCTCCTGTTATACCAGCAGTGCCACAGCGAGATGTACATTAACATCTCAGTGTGGCTATGGGTTAAATAGGGTGCATAAATCTGTCACACAATTTACCATTTTGCAAATAGTGTAAACAAGATCTAGCACCACACCTACCATAGCCCTTGCACCACAGTGGTAAATTCACTACCTATGAGTGGAAGACAGACTCAAGAAAAACATATTATACAAGAAGACAACAACAGTTAGCCTTGGACGCAGTGTCTGGATAAGGCTATTTTCGCATTTGTGTCTGGTCTGTAATACATTTTGAAAGAATTCCCAGGGATGGATGTGCAAACTAAAGTCAAACTGATGAAAACAGTCCATCTACTTACGTCATCTACTTATTTTTATCAATCAAATAAATGGAACTTAATGCGTTTTAGATATGGTGGTCATATTCTGTTGTGTGGAAAGGGCAGATTCCCTTTGACAACACAGGGCAAGCATACCCATGCTGTTACAGCCAACAGTGTATGGAGCAAGGTTTTAACCCCTAAGTAACCAAGACAATTTTTATTTTTGCACTTAAGATTTTTCCTCCTTGTGTTTAAAAAGCCATAGCACTTTAATTTTTTCATCTACAGACTAAGGCTGGGTTCACACTACGTATATTTTAGTCAGTATTGTGGTCCTCATATTGCAACCAAAACCAGGAGTGGATTAAAAACACAGGCTCTGTTCACACAATGTTGAAATTGAGTGGATGGCCGCCATTTAATGGCAAATATTTGCTGTTATTTTAAAACAACGGCTGTTATATTGAAATAATGGCCGTTATTTACTGTTATATGGCGACCATCCACTCAATTTTACCATTGTGTGAACAGATCCTTTCTGTGTTTTTAATCCACTCCTGGTTTTGGTTGCAATATGAGGACCACAATACTGACTGAAATATACGTAGTGTGAACCCAGCCTCATGATGCGTTTACACAGAGAGATTTATCTGACAGATTTTTTTAAGCCAAAGCCAGAAATGGATTTGAAAAGGGGAGAAATCTGTCTTTCCTTTATGACCTGCACCCTGTTTATAGTCTGTTCCTGGCTTTGGCTTCAAAGATCTGTCAGATAAATCTCTCTGTAAAAGCACCATAAGGTCCTTCTTTTTTTTTTTTTTCTTTTTTTTATTTGCGACCCCAATTGTTTTGTCATATAATATGTTGTGAAACCAGGAACACAAATATCAGATTTTAGGGTAGTATTATTTTTACGTCATTCCTTGATAATCGTACGTGTAAACGCAGCAAACGATCAAGCGATGAGCGAGCAATCGTTCATTTTGATCTTTGAACATGTTCTCAAATCATTGGATGTTTGCAAAAAAATTCGCAGATCGTTCCGTACAAACAGTCGTTCACCGATTTAACCTATGTGCGAGATAGGCTTAAAGAGCATGTACCACCAGGTACATCCTCTGTAACCTAAACCCACTGATCGAAATGCGCCGGCACGGGGAAGCCGGTGCTGAGGTCTGTTTTTTGGACCGGGGCCCGGTTCCCGTGCACGGCGCCGTTCTGTGCACTGGAACCAACCGGTGTTCAAGCACTGGAGGCGGGTCGGACCGCCCCCAGTGGGGGGAAATTCCCTCCCCTGTATGACGCTGCTCCATTAGAAAGATAACGATTTTTCCGTACGATATATTGTTCCGTCTAAACGCTGATTGTTATTAAAAAAAAAATTGTTACTTTGAAATTGTTAATCGTACGACGGGGAATTAACACTCCGTGTAAAAGCAGCATTATCTACATTCCTCAAGTCAGTCTGATTACAACGATACTTAACCCTATCATGACCATGGGCCATTAACCCCTTAAGGACAGAGCCAATTTCAATTTTTGCGTTTTCGGTTTTTCCTCCTTGTGCTTAAAAGGCCATAGCACTTGCATTTTTCCACCTAGAGACCCACATGAGCCCTTATTTTTTGCGTCACTAATTGTACTTTGCAATGACAGGCTGAATTTTTGCATAAAGTACACTGCGAAACCAGAAAAAAATTCAAAGTGTGGTGAAATTGAAAAAAAAAACGCATTTTGTTTATTTGGGGGAAATGTGTTTTTACGCCATTCGCCCTGGGGTAAAACTGACTTGTTATATATGTTCCTCAAGTCGTTACGATTAAAACGATATGTAACATGTATAACTTATATTGTATCTGATGGCCTGTAAAAAATTTAAACCATTGTCAACAAATATACGACACTTAAAACCGCTCCATTCCCAGGCTTATAGCGCTTTTATCCTTTGGTCTATGGGGCTGTGTGAGGTGTCATTTTTTGCGCCATGATGTGTTCTTTGTATCGGTACCTTGATTGCGCATATACGACTTTTTGATCGCTTTTTATTACAATTTTTCTGGATTTGATGCGACCAAAAATGCGCAATTTTGCACTTTGGGATTTTTTTGCGCTGACGCCATTTACCGTGCGAGATCAGGAATGTGATTAATTAATAGTTCGGGCGATTACGCACGCGGCGATAGCAAACATGTTTATTTATTTATTTACTTTTATTTATAACCTGGGAAAAGGGGGGTGATTCAGACTTTTATTAGGGGAGGGGGCTTTTTACTAATAATGACATTTTTTTTTAACTTTTACACTTATACTAGAAGCCCCCCTGGGGGACTTCTAGTATAAGTACACTGATCTCTCATTGAGATCTCTGCAGCATAGATATGCTGCAGAGATCCATGAGATAGGCACTTGTTTACTTCCGGCTGCTGCAGCCGGAAGTAAACGAGTGCCGAGCCGGGGACGGCGCCATCTTGGAGTGGTCCCCGGCCGGCTTCATTTACGGAGATCGCTCCTCCGGGATAACATCTCCCCACTAGACACAAGGGATGACGCTGCGTCCGGTAATCGGATGCAGCTGTCATGTTTGACAGCTGCATCTGATTACTGTATTAGCGGGCACGGCGATCGGACCGTGCCCGCTAATACCTACGGTCCCGGGCTACACGCGGCACCCGGGACCGCCGCGGTTCAGAGCGGGGTCGCCGCGCGGCCCCGCTCTGAACTCCCTTACCGGCATCAGGGCGTAAATTTACTCCCGATGTCGTTAAGGGGTTAATGGCTCAATGCCCAGGTCGTTCTGAAACTTCAGCTTATGGGATCATAATGATCAGAGCTTAGGGGCAGAGCTTGCGGCCACCGTAGCCAGGACGCCGGAAGCCTGAGTCTTCCAGTGTCCATGGATATCATCGGTGCTCTACAATCACATCGTAGGGCCCTATTGGTTACTGGGAAGGGGGGCGATTCACATACATATAAGTTTACATATAACTTTGTAATGTGTGTTATTTTGTAAATAATTTCTCAGCGCCGCACTACCCCTTTAACATTGCAGCGACATTAATTTATATATCTTTTATTTTATTTTGCTACTTTAAAAAAATTAAAACATTAAAATAAATGTGTTTGGAAATAAATGAAAACTGTCCAGTTTTCCCATAGAACTAATCACAGTGCTTGTAAAGATAGAAAAGTGGAGCTCTGATTGATTGCTGTCAGAAAGTCAGTTTTTATTCATTTATCATGTATGTTTGTCAAGCATATTGAAATAAATCAGGTTAAGATACTGTGGTAGGGCATAAGGAAAAGTCTCTTTATGGGTCTACAGATGACCTTAGTTTTGACAGATAGAAAATTATCATGTGGTACTATGGGGAGACTACACTTCTAGCTTCATTGACAATGTGGCGTAATACATTTTATTCCAGTTAGTCTAAGGACAACTCTATGTGGCCGTATTTAGATGCAATTCTTTATGGTATGCTACTTTCCAGACAACATGCTCATCTGACAACTGTTCACAGGGAAATCTCCAATGTACTGTCTTTAAACATTTAGCGTTCATACATCTAAAAAATGGTGAGCATTTATCAAAACTGACGGAAAAACTATGTTGCAAATAGCAACCACATATCAGCTTTTATTAACCTTCTCTACTCAAATGTAATCTACACTATGATTGGCTGCTATGGAAACCAAAGACAGGGGTCCTTTTATACAGTTTTAACAAATCTGCCACCAGAGGTCTCACATTGAATTTGCCTGTTGTTAGGCTTAGTCTGTCTGTATTAACCACCTCTCGACATATGATGAATTGGTAAAATATATATATATATATATATATATATATATATATATAATATATATATATATATATATATAAAATTATATATATCCCCTTTTAATAAAAATTAAAATATCACTTTTCCTACTTTACAAATAAAAAAAAAGTTAATTAATGTAATGTTACTTATCCTGCACAGTGAATGGTGTAAGCAGAAAAGTGGATAATAAAAAAAAAAAATTGCAGATCAGATTTTTTTTTTGTCATATTGTATATTTGATAAAAATAAACAATGGACAAAAAGTCCCATCTATACCAAAGTGGTACTGTTTATAGCATACCTATCACTTAAACAATTTTCTGACAAGTCATAGCGACGCGTCAGAGGTTTATATCCAGTGGCGGATTAAATGTACCCTGGGCCCCGGGCTGTCAACCCAACCTGCCCTGAGGAGGGTGCTAAACTATAGGGGAGGTTACAGCAGCACAGAGGATGTCAGATGGCTCCCTCTTCCCCCCCCTTATAGATGGTCCCCCTCTTCCCTCTCCCCCCCTTATAGATGGTCCCCCCCTTTCCTCTCCCCCTTATAGATAGTCCCCCTCATTGCTGGCCCCCTTTTCCCTCTCCCCCCTTATAGATGGTCCCCCTCTTCCCCCCTTATAGATGGTCCCCCTCTTCCCTCTCCCCCCCTTATAGATGGTCCCCCTCTTCCGTCCCCCCCCCTAATAGATTGTCCCCCTCATTGCTGGCCCCCTCTTCCCTCTCCCCCCCCTTAAAGATGGTCCCCCTCATTGCTGCCCCCCCTTTATAGATGGTCCCCCTCATTGCTGCCCCCCCCTTTATAGATGGTCCCCCTCATTGCTGCCCCCCTCAGAGATGGTCCCCCTCATTGCTGCCCCCTTTATAGATGGTCCCCCTCATTGCTGCCCCCCCTTATAGATGGTCCCCCTCATTGCTGCTCCCCCTTATAGATGTCCCCCTCATTGCTGCCCAACCTTATAGATGGTCCCCCTTATTGCTGCCCCCCCTTTATAGATGGTCCCCCTCATTGCTGCCCCCCCCTTATAGATAGTCCCCCTCATTGCTGCCCCCCCTTAAAGATGGTCCCCCTCATTGCTGCCCCCCCTTTATAGATGGTCCCCCTCATTGATGCCCCCCCTTTATAGATGGTCCCCCTCATTTCTGCCCCCCTTATAGATGGTCCCCCTCATTGCTGCCCCCCCCTTTATAGATGGTCCCCCTCATTGCTGCCCCCCCTTATAGATGGTCCCCCTCATTGCTGCCCCCCCCTTTATAGATGGTCCCCCTCATTGCTGCCCCCCCCCCCCCCCCCCCCCCCCCGCAGATAACACACAACAAAAAAACAACAACACAACAGTACTCACCTGCCATCCGTTCCCCCGTCGAGCCTCTCGGTCTGTCCCCGTCTGATGCGCGGCTGCCGGGGGTGTCCCGTCCTATCCCCGGCAGCGCGCGCATCAGAGAGCTCCCCGTGCGCCGGAAGTCACAGCCACAGGCGCACGGGGAGCTCACTGATGCGCGCACTGCCGGGGATAGGACGGGACACCCCCGGCAGCCGCACATCAGCCGGGGACAGATGGACTCTTGTGACCGCAAGCAAAATAATGCTTGCGGTCACAAGAGAGTCACCCGCAGTAGCGGCCTATATTATAATCCGCCACTGTTTATATCGGTCAGGGTCCAGGTGCTGATACTCCCGACAATCATAAGAATGAAGGGGCAGACACTCGCAGCAGCCTCTTCATCTTTGTCTCACAGCCTAAAGGGGTTCTGCCACGAAATGGTTAAAAAAAGAAAAAAACGCTTGCAATAATACCTTCCACAATTTCGAAACTATCAAGGAAATGTTTCTTTTCAGTCTGACACAGTACTCTCTGCTGACATCTCTGGCCGAGACAGGAACTGTCCAGAGCAGGAGAGGTTTTCTATGGGGATTTGCTGCTGCTCTGGACAGCACTGTGTCAAACTGAAAAGAAAATAACATTTCCTGCAGGATATGCAGTGCCTGATAAGTATGGGAAGACTTGAGATTTTTTAAGTAAAGTAAATTCTGACACCAGTTGATTTGAAAGAAAAAGATTGTCGCTGGATAACCCGTTTAATAAGGTTGAAAGAAGACAAGTCCATCAGGTTCAACCTAGGGAAAAACCCTACTGTGTTGACCCAGGGGAACCCCTATGAGGCAGATGACAATTGCCCCATCTCAGGGAGAAAATTCCCTCCGACTCCAATGGCAATCAGAATATTGCCTGGATCAACGTTTTAATGAATAATATTGAATAACCTCTTGTATTGTGTGTTAAATTTAGCTAGTCACTTATTAACTGTTGTTTTTTTAGTGTACCGTTATAAAGGGTTTTTACTTGCCAAAATGATGGTGTGTTCAGGGCAGCACAGTTTTGTGCACGACAAACAACATAGGGCAGTGCTGATGGAGAGGTTTACACCCACTGTAAAGAGGGAGCATGGAGCGGGAGTGACAGCTGGGAAAATAATATAACAGCGCAAATCTTTGGCTCTAGATACACAAAAATATAAAAAATTTTAAAAGAGTAAGGATCAGGTAATTTTTTCAATTTTTCTTGAAAGCTCAGGCACACTTTAAGACTGTGTTTGTACCATGTAGTCAGGGATAGTAGCGTATCGCATGCAAACAAGTGGCAAATACAAGTGAATTACATAAAAACTTTTACAGTATTCTCTGCAAAACTGCATGGTGCACTACCAACCAGTAGCTGCAGTATCTGAACTATCCATAAGACTGAGTTAACAGAAAATGTGTTGTGTGACTGAAATTCCATAGAATACTATATATTAAACTGTAGTTTATTTACATGTAAATATTTACATCAATCCCATTTATTTTTTTTATTAATTTAAATGGAGAAGTCCGGTCAAAACTATTTTTTAATATGTTATTACTTATGGAAAGTTGGACAACTTTCTAATGTACATTAATTATGGGAAATGCACAAATAGAGCAATTTCCTTTAATTTAGTAGATCAGGGAGACTTCAGATTCTCTGAAATACCGTGACGTCACGAACCAGGGGTGTAATTACAATGGAGTGTCCAGCAGGGGCGCACTATATATAGAAGTCAATGGTACTCATTGACTTCTATATATAGTGCGCCCCTGCTGGACACTCCATTGGAATTACAATGGATGTGTGTGTAAATGGAATATACAGTGTTTTTGATTGAATACATTCATGGAATACTTTGGGGAGCAAGTGTCCTTGCTCCCCAAAGTATTCCATAAATGTAATCAACAGTACATCACAGTAAGCCCCCCGCCGCCCGCCGAACCGCCGCCGCAGCTCTGGACTACACTCAACTACTACTCTCATCACCTGCTCATAGCATGAGCAGGTGATGGGAGAGTAGTAGCTGGGTTATATGGCTGAGATTGCCGCCGCTGATGCTGCGCAGGGGAAGCCGCTCTTCACTGTGCAGCAGCTGTCATCCCCCTCCGCTCCCCCTGGTTCATGACGTCACTTTTTTTTTTAGAGAATCTGAAGTCTCCCATATCTACTAAATTAAGGGAAATAACCCTATATGTACATTCCCCATAAATTACTGTACATTAGAAATTAGTCTAACTTTCCATAAGTAATAACATATTAAAAAATAGTTTTGGCTGGAGTTGTCCTTTAATAGAGAACCTGTCACTACATTTACACTGCCTAATCCACAGGAACCCCCCCCCCCCCCCCCCCCCCCCCCCCCCCCCTTTTATAGCAATACATTATTAGTTCTGAACAACTGGGCTATTTCATTGTAATCAGAGATGTAAGTTTGGCTGAAAACAGGGCTCTGAATCTTCAGGGCAGCCCTAGTAGCTTGATGACACATCTTTCCCTATGGACAAGTAGAGAGAAATCTGTCGTTTAGGGCCGGAGACCACTCTGATCACTCAAAACCCTGCTCCCTGCCAAACTTGCAGCAAGGATTCCTCTGAAATAAAACAATACATGAAAGACTGAATATCTGCAACTAGGATGTCTGTTTAGTAGGTTCTCTTGAATACACTACTTTTATTTGCATCTATATTAATTTTCACAGTTAATTGGTTCCAGTTCTCCACAGGTATTTTCTTTTTTTATATTCATTTCCATTAAGGTTTTGCGTCTTTCTTGTTGTAACCAGTAGAGCATTTCTGTTTTGTCCCACTTCATTTTGTCAGTATATGCTCTGCCCTGTAATACAAAAATATATTGTGAGTTTAAAAATAATTGTTTCTTAAGGTCTCCTGTACACAGCTGTATTGGTTTTGTGTTGATCAAAGTCACAGATCCGTACAGACGGCCACAGAGTGTCACCTGTGGACAGGGCTGTGGAGTCGGAACAAGTCTTGGCTGGAGTCTGAAAAAATTTACCGATTCCAGCTTTAAAAACAATTTAGAATTCAGTTTTGATATGAATTTTAGTTTTGCTCAATATATATTATGAGCAACATTCTAATCTAATCTAGGACACTGGCCCTATTAGATAAGGGTGGTCAGGGAAAAGTTGTCGGTCACTATTTGGCAGTTTGTTTCTAAGCTGGAAGAATCCATTGTGTGTGTGTGGGGGGGGGGGGATCTGTGCTGTTCTCTTCCTGGATGCTGGATGACTGTATATGAGCAGCAGTGTAATATGAAGATATCCTGTGTAATATAGAGGAGGAGGAGAAGACATATGTAGTGTAGCAGTAACCTCTGTCCTCAATGTGGTGTTTTTCTTCAGTGTGCTATGGCTGCAGCTGTGTGTGTGTGCTCACCTATATACCTGCTCCCTGCCCAATAGATCTCCCTCACCTATATACCTGCTCCCTGCCTGCCTACAGAATACATCTCCTCATCTAAAGTATATACCTGCTCCCTGCCTACAGAATACATCTCCCTCACCTATATACCTGCTCCCTGCCTGCCCAATACATCTCACCTATATACCTGCTACCTGCCTGCCTACAGAATACATCTCCTCACCTATATACCTGCTCCCTGCCTGCCTACAGAATACATCTCCTCACCTATATACCTGCTCCCTGCCTACAGAATACATCTCACCTATATACCTGCTCCCTGCCTGCCCAATACATCTCCCTCATCTATATACCTGCTACCTGCCTGCCCAATACATCTCCCTCACCTATATACCTGCTCCCTGCCTACAGAATACATCTCTCACCTATATACCTGCTCCCTGCCTGCCCAATACATCTCCCTCATCTATATACCTGCTCCCTGCCTGCCCAATACATCTCCCTCACCTATATACCTGCTCCCTGCCTGCCTGATACATCTCATCTATATGGGTGCCTTCACACGTACCGTATCGCTGCGTTTTTTAATGCGTTTTTATCGCTGCGTTTTTGCTGCGTTTTTTACATGCGCGTTTTAATTTTCACATGATTTTCATGTGAAAATCAAAACTCGCATGTAAAAATCGCACCAAAAACGCAGTGATAAAAACGTAGCGATACGGTACGTGTGAAGGCACCCTATACCTGCTCCCTGCCTGCCCAATACATCTAACCTATATACCTGCTCCCTGCCTGCCTACAGAATACATCTCACCTATATACCTGCTCCCTGCCTACAGAATACATCTTTCACCTATATACCTGCTCCCTGCCTGCCCAATACATCTCCCTCATCTATATACCTGCTACCTGCCTGCCTACAGAATACATCTCCTCGCCTATATACCTGCTCCCTGCCTACAGAATACATCTCCTCACCTATATACCTGCTCCCTGTCTGCCTACAGAATACATCTCCTTACCTATATACCTGCTCCCTGCCTGCCTACAGAATACATCTCCTCACCTATATACCTGCTCCCTGCCTACAGAATACATCTCCCTCATCTATATACCTGCTCCCTGTCTGCCTACAGAATACATCTCCCTCACCTATATACCTGCTCCCTGCCTGCCTACAGAATACATCTCCTCACCTATATACCTGCTCCCTGCCTACAGAATACATCTCCCTCATCTATATACCTGCTCCCTGTCTGCCTACAGAATACATCTCCTCACCTATTTACCTGCTCCCTGCCTGCCTACAGAATACATCTCCTCACCTATATACCTGCTCCCTGCCTACAGAATACATCTCCCTCATCTATATACCTGCTCCCTGTCTGCCTACAGAATACATCTCCCTCACCTATATACCTGCTCCCTGCCTGCCTACAGAATACATCTCCCTCATCTATATACCTGCTCCCTGTCTGCCTACAGAATACATCTCCTCACCTATATACCTGCTCCCTGCCTACAGAATACATCTCCCTCATCTATATACCTGCTCCCTGTCTGCCTACAGAATACATCTCCTCACCTATATACCTGCTCCCTGCCTGCCTACAGAATACATCTCCTCACCTATATACCTGCTCCCTGCCTACAGAATACATCTCCCTCATCTATATACCTGCTCCCTGTCTGCCTACAGAATACATCTCCCTCACCTATATACCTGCTCCCTGCCTGCCTACAGAATACATCTCCCTCACCTATATACCTGCTCCCTGCCTGCCTACAGAATACATCTCCCTCATCTATATACCTGCTCCCTGTCTGCCTACAGAATACATCTCCTCACCTATATACCTGCTCCCTGTCTGCCTACAGAATACATCTCCTCACCTATATACCTGCTCCCTGCCTACAGAATACATCTCCCTCATCTATATACCTGCTCCCTGTCTGCCTACAGAATACATCTCCCTCACCTATATACCTGCTCCCTGCCTGCCTACAGAATACATCTCCCTCATCTATATACCTGCTCCCTGTCTGCCTACAGAATACATCTCCCTCACCTATATACCTGCTCCCTGCCTGCCTACAGAATACATCTCCTCACTTATATACCTGCTCCCTGCCTGCCCAATACCTCTCCCTTACCTATATACCTGCTCCCTGCCTGCCCAATACCTCTCCCTTACCTATATACCTGCTCCCTGCCTACAGAATACATCTCCTCACTTATATACCTGCTCCCTGTCAGCCCAATACATCTCCCTCATCTATATACCTGCCCCCTGTCTGCCTACAGAATACATCTCCTCACCTATATACCTGCTCCCTGCCTGCCTACAGAATACATCTCCTCACCTATATACCTGCTCCCTGCCTACAGAATACATCTCTCACCTATATACCTGCTCCCTGCCTGCCCAATACATCTCCCTCATCTATATACCTGCTCCCTGCCTGCCCAATACATCTCCCTCACCTATATACCTGCTCCCTGCCTGCCTGATACATCTCATCTATATGGGTGCCTTCACACGTACCGTATCGCTGCGTTTTTTAATGCGTTTTTATCGCTGCGTTTTTGCTGCGTTTTTTACATGCGCGTTTTAATTTTCACATGATTTTCATGTGAAAATCAAAACTCGCATGTAAAAATCGCACCAAAAACGCAGTGATAAAAACGTAGCGATACGGTACGTGTGAAGGCACCCTATACCTGCTCCCTGCCTGCCCAATACATCTAACCTATATACCTGCTCCCTGCCTGCCTACAGAATACATCTCACCTATATACCTGCTCCCTGCCTACAGAATACATCTTTCACCTATATACCTGCTCCCTGCCTGCCCAATACATCTCCCTCATCTATATACCTGCTACCTGCCTGCCTACAGAATACATCTCCTCGCCTATATACCTGCTCCCTGCCTACAGAATACATCTCCTCACCTATATACCTGCTCCCTGTCTGCCTACAGAATACATCTCCTTACCTATATACCTGCTCCCTGCCTGCCTACAGAATACATCTCCTCACCTATATACCTGCTCCCTGCCTACAGAATACATCTCCCTCATCTATATACCTGCTCCCTGTCTGCCTACAGAATACATCTCCCTCACCTATATACCTGCTCCCTGCCTGCCTACAGAATACATCTCCTCACCTATATACCTGCTCCCTGCCTACAGAATACATCTCCCTCATCTATATACCTGCTCCCTGTCTGCCTACAGAATACATCTCCTCACCTATATACCTGCTCCCTGCCTGCCTACAGAATACATCTCCTCACCTATATACCTGCTCCCTGCCTACAGAATACATCTCCCTCATCTATATACCTGCTCCCTGTCTGCCTACAGAATACATCTCCCTCACCTATATACCTGCTCCCTGCCTGCCTACAGAATACATCTCCCTCATCTATATACCTGCTCCCTGTCTGCCTACAGAATACATCTCCTCACCTATATACCTGCTCCCTGCCTACAGAATACATCTCCCTCATCTATATACCTGCTCCCTGTCTGCCTACAGAATACATCTCCTCACCTATATACCTGCTCCCTGCCTGCCTACAGAATACATCTCCTCACCTATATACCTGCTCCCTGCCTACAGAATACATCTCCCTCATCTATATACCTGCTCCCTGTCTGCCTACAGAATACATCTCCCTCACCTATATACCTGCTCCCTGCCTGCCTACAGAATACATCTCCCTCATCTATATACCTGCTCCCTGTCTGCCTACAGAATACATCTCCTCACCTATATACCTGCTCCCTGCCTGCCTACAGAATACATCTCCTCACCTATATACCTGCTCCCTGCCTACAGAATACATCTCCCTCATCTATATACCTGCTCCCTGTCTGCCTACAGAATACATCTCCCTCACCTATATACCTGCTCCCTGCCTGCCTACAGAATACATCTCCCTCATCTATATACCTGCTCCCTGTCTGCCTACAGAATACATCTCTCTCACCTATATACCTGCTCCCTGCCAGCCCAATACATCTCCCTCATCTATATACCTGCTCCCTGCCTACAGAATACATCTCCTCACCTATATACCTGCTCCCTGCCTGCCTACAGAATACATCTCCTCCTCTATATACCTGCTCCCTGCCTACAGAATACATTTCACCTATATACCTGCTCCCTGCCTGCCCAATACATCTCCCTCATCTATATACCTGCTCCCTGCCTGCCCAATACATCTCCCTCACCTATATACCTGCTCCCTGCCTGCCTACAGAATACATCTCCTCACCTATATACCTGCTCCCTGCCTGCCTACAGAATACATCTCCTCACTTATATACCTGCTCCCTGCCTGCCCAATACATCTCCCTCACCTATATACCTGCACCCTGCCTGCCTTCAGAATACATCTCCTCACTTATATACCTGCTCCCTGCCTGCCCAATAGCTCTCCCTTACCTATATACCTGCTCCCTGCCTGCCTACAGAATACAGCTCCTCACTTATATACCTGCTCCCTGCCTGCCCAATACCTCTCCCTTACCTATATACCTGCTCCCTGCCTACAGAATACATCTCCTCACCTATATACCTGCTCCCTGTCAGCCCAATACATCTCCCTCATCTATATACCTGCTCCCTGTCTGCCTACAGAATACATCTCCTCACCTATATACCTGCTCCCTGCCTGCCTACAGAATACATCTCCTCACCTATATACCTGCTCCCTGCCTACAGAATACATCTTACCTATATACCTGCTCCCTGCCTGCCCAATACATCTCCCTCATCTATATACCTGCTCCCTGCCTGCCCAATACATCTCCCTCACCTATATACCTGCTCCCTGCCTGCCTACAGAATACATCTCCTCACCTATATACCTGCTCCCTGCCTGCCTACAGAATACATCTCCTCACTTATATACCTGCTCCCTGCCTGCCCAATACATCTCCCTCACCTATATACCTGCACCCTGCCTGCCTTCAGAATACATCTCCTCACTTATATACCTGCTCCCTGCCTGCCCAATAGCTCTCCCTTACCTATATACCTGCTCCCTGCCTGCCTACAGAATACAGCTCCTCACTTATATACCTGCTTCCTGCCTGCCCAATACCTCTCCCTTACCTATATACCTGCTCCCTGCCTACAGAATACATCTCCTCACTTATATACCTGCTCCCTGTCAGCCCAATACATCTCCCTCATCTATATACCTGCCCCCTGTCTGCCTACAGAATACATCTCCTCACCTATATACGTGCTCCCTGCCTGCCTACAGAATACATCTCCTCACCTATATACCTGCTCCCTGCCTACAGAATACATCTTACCTATATACCTGCTCCCTGCCTGCCCAATACATCTCCCTCATCTATATACCTGCTCCCTGCCTGCCCAATACATCTCCCTCACCTATATACCTGCTCCCTGTCTGCCTACAGAATACATCTCCTCACCTATATACCTGCTCCCTGCCTGCCTACAGAATACATCTCCTCACTTATATACCTGCTCTCTGCCCAATATATCTCCCTCACCTATATACCTGCTCCCTGCCTACAGAATACAGCTCCTCACTTATATACCTGCTCCCTGCCTGCCCAATACCTCTCCCTTACCTATATACCTGCTCCCTGCCTGCCTACAGAATACATCTCCTCACCTATATACCTGCTGCCTGCCTACAGAATACATCTCACCTATATACCTGCTCCCTGCCTGCCCAATACATCTCCCTCATCTATATACCTGCTCCCTGCCTGCCCAATACATCTCCCTCACCTATATACCTGCTCCCTGCCTGCCTACAGAATACAGCTCCTCACTTATATACCTTCTCCCTGCCTGCCCAATATATCTCCCTCACCTATATACCTGCTCCCTGCCTGCCTACAGAATACATCTCCTCACTTATATACCTGCTCCCTGTCTGCCTAAAGAATACATCTCCTCACTTATATACCGGCTCCCTGCCTGCCCAATACCTCTCCCTTACCTATATACCTGCTCCCTGCCTGCCTACAGAATACAGTTCCTCACTTATATACCTGCTCCCTGTCTGCCCAATACCTCTCCCTTACCTATATACCTGCTCCCTGCCTACAAACTATATCTCCCTTACCTATATACCTGCTCCCTGCCTGCCTAATACATCTCCCTCCCCTATATACCTGCTCCCTGCCTGCCATATACCTCCCCCTAACCTATATACCTGCTCCCTGCCTACAGAATACATCCCCCTCACCTATATACCTGCTCCCTGCCCACAGACCCAGATAACCGGGTGAACATATCATTCATCTGTGTGTATGCGCCTTTAAAGCAGATGGGTAGCAGTACAATTAGGTTATTGGGGGCCCAAGCACATTTTTTGCACAGGGGCCCTTTGCAGTCTAGGTCCGCCCCTGGTGTGACCCCCTATATATCACTATGGGTGACCTCGGTTTTACAGGTGTCTGGCATTGTTAGCAGTGTTCCTGTGTGTATGGTGAATATTTAGTTAGAAACATAGAAGACTGTCAGCAGGAAAAGACCACCTGCTCCATCTAGTCTAGTTCTGAGTAGTTCAGGACATGGAGGCTGGAGACTGGCTGCATCCCATGCACACAGGAGAAGCTGCTTTATATCTTTCCTTATTCCCTCAGAAGTTGCCCCAGGATCATGTAGGACATTAGGGAGAAGCTGCTGAGCCGGTGTGATAAATAACTACCCTGGTATATGACTGGCCATTTATGAAGGAGCAGGAGTCGGAGTCGGTCCCGATAAAATTCAGGAGTCAGAGTTGAAGTCGGAGCTGCGGCTTACCAACTCCACAGCCCTGCCTGTAGACTCTGCAATCCTAGACCATGCAGAAGGCATAAAAGTCTATAAGACCAGCCTGTAATCCGGACAGTATAATTTGTGGTCTTAGGTCCATGCAAATGCACAGAATGTGGAATCTAATACAAAGCACTTGCAGACATTATATGGACCATAATCTACATCCAATCAGGGCTGTGAGACCTTTTTAAGTGCTGTATGATGTCAGTATGAGTAAGAAAAATAGTGAATATAGAGAATTTCCAATATGTGTATCTGAACAGAAACAACACAAAATTACACATACAACGTGGGGAATGGGGAATATATGTATGCTACAGTCCAGTGTGACTAGAAAGCAATACCCCTTTTAACAACAAATAGAGGAGTGTAGGCAGAAAAAGACCTATCGGTCCATCTTGTCTGCCCTTTTAGTACCGTATTTCCCTTCTTATTATATTAGGATAGAGATATAGAGATATCCCAGGTGGGTTTAAATTCTGTTATTGCAGATATACCAGCCACATCTGCTGGAAGTTTGTTCCAAGCATCTACTACTCTCAGTAAAGTAATATTTTCTCATTTTGCTTCTGATCTTCACTTGCTCTCACTCCCCCACCTGAGCTAAGCAGTTTACTAAAATAATGGAGATGGGCTTGTATGCAGATGCTACTGTGTACCAAGCCCCTAGTCATTATGTAAATTAACCTTTCCTCTTGACAACAAGCAGAGCATAGCTCATGCATTACAAAAGTTAAGGGGTTAAGTGCTGCAAAATCAGTAAAAGTATGTACTTTTTGAAACAGTAGTATATTGCTGATACATACATTTTTATGCTACCATAACTGGGTAGTTTTTATCTCTGCCCGGCATACGTATTGTTACAGACTACAGATAAACTCCCATCTATTACTGCTTCTATTATAGTTGGTGGAAGAGGGCACATATACAAGATCAGATTACACAGAGGGTCTGGAAATAGGGGTGACATTACTAGTCTGCACATTTATGGTATAGGGCAAGTAGATAAACCCAAATATGCTGGAGACTGGGCAAATACATTTTTAGTACTTCAAACACTCAATATCAAAACGGGTTAAATTATAAACAATGATTTGGTTGGCAAGACTCCTGTTAGCCTTCTTTATCCGCAAGTCTGGGGGGGGGGAAGGAGGGGTTGAAGGGGGGGTGTTTCTTTTGTAAACTGTGTTCATCGGCGCTGCTTATTCACTGTAAGGTGACTTGTTAGATTTCTTCTCATCCCCTTTCCATATAAGGAGTTCTCAGGACCATTCTTAAAGTGACACTGTCACTCCCTTTTTGCAGTATGACTTCTCTACAGAGGTGTAAAGGGTAAATTTTGCAGTTTTCATACCTTATTTTATATCATACGTCATGGTGCTTGTTCCAGTAAAAAGTGATCTTTTATCATCTGAGGATTGTGCCACCTGGGCGGGGCTTCACCGCCACAGAACCACTTAGCCCCGGCCACATTACCAACTTAGGCCCCGCCTCTCTGTGACGTCATCGGCCGTGACACCTATGATGTCAAGGAGGGGTGGGGCCTAGGATGCCGATGTGGGCATCTCTCTGCCCCATTGGCATTGTAGGCCCCACCCCCTTGACATCATAGGTGTCACGGCCCCACCCCCTCCTCAGCCATTGGAATGGGCCCCGTCCCTCTAATCAGGCTGTCATAGAGAGAGTGGGGGCCATGCCTCTAGATCGGCCCATTCTGATACTGCTGCGGAGGAGGCTGGGCCTAGATGTCTATGACATCACGGAGGGGTGGGGCCTATAGCAAGATATGGGGTTCCACGGCTGTTAAGCCCCACCCTTACGGCACTCTCCGCCAACAATAACATACATTTTTAAGGGGAGAGACCACAAACAAATCCTTTATATGGTAAAATATGAAATGTCCACAATATAAGCTTCGAATGGTGCCAAGAACACCTTATATGGAATGGGGGAGACAATATCACTTTAATATTTAAAGAGCGTTGCCTTAGTAAGAGCTTTGCCATGATTAGGGGGTTTGCACCCCAAAAACCGTTGGGGTTCCTTTGTATTTTTATGGACACTGTTATTATTTTAAAAATTTCATGGAGCTGGAGGCTGCATTCTATTTCACAGTCTGTAAATAGAGGCACATAGCTCTAAATCACACAGGTACTGTATAAAATGCAAGTCACTGTTTTGGCTTCTGGCCACCAAGCAAGGGTCTTATTATATACACCCTACGAGAGGGAGTTGAAGATTCTGTACTGAATTTTGTGCCTTTCCTACCTATTTTCTCACATAAATTCTCTATTTTTGGCTTCCTGATTGACATTTTTACTAAATCAAGAACCCTTATACCCCACTGCATTTATTCAAGGCAGGATATCTGGCTGTTTAAAGCATGCCAAATGTTTGTTGTGGGGATCATTAAAGGGGTTATCCAGCGCTACAAAAACATGGCCTCTTTCTTTCAGAGACAACACGACTCTTGTCTCCAGTTCAGGTGCAGTTTGTAATTAAGCTCCATTCACTTCAATGGAGCTGAGCAGCAAAACCCCACCCAAGCTGAAGACATGAGTGGTGCTGTCTCTGGAAGAAAGTGGCCATGTTTTTGTAGCGCTGGATAACCCCTTTAACACAGCTAAATAGGTACCGTACAACAGCTGTCAAAGGAAATGCTATTTAGAATATGTTAGTGCTATAGAGCCAAAAGGTCAAAATTAGAGATGAGCGAACCTCAAACATGTTCGAGGTAATCCAAACCCGAGCGTTCAGCATTGGATTAGCAGTGGCTGCTGAAGTTGAATAACGCTCTAAGGTTGTCTGAAAAACATGGATACAGCCAATGACTATATCCATGTTTTCCACATAGCCTTAGGACTTTATCCAACTAATCAAACGCCGAACACTCAGGTTCACTCATCTCTAGTCAAAATGTATTCAATATGCATTGTATATGTATAAATATTTTAGTAGCGGATAAAACATTCCATAATTCTCAGCCAGTGCTGTTACAGGTCCTATCTGGCCTGTGTGAACCCTAAAAGTGGCAGCCTTTGCCACCTATGGAAAACAGGATTCCATGGGCTTTGTCATTGAAACACTGCTTATATAAACTCACCTTATAGCTGACTGTGTCATTAAACTTCTTCTTTAAAACATGTAACACTTTATAAATTTCAGGTTCTATTTCTGCCATTTGTTTGCAAAACTTTTTTCTTCTCCTAGACTCTTCCATCCTTGCCATCGATGTTCCTTCATACCCTAAACAAGAAAACAACACTGTCTTAGGGCCCTTGCACACTGAGGAAATCACGCTTCAGATTCTGACGCTTGAACAGCAGAACGCGTTTCAGCCATATGCCTTTGTCAAGTGGCAGTTGAGGAAGGCATATGGCCAAAACGTGTTCTGCTGTTCACACTGTTATGGTTTATGGAACCGAATAAAATTATATGATGAAGAAAGTGGTGAGTGCCGGGATTTCCATCTGATTTAGCATCTCGGGTAGGACCTGTGTGCCGACTGATTCCCTTTAAAGGGGTTATCCAGCGCTACAAAAACATGGCCACTTTTCCCCCTACTGTTGTCTCCAGTTTGGGTGGGGTTTTTAAACTCAGTTCCATTGAAGTAAATGGAGCTTTATTGCAAACCTGAACTGGAGACAACAGTAGGGGGAAAAGTGGCCATGTTTTTGGAGCGCTGGATAACCCCTTTAATGTTGTGAGGGGTCTACCTTTACCTTGCTACTATGAAACAGAACATGAAAAGGTAGTTTTCAGAACTGACAACAGTCTGTTCATGATTTAAAGAGGGTATGAATATCTATTCTGTTATTAACAAAAGCACATATTGGGACAAAAGTGTCAGTATTTGGAGGCAGAAGTAATGGCAGTGAGGAAACATAAGATTCTGTTTGTGACTCCCACTAGTCATTTGATATGTCATGTTACATGAAGCTTACCCCTGTGAAAGAATCTGTTGGGATCAGATGCCTCCTTCTCAAACATCTCCAGCTCAGCTAAGAGCTTCTCTCTTCTCTCAATAAGTGTTATTGCTTTTTCCCACATTTTTATAGCCTGTAAGTAGTAGAAACATTTATATTCATGTTTATTTGTGCACAAAGTTTACAATAGAATGGTAATATTTATGGGACCCCAGATCTCCCCAGATTGAAGAATTCCTCAATCCTGCACCCCGCACATGTTGAGAAAGAGTCACAGATTATTGCACAAACTGTATTTAGTCCTTTAACTTATTTAACCCCTTAAGGACCGGGCCTGAAATGGCCTTAAAGACCGAGGCAAATTTTATGAATATGAAATGAGTCACTTTATTCATTGATAACTTGGGAATGCTTTTATCTATTCAGCTGATTCTGAGACTTTTCTTGTGACAGGCTAAACACTATGTAAGCTAGACGACTGGGAGCCGACAGGAGCCGAAAATAGACGACAAGGAGAAAAGGACGACGTGGGACCGCTGGATCTTCGCTCTGGACGCCGGGATCAGGTGAGTATGGTGCACATACACCACACACACCCATTCTGCTGAACCAGGTAAAAGGTTTTTTTACGGTACCAGCCAGCCAATCACGGCGATCGTGGGGGTGGCACCGTGGCCCCCTTCATACAGGGCATTAATGGTGATTGGTGCTGTCTCGGACAGCACCAATCACCATTGATTTCCAGGTCACTGATGACTCGGAAAGCTGAATTCAGCTGTCATTGGCTAGTCTGAATTGACCAGCCAATTACAGCGATCGTTGGCACCGGGGGTGTAAATCAGCCCCGTGCCGAAGAGCCAAGATGGCCTGCTATCATTTATAGCAGCCATCATTGCTGCTGGTAAATTTACACCTGCGGTCGTTAAGGGGTTAAAGGTTTTAATCATGTGTCACTGTTATTATAACTTTCAAAATTTAAATCCAAAGGAGATGTGAAACAAAGTTGCCTTCAAGAGACTGGACCTGGATACAAGTAAGGCTAGGTTCACACTGCAAAAACGGATGAAAAAAACGGATTGCAAAAATGCAGTGTGAACCCAGCCTAAGTATAGCTTTGTTATAAAGCATAACTAAAAAAAAAAAAAAAAAAAAAAATTAACCCCTTAAGGACCAAGGGCATACATTTACGCCCCCGCAGCTTGGGCCGTGGCGCAGAAGGACGTAAATGTACGTCCTTCCAGGGTCGCAGGCTATGGAGCGGGCTCAGGAGCTGAGCTTGATCCATAGCAGGTGCAGCCAGGCCCTTTAATATCTGACCTGTCTCTCTTTATGTAGTAATAACTCTGCAATGCTTTTAAAGGACAACTCCCGCGGGACCCCAAAAAAAAAAAAAAAACACAGACACACAGACACCATACTCACCATCTCTCCGGTGACGATCGCCACTCGATTCGCCCGCCGTCCACCTCTCCGTCGCCGCCGTCCGCCATCCAGCGATGTCTCCAACTTCCGGGTCCAGGGGATGGAAAAGGCTGCCAGTGCGCTTGCGCACCGGCAGCCTTTTCATTGGCTGGAGCGCATCACATGGCTTCCAGCAAGCTCAGCCAATCAGGGCTGAGCAAGCTGGAAGCCATGTGATGCGCTCCAGCCAATGAAAAGGCTGCTGGTGCGCATGTGCACCAGCAGCCTTTTCATCCCCATTCACTTTGCATGAAGACGCCGAGGAGGAAGAAGACCCGGACCGCCCCTCGGCTCTGACGTCGTCGTCACCAGATGAGGCCCCGGAGAAGAGGACCGTGACGATCGTAATAGGTAATGTATACATTCCTTAACTTCCGGGGTGGGGGTCGGGGGTCCGAAAGTGGGGGAAGGCGGCCAGGCCGGGTATTTAACCACATTACAAAGTTATATAACTTTGTAATGTGTGTTAAATGAGCAAAAAAAAATTTTTGTGGGAGTTGTCCTTTAATTATCGCAGCTATTCTGAGATTGTTTTTTCGTGACATATTCCTCTTTATTTTTGTGGTATACTTTGATTGATACACTCAGTAGTTTTTTGTAAAAAAAAAAAAAAAAAAAAACAACACATTTGCAAAAAAATTTGAAAAATGTATGTTTCTTTTTGTTCAAAACTCTCTTTTCCTAAGAAAGATAGTCATGCCACATGAACTAATTATTACTGCAACATCTACAACATGTCTACTTTATGGTGACATCATTTGGTGATCGTCCTTTTACTTTTTAGGATGTTAGAGGGCTTCGAAATTTTGCAGTGATTTTTCACATTTTCAGGAAATTTTTTTATATTCTGATTTTTTTAGAGACCACTTCAGTTCTAAAGTGGATTTGTGGGGCCTGTATGTTAGTTACCCCCATAAATCTCTCCACTGTAAAAACTGCACCCCTTAAAGTATTCAAAGTAACATTTCATAAGTTTACCTTACTAACCTTATTAACCTTTTAGATGTGTCGCAGAATTTTAAGCAAGTTGGAGGGGAAATTTAACATTTTCATTTTTTTAGCAGGTATTCCATTTTAATCCATTTTTTTCCTCTAACACAGCAAATACTAACTGAGAAATGGAACTCAATATTTATTCCAATTACAATGTTTCTAGAAATCCCCCATATGTGGCCGCAGTGAGTCACCTGAGGAATTTTGGGACCTTTTTTTATTTCATTTTTTTTAGCCATTATACCATTATACTTGCGGTGCCAAAATATTTTAGCAAGACAAGATCACGTTTCCATCGGTTCCATTTAGGGGGACATGTAACGCCCTCACCATTTTTTAACTAATTTTTTATGAAGTGGTACGAATAAAAAACACAATTTAGCAGCTGTTTTTCACCATTTTTTGTACGCCGTTTTTTTTTTTTAGTTACAAAAAAGAACACTTTATAACATTATACAATTATCCAGGCACCACATAATTACAACATATAAAAAAAAACCATCCAACCACTCCCATTCCCCTCCCATCCCCCCCCCTTACCCTAAATGGGCTAATTACATCAAGCTTTATTTAGTCACCCAAGTTCTGCCCCCCCCCCCCCCCCCCCCCCGCTCCCCTGAACCCCACCCACGGCAAACACAGGAGGGGAAAAAAAAAAACACAACACACTTTACCCCCTCACCTCGTTCTCGCAATCATACCACCTCACACATTGACCCCATTCCACCACATTAGGCGGCAGGGGAGATATCCATTTCCTCATAATCAATAATTTTGCACAGAACAACAATCTCAACAAACACTTTTTCTGTTTCCCCGATGTCCCAGAGGAAAGTCTCGAAGTATCCCCCAGTATGAACAAGCAAAGATCTTCCTCTAGGGTCATACCAATAGCCTCGTTTATCCCCTGGGAGACCCCGGTCCAAAACTGGCCCAATTTTTCACATGACCAAAGCATGTGAACAAAATCCCCTCTCTTCTTTAAGTATCTCGGACAAAGATCATCAGTCCTCTTTTTAATTTTACAAAGGAAGGAGGGGGTATAATATAATCCATGAATAATATTAAATTGGATCAGCTGATGGTTCGCCGAGGGTGCAGCTTTTTTGATGTTACTATAGATTACTGTCTAGTTCACACCCACCCCAATCTCTCTTTTCCAGGCATTTCGGCTCATAAAGTCCAGCTTTCTTTCTAAAAGGAAACATTTATAGAGTATGGATACCCCATTAAATCTACTTCCCAAACCCTCTCAACTTTTCTGATGTTAAAGTGACACTGTCGCCCCCTTTGTGCATTTTGACATCTCTACACAGGTGTAAAGGGTAAATTTAGTGTTTTTCATACCTTATTTCATATCATACATCATGGTGCTTGTTCAAGTAAAAAGTGTCCTTTTATCAACTGCAGATTGTATTAAGTGGGCGTGGCATCGCGGCATTAGCGCCACTTAACCCCGCCCATAACGACACGGTTGGTCCCGCCCCTTGACGCCCATTGGTTGGCCGACGTGAAGGGGGTGGGGTCTAGACCTTTCGGCCAGCCTGTTCCAATGGCCGGCGAGGGGGCAGGGCCAACTGTGCCGTTGTGGGCGGGGCTATGTGGCGCTAATGCCGCGAGGCCACGCCCACTTAATACAATCTGCAGTTGATAAAAGGACACTTTTTGCTTGAACAAGCACCATGACATATGATATGAAATAAGGTATGAAAAACACTAAATTTACCCTTTACACCTGTGTAGAGATGTCAAAATGCACAAAGGGGGTGACAGTGTCACTTTAAGTTCGCCCTTATTCCATCATCGACCCTTCTCATATCTGCCCTCAGGGCCCTAGAGAGTCGTAGATATTCAAACTGTCGGGTATCTCTAAAACCATACTCTGACTTAACCCGTTCCCATGTTTTAATTTTCCCCATAGTCACCATATCTGTGATCAACCTTAGGTCCTGACCAAATATTCTGCAGAGTACCCCCAGTTTCCCAACCTCCACCAAACTACTGTGGTCCCATAAAGGAGAAAAACTAAGAAAGCCCCTCAGGTCCAAACACCTTTTAATCTCCCTCCAGGTTTTAACCAGAGCGTCCACCATAGGCCATTTGGCTTTTACCCCTCTCTCTAATATCCCGGCATCAAGAATCTGGAATATATCCAGGTAATCATCCCTGGCCCCCTCCCCTAAACGAGAGAAAAAGCTGTTATCCTTCCAGTCCAAAAGCCAATAGGTCTGAGAGGCCAAAAAATAAAGCTCCATAGAAGGGAGGCTCAGGACACCTCTATTCTTAGGAGCTGTTAACAACTCCAACTTAATGCGAACCCGTTTGCTCCCCCATATCAGGAAATTCAAAACATTCCTAATCCTCTTAAAAATCTTCTGTCTTACCCATACCGGGGCGGCCCCAAAAATGTACAAGAATTTAGGCAGGCAAACCGACTTCAGCAATACCAACCGGTCAGCTCTAGAGAGGGGCAAGCTGTGCCACACTTTTACCTTTTCCTCAGTTGCTTTTATCAGGGGAACAAGATTAAGATCGCTAAAGGCCTCCACGTTCCGGGAGACACGAATCCCCAAGTACCTAAAGGAGTCGTCCCTCCCGAGAACCTGAAGCTGGGGACAAATCCCCCTCTGCGGCTAGCTGCAATAATACTGATTTCTGCCAGTTTATTCCCAGGCCGAATATTGCCCCACATTCTGTATCAGCTCAATAATTCTAGGGACAGCCACCACCGGGTCCCGGAGGAACAAAAGCATATCATCTCCATAAAGGGACACCCTGTCCCCCTCACCCCCCGCCCCAAAGCCAACTATGTCCCAATCAACCCTAATTAGGCTTGCTAAGGGCTCTATACTGAGGGCAAAGAGTGAGGGGGAGAGGGGACATCCCTGTCTGGTCCCTCTACCGAGTCCAAAAGCAGCTGATTGTAAACCATTGACCGTGACAGCAGCCCTTGCATCATTGTATAACAACTTCACCAACTCCACATAATCTTTCCCCAACCCAAATCTCTCCATCACCTCCATCAGGTAACCCCACTCCACCCTGTCAAAGGCCTTGACCGCGTCCAATGACAGGATAAAGTGGTCACCCTCCCTGCCTGCTAACTGCACGTTCTCAAATAATCTCCTCAGGTTGGTTTTTATCTGTCGCCCCGGGATAAACCCGGTCTGATCTTTTCCTACCAGGCCTCCCACTGTCCTGGGCCGGCTCCGGCGCTGTTATCACGCCCCTCTTGGCCACGTCGACGCCTTTACTAAGCTGTGCATGCGCAGTACAGTGGGTGAAGCCGCTGTTGTACTGCGCTGCGCAGGCGCAGTACAGCAGCGTCTTCTCCGGCTGCACTGTGCATTAGTAAAGACGTCGGCGTAGCCAACGTGCAATGCCGCCCCCCCCCCAATTACGTCACCATGCGGTGCTTTCCACACACGTCCAGAAGGGCATGATAACAGCGCCGGAGCCGGCCCAGGACAGTGACTACTTGAAGAAGCCACCCGCCCACCGTGACTACATGACCAGCCACCCGCCCACCGTGACTACTTAGATGGTAATTTGCATAGAGTGCGGGAGACTGTTAAACTAAATTTGCGGGCTGTATGTACAGGGGATGGAGGGTACAGGGGGATGTTTAGGAAGCGTGCTGGCTGATGTACCAGCACGTTTCCTTACCTTTATGCCCAATTTTAGTGTGATTGGTTCCCTTTAATATAAAATATCATGGTCTCAACTATAAAGCTGATCTTGGGGGTCCTGGCTGTTGTACAAGCCAAAAAAAACCCTAAATACTCATGTGTTTATTATAAATCAACAGCATAGTGCAGTTCCATATTTTTGTAGGGGAGATCCAAGAGTTACAGCCATCAGTATGGTCACTGAACTACACCTCTACTACATCCTCATTAAAGCCCACATTTTGTAAACATTACCTCTTGTAGTCGATTCCGGTATTCATTGGAACTATACTTAATGGCCATATCCAGTCTCTGACTTTCTGGAACGTGAAGAACAGTCCATATGGCATTTATTTTTTTCTGCATATCTTCATGGTTCAGCACTGGCTCTGTCTACACATATAAAACATTAATTATTACATTATTATAAATACCAATACATTTATTAAACCTTTCAAGTTCATTTGATGATCTAAAATGTTAACTCATGCTACACTAACATGTTTATATGTTCAGTAAATCAAATATAACTACAGGTCAAAAGTCATATCTGTTGTTTTTGTAATGGTCCATCCACACTGAAATGATGACTGCTTAGGGAAAATCAAATAAAAGTAGTAAAACATCTAGAAATTCTCAAGAGGCAAAAACAACTTTATTTCATAAGGTAGAATCTGTCCCTAAAGTGGCATTTACATGATAATGCACCTATGGAGATGGACACACCTGAAAGAGAGTATGTTTCCTGCTCAAAAAGGTTCTTTATATCACTCTGTGCCCAGCCGGCCCGCCCCTTCTAATGACTATCAATGGTGCAGGCCAGATCGTCGCTAGGAGGGCGGGGCTGTGCTCCTAGCGGTCTTACTGGACCTAGGAGTATACAAACAAGTGTACAGGAACAGCTCCAAAGATGAAGGTAAGAGACATACCTTCATCCTAGGCACCTCCTGCGCAATAGGGACATCCCCTTTAAAAATGTGTCATTACTTGTGACAAATCTATTTAAGTAAATACTTTCATTTTTTACAAAGTATCGATTAAGTGTTACTATTCCCACTCTCACAGAGGATTGGCCTGAAAGTAAAATGACAGTCCAAAGTCTCACATTGGCAGCACTGATAAGTCAGTCTAGAGCAGCGCTTCTCAAACTTTTTCTACTGGAGCCTCACACAACAGACAAAATTATGCCTGTGCCTCACCAGACTGACCAAGAGGAAGCTGGGGCCTCACAATTTGTGGTGGAAGTCCATGCAAATAAAAAAAACTGTTGCTCAGTCTACCCTCCATTTGTCTCCTCATCTCTGTATAACATTGAGGGTACAAACACACACACCGTATACGCAGCGTATTTACTGCTGCGATACGCAGCAGATACGCAGCAGATTAGATCTAAATAACAACACAGCATCAAATCTGAACCACCAAGTCTGCTGCAGATCTGCTGCGTATCTGCTGCGTATACGGTGTGTCTGTTTGTACCCTAAATAAGCACAAAATGAGTCAATAATGTTCCTAAAGCAGAAATTGTTGGATTCAGGGAAAGGACTGTGCCGCTTATTGTCACTTTTGTGAGAACTGCCTCCCCAGCTGGGCCTCACCAGCAACTAGGGGGCGCCTCACTGGTGAGGCCTGCCTCACAGTTTGAGAAGCACTGGTCTAGAGACACACTACCAAGAATAGCACGCAGTTGTCAATTTATAATTATTGAGCATTTCTGTAGTTTCTTACGCAGCCACATTGGTGGCAGAAGGGCGTGTTGTGTAAAAATGTAAAAAAAAAATATAATTTCTATAATAAAGTTATATTACAAAGTTATGCAACTTTGTAAAACAGAAATGTAATAAAAAATTTTTTTTTAATTTTATGTATGAGGACTTCTCTACACAGCTGTAAAGTTGTAAAAACTGCAGAATTTAAGCTTTACTTTACTTTTACTTTATTAGGCTATGTTCACACTACTAAATCTACGGCCGTAGTTCTCGCCGCAGAACTACAGCCGTAGATTTGCGGGGTGGAACATAGCATTGTTTGCTATGGGATCCCGGCCGGAGCGTACACACATCGTATACGCTCCGGCCGGTTCCCATGCCGCAAACAACTGACAGGTCCATTATTTGCGGACGGAATTCAATGAATTCCGTCCGCAGAAGGACCTGTCAGTTCACACTGTGAAGCGAGCGGCTCCGACCGCTTGCTTCACTGTGGGCTATGGGAAGCTCTGATGCGGGCGGGCGCTGAAAATTGGGAAAGCTGCCTGTGTCAGTGGTGCCGTAGCCATGGCACACTGTAGCAGAGCAGTCGGAATTACAAATGCCAGCATGTCAATGTGATTTATAGAAACAACTGGTGTATATGCTGCTTAGCTTAAAACTAATGACTTGAACATATGTCTTTGTAGTGTAGTTACATTACATTTTGTATTACCTCAGTAGAAGTATTGATTGCTTTTATTATTTCACAATCCATATCTGCAAAAAAATAAATAACGATACTGTATATTATAGATGACTAAAAGAGTACACTGTGTATTGTGAAACAGTAGTAATTGTAAAAACATGTAACTGAATCTGTCAGACTAATTCACAATCTGCCAACCACAACCGTCCCTGTCACCCGTACCTTGGCATGTTTTAGATTACAGTGTTACTTGTAAAACTGCTAAAGTTATCAGTGTTGTCTGACATGCTATTTGTGTTTCTTGTCACTGAACTTCTTCCACCTACTTCAGATGGTGGGGATTTCAACCTGGGAAACACAAACCTATCAAGTTTACCAGAAGATCTGGAAGCCATGGGTAACATTTTTCCCCTTTACGATGTATCCCAAAATATATAGAGTACAGTCATGGCCAAAAGTTTGGAGAATGACACAAATATTATTTTATATTATATTTTCACATGATCTGCTGCCCTCTGGTTTTTATGTGTTTGTCAGATGTTTTTATCACATACAGAAATATAATTGCAATCATATTATGAGTAACAAAAGCTTATATTGACAGTTAAAATGAGTTAACGCAGCAAGTCAATATTTGCAGTATTGACCCTTCTTCAGGACCTCTGCAATTCTCTCTGGCATGCTCTTAATCAACTTCTGGGCCAAATCCTGACTGATAGCAGTCCATTCTTGCACAATCAATGCTTGCATTTTGTCAGAATTTGTTTTTTTTTGTGTGTCCACCCGTCTCTTGATGATTGACCACAAGTTCACAATGGGATTAAGATCTGGGGAGTTTCCAGGCCATGGACACAAAATCTCTGTTTTGTTCCCTGAGCCATTTAGGTATCACCTTTGCTTTATGGCAAGGTGCTCCATCCTGCTGGAAAAGGCATTGTTGATTGCCAAACTGCTCTTGGACGGTTGGGAGAAGTTGCTCTTGAAGGACATTCTGGTACCATTCTTTATTCATGACTGTGGTTTTTAGGCAAGACTGTGAGAGAGCCGATTCCCTTGGCTGAGAAGCAACCCTACACATGAATGGTTTCAGGATGCTTTACAGTTGGCATGAGACAAGACTGGTGGTAGCGCTCACCTCGTCTTCTCCAAATAAGCTGTTTTCCAGATGTCCCAAACAATCGGAAAGGGGATTCATCAGAGAAAATGACTTTACCCCAGTCCTCAGCAGTCCACTCCCTATACTTTTTGCAGAATATCAGTCTGTCCCTGATGTTTTTTCTGGAGAGAAGTGGCTTCTTTGCTGCCCTCCTTGAGACCAGGCCTTGCTCCAAGAGTCTCCGCCTCACAGTGCGTGCAGATGCACACACACCTGCCTGCTGCCATTCCTGAGCAAGCTCTGCACTGCTGGTAGCCCGATCCCGCAGTTGAAACACTTTTAAGAGACGGTCCTGGCCCTTGCTGGTCTTTCTTGGGCGCCCTGGAGCCTTTTTGGCAACAATGGAACCTCTCTCCTTGAAGTTCTTGATAATGCGATAGATTGTTCACTGAGGTGCAATCTTTCTAGCTGTGATACTCTTCCCTGTTAGGCCATTTTTGTGCAGTGCAATGATGACTGCACATTTCTTTAGAGATAACCATGGTTAACAGAAGAGAAACAATGATACCAAGCACCAGCCTCCTTTTAAAGTGTCCAGTGGTGTAATTCTTACTTAATCATTACAGATTGATCTCCAGCCCTGTCCTCATCAACACCCACACCTGTGTTAATGGAGCAATCACTGAAACAATGTTAGCCGGTCCTTTTAAGGCAGGGCTGCAATGATGTTGAAATGTGTTTTGGGGGATAAAGTTTATTTTCTAGGCAAATATTGACTTTGCAAGTAATTGCTGTTAAGCTGATCACTCTTTATAACATTCTGGAGTATATGCAAAATGCCATTTTAAAAACTGAAGCAGTAGACTTTGTAAAAATTAATATTTGTATCATTCTCAAAAGTTTTGGCCATGACTGTAGTTAAATTAATTAATACCTGATAAAATTAGGATAGTCCTAACTATCATAAGTTATCAGTCACCTGGTTCCTATTCTTACTTACCCACATCCTTGTTTTGCTATGTTACTAAGCTTATGTATTATTTGCACTGTTATATATTTGGGATTCTGTGCAAGCCATGTCAATAGCTAGACAAATATAACACCATTATATTTATCTGTAATGTATCCAGTATTAATTGTAATTTTTATGTCCAGAATTAAAATGTACCTGTCAGCGCGTCTGCTGACCCAATCAGTGGTGAATTCCGCTCTTCGCCCGGAAGTCTAGGTATCCATGGCTACGAATATGCAGAGAGTGTAATGCGTGCGACTCCAATTGGATTATTGTTGGTAGCATGCATTATGGTGTCGGCGTGTCCTTAGCCATGGATGCCTCAACTTCCTAGCAAAGAGTGTAATTCACCACTGATTGGGTGAGTGGATGTGCTGACAGGTAAAATTTGCTATGTGTTTAGTATTAATAGTAAAATTTGTTATGAGCAATTAATCCATCTACGCTTCGGAAATATACCAGTGACTGTGATGACATCGTTCATGTGTGAGTTGGTTCACACTACGTTTTTGCAATCCGTTTTTTTTTTTCATCCTTTTTTTGCAAAAACTGATTGTGTCCATCTGTCTTGATCCGTTTTTCCATTAACTTTCATTAAAAAAAAAACAAAACGGATCAGTTTTTTTAATGGACACAGAAATGAGGTCAATTACATTTTTGTGTACGTTAAAAAAAAAATCAGTTTTTATCCCTTTTTTTTATAATGGAAGTCAATGGAAAAATTGTTCAAAACGGATGCACACAAATGCACCAGTTTTTTTTCATACGTTTGTCATTCGTTTTTTGCAAAAAACGGATGAAAAAAACCTAGTGTGAACCCAGTCTTAATGCTTCAAATTCATCTTAAGGGGACAGACTGTCTAGTGTCGTCTATGTCCACGAGTCTTGATGTAAACCATCTCAATAAATGTTAAAAACAAGTCAGGCAAGATGGCAGCCCCCATAACAATGTACAAAAAAATTAAATAAAAAATTATGGTCAGAAAATAGAAAAAGATTACAATAAAAGAACATCTTTTAGTATCCGACTGTAATTAGTAAAAGAAAAATAGGTGATACATTCCCTTTAAACATCTCCCTGACTGGTCCGCAGCTGGATAGAGTTTACCCCTTACTCTTCTATTGTCAGCAAGTTTCAAGAAGCCGGTTACAAGCTGCTAGTGAAATGGCACTATGTGAAATCAGTAGGCAGTCCTCATAAGGCATAGGCATCCTGGGTGCTCCAAAGCAGGATTAAATCTTAGTAGTTGTTCTCTGCACTAGATATACTGGGGGGGTTGAACAAGGAATTCTCCACTATTAACTCAGAATTCCCTCATAGGGTATATGATAGATATATAATGGGTTTTCTAAACCAGACAACCCCTAGTAATGGGCGGAAGAGATTGACTGTGTTAATAAAATGGTAAAGTATATTAAAAAAAGAAGTGGTTACCCTGTAAAGGTGGTTCTGATCCAAGACCCCCAAGCATGACACTATTAACATTCCACATGCCAGGTATGTAGCATTGCTTCTGTTCTCTAAGATCAGCAATCTTTTTATCCCGTTGCCTGCAGAAAATACATTGAATATTTGTTATTAGCACCGAGCATACAATGATTTTACTATGAATAAACTAAATACAGCCCTGTTATGAACCCCCACTGTATCTAGCAAATTAATTTGGCTGGGGAAATGCAGAAGTGAAAACAATAAGAACGCTACAATCTAAAAGCTTTCCCTTGTTCCACAGGGGTTTTTAATTAACACAAAGTACAAATGTTCCGTACAATCTCAGCCCTGTGGATGTATTAAAAAATAAAAACCTTTCAGCTGCTGCTGATAAAGTGTTCCCATCTGATTAGTAAAGACTCGCTGGTATAAATAATATTACTCCAGCAGGATAAATCAATCTGCATGTGAATGCTCAGCATTACAAATCCGAATCCCAGTAGTCAACAATCTATGATTTGACTACAGTCTGTAAAAGACGAGGCACGGAAAAGAATGATGCTAAAGCATAACATCTTATCTATAGTCCATAATTCGTAGATTTTTTTATTTTCCTTACACGCAAGAAATCCACTTTAGATGTCACTACAATCAAGAAATTTAAAGAAGCCTATAAGAGACACAGAACCCTGTGCATATATTCCATTTTTAAGACAGACAAATAATGGCAAACTAGGCCCTTATAAAAGCTCTGTTCGTGAGCTGCAGCCTAGCTGGAGTGAATACAGATCTGCATACTAATTTCACTGCTTATTGATTTACTGCTTTTCATCTCAACATGGTTGTATACACACTTAATGGACATAACTGCACCATCTAGCTTAGCTTCCATGAAGCATTATATGTACTATTATACTTATAATCCTAGTGATAAGGTCCCTATAACATAAAAACTATGTACAAAAACAAAAAAGTCATTAGACTCTTTTAGGCTTCATGAGACGCTTGTAACTTTGAGTGATGGTTGAGACCATATCAATGGAGGTGACAAGAAATTAGAATTTGCAAACGTTGATATATTCAGTACTGTCCACAAATTTTAAATAGGTGCTGCAAAGTAAGAAAAAATGCTGCAATTTAACAAAATACAAAGCGACTTTTAAGTGCTAATGCCATCCTCTTACTCAATGTGCAGTTATAAAATGTGTCTGCTCTAAAATCGTTTTTTTTTAAATTGGTGGACAGTGTGACCTAGGCGGGGCTTCACAGCAGTTGGGCCCAACCGCCATGGAGCCCCGCCTAGGTAATACTTTTCACCAATGAAATAACATTATCCACTAATGAAAATAAGCGATTTGGTGGTATATCTGGGCAATTGTTCTGCTCTACACTGAAATCAGTTCCTAATGGCAATGTTTGTATGTTTTACATATCAATCAAGTGGAGCAATATTAACATTTTCGATTCCCTGGTTTTGTAGGGGAGTATATTGTCCCCCTACTTTGTTGTTTATACACCTTTGTGGTTTTTAATTGTTTTTATTGCTGTTTGTTGTGGTGTCTTGTAAATTGTCCCAATAAAAATGGTATATTGTGTATATGATGGTGTGCGCTTGACTATATAGTGTCCAGCTTTTTCTGCTTGTTTAGTGATAGTTTGTTCTTGTACACTTAGCTGCACCCCTTGTTTGTCTTTTTGGATTTAGGTGAGCTCCCCCATCTCTCAAATAATGGCTGTATGTTTGGCATTGTCGTCCAGCTACACATTAAAAATGTGGACCAAGATGCTTCCTTTGCTGTATTTTTCCCACACCTGCCTAAAACTTTTGCACAGTACTGTATTTCAATGTAAAATTTCCCACTGCTAGCATACCATTATAATATACCATAATATGACCAAAAAGAAAACCTGGCCTGCATCTTTACATTCTTGAGTTTTTTTAAACCAAGGTAATAAGTTTTTTTTGTGACAATACTAACAAGGGACACTTAAACATTCCAAACCTTTTCTGTTCTTCTCTCTTTATTTTGTCTGCCATCTTTGCCTGCTCTTCTTCCTCTGAATGACTGTTATATAGATGGTATATCACCTTTAAGAAATCCAGATTCTAAAAAAAGAAAAGCTTATTCATACATAAACAGATCCGTCATGAACAAAAGTACTATTTTTCCTTTAAACATTGAAATGGTGTGAATGTGTTGCATTTTAAGTAAGGGCTGCATGAGCCCTCTGTTGCATACAAAGATATTTTTGGATTCTTTATATACTGATGTATTTTGCCCCTTGACTCATTGCTTTATTGTACAGAGGCCATATATATAGCTATCTATAGCTCTGTGCTATAGAATCAGTACAGGCTCCATGCACTGCCACCAGGGCCGTATTTACCACTAGGCACCCGTGGTACGGTGCCTAGGGCAGCACCTTGCAGGGGGGCAGCACCAGGGAGCAGGGGGACAGAAAAAACTATTTTTTTTTTTTTAAGTTTTTTAGTTTCCCTCCTCCCGTTCAGACTTGCCAGTAAATCTGGTGTCTTCTCCAGGGGGGTAGGGGTATGGTGGTATTGGTCAGGTCTGGTATCGCCAATAGGTGCGTGAAGATGGGGCGTCTTCAGGTTTAGTGCCTAAGGCAGCAGCAGCTGTTAATACAGCCCTGACTGCAACACATCCCCTGTGGCATTGTACATGTGCTCAGAATCTACAACAATGCTGAATATCTTTGAAAACATTTTGCTTTACTTATCTCATGCTGCAATTAATCATATTAAATTTTGTTCTCCAATGAGACAGAATGTTAAAATTCAGAACTCTGTTGGATATCTGTTACCGACAGCATTACAGAAGACAGCGGAGGCTTGTTTATGCAGAGCAATTATCTGAACAATTATTATTATTAGAATGATTCATTACAATATTATGTTTAATCTGATTTTTTAACATTTTTAAACTTTGACAAAAGTGCAAACATGGCCTCGGAGGATACAAATAAAATATAACACTCTCTAATGGTATGTTACATACTTGCAGCAGATCTTTCAGACCGCTGTGAGTATGTAAATCACCTGTCCCCTTAACCCACATGCTGCAGGCGCATACATCACCTGTCCTCAATCCAGCTTGCTGCACGGGGTCCCAGCTTCCTGCTCTTCCGCCCAGCCAATCAGTGCATTGCTCAGCCGCAGCCACTGATTGGCTGGGCAGGAGAGCAGGAAGCCGGGACTCCATGCAGCAAGCCAGATTGAGGACAGGTGATGTATGCGCCGGCAGCATGTGGGTTAAGAGAGTGGGTGAATTACATGCATGTAAGCAGGGGCGTAGCTAGGATTCATGGGGCCCCATAGCAAAAAACTGTATGGGGCCCCATAAATCCTGTACGCCCCCCCCCCCCCCCCCCGCCAAACACAGACAATGACGCACATATACACACAAAGAGGCACCATTAACATATATACAGATACACCACTGACATACACACATATATACGCTGTAATGTGATGACACTAGTGCTGATGTATACACCATGAATAGACTGTACACAGGGAAATCATCTGATTGTAATAAGAAATACTCAACCAGAAATAAAAGAAAATGCTGCAGATATTAATGGTGGGTTCTTTTATTAGAGCCCAGCATTAATAGAAGCTGCTGCAGAACATCTTTGGGAGCAAACACACACATATACACCAGTGCTACAGACATTGCTGACATACACAAACACACACATATACACCAGTGCTACAGACATTGCTGACATACACACACACACACATATATATAGCCACAGATACATACACATACTGACATATAAATATATACACAGATACATATATACACTCACTGACACACATACACAGCACTTACAGCTCCCAGGCTTCCCCCCTCCTCCTTCTGTAGTCCGGGCTGATCTTCACATAGGTATTGAGGACCTTTGGGTCATGTGACCCAAAGGTCCTTCATCCCTCTCCTGTGCCGTCTGGCAGGTCCTGCTCCTCTGTTCAGCCCGCTCACCCGGCAGTACAGTGAGGGGGCTGAACAGTGCAGTGGGGGTCCCTCTTCCTCTCTGGACCCCTGGGGGAGCGGGCTACCTACCATGAAGGCAGGGCAGGCTTCCTCGGGCCCCCTTCATGCAGGGGCCCCATAGCAGTCGCCTTCCCTGCCTTCACTGTAGCTACGCCACTGCATGTAAGTATGTATTAACATAGGAACTGCCAGGACCTTGGATCGTAACGGATCTCGCTGCAAAACTTCCGTCTTGTGTGAAGCTGCCCTTATGCTATGTTCACACAACATACATTTTATGAAAAGAACGGCCATTGTTTTCAATTGATTTCAATATTTTTGTCGAGTATTTGCTTAGTTACCTGTTGTTCTGAAGGTTTGGGTGGGGGAGGGGGATTGTTGGAGGGAAGGGGGGGGGTACTCTAACTTTTTGTTATGACAAAAACTTTAATAAAAATTATCTGATTAAAAAAAAAAAATGAGCGCAAACCTGTTCATGGGCTGATTGGTTCTTTTGTGCAGACAATTCAATGCATCACCCTGTGTAAGCAGGTGATGTGCGTAGCTGACAATGTCAATTAATGAGCTAAATGATCGATCGTACCTTGTCCAGGCAAAGGAAAGGCCATCACAGTTAGGTGTTCTCTTACTGCAGCATGTCGGACAGCATAAAAGAGCCTTCATAATTTTTACACAGATAGGCTCACATGACGTTTTTTCATTTCCGTTTATTATATTTTAAAATGATGTCCGTCATTTTGAGTTCAAAATGATGTCAGTCATTTCACTGTTTAGCCACTTGTCATTACAGTGACAGCTGTTGGTATATTATTCTTGGTCAGGTGGACTGATTAGCCTTTGGATGTGTCTTTAATTGAAAAGTCCATTGAATTTAATAGTAAAGACACAGAAAGGACGGTAAAAAAAGAAAAAAATGTGTAAACAACTAAAAAATAATGTCCGTTGTTTGCAATAGACCAATAGACATCCACGAATAATTGTCATGATTAACATTTTGATGTTTGCCCAAACAACGTCCATTATTTAATACACTGTGTGCATTGGGTGGCCGTCATTCCATTGACTTCAGTGCATTCCATTGACGTAAATTAAAATGCGATAATAACAGATGTTTTTTCTCTTTTGTTAAGCAATATACTGTAGGATAAAGTTTACAAAAAACACACTTTGGAGCCTTAGGACCATGTTCCAACAACAGAGTATTCTGTTGGAAAAATACACTGTGGAGTCTGTGGCAGAAATCCTAGGATTTGCAGGTTGTATTCTGGATTCCACATCAAAGAGGTGATATGTCACTCATTTTTTACTACACTGGCAATATAACTGAAATCATTGCTATGAAGAATCCACATGGTTTTAATGCAGATTTTGATGCAGAACCCACATAGGAATCAGCCTGAATAAAAGCAAGCTGCTATCATTTCAAATCAGAAACTGTGTGACCTGATATATTAAAGGTAGGGAGATATGTAGATGGGAGGGAGGATACAGAGCTAGACAGAGAAGAGTGAAGAATTATCCAGCTTACAGCAGAGGCAGGGACGCTGCAAGGGGAGGCTGAGGAGGGAGGGCGCACATGGCCAGACAGAGGTCACAGGTCACCACACTGCCCGGGAAGTGGCCGAACTCCGCAGCTGACACACACTGACTGACTTATGACCTGATGACACACAGGTCGGCCGGCTGCAGTGTTCTCTTCAAACACGCTGCTTCCCTGTCACAAAGCTAGCCGAGGGAGCGGGCGTGTCATTCCATTGAAAAGAGAGGAGGACACGCGATCCCTACTCCAAAGGTGGGGGCCAGGAGGAAGGAGCATGTCGGCCTGGAAAAGCTACAAAAAGGCTCAAAACAGGCAATTACTTGCTTTGAGCAATATATTGAGAAAGGGGTGGGCTATTTAACACTGCAAAAAAAAAAAGATTTTTGGGGGGGAATACCCCTTTAAATAAAATTTTGTAAAATCGGTGTGACCTGTGACTGTCACAAAACCTGCACAGAAATCTACACCTGCCCCACAGCAAGCATAGATTTCTGCCCTCCTTGTCGCCCCCCTGTCTGCGGGGTTATGGCTGGCGTATGTCACAGGAAAGAGTACGAATCTGCGACTTTTCCGTGGCCAGGGGTGCAACTTTGATAATTTCAACATGGCCTAAAGGGCATTTCTACAGCAAAATCATGCTGTGCTTTTGCACATTTTTGTTAACATTACAGCAAAAACAACACTCAGTATGAGCGAGAATACCCTATATATTAAATAAAATATTTGGGGGAGATTTATAAAGCTGTGTTTCGGTAAGATTACTGATAGCAGCCAATCACAGCTCAGTTTCTGATTCTTATATTGATCTGGGAAAATATAAGCTGAGCTCTGACTGATTGTTACTGGCAACAAAGAAAATCTTAAACCATAAGACGATAAATCTCCCCTACAAAATAAAATCAAACAGGACATTCTTTGTGTGTAAATATTTGTTCTGTATCTCTATCAATAGTTCTTTGACACTTTTGTAATACTTGGAAAGCTTTTCTAAAACCTTTTACTATACCTGAGTGGCGACATATTTCATGTAGTCGTCGATGTTAACAATAGATTTCCACCAAACAAGCCAGGAATTGCAAATTCTGGAAGCATCTTTGTCAACGGGTATGTGTTGGACCACACTTTGTACCAAAAGAAAATAAACAATATTAGAAACAAGTGGTACAAATGTTTCAGTAAGTAACAGAGTTACATAGTTAGTACGGTTGAAAATAAGACACATCTTCATAAAATTCAACCACTGATCATCTCATTCCCTCAACTCTCTCAGCATACCCTTCTTGTTCTAGCAATTTGAATTTTAGATGTTATGGTCTTATGTTGTGTTTACACAGAGAGATTTATCTGACAGATTTTTGAAGCCAAAGCCAGGAATGGATTTGAAAGAAGGAGAAATCTCAGTGTTTTCTTTATGACTGGTTCTCTGTTTATATTCTGTTCCTTGCTTTGGCTTCAAAGATCTGTTAAATAAATCTCTCAGTGTAAACGCACCATAAGGCCATGTTCCCACTGCGTAAATTCCATAGTAATCATGGTTGTTGTAACAACGGCCGTGATTACTACGGAACTTACGTAGTGCTGCCTTTTAAGGAATCCCGGCCGGAGTGTATACATATCTGTCTGGGATCCCTAGCTAGCGGTGCCGCAAGAAACTGGCATGTCAGTTTTCTGCGGCCACTATTCAGTGAATAGCGGACGCAGAAAACCCTGTCAGTTCACATATTGGAGCTCCAGCTGCACAATCCATTGTGTGCAGCGGGAAATTCGCATGTGGGTGCGCACGGATATGCCCACATCCGAATTCAGCTGCAGTAAAGATCATCCGGACGTTACTACTGTATCGGCTGGGATAATCTTTTCTGACACCAGCTGTTCTGTGACCCGGCCAGGTCGCGGAACCGGCGGTCTCTTACAGAGTGGGAACATGGCCTAAAAGTGAATGATTAAAACCATATGGACAGACATACTGCCCAAGCTTCTACTCTATTTTAATCTGTGATGAAAAGGAGGAAACAAACAGGACATATAAGCTTATCATTAAATTATAAATAGCAAAATGTTAAATTAGAAAAACATTATCAAAAAACAAAAATATATTTAACATAAGAACTTTTAAACATTTAAACAATATGTCATTTTCTGGTGACATTTTACCTTCAACATTAGGCACTATGATACAATCAGTATAGACAGAAACATTGTATTGTAATATGTCATCTGTGAATGCTTGATTGTGAATGCAGTGGTATCTAGCAGAAATCTGAACTTGGCTCTGTACTATAAATACTAAAGAAAAAAATTCCCAATAACACTTTACCTTTCACACTTATCACTGAAAATAACAGAGTCCAGTTCCTTGTTAATGACTCGCTGACTCGTCGTCTTGGTCAGAGTTGAGGAAGCTGCACATATGGAGATATCCACTTTTGTTGCATAGGGTTCAGAGTATAAATCCTTAACCGTCAAATGCAAAATATGTCAATATTATTTCTTGTCACTCAAATAAGTTTAAGTATTTGAAGTCTCATGTAGTCATTGTTGAAAAAAAATAAAAAAACACTGCTGTATTTAGCCTGTGTGTATACATCCATATCCCAGCCTGACCTCAGGCCCAATGGCAGAACCTGCATCTGTAATGCAGATGCGTAAACATATCTGTCAGTTTAAAAAAATCCGTTGCTATGTCAAAGAGACATATTAAACGTTTTTATTGGTCTGAATGCTCTATTTACTGACCAGTACAAATAACAGCGAGACGGAGGTGATGCTGCGTGCTCCTCTCCCCACTCTGTGTGAGGTCTAGACCAGTGATTTTCAACCAGTGTGCCGCGGCACATGGTCGGGTGTGCCGCGGGGAAAGTTCCCCAAACTATGTTGCCCCTGTGTTTTGTTCCCCGGCAATGCGCAGCGATCAGTGGCGGATTATAATGTGGGCGGCTGCGTGGTGCGCTGCGGCGGGCCGTGATGCACGCATCCAATCAACTAGGCGCTTCGTGGAGAGAAGCACAGGAGAGAAGCACAGGAAAGAAGCAGGGGGGGAAGTATGGTGGAAAGAAGCACAGGAGAGAAGCATGGGGGAGAGAAGCACAGGAGAGAAGCAGGGGGCAGAAGTATGGTGGAGAGAAGCACAGGAGAGAAGCTGGGGGGGGGAAGTATGGTGGAGAGAAGCACAGGAGAGAAGTAAGAGGGAGAAGTATGGTGGAGAGAAGCACAGTAGAGAAGCACAGGGGGGAGAAGAAAATAGGCCCAGGTTTCACACTGAGTGAGTATAAATACATTTAGATTTTATATTATTAACTATATGTATAACATGTACTGTTTTAGTGTCATTTTGTGCCATTTTGGTTGGTGGTGTGCCCCGGGATTTTTTTAAGTCTAAAAAGTGTGCTGCGGCTCAAAAAAGGTTGAAAATCACTGGTCTAGACAACCCCATAGACTTACATTTTAAGTCCATCTAGACAGCCCCATAGACTTACATTTAGGCTGGCTATGTTCACACTATGTGAGAGACCGGCCGTTCCGTGACCCGGCTGGGTCACGGAACGGCCGGTCTCTGCAAAGACCATCCCGGCCGGTACTGCAGTATCGGCCGGATGATCTTTCCAACCGCCGTTTTCTGATGCGTGCGCATCAGAGCTTCACACAGCACACTATGGAGCATGCGGCCGCAGAAAACTGACATGTCAGTTCTTTGCAGCGCTGTATGGGATCCTGCCCAGAGCGTATACTATGTGTATACGCTCCGGCTGGGATCCCATAGCAGATAAGGCAGTGTTTCACACCATATAAAGTACGGCCGTTGTTGCCCATGACAACAACCGCCGTACTTTTATGTAGTGTGAACATTGCCTTAAAGGGGTTATCTAGTGCTCCAAAAACATGGCCACTTTCCCCCTACTGTTGTCTCCAGTTTGGGTGGGATTTTGAAACTCAGTTCCATTGAAGTAAATGGAGCTTAATTTCAAACTGCACCTGAACTGGAGAGAACAGTAGGGGGAAAAGTGGGCATGTTTTTGTGGCGCTGGATAACCCCTTTTAAAGTCCATCTAGGTCAAGTGACATGTAGTCAGGAGTAAATTTACTGCATACTGACTTCTCCTGGTTCATTTTCCTGATTGGTCGCAGTCTGAACAATCAGACTCCAACCAAATCAAATCTTTTGATATGTCTCTTTGACATATTAAAGTTTTATTAATGACAGTGCCCATTTAAATGCTTACAGATATGGATAAATCACACTTATTTCCTGGTGTTCACACTACGTTTTTGCAATCCGTTTTATTTCTACCTTTTTTTGCAAAAAACGGATGCATTTTTGTGCATCAGTTTTGATCCGTTTTTCCATTGACTTCCATTATAAATAAAAGGATCAAAACGGATCAGTTTTTTTTTTTACATACACAAAAATTTTTGTGCCCGTTAAAATAAACGGATTTATTTTTTTGCATCTGCTTTTCATCCCTTTTTTTTACAAAAAAAAACGGATGAAAACCGGATTGCAAAAACGTAGTGTGAACCCAGCCTAACATGTTGATGAAATACCTGATCAAACCTCAGGTGATCAGTTGAAATATTCTTAGTTAATTCTGTATAAACTTCTTGAAGTTCTTGTCCTACATACAGGTTTCTGTCCAATTTTTTCACAGTATTGGCCTCAATCTGTAATGGAAATTTATATTCTCAGTCTTAAAATTACAAATTCAACTCTATGGCTCTTTATTTCTAAAGCTGTTTTTTGATGATTAGGACTTATTACCCATGACAGATAGGGTGTGTTCACATGTTTTAAATGCGGTTACTGAATCCAAAGCCATAAAGAGAATATACATGGAGGGCATGTATAAAGGAAAGAATTTTTATATCCATTCCTGGCTAGGTATTCAATATATGCCATTAAAAACCGTCAACGTGTAAACACACTATTAGCACCACAATCACGCTAGACTTTAGTCAAAAGGGAACTCCCATGAAAGTAAAAAAGCAAGGCAGGCAGGTGGGTGCTGGAACTTAAAAACAAAGTACAGTCCTCCTGCCTCCAAAGCACCGCTTCTGGGCCCGAGCCATCATTTTCATCTGGAATCCAGGTGCACACTCGACTTTTCCAGCTGCAATGTCACCGCCCGGGTGAGCGATTACCCCCTCAGCCAGTCAGTAACTTGGGTGGTGTACTGTCCAATTCACTGATTGGCTGAGTGAGCAATCACTCAGCCAGGTACATGGCTATGCAGCTGGAAGAGCTGCAGGAGGCCATCGGCTGTCAGCTGGACCCGGAATTGGTACTATGTAGCACGAGGATCGGTAAGTATTCTTTGTTTATTATGTTCCCGCCTTTCTGCTTTTTATTTCATGGGAATTCTCCTTTAAAATCAGTAGGCAGAAAAACAACCTGGGTACACATCACGTTGAGACTTCATCAAGAGTAGAATAACTTTGTAAATAAACTAAACTAAAGTCAAAAATGTAAAACTATTACAGTCGAAGTGAGACATAGTAAATCAGGCGCAGGATGAGGGCAGGTGGCTTCAGATGCACTTCAGACCATCAGAGTGGGAAATGGGAGAGGCAAACATTACAGAAACTGAGAACCCTTTATCTATATATAGAGAAATTAATTCTGCAACATTTACATCGCTCACGTCACCAATAGGGTTCACAATCCAAATTCCCCTACGTATATGTTTTAGGTGTGGGAGAAAACCGCAGTACCCGGAGGAAACCCACGGCAATCACGTGGAGAACATACAAACAACTTACAGATGTTGTCTTTGGTGGGACATGTACCCAGGAAGGGTCAGGCAGGTGAGTGTAAATCGAGGAGCAGCAGACAAGAACACACCCTACTTAGGAACATGAGAATCCAATGCTCAGACAAGGAGGTGGAATGACTTTAAATCAAATGTACCATTATGTACATCGCTTCTGGTTTTTAACATTAATGGATGAGCACTGGTGCGGGATGCCGGTGGCGTACTCTTATTTTTTTTAACCAATTCCCGCACACGCTGCTGTTTTTTTTTTCGGGAGAACCAGCCAGTCCCAGAGCACTGGGGGCAGGCTCGATGGCCCTCAGTGTGACGATTTCCACTCCCCTCTGTGACGCGGCTGCATGAATCAATGGAGCCGCAAAAAAAGGACGATTTGTTAATGTAAAAAAACAGAAGTAATGTACCTGATGGTACAGTCGCTTTAAATGGGTGCAGGTGGAACAGGACTGGTGGAGGCAGAACTAGGTGGAGACACACTGGCCTTTAAATCCTTGGCAAGCTGCCACTTGCACACTTTAGTGAATAGAAGTGGCATTGCAGCAGCCTAAGGACACCAGCAGACTTGGGAAGAGAGGAAGAGGAGCAAGCATGACCAAGATAGAAAGCAGTGCGACAGGGATTGGGAACAGAATGGTGACAGCAGTAAGCATCGGAGCATCACTGGGAGGCATTACAGCCTGTGTCTGGATGGTGGAAAAGGAAACTGGGAGCTGCTCATGCTTGCCATCAGATCAAACAATCCTTTCTACTCGTAGTCTGTATGGGCCATCCATAGCTTGTTTGCCATGTGTGCATGCCCTCACATAACTACTGTTGCCAACGCTTTACTGCTTGGTCAAAATAGCCTATATAGCAGTCAGTTTGTCAAAATGACCAACATGAAAAAAAAAAACAACAACTTTATTAACTGGGCAAAATGTCTTTAAGTGCATTGTAGAGCCAAGACTAGCAGTCAACAATCTCTCCCAAGTGATAAACTACCCCAAAGTAGCCTCTGAGAAACTTTTTATATGGCAGAAGGGGAAGCAGTTTTAGACTATGTTCACACAAAGTATTTCCATCAGCCTTTTTTCAACCAAAATCAGGAGCACACCTGTACCCTGGAACACACCTGTAATCACTTACATAACTGAATGCCCAGTTATAGTTTTTTTTGTCAATGAGTGCAAACTGTAAAATGGTGTTCCGAGTTGTGCAAAGACTCGTAAATGGACACTTTCTCTTCAAAAATGTTTTGCTTGGTCGAATTCACAGTGCTAAAAAAAAAATAGCAGCGGAGACAGTAATGTAAAAAAAAAACTGTGACTTTATTCACACCCTTCTGCACTATGTTTCAGCTGTAATCTAGCATTAGGTTAGATTACAGCCGAAATGTCGCAAAAGAGGGTGTGAATAAAGTCACAGTTTTTTCATGTTACAAGTACTGTCCCCACTGCTATTTTTTAGATTGTGTCTGGAGTCCAGTCTGCTAAGACGTGTACTCTCCTATATTGGACACTGTAGTACTAGTGCTGATTATACCCGTGTCTTTAAGTAGATTCTTGGTGCTGAGACCCCCACTGTTTCCTAGAGATAGCAGTGAGAGGTGCCCGCAAATCTATAGGACTGCCTCCTGTTGCACACAGAGAGGAAACAACTTGGTTCTAGTGATCTTGGGGGTTTGGACACCCAGTACCCCACTGATCAAAACTTTTTAAAGTGTCAAGTACACCTTAAAGAGAACCAATCATGGCCGAAATTTTAAATTTTTTTTTTGATAATTAGCTGTAAATTAATATTTTATTAATATTTGTAATTGGAATTATTTAATTTTACGCCCGTGATTTTACAATATACACATTCTCTTTTCCTGTCTCGCGCCGGCTCTTTTCAAAAGAGTCGGTGCGAGACAGGAAGCTCCCGGCATGCCGAGCGGCGGGAAGGGCTCCCATGAGCCTTTGCCGCCACTCTGTAAATACACAGTGATACCGCGCTATACAGCGCGAGATCACTGTGTATGTCTATTCTAACTGGGCCTATTAGTATGTCCCTGAAGGTACAGACTGCCTGTGCAGTCTGCATCTTATGCGTTTACCTAATCCTGTATAGCGGAGCAGTAAGGGCGGGGGCGGCCATCTTGATGACGTCACTGGTGCGTTCCAGCGCTGGAACGCAAGGGACGTAATCAAGATGGCGTCCGGCTTAGCTGCACCGCTACAGAGGACTGGGTAAAGTATAAGATACAGACTGCACAGGCAGTCTGTATCTTCAGAAATAAACTACATGAAGATACAGACTGCCTTTGCAGTCTGTATCTTATACTTTACCCAGTCCTCTGTAGCGGTGCAGTAAAGCCGGGCGCCATCTTGATTACGTCCCTTGCGTTCCAGCGCTGGAACGCACCCCTGTGACGTCATCAAATGGCTGCCCCCGTCCTTACTGCTCCGCTTTACAGGATTAGGTAAAAGCATAAGATACAGACATATATATACAGACATAAGATATAGATACAGATCTTCAGGAATAGATTTAGGGAGAGATAATCTTTTATTATAGGGACAGTTAATTTTAGGTGATTGGTTCTCTTTAAAGGGGTTGTCCGGCGCTAAAAAATTATTCACAGAATAACACACATTACAAAGTTATACAACGGGTGGGGGTGGTGAGACACGGGGAAGGGGGCCATTCACAGACATAACATACATTACAAAGTTGTATAACTTTGTAATGTGTGTTATTCTGTGAATAATTTTTTAGCGCCGGACAACCCCTTTAAGTACACAAAATGTGGAAAGAATATTAGGAAGTACATTGCAGCAATACATCAGTTATGAGTCACCTAGCACTCCCTGTCAGGAAGATGCTGGGCAGCAGTTCAAAGATTATCACTAAACCCTGTTATGATAGAGCGTACATGTGATACATAATTCTTAACAGGTGGCAAACTTTGCTACTTTGCTGAGAATTGCTCAGGGCACTTCCTGTACAAATGTGACAACTCTACATGGCTAATGATTTATCGTAAGACTTCTAAGTTCCTTAATTTCCAGTTTTCCCTCTTGCCATTTTCTGAACTAGTGCATACCACAACGTTCACTGTCTACTTTACTGTAATGGCAGTAGTAAAAGCAAAATGATTTACTTATTCTTGGGTTTGCTGCCATCTGAAACGTTAAGATACAGAAGGCCATTTTACAAAAGGGAAACTTGCAGCCAACAAAATTGACAGCTGTAAATCAAAATAGAAATTGTTATGATTGATATGATACCTATACTAATTAAAGGGTAAGTTCACAAAATGTAAACCAACTTTTATAATCACCCCACTGAGGGGCACTAGTATCAATTAAGGAGTCATGTGAGTTTTGGGATTTTATAGACATAAATCTTTTAATATTATTTTAAATTATATACATTTACATATGTCTATACACACACATCTGCATTTACTATGGCTGCTGCACCATAAGTTTTACTCCAAATGCAATGTGGCATTTAGTGACCCACTAAAACAGGACATTGCTGTGGCCTGCCTTTGGCGAAGAAATCAGGTCCTGTTCTTGAGCACTCGTCTCTGCAGCAGAAAGAAGAGAGTTTAGGGCTAAGTATGGGTTTTTGTTTCTATTTCCACCCTGTCCCAGCAGCATATTGATTTTTACGGTATGGACAGAATACTCCATTAAACTAGACAGTACAAAATCAGACTCAATGCAATGAAGCGTAAAGCATGCAATAGGAAAAAAAAACTACTGTTAAGATATTGCATAGTGCTCTCTAGGAAATTAAACCAGGCATCTTGTTTGTTTTTATGGTCAACGCTATGGTTTGTGACAAAAACTTCTCATTTTACAATATGCTGTTATATAACTCTAAATATTGTTTAGTGTCCTACTACTGCCACCTATAGGTGCATGTAAAAATTTCCAAGTGTGAAAATAAACACATATTAAACAAATATAACACATAAATAGGAAGAAGCGATCTCTTAAAACATTTTCTAAAACATTTACAGACACAAAGTCACAGTTACATAGCTAATGTCTGAAAACAGGACAAGGGTCAGTCAAATCAAACTTATAACCCTACTGTGTTGACCCAAATGAGGCATTGCCTCACTTCTCTTACAGTAAAAAAAAAAATACCTATCCTCATAATAAGGTTCAATAGGAGTCTACTGTTTTTTCAATCATACAGGTATATTTTTAGAAAACCATCATATAAAACATGTAACTCGATGCTGCAGAATATTTCAACAAACAAATACATGTAAAAGCCACATAAATTAGTGACAAGTATAACCAGAACTGCTCCTAGAAGGGAATAAAGCTTCGGATGGAATATGCCAATATATTTTGTCTGATTTTTACTGAATCCGATATAAGTGTATAAATAGATAGCTACATTCTTATATTTTGACCTAACAAATTACCTGCTACACATTTATCTCTTAAGAACTAGATTACTTACCTCTGATGTGAAATCATTGTATAGTGGGGGGTATTTGGGAATTTCAGTTAAATCAGAAAATATCCTGTCAGAGGCCTGAGCATCTGCTTTTCTCACTAGTGGCCTGTTAGAAATTTGCATATCAATTGTGAATGGCTGAGGATGGACACAATTTTCAGTTTTTCTCTCTTTCTGTTGTTCTGGCTCCTGGTATAAATCCTAGTGTGAAATAAAAGGCAGATTTAAATATAGAAAAAAACATCATCTTGGTATTTTTCACAATTAAGCATGTACTCAAAATGCATTTGCAGTGACCATTTGGGGTATTACCGCTAAGGATCCAAGTGCGTGCTCAAACATGTCCATAATATCCAAGTGGGCTGGCGCTGGTGTATGCGGCGTAGGAAATGGAGTACATAGCATGGGGGCTAGACAGTGTGCTGACCTTCCTGAATGGCATCCGTTATAGAACACAAATACACAATAAAGCATCTCCTGTGATGCATGTGGGGTAATTTCTGACTGTGTACAACAGTGCTCCAATAATATAGAGGGGGCACTGCCCAGGATCTGCCTATGGCTGCGATAATAAAACATGCATGTAATAGAGGGAGGCTGTGATTGGTAAACAGAAGGACATTAAGTAAGCCAGATTTTTTATTGGCTCCCCAATTTGAACCATGTAAGAATTTAAAATTACGTATAAGAGCGTTAAACTAATAATTAAGTTTGAAAAAAAAAAACTTAGCTGTGAACATACAAATGTGTAAAAATCAACAAAATTAAGTGTTTGCTGTCATCTGATGTTACAGTGCTGAGACCTTTTGATTGGTCTTTTTTATTAAACATTTTTTTTTATTAAATAGTTTTTCAAGATAATACAAATACATCAAATGTGGTAAGCAGAAAGATCTAGAACACTGTGTCCAGAAGGACGTGTAGGCCTGTTATCTCTTTAATTAGAGCTTGTACCATACCCCAGTGTGAGACAATAGGTTGACAGGTTGACAGGTTTGCAGCAAACACTAGGAAATTTTTCTACTGAATAAATTCTCAGATATATACGCATTTTGGGGGAGATTTATCAAAGTGTGTAAAATTTTGACTGGCGCAAACTTCTCCCAGCAACCAATCACAGCTCAGCTTTCCTTTCACCAGAGCTGGAAGCTGAGCTGTGATTGGTTGCTGTGGGCAGTTTGCACCAGTCTAAATTTTAAACCCTTTGATAAATCTCCCCCTTTGTGTTTATATGTGTCACTGCCCAGCAGTCAGTGACCTCTAAGCCTGTATATTAACCTCTATTTGATTCTCACAGGCAACTGAGGGTGTCTTGTCTGCCATTTTAGTATTTCCCTTCTTATTATCTTAGGATAGATATATGATTATCCCAGGCATGTATAAATTCTGTTATTGTAGATTTATTTACCACATCTGCTGGAAGTTTGTTTAAGGCTACAAACCCACTTGGCGGGTCTGCAGCGAGTCCCCTCGCTGCATATTTGCAGCGAGACTCGCTGCAGATCCCGGCCCTATACTTTTAATGGCAGACAAACACGCAGCAGGGATGTTTCATCCCGCAGCCCAGGCCACCCGATCGCCCCCCCCACAGCACCGATCGCACGCCCCCCCCCCCAATCGCCCCCCCCCGGAGCACCGATCGCTCGCACACCCCCCCACGCCAGCGATCGGGGGGGGGGGGCGATCGGTGCTGCCGGGTGGCGATCGAGCGGCCGGGGCTGCAGGGGGGCGATTGGGGGGGCGTGCGAGCGATCGGTGGTGCGGGGGGGGGGCAATTGAGGGGGGGCGTGCGATCGGTGCTGCGGGGGGGGGGGGGCGATCGGGCGGCCTGGGCTGCGGGAGGTGTTAAAGGGGCTGCGGGCGGCTGGCTGGAGCATATACTTCACCTGGTCCCCGCTCCGGCTTGCTGAAGACATCGGGAACCGCCGGAGCCGGGATCAGGTGAAGTATCAGCTCCAGCGGGGTTAATGGGGGTTAATGGGGTGGGCTGCAGATGTACATCCCTGCTGCGTGTTTGTCTGCCATTAAAAGTATAGGGCCGGGATCTGCAGCGAGTCTCGCTGCAAATACGCAGCAAGGGAACTCACTGCAGACCCGCCAAGTGGGTTTGTAGCCTTAAGCATCTGCTACTCTTTCAGTAAAATAATATTTTCTCGCGTTGCTTCTGATCTTTCCCCCAACTAAACTCTCACTGTGTCCTCTTGTTCTCGAGTTCATTTTTTTTTTTTACTAAAAACACTTTCCTTATTAACCTTAGGCACTTAGATCCATGATCTGTCTTGAGGTCCGTTTGGCAGGTGATACAGTGATTGTCCTAAAAAAAAAAAAACCCTTTAAACTTGCAGCCCTGTGTCAAACTGGCATTGCCTAGAGTGTCTGTGCCCTAGGTCTGCACCGCCTCTCGGTCCCTTCTACACACTCTCTTCATCATAAGGAATGCCCCTGGGCAGAATTTTTCCTATTCATCACTTGTCTAAACACTGCACATGTGCAGTGTTCAGACAAAAGATGATGAACAGAAATCCTGCCCAGGGGCATTCCTAGTGATGAAGAGAGCGTGGAGGAGGGACAGAGAGGCAGTGCAGGCCTACGGCACAGACACTCCAAAAAGCCATGCCAGTTTGACACAGGGCTGCAAGTTTAAAAGTTGTTTTTAGGACAATAACTGCATCAGCTGCTGAACGGAACCCCAAGACAGATCTTGGATTAGAAGCAGCTATCCAATGGTACAAGCGGCTGGGGGGGGGGCAGATTGTGGGTACAGATTCACTTTAAGAAGCTTACCTAAATTCTCTGCAGCGACATTATAAATGCAAATATCAAAGGTCAATACAAAGACTTCTCCCATTACCCATTACAGATCGCCTCTGTCACTTTAAAAGGGCTATTGACAGGCACTGGGTGCTGGGAGCCTGCAATCTAAAGAGCCTGTATCTCCCTACACCACCACTCATTGCTTCCAGTATGAGATGGAGGCAGCATGACTACCTGTCACGCCACCTGCATTCTCCCTAAAAGCCAGGCCTGATGATCAAATGCCAGAGCAGTGATTGCTGAGGACAGCACTGGAGTGGGATAAGTGAGTATGAAACAATTCTCAGGGGGCTCAGTACATTATATCTCATTAAGGAGGGAGGGTGGGCACAGTATACTATATCTCATTAGTAAGGGGGATGGGAAATACTGCATTACATCTCAGTGAAGGGGGCAGTAGGGAAGCAGTGCATTAAATCTAATTAAGGGGGTACAGAGTATTATAACTGAATATTTCCCTGGGTGCAGAATAACCTAGCTACGTCTCTGAACAATGTAGAATCCTGTTTGGAGGAAAGAAGGTTTCTACACCAACTTAAAAAGAAATGTTTTACTGCAGGAGCAGGACTATCATTGAACTTTCTGCCAGACTTAGTGGTCACGGTGAGAAGGTCTGGAGAAGGGTCATAGAACGATGGATTTATTCTGACTGGCAGATAAGAAGTCAAGCTCACATTATGCCAATTTATTGGATCCTGTTCAGACAATCTTTCTGGTTCTTATTATCTAAACCTTTTAATAAGGGGCCTCTAGAAGTAATTAGTTTGGTATAGACATATGCAGTGCCATGCAAACTGCATCTAGGTGAACCCTAACAACCTTCACAGTTACACCATTTATAGTGTATAAAAAGTCCATAATTTGTGTTTGTTGCAGTTGTAGCCTATACTAGGAATAGAGAAAATAAGGGATAACACCCTTCATTACCGTATATTTTAAATCTCGCTTGTGGCTCCACTCCTACTTTTGGCTCCAATGTGTGACCTAGGACTTACCCTATGTTTAAGTAAAATAAGTTTGGACATTTCTCACATAATGTAAGCAAATTTTTTTACTATTTATATATGAAAGAAAACAAGTAAAGCAAATGTTTGTCCACCTGTAATAAAGCTTCCATTTTCTGCCGCTTATTTTTATTGGTGTTGCCTGGAGCCATAGCTCTTATTAAGGGAGGAATCTCTCTTTGGTAAGAAGTCTGCAATGTGGAGTCTTTTAATAACCTTGAGACATGAGGATAAGCAACATTACTAAAACTTTTCACCAGCCACACATAAGCTCAGTAGATATTTAAGTTTCTGTAAAAAAAAAAAGCTTGTTCATTGTAAAATAATTTGGAAAATGCCAATGTGAAAATGTGCCTAATGTAATTTAGGCACATAAATTCAGTAAAGATCAAAACTTGGTAGTAGTAGCAATCTTCTTTAGAAATGTGAAATCAGCCCTGAGGGTATGTGCACACAATTCTGTTGCAGAATCCGCCACTCACGTCTGCTGGCAGACTGTGGCGGGCGCGCGCGTCTCCGCCCTCGTCATAGACTCCTATCTATGCACGGGCGGATTCCTTCATCCGTCCAAAGAATGAACGTGTTCATTCATGTCTTGTGGGTGCGAGCGGCGGATTCCGCAACAGAATTTCCGTCACTTTTCCACAGTGTGCACATACGATCACAGGGTACTCCCATTTGGAAAGGTATAGCATATCAACTGAAAGCAGGCTGGAGGGGGTTGAGGAGTCATAAATCATAAAAATTTTGAAAGAGTGCAGGTCCCAGAGGTAAAAGTAGCATCTATGGCATGCCCTGTGTTTATGCCATTTATGTCCCAGAGACATATACTCTTTTCAAGCTGACTGTACACATTAGAATTCAGTGGGGTCAGCCAAAAACTTGTACGAGTATGGTGGTGCCGGAGACTGCCCTGATGGGCGACTAGGGAAGAAAAAGTTTGGGGAAGTAGGCTTCCAACATGCCTGATCTCCTGGCTATATCTAGAAAACTGGGAGTTTGGACAACCAGATACCAAATGATCAAAACTTTTAAAATGTCGCTGTGACATGTCAAAAGTTCGAATGACAAAGACACTTTAAAATCATGATAGATGTGCATTGTATTTGGAATCATCATACCTTCTAAGATCATCTGTAATGGGATTGCCACTGACTTCTGCCACTTTTGCTGCACCGATGATTTCTGGACATTCAGCTGCACCTTTTTTAAACGTTATCCTCAATTCTTCGGCCAGGAGGTCACCAGTTCTCAAATTAGGGCAGGAAACTGACTTCTACAGTAACACAAAGTTTTATATTGTGACATTTGCCATTTGGCTTTAGAAGTAAGGAATAGTGCATGCAACTGCATCTAACCAAGTCAAATACAATATCCTGTCAAACAGCCACACCTTCTGCAAAAAAAGAACTGTCTTGCTTCAAAAGCATCTCATACATGTGTGATGTGCAATGCAGGGAAACAAACCAAAGATCATAGTGTAACAACCTTCAGACTTCTGTCCTCTGTATGAATGCTGCTTTCTTCTTTTTCATGAACTGATTCATGAAGAAATGGGCACGGGGTGGTTATTGCTTTACCTGTGTGGGAGCAAGAAGACATGGCATGAGAACCACTGGCCATGATGTACATGTTTTCATTACAATGAAGTTTTACTGTACAAAGCTCCAGTAAGGAGATAACACTGTTGTCAGTGTGGCATAGTTGCAGTCTGAAATGGATGCACAAAATCAATGAATGGAATATTATGTCTTTGAACCAAAGTAACCAAACCAAAGGGGAACTATGCTGGATGGTTCATCTGGCATCATGCCGCATTTCACCCTATGGGCACTAGATGGCTTGTTGCATCTGGCATTCCCATCTGGCTCCAGATCACAGGACACGTGTGTGCAGGCAAAAAGAAATACAGAAATCTAAATGTATGGCCTGCAAATGACCAGACCAACCATATAAAAGTGAATCTATATTCTATTACTATGGTTATAATTCATGTGAACACAGTAAAATATGGAAATTTTAAATATTCAATATTGGTGTTACTTACACTGCATATTTTTAATAAATTGTGGTTCTTCTTGTCGAGGAATCAGTAGATGCACTTTTTCTAAGTCCAGCCGCTTTATGTTGGCAAGCTGCAAGGATTCACACATTTATACTTTTCAATGCACAGTACTGTTCAATGGATTTTCAATCATAATGGTAAATTGGCCATATACTAGTTTTATTAAATTAAAGAACCATTAATTCCACAGCACTGTACACATGTAGGGGTTTATAATATGAAACATAAGACTAAAGCAATTACAATAGACATCATAAGTTAAAGCAGCAGTTGACAACTGGTGATAACTAACATGGCTGAAGTTCTGGTTGTTACTTTTACAAAACTTGACAAAGCAATGAAAGAAATACGACGGTGGCAATGTAAGGAGTCACATTCAGGCTGGGTTCACACGCTGTAACTGTGCGGCTGTTTTTTTTATGCGGCTGTAAATGTGCGGGTGAAACTCCGGCCGTGGGAAAAAATAGACATGCGGCTCAAAACATACGGTCATTTACTTGGAAATCTGGTTCAACTAAAAATAAGAAATAAAATGTTAAGAAAGTGATGGAAACACCTCTGGATGCATCTGGGAAAGCAGGGAACACAGTTTACATGAATTGCTATTACCGGGGTTTGCGATCCTCTGCACTATAGCCGATGTCTCTCATGGTTAATATATTGAATTAATAAAACACATTTTCTTTGTAATAAAGTCCCTTTTATTGTTCAATAATTAAATGTAAACGATTCCATCATTTTGCAATTAAATATACTGTTAAAATAAATATATATAAATAAATGTATATTTATATATATATTTATTTTTTGACAGTATATTTAATTGCACAATGATGGATTCGTTAGAATTAAATTATTGAACAAAGAAACTGTATTTATTTCAACGAAAATGTGTTTTATTAATTAAATATTAATTAGTACAGGAAGCTCTATAAGCCGTTAATTCATATGCCGGCAATAGAGCATTCTGTACTAATCATCACTTTACTTTAATGAAAACATCAAATGTTTCTTCTAATTATGTTATGACAATAGCATTTTTAGAAGAAACATTTAGAATTATATGTGCGCTCAGCTGATTGGCTGTTCGGCTGAGCGCACATATAATTAGCAGGTCCGCAGTACAGTGACTTCATTGTGCTGCGGACCAGCGAAGAGGACACATCGGGGTGAGTATAGAGCTCTCCCCACCCCCTCCCCGGCACTGCACCCCTCCCAGCAAGGAAGGGGGGTCAGTTAACCCCTTCCTTGCTGGGATGGGTGCAGTCTGACATCAGTCTGGCCCCCAGGGGGTTAAGGGGGATGCAATACATCCTCCCTTAACCCCTTGGGGGCCAGACTGTAAGCAGCGATCTGTAAAGATGCTGCATACTGTAAGGAGCACAACACCGCTCACAATGATGGGTGTTGTGCTCCTGTTTGTGTGTTTTTTGTGTGTTTCTCCCTTTTTGTTTTTCAGATATCGGTATCCTGGGGATTACGTCGGATTCCATGGACTACGTCGATGACCAGCGGTTGTTCTTTGAATTTTTTTAATAAAATGGTCAATGAGGGGTGTGGGGGTGTTTTTATTTGAATAAAAAAATATTTTAAACTTGTGTCTTGTCTTTATTTCTTTACTTTATAGACTTAGTAGTGGAAGCCGTCTAATAGACGGAATCCATTACTAAGTTGGGGCCTAGTGTTAGCCGGTATAAAATGGCTAACACTAACCCCCTATTATTACCCCAGTACCCAATGCCACCAGGGGTACTGGGAAGAGCCGGGTGCCAGTGGTCCCGGAGCGTCAATATTGGCGCTCCTGGACCGGGCGGCAGCAGGCTGGTAAGATTTAGGCTGGGGAGGGCCTAAACCAATGGCTCTTCCCACCCTGGTCTTACCAGGCTGCTGTCGTTTGGTTTTTAACCCGGCTGGTTATAAAAATAGGGGGGACCCTATGCGTTTTTTTTAAATTATTTATTTATTAAAAAAAAAAACGCATAGGGTCCCCCCTATTTTTATAACCAGCCGGGTTAAAAACCAAACGACAGCAGCCTGGTAACACCAGGGTGGGAAGAGCCATTGGTTTAGGCCCTCCCCAGCCTAAATCTTACCAGCCTGCTGCCGCCCGGTCCAGGAGCGCCAATTTTGACGCTCCGGGACCACTGGCACCCGGCTCTTCCCAGTACCCCTGGTGGCATTGGGTACTGGGGTAATAATGAGGGGTTAGTGTTAGCCATTTTATACCGGCTAACACTAGGCCCCAACTTAGTAATGGATTCCGTCTATTAGACGGCTTCCACTACTAAGTCTATAAAGTAAAGAAATAAAGACAAGACACAAGTTTAAAATATTTTTTTATTCAAATAAAAACACCCCCACACCCCTCATTGACCATTTTATTAAAAAAATTCAAAGAACAACCGCTGGTCATCGACGTAGTCCATGGAATCCGACGTAATCCCCAGGATACCGATATCTGAAAAACAAAAAGGGAGAAACACACAAAAAACACACAAACAGGAGCACAACACCCATCATTGTGAGCGGTGTTGTGCTCCTTACAGTATGCAGCATCTTTACAGATCGCTGCTTACAGTCTGACCCCCAAGGGGTTAAGGGAGGATGTATTGCATCCCCCTTAACCCCCTGGGGGCCAGACTGATGTCAGACTGCACCCATCCCAGCAAGGAAGGGGTTAACTGACCCCCCCTTCCTTGCTGGGAGGGGTGCAGTGCTGGGGAGGGGGTGGGGACAGCTCTATACTCACCCCGATGTGTCCTCTTCGCTGGTCTGCAGCACAATGAAGTCACTGTGCTGCGGACCGGCTAATTATATGTGCGCTGAGCCGATCAGCCAATCAGCTGAGCGCACATATAATTCTAAATGTTTCTTCTAATAATGCTATTGTCATAACATAATTAGAAGAAACATTTGATGTTTTAATTAAAGTAAAGTGATGATTAGTACAGAATGCTCTATTGCCGGCAATATGAATTACCGGCTTATAGAGCTTCCTGTACTAATTAATATTTAATGAATAAAACACATTTTCGTGGAAATAAATTCAGTTTCGTTGGTCAATAATTTAATTCTAACGAATCCATCATTGTGCAATTCAATATACTGTCAAAAAATAAATATATAGATAAATATACATTTATTTATATATCTATTTTTTTAACAGTATATTTAATTGCAAAATGATGGATTCGTTAGAAATAAATTATTGACCAACGAAAGTGTCTTGATTACAAAGAAAATGTGTTTTAGTAATTTAATATATTAACTATTAGAGGCATCGGCAGTCGGCATCATTGCCGGCTATTTTTGAAGTACTCCGTACGGACCGCCTGTCAATCCTCGGCCGCATGTTCAGCCGCAAACAATGGTCTTGTTCATTTTTTACGGGTCCGTTTACGATAGGGCCGTAGATTCAGACATAGTGTGCACTGTGCAGCCGCATATCCTATACTTCCAAGCATACACACGAACCACCAAAAATACCGCCGCACAATTACAGCCGCAAATACAGCCGCACTGTTACAACGTGTGAATAAAAGGTCAAGCTGCAAGTTTATTGATGGTCAATGACATTTAGAAATATTCCTAAACTATGTAAATCACTTAGATCACAAAAAAGTTTTCCAACATTAGCATGATACTATTCAGAGCTCTTATTCTCACCCTACAAACATTCATATTGTTCAAGCTTTTTATGACAACCATTTACCAGGGTTTATCAGCAATAAAACATTATACGCATGTTACCTGCATTATGTGTTACCTGCATTAGGTCAGTTGCTCTTTTCTCTTTAGGCACTTTAATCTCAGGTCTGCCCAGTCTTATGAAATTTTCCATTGTTAAATTTGGTCTGCATCGTTTGTATTGATCTTGCTTGTTACTCGCATATTCATGAAAATAAAAAGCCTCATTGCTGTTTAATAATAGTTTTTCTTCTAATTCCTTTATCTCAGTAATCAGGTAATGTTTGACTGAGAATATGTTCATACTAAAATAAAATGAAATATATATAAGTAGATTTTAGTGGTCACATGACCTAATCATTGTCAGTAACAAATCTATAGATGGCGCTGCACTACTGAGTGCTTCTAATGCTAACATGCCCCCTTTTGATTTGTTAGGTATGGTCTTTGTGTCAATACATGTGTAGGCATGAATGTACCTGGTAATCTATCTATTCTGATATCTATCCATTAGAGAAATCAGAATAGACATGTTATTTTCCCAGCCAAGTAGTAGTGTAAGTATACCTTTCAGACAACTTCCGACATTTCATAAAGTAAAAAATCGTGAACAAGTTGCAGTCTCAGCAGCTAGACCCCCCCCCCCCCTCCCATCACAACGTCTGACACATACCTTCCTCCTCAGCGGCCCTGGCGCTATAGGGGGCTATCAGCAGGTTAGATCTGTCTAAATATTGGCTTAATAAATCCCCAGTTACAGTTATGCTCTAAGGCTTCTCAGGGGTTAAACACTAACGGGAAGGGAGGGAAGCTACCTTGCAAAGGTGGTACCAAAAATCTACTTTGCATATCCGTCTTTCCAGGATTCCAAGTGAAGCATAAATGGCCTAAAATGGTCTCCACACGCCTTTTTGGGAATTTCTCCCATCAGAGAGAAACAATATCCCTTTTGCTTAATCTCTTTAACTCAAGATATTCTATAACATATATAACACAGGATAACTCTAATAAGCAGCCAATGCTAAGGCAAAATTGTGGACATTATTTTGCAAAAAAAAAAGTCCATGGGGCCTTATTTAAGATTCTCGAAACACCAGACTTGCCAGATATCCCTCAAGGAAAGGACCTAGCTAAGGTATGGCTCCTGTAAGGAGAGCACCAAAACTACCAAAACCACCATATTATGTGGCCCTTTCAGTCAATATCCAACTCAATTTACAAGTCTAAAGATATGACAAGGGAAAGTTTCAAGACTCTTAAATGAGTCTCCCTTTTTGCATATTTCCCTGGAAGCAACGAATCTAGGTTTTTATTGTGCTGAGCACTTTTACAAACAGCCTACATTCTTCTTTGCTGGTCTCCTTAAGATCAGTGATCGTTTTACTGTGGTTGTCTACTGGGCATGGCTCCCACCCAGACAGAATCCTATTTCCCACTGATGAGGGGCAACAACCCGAAACAGCTTTCTGTGGATAATTACTCTGAATTGAGTTGGGTATTGACTGAAAGGGCCAGTTAATATGGTGATCTCCTTAGGGCTCTATTACGATTATCGTGCAAAAAATTGTTATATCGTTCGAATTTAAACGATAAACGCTATGTGTAATTGCAGGCAACCATCAAAAAATTGTTCGTTTGTCGTTGATCGATGATTTAGATCTGAACCTAAAATTATCGTTAATCGTTTGCTAATCGTTCGCTGTAATTCCAAATTCATTCGCTCAAGTTCCGCATTTGTTCACTAATCATTCAGTGTAATTGCACATTGTTCATTGTTTTGCTGGGATCAGATGGAGTAAACGATCGTAGTAAAAATCGCAATAACGATCGTAACTTACGACCATCGTTCTGTGTAATATGGTGAATGATTTTAGGTTAATGATAAACAATCTCATTTGCGATCGTTTATCGTTAGTCATTAATCGTTAAAATGCCTCTGTGTAATAGGAACCTTACAGTAGCCACCCCTTGGTTAGGTCCTTCCCTGGAGGGATATCTGGCTAGTCCCGTGTTTCGAGATTCTTAAATGAGGCTCCGCAGACTCTTTTTGTATATTTTTATTTCCCAGGGTACAATGCACCTAGGTTTTCACTGTGTTGAGCCCTTTACTAGCAGCCTACAGTGTCTTATACTGGCTGGTCTCCCTGTTTTACCGTGGTGATTTATTATTGTGGACATTTATTACTGTTTTAAAGATGACAGCCATGGAAGACAAAATATTATGGACATGATGTATATTTTCTGGAAGTACTTGGAAGTGTATCATTGCTTACAGGCGTGCTGAGAGAGCAGTTCTCCAAAGTAGGAAGAAACAACTAAAAGCTATCTGATCAAGCAGGGGCGGATTAACTTTACCATAGGCCCCGGGCTGTTCACCAAGCCTGGGCCCCCCCACCCCACTGTAACTATGGCAGCACTAGCCTAGCGGTCATAGTACAGGACAGATAATGTCATGATGCCCTGATTTGTGCAAAATTGCCATAAAAAACAGTGTTTTTTTGCAAATCATAGCAGAACTGTAGCAAGGAGACAGTACACCATCTAAAGCATAAGTCTTTTTGGGTGGCCATGGGCCCCCCAGGAGCTCAGGGCCACAGGCTGCCGCCCAAAACGCCCCTATTATAATCCACTACTGTGATCAAGCCTCTCAGATCTCCACTGTAATGTGTAGCCTAGAGCCATTTTCCGGAAAGCTGTCAGCTTCTGCTGGCTGAACCATCTTCACAAGTACAATCAACAATTACCCAAACTGAACTCTTCAAACACATGACTTAATGATATAACCTTACAATAGGAAATAATTGATGATTGGACGTACTATTTGGAACTATCCAGTAACAGTTGTGCTTTGAATCGTGTAAGATTGGCTTCTTCAGAAAACACAGAGTGGGATTTGTTTTGTTCCACTTTCTGCAAGTAGTAGAAGAACAGCTCCTCAGAAACAATCATGAGATGGGTGATGAGACGCTTGTGAAGTTGTCGCTTCTCACTTTGCGTTAGTAATCCGGTACAAAGAACATCTGGAATGTTGGCCCAAGCGACCTTTATCTCACCGAGAATGACATCCTCCTATAAGTGAGGAGGAGAAGGAGCATATAAATAAATCTAGACATAGAAAGCTTTGCACAAGTATAGTAAGAAATAACATACTTATAGCACTCTCACATTATATAAGGAAGCACTAAGCCTAGTCTGCAGTTTATACACTAATACCACTCACACACATATCTAAATGTTTATGGACTAAATAACTACTGATGTCAACTAAAAAGTGATCTCCATTTGAGAATTTGTACACTACGGAATTTAGGAAGGAGAAAGGGGAGCTGAGGGAGCCAAAAAAAGATCCTCTTGAATGTGATTCATATAGACCGACTTCATTAATAAATAGTGATGCAAAAATCTTTGCAAAGGCACTAGCTATTAGGATGGGGAAAGCGGTAGGGGAATTAGTTCATCCTGATCAGTGTGGTTTTGTGGCAGGGAGAATGGCAAGTCATAATATCAGGAGAGTTTATGAGAATATGCAGATGTTGGAAGAGGTGGGGGGACCACTCCATCCTGTCATTGGATGCAGTTAAGGCCTTTGACAGGGTGGAGTGGGAATTCCTATGGGAGGTTCTGAAGAGATTTGGTTTTGGGGAAGGACTGATTGGAATCATTCGGGTTTTGTATGAGGACGCCAAGGCGGTAGTGTTGGTCAATGGTAAAAAATCCGCCCCCTTTAAGTTAAGCAGAGGAACTCGGCAAGGTTGTCCCCTGTCCCCTCTGCTTTTCGCCCTAGCAATTGAACCATTAGCTATACAAATTAGAGAGGATCCAGAAATGGTAGGGTTCGGGGCGGGGGGCAGAGGGGACAGAATATCCCTTTATGCGGATGATATGCTGCTTTTTCTTAGACATCCAGAAGTAAGTGTACCGAGAGTTATCGGTTTGGTGGAGGCAATGGGATCTTATTCGGGGTTAGCTATTAATTGGAAAAAATCGGTAATGATGCCTTTGGAGGAAAATAAGATTAGAGAATACCCCCCATTGCGTGTATTAGGAAAAGGGGAGAGTTTTAGATACCTGGGTATCCTGATATCCAGGAAGATCGAACTGTTTAATCTCCTTAATACAAGAGTGGTGGTTAAAGAGCTGGAAAATAAGGCTTTGATTTGGGAAAAATTAAGGCTCTCAAATGCAGATAGGATTGTCCTAATTAAAAACGTTATGCTTCCCAAATTGTTGCATTTATTCACTGTAGCCCCAATATGGATTGAAAATAGCTACTTTAAAAAGTTGAGGGGTGTGTTAAATGCATTAATTTGGGGAAGAAAGCATGTGAGAATGAAATTGGAAGGGTTATGCATGCCAAAAGAGAAAGGAGGGCTGGGAGTACCTGATTTATATAATTATTTTTTAGCAGCACAAGGGCTAGGCCTCCTTAATGCAAATGAGAAGAACTTTCTTAATTTTCTGATTAGGGAAACTGGGGGAGAAGAGAATGACATTTTTCAGGTTCTGGAGTGGGGCAGACTAGAAGAAGATAGATGGAAAGGGTGGATATTGGTCAGAGATCTAATTAGAACTTGGAAAGAAATTAAGAAGATAAAAAGAGTAAAAGGTATTTTGGACTTTGCACCTATCTGGAATAATAAGTATTTGGTGAAAGTGAATAAACTAGGAGGATTGAAAAGGTTGGAGGAGGCCGGTATCTCCCAGATAAAAGATATAGTAATGGGAGGAAAAATTAAGAGTTGGGATAGATTGAGTAGGGAGTTTAATTTGCAAAGGGAGGTTTGGTTTGATTATCTTAGGTTAAGAAATGCGATGATAGTTACTATAGGTAAAAATGAATTTTTTTTTCAGCCTCAGACAAATTTATTGATAGAATTAGGATGCAAGGTATCAAGAGGAAGGGGTTAACAATACTGTATGATAATCTTAGGGAGGAGGAGGAGTATAGTAGAAAAAGTAAAATGAAATGGGAGGAAGAGATAGGGTGTATAGAGGAAAGTCAGTGGGATAATATACTAGGGAATATGTAGCTGGTCTCTGTCTCTGGATTTTCAAATTATACAGTTTAAAATTCTCCATCGCCTTTATTATACTCCGAGTTTTTTGTATAGAATAAAGAAAAGAAATACTGACGAATGCCCTAAATGTGGTATAGGAGGGGCGGGTTTTGTGCATATGGTGTGGGAATGTGGAGAGCTGAAAGGGTTTTGGCGTCAGGTTCATGAGAGTATATTGAAGATGACAGGGGTGGCAGTTGAAATGGAGCCAAGGATAAGCATTCTAGGTAACATTTCCGAGGTTAAAGTAAATAGGAAATTAAGACAGAAAATAATTAGGATACTATTTTATGCTAGGTTACTTATTGTGAGAGGTTGGATGGCATCTAGGGGATGAGAAAAGGGGCGAAAATGTATATTATTGAAATTGTAAAATGATTTGGTATGTTGAAAAAGATTTTTGTATTGATGTTTTAATGTATTAGTACAGACAAATAATTAAAAAAAAAAAAGTGATCTCCATGTGAGTAAACACATGGAAGAAAACTACAGCCTGCCTATCCACAACCAGAATGCCTAAAAAAAGAATAGTCATTTGCATTCAACTATACAGCCAATGAAGATGAGATCGACTTGAGATTTACAGTATGTCTGCATACTGTTCACTACATCAGGGGAATATGTCAGGAGTATTCCCCCAACATATACCTCCAACACATGCCACTGTATAGCTGTTGGTACGTACAGGTATGTTCACATCATGATGTGGCTTTACAGTGCACAGATATGTCAGCATAATGTTAAAATCGGACACTGAAGTACCCGTCCACTGGCAGGCATGTGTCCCATTTACTTTAGGGGGTACGCTGGCGTACCCTTTTAATGGTCTGAATGTAGTCAGATAGTGACTATGCTCTGATCATTTTCCAAGTGTATAGGAGTTTTATCTCAGATGCTAAAGCACAGCAAACCACGCTTTTTGGTTCAAGATAAAACTTGTGTAAGCTTGGAAAATGACCCAAACGCAGTAACTAACCTATTATTTTGACGGGATACCCTACCACACTATTTAAACAAGACATACGGCAGTCACTCCCCACATTTACACTCAAATCTAATTAAAGCATGTATCTAAACCCCAGCAGTGTAACATGAACACACAAAAAGATAAATCCTGGGGGTTAGTCAAGCATTATACCGCCACAATAAATAATAAAAACTTAAATACTGAAATTTCTGTATACATTGTATACAGGAGAAATCCAAATAGATTCAGACCTTTCTTTGCACTTGGTAACAGTGTATTTGGCTGGATCTACTTGGATTTTTGTACACAGTTGGAAACCTCTGCTCATAAGGTATGCCACGTAGAAGGCGCAGATACTTACCTTCTCTATGGCGTACTCCTGCTGCAACACCCTCTCACCTAATGGAGGGGGTGCAGCAAGGTGGGGAGGAGGCGTGGCTTCCTCATGCACCTGATTTACCATGATTTACACCTGTTCGCAGGCAGAAATCATGGCAGAAATCTACACCTGCTCAGGAGTCCAGTTTAACTAAAGAAATAAGCACCTCATAGTGAATTTGGCTGATTAACCCATAGCTGCACCAGGACGTTACTGAACGTCCTCGTGCCGCTATGGGAGTTCAGAGGGGGGTCTGAACTGCCGCATGTAGCCCGGGATCGCGGCTATTAGCGGGCACGGTCCGATCGCCGTGCCCGCTAATTAAGTACTTAGAAGCAGCTGTCAAAGTTGACAGCTGCTTCTAAATACTTGCTCATATCCATCCCTGGTGGTCTAGTGGGGGGATCGCCCCCCTGCGGCGCGATTGCGGGGGGGCGATCCCCGCATCCATCCCGGGCCGGGGTCTGCGCCGTAATGGCGCTGATCCCGGCTCGGCATTCTATTGCTTTTGGCTGCAGCAGCCAAAAGCAATAGAACACCGATCTCATGGATTCATGCAGTATAACTATACTGCATGGATCTCTATGAGAGATCAGAGTGCATATACTAGAAGTCCCCCAGGGGGGCTTCTAGTATATGTGTAAAGTAAAAGAAAAATGTATTTTTAATAACACAAAATCCCCTCCCCTAATAAAAGTCTGAATCACCCCCCTTTCCCCATTTTATAAATAAAAATAAATAAATAAATTAATAAACAAACATGTTTGCTATCGCCGCATGCGTAATCGCCTGAACTATTAATTAATCACATTCCTGATCTCACACAGTAAACGGCGTCAGCGCAAAAAAATCCCAAAGTGCAAAATTGCGCATTTTTGGTCGCATCAAATCCAGAATAATTGTAATAAAAAGCGATCAAAAAGTCATATATGCGCAATCAAGGTACCGATAGAAAGATCACATCATGGCGCAAAAAATGACACCTCACACAGACCCATAGACCAAAGGATAAAAGCGCTATAAGCCTGGGAATGGAGCGATTTTAAGGAACATATATTTTCTTTAAAAGGTTTTAATTTTTTACAAGCCATCAAATCAAATAAAAGTTATACATGTTACATATCGTTGTAATCGTAACAACTTAAGGAACATATATAATGAGTCAGTTTTACCCCAGGGCGAACGGAGTAAAAACAACCCCCCCCCCCCAAATAAAAAAAAAACATTTTTTTTTTCAATTTCACCACACATATAATTTTTTTCTGGTTTCCCGGCACATTTTAGGCAAAAATTACATCTGCCATAGCAAAGTACAATTAGTTGCGCAAAAAATAAGGGCTCATTTGGGTCTCTAGGTGGAAAAATGCAGGCGCTATGGCCTTATATACACGAGGAGGGAAAAACGAAAACGCAAAAATGAAAACTGGCTGTGTCCCAAAAGGGTTAATTGGGGATGGGGCCTAATTTGTAATCGTACGCTGGTCTTCATAAATGTCTTTAATGTGGGATTGTGATAATATCATAGTGAAGAGACTGCTGAAAAGTTTTCTCTACAGAATAGGAACTTTCAGCTTATTATTAAGGTGTACCTGTCAAAAAAAACAAACAAAAACATTTTCCTAGAAACCTTTAAAAGTTTTGATCAGTTGGAGTTTGAGTGTATGAAAACTATGTGGTGGCATTCTTCTCTCCCCACTACGAGAGAGATACGGTCTTATGCTGTGTTTACACGGAACGATTATCGTTTGAATTTTCACAATAACGATCGCATTTGAGCGATAATTGTTCTGTGTAAACACAGCAAACGATCAAGCGACGAGCGAGAAATCGTTCATTTTGATCTTTCAACATGTTCTCAAATTGTCGTTCGCTAAAAATTCGCAAATCGCTTTGTGTAAACATTCTTTCAAAGATTTACCCTATGTAAAAGATGGGCTTAAAGAGTGCCGTGCCGGGGTGACAGGCTCCCGACCCCCGTTAGCTCCCCCTATACATACCTCATCACGCCGGGTCCCGTTTCCTGAGCCGGTCGGGTGACTGAGATTTCAGCGCCCGAAGCCCGGCAAGCGCGCTCACAGGAGAGTCAGATGCTCATAGAGAATGAATGGTGAGTCCGATGCTCCGTCATTCTCTATCGGACTCTCCTGTGAGCGCGCGCACCGGGCTTCGGGCGCTGAAATCTCAGTCACCCGACCGGCTCAGGAAGCGGGACCCGGCGTGATGAGGTATGTATAGGGGGAGCTAACGGGGGTCGGGAGCCTGTCACCCTGGCACGGGCGGTGACAGGTTTCCTTTAAGTGATCGTAGAAACGATCGCAATAACGATTTTTCTTACGAATTTTCTAACGATTTATTCGTTTAAACGCTGATCAATATAAAAACGATCGATTGGGCGAATTATCACTCTGTGTAAACGCAGCATTAGTCACATTACTAAAACCAATAAGGGATTTGACCTATTTTAAATACATCTCACTGTTGCTACACTACGGGCCTTATTACACAAGACAATTATCGTTCGAAAAATCGAAAGATCAGTCGAATAACTGTTCAGAGTAATAGCACACAACAATTAAATGACCAACGAGAAACAAGTTTGGACCTATTTTTATCGTTGATCGTTTGCAAATCAATTACATGGAATAAGACGTCGTTCGCAGTAGCGACAAACGCAATAGCGACGACAAGACGACCGCAAGAACGATCATAAGTAACGATCATCGTTACATGTATTTGGACGACAGGTTTCAGGTCATTCGCAATAGCGGTCGTTTGAGATCGTTTATCGTTGAAAAAATGATTCGTGTATTAGTACCCTAAGAGAACAGTACAGGTCTAGATTCTAATTAGGATAAAATAGATAGGATTGTCTTTAGCTTTACCTCCTATCTATCGTAACTATTATCAGTGCAGCTGCACACTTCTTATACACACCAATTGTTACCTCTGGGCAAATATACAAAGTAATTTCATCACTAAACACAGATCTTCTTTATTATTTTGTCGTATCAGCTATAGTGAATGTTTTTAAACAGTGATGTGGACAGAAAAACATTTTATCAGGAACACATAATAAAACTTACATAAAAAAGTGGGGTGACTGGGTAAGAATAAGTCAAATTAGGTTAAAGCCTCACATTGTTTTTGTAACATTAAGTCAGACCTCCCATTCATCTAGGGGTCACACCTATCTAAAAAGGTCTAGGGGCCCTATTACACAGCCCGATATTGAGAAGGAAGTGAGGTCCAACCTGTCAGCTCAGAACTCGCTTCCTCCTCGTTCCCCCGCTCACTGTCTGTGCTATTACACACACAGACATTGAGCGGGAAGATTAAGGGGCAGCAGAGAACTGCGGGACGATCTTTAGGATGGCCTTCTGCACAAAGCGACAGGCAGCAGACCATCGCTATTGTGATCAGGATTTTAGAACATGCTGAAAGACAACAATCAGCCAACATCGTGCATGTCAGCTGATCGTTGCCTTTCATGAACAGGTATGACCAAAAATTGTTTTGTGTAAAAGTACTCTTAGGGGCCTATTACACCAACAGATTATATAACAGATTTTTTTTAAAGCGACTCTGTACCCACAATCTGACCCCCCAAAACCACCTGTACTTTCGGATAGCTGCTTTTAATCTAAGATCTGTCCTGCGGTCCGTTTGGCAGGTGATGCAGTTATTGTCATAAAAAAGTAATTTTAAAATTGCAGCCCCGTGCCCTACGGGCGTATCTGTGCCCTAACTTTGCACAACCACTCTGTCCCTCCTCTCCACCCTCTTCATCATTAGGAATGCCACTGAAACATTTTCTCCATGCTGAACATTGCACAGGTCCTTAAAGGACAAGTGCCATGAAAAACTTTTTCCCAGTAATTGAAGCACATTACAAAGTTATATAACTGTGTAATATGCTTCAATCACCTATCTGCCTCCCTTCCCTGTCTTTTCCCCCCTCCACGCCCCACCAGGAAGTGTCCTAACTCACACAGACCTGATTACTGTCGTCACCGTCACCAGGCAGCTCCTTCTTGTGAGGATGAGTCATCAGCAGGAGGGTTGCTCTAGGTCCTGTTACACCAGCCTCCCCCTCCCCCTCCTTGTCAGGTGATTCTACTTGCTCAGCTTATCTTCTCTAGTGACATGACTCCTTCACTGAGTCCACTGCAGCAGGAGAGAGGGTATGAGGGGAGGGGGGAGCTGCCTAAGTGCCATAGTCAGTCGGAGGGAAGATAAGCAAGTGAGATGTGACAAGTGATGGCTTGCAGTTGTTCAGCCAATGGGAGCTAAGCAAGCCTGTCACCTGACAAGGCAGGGGAGGGGAGAGGCTAGTGTAACAGGAGAAGGAGCTGAGAGAAGAGCTTGGTGATGGTGAGGACAGTAATCAGGTCTGTGTGAGTCAGGACACTTCCTGGTGGGGGGTGGAGGGGGGAAAAGACAGGGAAGGGAGGCAGATAGGTGATTGATAAATATTACAGAGTTATATAACTTTGTAATGTGCTTCAATTACTGGGAAAAAGGTTTTCATGGCACTTGTCCTTTAACGATCCAGCCCATGTGCTGTGGTAGCACATGTGGTGAATAATAGGCAATCTACAATCCTTTTCTGAAAACAGCACTGTACTTACAAAAGTCTGCTGAACTTCAGAGGAGACAACATTTCTGGCTGATATTTGATGTAACCTCCTTCTAATGATGTCGCAGAGAACCTCTGCAGAAATGGTACAGACATCCTTCATGAATGGAGCAACTGATGGTCTATATATTTCATCTGCGTAAATATGAAAGAGTAAGAGTTAATTACATATATGATATTGTTATATTTAGATTCTAATACAGTTCAAGAAACCAGTTACTTTGCTAAGATGTTCATCTGATAATAATACTACTTAACAAAACAAAAAGTGCAGCTAACCTTTGTAATAATCACTTGTTAGTGCTGCCTAATACTGTTAAAAAGGTCTTCTATTTCGGAGAATTTATACACTGTAAAGGGAGTGTATTGTCAGAAAATGAACTATTGTAAAACATATTCCTTAAAGATTTTTTTTTTTCCAGTTTTCATACTCTGCGCACTGAGTTCTCCCACTCCCTGCAAAGGAACCTCCGCCTAGAAGCTTAAAAGTATATAGTGGTCTTCAACCACTTTATTACATCAAGTCTTGAAGGGAGAAGTAGGATAGAGTGATGCAGCACCTGATGTAATAAAGTGGTTGAAGACACCGACCCGGTAAGTGCTGGATTTTTCTACTTATCGTCATTACTGCCTTTCCTCATTTTGTCTATGCACCCAGTGTAAGGCCATGCATTTACTACACTCCGTGGTCCCAGCTCTATAGCGCTGCAAGTGAGAGTGCCTCAGCGTGCTGTGCCGGACAGCTGTTAGGCTACATTCACACGTAGCAGAAGTGGCGGAATTCCGCCACTTTTGCTACATGTGAACATAGCCTTACTGCTCAGTATATAATTATTTATCCAACATGGTGTGACCAAAAAAAACAAACAAAATACAGCAACAGAATAGAAAAGATACCAATCAAAAAGTCATATATACCTAAAAATTATACCAATAAAAGCTAGTTTGAAAAGTTTTTCTGCAAAAAAACAACACCTACCCAGCACAGTGCTGCTTAAATTCCTAGGGGGACATTTATTAAGTCCGGCGTTTTCTGTGCCGGACTTAAAAATGTGCCGGCAGCTCCGGCAATACGGAGAATTGTGTAGAGGCGTACTGCCTCTAGATAAATCCCATGCACGCGGCAGGAAACCTACGCCAGCTCAAAGCAGGAGTGGGTTTCCTGCCTATTTTTACAATAAAAAAATTATGAATCACGTGGATTCTGAGTCCGCGCCCTCCCCCGTTCCGCCCCCTCCACACCCCCTTCCCTGCCCCCCTGGCGTACCGGGCGGAAAGTGGCCATTTGCAAATATTTTATTCGCAAAGCGGCTATTTGCGAATAAATTTATTCGCAAATGTCCCCTTTCCGCCGAAAAATAAGATTTTTCTACTTGATACATGTTCCCCCTTGTCTCAAAAGAATGGAGCAGAGACAAGCAGCAGGGGACCAGAAGTCCAGGGAAGTTTGTTTTTTGTTTTGTCTTTTTTTAAGATGATGTGCAGCGAGATTTTAAAATAATATATTAAGTCGGAATACATGCTACAGGCTGGGTTCACATAAAGTATTTGGACAGTACTTCTGTCACCAGTTGATTTAAAAGAGTCCTTTAAGGTTTACTACCCACTTCTGGTTTTGGCTGCAAATACTGACCAAAATACTATGTGAAAGCCTAAGGTGAGCTTAAGCATCAATATGAAACTTACCATTACAAACTTTGTTTGCAACAACGTTCTCCTTTAGGGGAATCTTCTTTTCTATTAAATGTTTCTGTTCTTCATCAATATCTATAATAGGAGTAACAAAATATGTTATATGATTGCACAGGTTAAACAGTTGTTGTTGTTTTTTTTATCAATTTAATCAATCAATACATTAAATACAAAGATCATGAAAGTTTGAAGGGGCAAATATATATGTTTTAATGCATTCATTTAAAAAAATATTCACAAACTTACATGAAGGAAGATATGGCTCAGACTAGCAAAAAAACTGAAATTTTCTGCTTTGGGGAAATATATGGGGTAACATTTTCATCTTAAAGGAGAAGTCCAGCTAAACGTATTATATTGCCCCCAAAAGTTATACAAAGTTATACAAATCACCAATATACACTTATTACAGGAAGTGCTTATAAAGTGCTTTTTCCCTGCACTTACTACTGAATCAAGGCCTCACTTCCTGGATAACATGGTGATGTCACGACGCGACTCCCAGAGCTGTGCGGGCTGTGGCTGCTGGAGAGGATAATGGCAGGGGGACACTGAGGGACACAGGGCACCGGAGGGACACTGAGCATCCCTCTGCTATCATCCTTTCCAGCAGCCACAGCCCGCACAGCTCTTTTTTCGGGTCGAAAAAAGCACTTTATAAGCATTTCCCGTAATAAGTGTATATTGGTAAATTGTATACCTTTTGGGGGGCAATACAATACTTAAATAAAATTTTTTACAGAACTTCTCCTTTAATGGGATTATCCCAACATAAAAAGTTATTCCCTATTAACAGGATAGGTGATAACTAGCTAGCTGATCCGTGATGGTCAGACTCCTGAGACTCTCATTAATCAAAGAAAGATCAAATTTTTCCTGAATAAACAGAACAGCAGTGAGCACGTATAGCCAGTGCTCCACTCATGTTCAATAGAGCTTTTGAATATTGCAGTTTACTTATAACATTTAATGATGAGTTAAAGAGAAACTCAAAGTCTCTGACCTGTTAATATGTCACTTTAATGCACAGGGCACTGAGGATGGAGGTAAAAAATGTTTACCTTCATCCTTAGCTCCGTTTTCATGTACTGTAGTATAATCCATATCCTAATGAGGGACGTCCTCGGTGTACTGATCCATCATGGCGGGCCCACCATGGCATGGCTGGCCGTCAATCCAGCGGCTCATCACTGCAGAGTGCCAGATGAATAGTCATTAGAAGGTGCAGGCCAGCCAGGGGTGGATTGGTGCACTAAGGGCTGTAGTCCCGCCTCCAATGCATTAAACCACCTCATGAGCATATGGATTAAACTACAAAGTACATGAAAATCGCACTGAGGAGGAAGGTCAGCACCCTGTGCATTACAAATACATATCAGCAGGTAAGAGACTTCTAAACTGCTGATAGTTTCCCTTTAACTCATTTTAAGGGGTTGTACAGGTTTATAACACTGATGGGCTATTCACAGGGTGTTGAAGCCCAATGATCAGACTTTGATGGCCTGTCCTTTGGAGTGTTATAAACCCAGACAACCCCTGACAAAATTGCATTAAAATGAATGTACCAGCAGGTACGTCGCTTTAAGATTTTAACATCAATAGACTGGTGCCGGCATGGGGATGCTGATGCCGCTGTCCTTTTTTGGAACCGCGGCTCAGTTCCCGTGCACGGCGCTGGTCTTTTTCCGGTCATCAGCTGGCCTGAAGCAAAGGAGGCGGGCCAGCCCGCCCCCAGTGGGAGGAGGCCCCTGCCTCTCTGTGATGCAGCTCCATAGATTCTAATGGAGCCACATCATAGGGGGGAGAGGGTTTTCCGGGAACTGAGCCGCAGTTCAACAAAAAAGGACTACGGCACCGGCAGTCTATTGATGTTACATTCGCTTTAAGCTGCCTTTCTGTATAAAGTATTGTGCACAATTTTTACAATGTTTTAAGCATAAAAAAATTATGTCTTGCAAAATCCCTGACAATTAAATAGTTAAAGCAGAGGCTACAAAAAAAATCAACACCGCCATCTCCATCCCTTAAAGTAGTAGTAGTATTTTGCTGCAGTGCTTCCTTATCCTTTGCCGTACCGCAGGCATGACACTGAAAATAGTGTGCTTCTATTGTGGTCACTAAGGATTTTCACATACAAATTTAGTGACTTATTTAGTGCTTTAGTGAAACATACACGAAGGATACACCTAAAAATAGAATATACCTCCCAAAAAAAACATATCAAACTTCATTAGCATGAATGAAGATTGATATGTTTTTTGTGGGGTATATTCTATATATGCAAGTCACAAACTTTTTTTAGGTGTATAGTAATTGATTTGCTACCTCTTTATTTTTTTCCCCTAAGTGGGATCCAATTTTTTGGTGTGTATGAAGGAAGGTAGTGCAAACCTTTTGTCCCAGGTACAGTCTGATTGGTCCGATTGGAAAACAGGCTGAGAGGCTGCAGGACGTCATTGTAGAGCTGATACAGTTTCTTGGCATCTAGTTTCTCATTTGTGTTTGAGCTGTTTTTTTGCTTTGTCCATAGAGATCTGAGATTTCCAGCACCGTTTACCATGTTACAGTCCTATTTACAGCACAATATAGTTCTAAATCAGAGTCTGCAAATAAAACACAAGAAAAATCTTAATACTGATCTTCTTTGATATGCAATCTGACTGGTACAAACTATTTAGCATTAGTGAACAATTTGCTCAGTCAGGTAAGAAATAAATTGTCACAATCAGATTTGCAATATCATGTGTGGTTCAAAAGTTAACAATTTTGTTATTTGTTACGCCTTCAGCCTTGTGTTCAGCACCAGGAACTAGAGATGAGTGAACCGGGCCGAGGTTCTGGTTTGTACAAACCTTAACCACTGGCATGTGCATCCCGCAGTCTTCTCGTTGCATGGGGAAGGTGGAGACAGCAAGAGTACCGTCTGGAAAACAGGGATACAGCCTATGACCTAGACTAAATTCCTGTTTTCTGGCGGGACTCTGGCTGTCTCCACCCTCCCCACGGAACAGGAAGACTGCAGGATGCACATGCCGGTGGTTAGGGTTTGTACGAACCTGAACCTCGGCCTGGTTCACTCATCTCTACCAGGAACGTTTCTAGTTGTTGCTGTTCTGTATTGATAACATTTGAAACAAAAGAGATATTGCAAATTCTAATCAATGTGACTGGCCCAAGTGGACCTCACACAAGTGATTGGCTACCCACTGGCCATGGCTTACGGTTAGCTTCACACGCAACGGTATTGCAGCGGATTTCACGCTGCGAGTTCACTGCGAAATCCTGTCCTGTCAGTCTGAATAGTATTGCATATTCGCAGTGGAATTTTCATCCCGCTGCGAATCTGTAAATGCCGCCCCCCTTATACTTTACCGGTCTGCGTTTTGGCCTGCTTCTGTGGCTCCCAGCATCCTGACAGCCCGCTCAGCCAATCAGTGGCTGCGGCGGGACAACGCACTGATTGACTGAGAGGGTGCCACAGAAGCAGGTCGGAGCACGGACAGGAAAAGTATTCACCGGGCTGCCGCAGGTTAAGGGGGGCAGCATTTACAGACTCGCAGCGGGATGAAAATTCTATGCAATCCTATTCAGACTGACAGTACGGGAATCGCAGTGGATTTCACTGCAATCTTGCAGCATAAAATCCGCTGCGATTCCATTATGTGTGAAGCTACCCTAAATATGTTTTCTTCCCTACAGTCCCGTTATAATCAGTTTCAACTTTGAACTTGTAGTGCACAGCTGTACCTGTCACCGTGAACATTCAGTTTCATCTGCCAGGTGAATGTTATACAGCATGATTTGCCGAGAATAGGGATGGTCTGAAACTGCCGAGGTTCGGGTTCGTATGAACCCGAATGCTCTGCATTAGATTCCCGCTGTCTGCCCGCTCCGTGGAGCGGGTGGATACAGCAAGAGGACCGCCTGGAAAACTGGGATACAGCCTATGGCTATGGCTGTATCCCAGTTTCCAGGTGGACCTCCCGCTGTATCCACCCTCTCCACGGAGCGGGCAGACAGCGGGAATCATTACCGAGAGTTCGGGTTCGTACGAACCCGAACCGAACTCGGTTCGGACCATCCCTAGCCGAGAAGATTGATAGACAATTTTGTGGGAATAGATTTAACAGAACTTACATTTTAAGTCCTAATTCTCTAGAACTGTTACAAAACTACACTTTGCATCATGCCTGGACAGCCAAAGGGTGTGAGCAAGTATGACCATTTAAAATAAATATGGACACCTGCTTTCATAGATCTGTCTGTGCTTTTATAACATAGAAAAAAGCTTTTAGTCTCAAGTGCAAAGTGTCAAAGAGGGTTTCCCTAGCACATTAAAGAGGTACTCTGGTGAAATGCGTTTTCTTTTAAATCAACTGGTGTTAGTTATATAGATTTATAATTTACTTTTATTGAAAAATATCCAGTCTTCCAGTGCTTATCAACTGCTGTTTGTCCTGCAGAAACGGGTTTATTCTTTCCAGTCTGACACAGTGCTCTCTGCTGCCGCCTCTGTCCATGGCAGGAACTGTCCAGAGCAGGAGAGATTTTCTATAGGGATTTGCTCCTGCTCTAGACAGTTCCTGCCATGGACAGAGGCGGCAGCAGAGAGCACTGTGTCACACTAGAAAGAATCCACTACTTTCTGCAGGACATACAGCAGCTGAAAAGTACTGGAAGGTTAGAGATTTTTAAATAGACTGGTGAACATGTTACCGGAGACAATGCTGGAGGCTGCTGATATCCTTATAGAGTGTCCTTAACATTTATGTACAGGTCTATGGTAAATAGCAGACAATGTCCCAAGCATCAGGTCAGAAGCTTCTGTCACTGCTCTGGGGACTCTAAAGACAGGAATGGGCACTTATATGGGCACAGCAGCTGCTACTTGGTGCTCAGCACTTGGGGGCACTTGTTATGGGGGCATGTAAATGATCAGCAGGACACCTGGGGTCTCCTATGAATGTCCCTGACTAGGATTGCAGCTATTTTTAAGCCATTGCCCAAACAATTGGGTGCACTGAGAGATGGTGCAGCCCTAACAGATTATACAATCAGAGTTTCCAGAATAGGGACATATGTAGACAAGGACAGACTGAGGGCTGAAAGGAGAGGCTGTTTCTCAAGACGTCATGTCGTCACAGCAGCGCCCCCAAGCGGTAGTAAAATACAACTGCCACCAAGTTGTAACAGCAGGGGAGCTACAGATTGGGGACTCTGATTTATAGGATAACGGGAACTGCGGTGCCCTGTGCCTCCCGTTGTTCACTAGCCGGTGACCCTCCCGGTATGTACGTACCTGCAGCTGTATTGTCCGGGAAGCCCCGTTTACCCCGGCAGGAAGGGAGACAGAGCCGGTCACTGTATGCTAGATGTGTCTGAGCCTTGTTGCTATGCGACGCCTAACACCGCGAGTGGGGAGCGCGTCCGTGTGTGTGAGGGAGTGGGAGGTGAGAGCGGTACATTGTAGCCAGAACAGGGGAATACAAATGGCGGTGCACAGGGCAGAGGAGGGGTGCGTCACACTGCAGCAATGGGCCAGCAGTTATCGGTAGCACTACCTTCCCAACTTGTGGCTCTCCAGCTTTTGCAGCATTATAATCCCCATAGGAATCCCCCTCCCTCAGAATAGGGAACACTGCTTTGTAGTATGGCTATGTAACAGTGGGGGGCGCTGAAGGGCACCCGGGGTACACACCAGCCCAGCACCTGCTGCCACAATCATACTCTTGTTCGTATCAAAGTCAATAGAAATGTTCTGTGACAGGGATACTCTAATGGTCCTTTTACACGGAATGATTTATCGTTCGAATTTGCACGATAACGATTGAATTCGAACGATAATCGTACGTGTAAACGCAGCGAACGATCAAACGACATGCGAGAAATCGTTCATTTTGATCTTTCAACATGTTCACAAATCATCGTTGGTCGTTCGCAAAAAATTTGCAGATCGTTCAGTGTAAACAGTCTTTCAACGATTTCACCTATGTGTGAGATAGGATTAAACTATCGCAAAACGATCGCATAGCGAATTTTCCGTACGATGTATCGTTCCGTCTAAACGCTGATCGTTATAAAAAAATCATTGTTCATTCAATATCGTTAATCGTGCGATCGGGCGAATTATCGCTTCGTGTAAAAGTACCATAAGCCTATAGCTGCAAAACTACAACTCCTATTCTCTGCATTAGCAGCAGCCACAATCACCTGTATCCCCATATAGCACTCATACAATAGATAGTCACTCATAAACAGTGTCTGAATACTCAAAAAAAAAAAAAAAAAACTCAGTCTGAACATGGTGTTAGATGCAGCTACTGGACACAAGCAGTGCTGCCAGTCAGCACAATTCAGATGGTACATACTGTGTTTCCCTGAAAATAAGGCAGTGTCTTTTATTATTTTTTGCTCAAAAAGATGCACTATGTCTTATTTTCAGGGGATGTCTTCCCTGAAAGTGTAACTATCATAGAGGCAGGGAAGGCAGTTGCTATGGGGCCCCTGGGGGGAGGGGGCCCGATGCACAGGGAAGATAAGAGCCTCCTGTGTCCTTTTGCTTAACCCCTTATGTATTGCAGTGTGTATTGCAAGTGATCCAGTGTTCTCTTACATGCTGCAACACAAAAAAGGGTTCTCTGCCTCACTGCTCTGATAACCCCTGACCTCTGCAGGAGCTCAGATGTTATCAGTGAAGGATAGAGCTAAGGGCCCTATTCCACTGGACGATTATCGTTCAGATTATCGTTAAATCGTTTGAATCTAAACGATAATCGTTCGGTTGAAATGCAGTTATTGAGTAACGACCGAACGAGAAATCGTTGATTGCTTTATAAGACCTGAACCTATTTTTATCGTTGCTCGTTCGCAAATCGTTTGCATTGAATAAGACATCGTTCGGTTGTTCGCAATAGATACGAACGCAATAGCGAATAAATAGCGAAGAAGAAACAATCGCAATTACGATCATAAGTAACGATTATCGTTCCATGGAAATGAGTGAACGTTTTCAGGTCTTTCGCAATAGCAGTAGTTTGAGATCGTTAATCGTTAACAATTATGCAAACGATAATCGTCCGGTGGAATAGGGCCCTAATTGTCTTTAGCTTATTAACCCTTTTTTGTGTTGCAGCATGTAAGAGAACACTGGGTCACTTACACACCGCAGTACATGAGGGGTAAAGCAAAAGGTAGACTGTACCTAGTATTTAACCATGAGGCTCCTTAACCCCTTAACGACATTGGGCGTAAATTTACGCCCTCGCGCCCTGGTTCTTAGCGCATCAGGGCGTAAATTTACGCCCGATGTTTCCCCGATCGCTGCGTGTTCGCACACAGCGATCGGGGAAGATGGCCTGCTATGATTCATAGCAGGCCATCTTAGCTTCTCGGCACGGGGGTGGTTAACACCCCCCGAGCTTACGATCGCCGCTATTGGCTGATCAATTCAGATCAGCCAATAGCGGCGATCGGAACCTTTCCGGGTCATCGGTGACCCGATGACCCGGAAAAAAATGGTGGTCGGTGCTGTCCGAGGACGGCACCAACCGCCATTACTGTAAAAAGTAATGGTGGTCACGGTGCCACCGGCCCGATCGCCGTAAACGGCCGGCCGGTACCGGCCGTTCACGGCGATCAGGGTCCCCCAAAATAGTAAATACCTGCTCTGGACCCCTCAGCTAGGTAGCTGAGGGGTCCAGAGCAGGTATTTGTACATTACTCACCTGTCCCGGGGTCCTGATCGGCGTCTTCCGGGTTCGCGGCGTCCTCCGTCTTCTCCTGTCGGTCGTCGGCTCTTTCCGGCGGTCCCCATAGTTTTTTTTGGGCTATTTTCGGCTCCAGCCTCGTCTTTTTCCGGATTTTGCGCTCTGCTGCCCCCTAGCGGCTGATATGTGTAATACACTTATCAGCAGCTACAGGGATATTCAGAATGTAGAAAAAGTTTTGGTTTTTTTTTCCAAATTTTTTTTTTCTATTTTCCGCACCCTATCGCCGCTGAGTGTTGATCAGCATCGCACGAAAGTGCGCTGCTAATCAGCAACTCCTCCTTTTTGGCGTATGGTGTTTTTTTTCTATATCCTACTGCCACGGTCTGCTGATAAGTGCGGCATTTATCAGCAACGCCTTTGTTGCCGTAGGTTGTTTTTATAATTAATGTAAAAAAAAACACGTACAAAACACTACATTACACCACACTACATTGAATAAAGTTTGACACTACACCACTACATACCCCATATACCATTCCCCGTATAAAGATGGCCCCCAGGGTGTTTTTGGCGTCAGAGGGATACGTTATTATTGCCTCCGACACCGAAACATTCAGTGAGGATGAATGGGGGGATCCTTCTTTCCTCCATTCATCCTCATCCTCCTCATCATCCAGTGACGTGTCTGGGGGTAGCGTAGCGTACGCTGCCTCCCAGACACGTCTTTTCCGCCAGAACCGTCCCAATAAGAGATGACGCCATGAAATTCTCCAAACTCTGTGAGAGTACCTCTGGGTACACTTACAGATTTAGGGTGTGTACACACTGCGGAATGGCGAAGGATAACCCTTTGTGCATTCCACAGCTAGCACCCACTGGTGGACTAATGCGGGCGCATGTCTCTACCCGTGTCATAGACTCCATTCTATGCACAGGCGGATTCCATCGTCCATCCAAAGAATGAACACGTTGATCGGAGAGCGGAATCCGCCTGTGCATAGAATGGAGTCTATGACACGTGTGGAGACGTGCGCCTGCATCAGTCTGCCGGTGGGTGCCAGCTGCGGAATGCACAAAGGGTTATCTGTCGCCATTCCGCAGTGTGCACATACCCTTAGAGTGTATGTAGGAAGGGACACCCAAATCCAGCCCCCAGATACCCCCACAATGCCCCCCCCCCCATCCTCGGAGTTAGTGGGGAGATCATTCGGGAACTGATCTTCCCACTGCTGGATAAAGGTCACCACCACCTGTACTGGGATAACTTTTATACCAGCACCCCCTCTTCTGGTCCCTCGCTGCCCTGTAGCTTGCGGCACGATCCCAACATATCAGAAGTAGTAATAGCGCCCTAATATTTAGCAGCCATGGAGCGGCCCCAGCGCTTCTGGATATGAAGGACCCCGTATTGCACCAGGACATTTTCCAGGTGACGTCCCCCACACTGGAGAACAGGAGACCCCAGAAGAAGTGTAGAGTGTGATGTAACAGGGGGATCAGGAAGGACGCCATTTTCCAGTGTGACACCTGTCCTGATCCCCCCGGCCTCTGCATACTGGATCGCTCCAAGGCGCACCACACGTCATTGGGGTTCTACATTATCTAAATTCTGTCCCTTATTCCTATTTCAGGGGTCACGTTGATCCAGGGATTATTCTGATCGCCATTATGGAGTCGAAAAGGAATTTTTCCCAGTGATGAGGCTACTGTCGTCTGCCTTACGAGGGTTTTTTCCCTTCCTCTGGGTCAACACAGGTTGAATTTGATGGACACCTGTCATTTTCAACCTTATAAACTAATAATTGGCCTAATACCCCCAAATAAATTAGAATTGTCCCTTTTCCCCAGCTAAGTAGGTATGGCCGCCATTCCCATTAGAGGATGCCATGATGCAATTATAAAGCCTCTGTGCGGCCAGGACAGTAGAAGCCCCCCACAAGTGACCCCATTCTGGAAACTATACCCGATAAGGAATCTAACAAGGGGGGCAGCGGGGATATGGCCCCCTGGTGACGGCCACATTTGGGACGTGAAAATGAAAAAAATTGTATTTTTTATTTTCTCGGCACATGTTCTACGTAAGTGCCCGTCACCAGTGGGGTCCATATGCTCACTGTACCCCTTGTTAGATTCCTTATGGGGTGTAATTTCCAGAATGGGGTCACTTGTGGGGGGTTTCTACTGTCCTGGCAGCACAGGAGCTTTGTAAATGCGACATGGCCTCCATCCTCCATTCCAGCCTCTAAATGGCGCTCTGTCCCTTTGGTGGCTTGCCCTGTGCCCATATGGCACATTATGCTCACATGTGGGGTATTTTCGTACTCAGGGGAAACTACCCTACACGTTTTGTGTTCATTTTCTTTTTTAACCCCTTGTGGAAATGGAAAAAATCAAGGCTAGACCAACATTTAGTGTAATTTTTTTAAAATTTTTACTCTAAATCATTAATCTTGTCATGATTTTTTCATTTTCACAAGGGGCTAAAAGATAAAAAAAACACTAAATGTGTAGCGCAATTTCCCCTGAGTACGGAAATACCCCACATGTGGACATAAAGCGCCATGCGGGTGCAGGGTAAACCTCCAAAGGGAAGGAGCGCCATTTCGTTTTTGAAGGCTGGATTTGGATGGAATGGATTTCGAGGGGCCATGTTGCATTCAAAAGGCCCGTGTGTTGCCAAGACAGTTGAAACCCCCCACAAGTGAACAAGGGGTGTAGTGAGCATATGGACCCCACTGGTGACGGGCACAAATGTGGAACAATGTGGCGTGAAAATGAAATATTACATTTTTTACACTATAATGTTGGTTTAGCCTTGAATTTATCATTTTCACAAGGGGTTAAAAGAGGGGAAAAAAAACAAAATGTGTAGAGCAATTCCCCCCGAGTCCGTAAATACCCCACATGTGGACATAAAGCGCCATGTGGGCGCAGGGCAAGCCTCCGAAGGGAAGGAGCGCCATTTGGATTTTGGAGGTTGGATTTGGCTAGAATGGATGATGAACGCCATGTCGCATTTACAGAGCCCTTGTGCTGCCAAAACACTGGAAACCCCCCACAAGTGACCCCATTCTGGAAACTGCACCCCTCAAGGAATCTTACAAGGGGTGCAGTGAGAATATGGACCCCTTGATGACGGGCACATTTGTGCCATGAAAGTGAAAAAATTAAAATTTTCCCTTTCACGTCACATTGTTCCACATTTGTGCCCGTCACCAGTGGGGTCCATATGCTTACTGCACCCCTTGTTAGATTCCTTGAGGGGTGTAGTTTCCAGAATGGAATCACTTGTGGGGGGTTTCCAGTGTCTTGGCAGCACGAGGGCTCTGTAAATACGACATGGCCCTTGAAATCCTTTCCAGTGAAATTCAGCTTCCAAAAGCCAATTGGCGCTCCTTCCCTTTGGAGGCTCTTCCTGCGCCCCCTTGGCACTTTATCGCCACATGTGGGGTATTTCCGTACTCGGGAGAAACTGCGCTACACATTTTGTGTCTTTCTTTTCCTCTTATCCCTTTAAGAAAATGAAAAATTGAAGGCTAGAAGAACGTTTTAGTGTAAAAAAAAAATTTTTCTTTTTTCACGCCATATTGTTCGGAAAATCTGTGAAGCACCTGTGGGGTCCAAATGCTCACCGCACCCCTTGTTACATTCCTTGAGGGGTGTCGTTTTCTAAATGGTGTCCCTTTAGGGGTGTTTTTTAGGTTTTGGCACCCCAGAGCCTCTACCTGAAGTGGTACAGTCAAAAATGACCAAATATAACGGAGGCATTGAAATTCACTAGGCGCTCCTCTGTATCTGAGGCTTGTGGTTGCGTCAAATAGCGCAATAGGGCCACATATGGGGTATTTTTATAAACTGCAGAAACGGGGCAATAATTATTGGGGTGCATTTCTCTGGTAATAGGTTTATAATTATGAAAAATATTGGATTACAATAAAATCACTGCACAGCACAGAAAATTAAAATTTTCAAATTTCTTACACACTTGGCTTTTATTTCTGTGACTCCCCTAAAGGGTTAAAACACTTTCTGGATATGCTTTTGCAGAGTGTGGGGGGTGCAGTTTCTGAAATGGGGTGCTTTGTGGGGCTTTCTAACATACAGGCCCCTCAAATACACTTTAAACCTGAACAGGTCCCTAAAAATATCTGATTTTGAAATTTTACTGAAAATTTGGAAATTTGCTGCTAATGTTTTAGGCTCCCTATTGTCTAAAAAAAATGAAAGATCGTTTAGTAAATGCCGCCAACATAAAGTAGACATGTTGCTAATGCTATTTAATATATAATTTATGTGGTATAACCACTTTCTGTATAAGCAAAAAAGTTTCAAAGTTGGAAAAATGCATTTTTTCACATTATTTGGGGTTTTTTTTCATAAAGATTCGTTATAAGTATCGACTCCAATTTACCAGAAATGTAAAGTACAATATGTCACGAGAAAAAAATCTCAGAATCAGCCGGATAGGTAAAAGCATCCCGAAGTTATTAATGAATAAAGTGACACTGGTCATATTCATAAAATTTGTCTCTGTCATTAAGGCCATTTCAGGCTCTGTCCTTAAGGTGTTAAAGGCTGTTATATTTACATACAGTGGATGGACAGAACAAGCAGACATTGGCTTATTCTTCTCTCTCTCTCTCTCTCTCTCTCTATATATATATATATTGTATAGTGTGTAGGGAAGGGGGTCCCCATACAGTTTTTTGCCATGGGGCCCCCTGAATCCTAGCTACACCCCTGTCTCATTGAATACTTTGTTCTGTACATCATCATCAATGGAAATCAAATTTATTAACCAATGGAGGCCTGGATGACCTGGCGTGACACACAAAATTAAAGTGGAAAAACACATTCCAGGCTGATCCAACTTTCATGTAATGTCCTTTGGGGTACAAACACACACACCGTATACACAGCAGATACGCAGCAAAAACGCAGCAGATTTAGATCTTATCTGCTGCGTATTTCTTGCGTATTGCAGCAGTAAATACGCTGCATATACGGTGTGTGTGTTTATACCCTAAGGGTACAAACCTACACACCATATACGCAGCAGATACGCAACAAATACGCAGCAGATTTGATGGTTTAGATTTGATGCTGTGTTCAGTTATTTAGATCTAATCTGCTGCGCATCTGCTGCGCAGGGCCGCCGATAGGGCAGTACAAGTGGTACTGCCGTATGGGGACCGGACCCTAAGAGACAGGGGGGGGGGGGGGCCCGCCCGCTATGCTAGGGGGGCCCGCACGGCCCCCCTTGCCACTTGTTTTTGAGCATCCAGAGAAGCTGCGGCCGCGCAGCTTCACGGGATGCACTGATCGCTTCGATGTTCCGCCCGCACAATGAGCGGGCGGAACATTAAAGCGATCAGAATACAGGAGAAGGACCTGTCAGTGTCCTCCTCCTGTATTCCCTCCCATAGGCTGCCGGCACTTCATACCAGCAGCCTATGGGAGGCCGGGCCGTGACCTCTCCGGCAGGCGTGATCATGTGACGTCATCACACCTGCCGGAAGTCCCGTCCCTGCGGCTCGCAAGATGGAGCCAGAAGAGGAGGAAGAGCTGCTGCCTGCACAGCGCGGATAAGGTGAGTAGGATGTTTGTTTTTTTAGGGGCACCTCTGGGGGCATTATTAGCTCATGGGGGGCACCTCTGGGGGAATTATTAGTGTATGGGGGCACCTCTGGGGGCATTATTAGCTCATGGGGGGCACCTCTGGGGGCATTATTAGTGTATGGGGGCATCTTTGGGGGAATTATTAGCTCATGGGGGCACCTCTGGGGGCATTATTAGCTCATGGGGGCACCTCTGAGGGCATTATTAGTGTATGGGGGGCACCTCTGGGGGCATTATTAGTGTATGGGGGTACCTCTGGGGGCATTATTAGCTCATGGGGGGCACCTCTGGGGGCATTATTAGTATATGGGGGCACCTCTGGGGGCATTATTAGTGTATGGGGCACCTCTGGGGGCATTATTAGTGTATAGGGGCACCTCTGGGGGCATTAATAGTATATGGGGGCATTATTAGTGTATGGGTGCACCTCTGGGGGCATTATTAGTTCATGGGGGCACCTCTGGGGGCATTATTAGTATATGGGGGCACCTCTGGGGGCATTATTAGCTCATGGGGGCACCTCTGGGGGCATTATTAGTATATGGGGGCACCTCTGGGGGCATTATTAGTATATGGGGGCACCTCTGGGGGCATTATTAGCTCATGGGGGCACTTCTGGGGGCATTATTAGTTCAGGGGGCACCTTTGGGGGCATTATTAACTCATGGGGGCATCTCTGGGGGCATTATTAGTGTATGGGGGTACCTCTGGGGGCATTATTAGTTCATGGGGGCCACCTCTAGGGGCATTATTAGCTCATGGGGGCACAACAGGGAATCCTACATACAGGGGGCACAGCAGGGGATCCTACATACAGGGGGCATCCCACATTCCTACTCGCTTTACTGCACATAACACCAAACAGCGCAGTTACTATGGGAGCCTGGGCCGGATGGAGAGGAAAAGGGAAAGTGACACCTCAGATCAAAGAAGACGTCACCTGTGAGTCCCTGTATGACACTTTTCTTATTTTTGTAGAACATCATTTAGTAGGGGTGCCCCGAGGTGACAGCTACTACATTATCTGTACTCAGAGATATCACTGTATTATCTGTGCTGTTACATAGGACTGCAGGTGACATATACATTATCTGTACTCAGAGGGATATCACTGTGTTATCTGTTGTGTTACATAGGACTGCAGGTGACTACTACATTATCTGTACTCAGAGATACCACTGTGTTATCTGTGGTGTTACATAGGACTGCAGGTGACAGCTACTACATTATCTGTACTCAGAGATATCACTGTGTTATCTGTGGTGTTACATAGGACTGCAGGTGACATCTACATTATCTGTACTCAGAGATACCACTGTGTTATCTGTGGTGTTACATAGGACTGCAGGTGACATCTACATTATCTGTACTCAGAGATATCACTGTGTTATCTGTGCTGTATTCATGTGTGTTCATTCTGGTGTATGTATACATGTGTGCTGGTGTCTGTATGTGTGTATACATGTGTGCTGGTGTCTGTATGTCTGTATGCATGTGTGCTGGTGTCTGTGTACATGTGTGCTGGTGTCTGTATGTGTGTATACATGTGTGCTGGTGTCTGTGTGTGAGATAAATTCTAGAGAACTGGCTCATATACCCCATTTTCCCCAGTGGCTTAAAATGTAACCTCTGTTATACAGTTATAAAATTGTAGAAATTAAATGTGAACAAGGTGCAATTCAAATAGACACTTACTTGTATAGCTGCCTCTTATGCTCTGTATGCAGTGCATTATATTCACCCTTGCAACATACAATTTATAGCGTGTCTACAAGCCCAGCGGGGCTCATTATGATGGAGACTAAAACTTATACAAGAGTGGGGTAGGGGTTCCCCTGTATTCAGAATGCTGTTGAGTGCTAGGCAATGCCCCGTCTGGGATTATTGAATTTCGAGGGTCTATGCAGAGCAGGATAAAGACACCTCTGCTGCACAAACAGGATCTCCTAGAAAGCGTTCTCACCGCCATGTATTCGCTATCACTGTCTTGGGTGAGCTAAACTAGTCTGCCTGGGGGTGTGTGTGATTTGTATATGCTCACTAACATGGAACAGCCTCATTATATTAGCCTTATCAACATATTCTATGTTAGTGAGCATACCGGGGGGGGGGGGGGGTTATTGGTGAACATATACAAATCAAACAGCCCCCCAGACCCTCGAAATTCAATAACCCCAAACGGGGCATTGCCTAGTACTCAACAGCATTCTGAATACAGGGGAACCCCTACCCCACTCTTGTATAAGTTTTAGTCTCCATCATAATGAGTCCCGCTGGGCTTGTAGACACGCTATAAATTGTACGTTGCAGGGGTGAGTATAATGCACTGCATACAGAGCACAAGAGGCAGCTATACAAGTAAGTGACTTGTGACATTTAAATTGCACCTTGTTCACATTTAGTTTCTACAATTTTATAACTGTATAACAGAGGTTACATTTTAAGCCACTGGGGAAAATGGGGTATATGAGCCAGTTCTCTAGAATTGATCGGAACCAAATTATACCTCCCAGCAAGGCGTGGGTCGAACACACAATTTTTTTTTTTATTAATGTATGGGGCCCCGAAATACCTGATGGCGGCCCTGCTGCTGCGTATCGCAGTAGTAAATACGCTGCATATACGGTGTGTGGGTTTGTACCCTAAGGGGACAAACACACTTGCCGGATCCGCAGCGAGTCCTCTCGCTGCGTATTTGCAGCGAGACTCGCTGCGGATAACGGCCCTATTCTTTGTGTACATCCCTGCTGCGATTTTGTCTGCAGCCTGCCCCATTAACCCCGCCCGGCTGCCGGAGATTATACATTACCGGGTCCCCGCTCCTGCTTGCTTCGGGGCAGGAGCGGGGACCCGGTAATGTATAGCCTGGACGCCCCCCCTGCTGCACCGATCGCCCTCCGCAGCACGATATCCCCCCAAAGCAAGCAGGAGCGGGGACACGGTAATGTATAATCTCCGGCAGCCGGGGGGTTAATGGGGCAGGCTGCAGACAAAATCGCAGCAGGGATGTACATCTCTGCTGCGATTTTGTCTGCCATTGAAAGAATAGGGCTGGGATCCGGCAAGGACTCGCTGCGGATCCGGCAAGTGTGTTTGTCCCCTAAGGGTAAAAACACACACACACACCGTATACGCAGCAAATTCGCAGCAGATTTGATGCTGTGTTACGTTATGTAGATCTAATCTGCTGCGTATTTGTTGCGTATTGCAGCAGTAAATACGCTGCGTATACGGTGTGTGTGTTTATACCCTAAGGGTACAAACCCACACACCGTATACGCAGCAGATACGCAACAAATACGCAGATTTGATGGTTTAGACTTGATGCTGTGTTCAGTTATTTAGATCTAATCTGCTGCGTATTTGCTGCGTATCGCAGCAGTAAATACGCTGTGTATACGGTGTGTGGGTTTAAACAAGTTAAAATGAGGCTCAGTATTGTGTGTGGCCTCCACATGCCTGTATGACCTCCCTACAACACCTGGGCATGCTCCTGATGAGGTGGTGGATGGTCTCCTGCGGGATCTTCTCTCAGACCTGGACTAAAGCATCCGCCAACTCCTGGACAGTCTGTGGTGCAAAATAATGTTGGTGGTGTGCTTAAAGGGGTACTCCAGCAGGGGGGCATTTTTTTTCCTGGGACCGGGGAGGAGGTGGCTGAGGGAAACGATGTCCACTCACCTCCCCGGTTCCAGCATCGCAGCGCTTTGGTCCCCGGCCCCTTCCTGGTGTCTGACGCGGGCCCAAGACTTGACGTCTCAGGTCCGCTCAGCCAGTCAGAGGCGGGATCCGTATCATCTCGGGCCTGCGTCAGACACCTGGAAGCGGCCGGGGACCGGAGCGCCGCGATGCGGGACCCGCTGCTGGAACCGGGGAGGTGAGTGGACGTCGTTTCCCTCAGCCACCTCCTCCCCGATCCCAGGAAAAAAAATATCGTATTCAGGTCTGGGGAACGGGCAGGCCAGTCCATAGCTTCAATACCGTCATCTTGCAGGAACTGCGGACACACTCCAGCCACATGAGGTCTAACATTGTCCTGCATTAGGAGGAACCCAGGGCCAACAGCACCAGCATATGGCCTTTCAAGGGATCTAAGGATCTCATCTCAGTACCTGGCAGTCAGGCTACCTTGGGGGCGAGCACATGGAGGGCTGTGGGGCCAGAGTCCGCGAGCTGGTGCAAGCTGCAGAATCCACAACAGGTTTTCTGTCGTGATTCCGTAGTGTGCACGTACCCCAATAGCTATTGTCCTGCTATGTGCCTATCATTTCTACCTGTTAATTGTTCCATTTGCACAAAAGCAGGAGTCATTGATTCACCATTAGGGTATAAACACACACACCGTATACGCAGCGTATTTACTGCTGCGATACGCAGCAAATACGCAGCAGATACGATCTAAATAACTGAACACAGCATCAAATCTGCACCATTAAATCTGCTGCAGATCTGCTGCGTATTTCCTGCGTATACGGTGTGTGTGTGTACCCTTAGTGTTGCTTCATAAGGGTCCATTTACACAGAAAGATTATCTGCCAAAGATTTGAAGCCAAAGCCAGGAATGGACTATAAACAGAGATCAGGCCATAAAAGGAAAGCCTGAGATTTCTCCTCTTTTCAAATCCATTCCTGGCTTTGGCTTCAAATCTTTGACAGAAAATCTTTCTGTGTAAACGGACCCTAACTGGACATGGGATTTCAATAAGGTGTGATTGACTTGGAATTATATTGTGTTGTTTAAGTGTTCCCTTTATTTTTTTTTTAAAAAAGTATACATTTTTTAAAAAATAAAAATGGGTGTGACTTTGTCTATATACCAACATGCTTCATTGTATTTAGTGGGTTCTTTATATTATTTTTAGTCGTAGCAATAAAGGAGATTTAATAATACCCTTGCACCAACCATGAATGTAGCATATGGGGGGGGAGGGGGTAACAATGTAAATCTGTCAGATGTAATTCAGTTTCCAAACTGGCGACACTGTTAGATAGCTGTTAGGTCAAGGAGACACATGTGGGAGAGAGATAACTGACAGCTGAACAAATCTTTTAGACATCACTTGTTGAAGGTATATGGCCAACTTTAGACTTCTGTGATGGAAACAGCGAACCGCATTTTTCTCACCCGTATTCAATCCCAAAATGAACATGCTACTTTATCTGTTCCTTTACTTGCAGAACAGACATACAGTACAGGAGACTAATGGTCTTTTTACACGGAACGATTTATCGTTCGTTTTTGCACGATAACGGTCGAATTCGAACGATAATCGTACGTGTAAATGCAGCGAACGATCAAACTGACCCCACTATTTGTCAGTACAGTCCAAAGAAGAGTCAAATAACATGTAACATTGTAGTTAACATTTTATTGGATGTTTTTTTTCTAAATATACAAACATTTAAAAAATGTGGTAACTATATAAACAAGAAGGATGAAACCAGATTCCACTCTCCTTGTAGCAAAAGCACCATGATAAAGATTTAATATATCTGCTTTTCAAATAAAAATAGATAGGAAGTCCAGATCCAGTATTGTTTTACCCAGAAGAACATTGAAATGCATCTGTGAGCCGGTGAAAACACATTTACTGTGCCGAAAGTAATGGTAAATCACATATGTATTACAAATGTACATTTAAATGTTTTGACCGCAGCTGCAACAAAAAAGTGCCGTTTAACATTGTTTCAAAGTACCAAAGAGGAGTGTCCCAGCTACTGGCCACTTTGCTGTTTAGCTCCTCACCTCCTGCATCACGCCGCCCCATCCGCCCCTGGCAGATCTTGGGCACTGCTAGTAGTGGCACACACACAACAAAACAATGAAGTTGCTAGGGAAGCTGGGAAGACCACCACAATTATATCAAATGGCACATGCTTGGGAATTGAAGCAGAGCTCATGGATCCCCGACTGTCAATCAGCAAGGTCGGGGGCATACTGGGCAGTGTAATGCAGAAGGTCAGGCGTTACTCAGTGGAGTGGGCTGACACTGGTTAGTGCTTCTTTACACATCTGATGCATGTTATTCTAGTGCACTTGTTTACATCCAGAGGCTGAGACCCCCATATATAGCGAGAAGGGGCTGTAACTGTATCCAGTCCAAGGAATGCTCTGTGGTCTAAATACACCAGCACAAATCACTCTTACATATTATTACCACCGATACAGCAGATTACCAAAATGGATCTGAATTCAGTACATTCTGTTTAGCTCACAGAGCATTATCTAAACCAGATATGACTGTATCCACCTCATAGCCTCGGAGACAGTTATATTTACCAGAAGGAAACAGAGTGGGAGATTTTTCGGGAGATGGGTCAAACTTATCACAGTGGAATGACGTGGCGCATCTTAACTCTTTGTTAACATAGTAATGAAGTCCGTTCTTTAGTGGGTGGTCGTCATTTAACACTGAACCACGGCTGTTTCTGTAAAACAACAGGCGTTATTAACAATCATGAACATTAATAATGACTGTGGTTTTGCAACAACAGTCGTTGTTTGTACGCTGTGTGAACAAGCATGTGAGACACTTCTTTTCTTTACACCACCTCCTGGTTGTCTTGTTTTACACCAGCAGTTTGTGCCAAAATTGTAACACCACCATTATAAGGCTATGTTCCCACTACATCTTTCATGATCATTAATGTCAGTTATTGTCAAAAGAAGAACATTTTTCACATAAAAACATTAAGAAACTGTGTAATATGCATTTTAGACACTTTGTACTCAAAAAGCTAACATATGTAGCCCAAAAGCATGCACACAGTTGTTGTTTTTTTTTTTGCACAATTTGAGTCAGAATTCTGTTGTATTTTGCAAAATGAATCTGCCTCAGAGATTCCTTACAGATACATATTATGTGACGTATTACTATAGAAGTTGTTACAAAATGTGAATGAGAAATAAAACACTGGGGCAACTTTATGAAATGTCCAATAAAAAACAAAACAAAAACAAAACTGTCTTTGTTGCTCCTCACAACCAGTCGCAGAACAGCTTTCATTTTCAACAGCATAATACAAATTAATGGTGCGTTCACACCTACAGGATCTGCAGCTGATTTTCTGCAGCAGATTTCAGTTAAATAACTGAACACGGCATCAAATCTGATGCTGTGTTCAGTTATTTAACTGAAATCTGCTGCAGAAAATCAGCTGCAGATCCTGTAGGTGTGAACGCACCCTAAAAGCGGTGCTGTGATTGGTTGCTATGGGCAACAATCCTTTGTTTCAAACAGTTTTCATAAATGTGGAACTAGGTAGACAAATTATCTCAAGAGTACGATTTCTCAACTGCACACCTGGGCTCCAGATCTCGCCAGGGAACGCTCTCATTGCGCAAGCATATACAAAATTCCAGACATAGAAAAATACATCAGCACTCAACCTTTATTTAATTTCTAATCTTCACATCTGCAAGGAAGGAAAGTTAAGGCAGTTGACCGCAACTCAAGCAAGCTCGAAACAGTCCGGACCACAGCAGATGGCATTTGACTAGCGGTTGCTGCAGCCCTCAGGAGTCCTAGAATCCAACTGCATCCAGCACTTATTAAATGCTGCACACTCAGGTACAGATGGAGCACAGCTTGCTTGATTTGTGCTCATCCACAGAAAGCAGGCATGTACCTAGCAATGGAGTTTTGGTGCTACATGCACTTCCTCCAGCAAGGAAGATAAGAAATAAGTGAAGGCTTGTCAGCCACGAAGGGCGAGTGCTGACTTCTTTTTCTACATCCGGAATTCAATAAAATGTTGCCCATTGTGTGTCAATGCATGTATGAAAACAAAAGCACAATATTAGTCCATGGTGGCCTACGAGCATGTAAATGGGTAATTAAAAAAAATTATACAAAATCTGAAAATCCCATTAAGCTGTACATACACAGGTAAATTCTAAAGCAACAACTATAATTGGTAGGAAAACATCAGCAATCTATGAGAAAAAAAATAAATGAATGAATTATTGTAAATATTTTTAAAGACACCTAATCCTAGAAGCCCACAGTGTGCAGCTCAAATCTTGGCCTTGTTGCTTCATTAATACGCAATCTCTCAATGGGGCAGATTTATTATTCGAGTAAGTCAAAAGTTTGGCTTAAAGTGTCACTGTTGTTTACATTTTTTTTGCAGAAATCAGGCAATTTGGAGAAACATTGTAATTGGGTTTATTAGCCAATAGAAAAGCAGTTTGAAGCTCTCCCCCCCCCCCATCTTCATTGTTCTCTATGGAGAGGGGAGGGGTGGAGGGAGATGAGGCACCAAAACAGGACAACAAAGAGTTAATTTACAGCTACATCACCAGGCTCTCTCCTCTGACATCAGCACTGACCTCTCTGACCTCTGAATAGCAGCTTTCACACAGCTCCCTACTGTGTAATCCTTTGTTCTCTGCTGATTAATCTCCCTCCCTCCCTCCTTCCTTCTCCCCCCTCCCCTCTTCATAGAACAGACAGGATCCAACTGATGTAAAAGAGTCGAGATTTCCTGATAATGAGCAGGGAATGAGAGAGAGGAGGAGGGGTGGGGACCTGGGGAAAGGCTTTTTGAATGCAGATAATGGCATATATGCCTAATAAACCCAATTACAAAGTTTCTTTAAAAAATTGCCTGGACTATTAATTTCTACAAGAAAACAAAAAGAGACAGTGACACTTTAAGTTGCACAGGAAAAAAAAAAAAAGACATACATGCCAAATAATTTTAATAAATCTGTCCCATTGTGTATGATCTATTTATATAGAACAAATGGCTGGACAAGTGTAAAACGTGTAAAATAAAATCACAAGAACACATTGTGCTAAATATGAACATAAAATGTGATTTGAACATTGTGTGCAAAATTATATTTCTAAATGTTATCCAAGACCAGTTAGTTAAAATAATCTTCACATCAACCGTTATAAACGATGAGACATTGTATACACTATGTTTCCACAATAAAATAGTAAAATACTGCAAAATCCAACCAAGCCAGATGAGAAGAGATCATGCATAAAACAAATGTGCACAAGCTTCCATGCATGCTATTCTATGCCATCAGTCTCTACCTTTTACTATGAGTAAACTTTTTAGATAACACAAGAAGCAAAATATAGTTGTAAATAAAGACCAACATTGTCTAAATGTAAATGTTAGGATATAACTGGTACGGGAGATATACTAGAAACAAGGAGCAGTATATGTACTACACAGATTGGTGAGGGAAAGCCAAGTGTATGCCTGTAAAACCATCAGAGTTAAAGGGAACCTGTCAATGTGGAAATGCAACCTAAGCTATCAGCATCATGTCCTAGAGCAGAAGGAGATAAGCAGATCGATATATATTTTAATGGTAAAAGATTTAGTATAGATGTATTGATTGAAATCTCTTCTTTCCATTCTAAGGAGTAGAGATGAGGGAATTTACAGTAGGAATTGCTTTGTCCCCGTCTCCATTCTGCTCCTCATCAGGGTGTAGGCTTTGAAGCCTGCTCCACTTCGTGCAGCTCCTTCTCGGGTGCTTGGAAAAGCTGGATTCAGTCCTGGGAAACTGGAAGCGGAGCAGACTACAAAGCCCACAGCCTGATGAGCAGAATGCAGATAGGATTGAAGCGATTTGCCTCCTTCCTACTGTAAATTCGCTCATCTCTACAAGGGAGTCCAGTCCATTGAGCGACACTGTCCACTGGACTCCTTAACACAGAATGATCAGGGATTTTAACCAACAAGTAACACTGAATATTTTCCTACACAGCTATATATCAATTTGCTCAGTTTTTCCTGCTCTATACGATTTTTATAGATTAGATAGCATTGTCTTTGCGACATATTCCCTTTAATACTAGGGCTAAGAAATGCTGTGCCGCTACTCTGGCAAACGTTACAATGTATTGTATACCAAGCTGTGTGTATAAATCAAAATCACCCACAGCACTAATGTAAAAGTTATATTCTAAGACTAAGCATAGCGGCAGTGCTCCACATCTAGGGAAGTGGAAATACTAGAGGATATATTTACATCATCATAGGTTATCATTGCTGAAAATTAAATTAGCAGATGCTATTGGGGGGCTAGATCAGTTATACTTTGCATATAGTCACATCAGAAATAGGCAGTAACTACAATGATATCTGGTGTCTGTAAAGGACCATGACTGCTAGGTTGCATTAAAGTAGAGTAAGCAATAGAAATAGATAGGACCCAGCAGTTAATCTCTACTTTCCTTCTAGTTATTGTATGAGCTAATAGCAATAAACACAGGTCATAAAAAAGCAAACTCACTATTATTGCTTTCATGTTGCACTTGCTTGAAGAGGTTACTAATAGAGATGAGCAAACCTCAAGCACCCTCACCCAAACCTCAACTCTCATTTGATTACCAGGGGCTGAAGTAGTTGGATGCAGCCTTAAGGCTTTCTAAAAAAACAAAGACACAGCCATAGGCTATGTTCACACACAGTATCTGTGCTCAGTATTTTGAAACAAAAACCAGGAGTGGATTGAAAATACAGAAAGGCTATGTTCACACACTGTTGAAATTAAGTGGATGGCCGTCATTTAATGGAAAATAATTGCTGTTATTTTAACAAACAATGGTTTAAACGGTAATTATCTGCCATTAAATGGCGGCCATTCACTCAATTTTAAGTGTGTGAACATAGCCTTTCTGTGGTTTCAATCCATCCCGGTTTTGGTTGCAAAATACTGAGCAAAAATACTGTGTGGCAACATAGCCATAGGCTGTATCCATGTTTTCCAGGCCTCCCTAGAGCTGCATCCAACTTATTTAGCCACCAGTAATCAAATGCAGAGAGTTTGGACGTGCTCCAAGTTCGCTCAATCAAAACAGATGTTTCCACACAGTATTTTTGCTCAGTATTTTGCAACCAAAACAAGGAGTGGATTGAAAACAGTGGATGGCCATCATTTTAAGTGGATGGCCATCATTTTCATGGCAAATAATTGCCATCATTTTGAAACAATGGTCGTTTCAAAATAACAGCTGTTATTTGCCGTTAAATTAAGTCCATCCACTCAATTTTAACAGTGTGTGTGGGAACATAGCCTTTCTAAGTTTTCAACCCACTCCCGGTTTTAGTTAGAAAATACTGAGCAAAAATACTGTGAGAACATAGCGTAAAAATGCAACATAAACACAATAAGAAAACAGCCTAATTCACAGAAACTGTCCTACTATATTAAATTTACCAACACCTCTAGACCAGTTTTTTCATTTGTTACTTTAGTGGTTCTAGTTACGTCTGGTCCCGCAAAAAAGGAAAGCAGCATCTGATATTGTAACATATACCTACAACAGTGTTGTGCCTGTTACCACACAACTAGGTAGGCTGAGCTTGTGTCTGTCGGGACATTTGGAACTAGAAAAATTCCTGAACCAATCCCCTGGATCCACTACATCCTTTTAGCTTGTACAGAAATAAATGAACGTATTAAAGGGAAACCTATCATTACTTTCTTGCTGCCTGAGCCACTCATCATGAGGATGAACTATGCCTACGGTCCCTAGTGGCTTCCTCCTTCTTCAAAGATCTCTACCTTTTGGGTATAGCGAGAAATCACTCACTCACGGCAGGTTTAGGTAGGGAGAAGCTGCCAAGGACTTTCCTGATGACTCGTGGCTCAGGCAGCATGAAAGGGATCCTTTAACACTAACAATTTTTAAAAGCTGCTATCTGATGAATGCAAATTAAAAGAACATTCCACCCAGAGGCATTTGATGATAAATGCTATATTTTAAGGTGCGTGATCATTGGGACCCCCACATAACACCACTGCTTGGCAGTTTCTGTCAGTATTATAGACTTTGAATGGGGTGGGAGGGCGTATGCTCAACTACAGTCCCATTCAAACCCCTCTTTGCCATAATCATCCGAGCTTGAAACAGCACAGCTATGGGAGGTTCCAGTAGTCAGCCCTTCCATCCATTGCATGGGTTATTAATGCTAAATTGATGGTGATAAATGCTTGAGGGTATACTTTTACCAAGTATAAAATAATCCTTTGTAAAACTTTACAGATTTCAACTCATTGACTAGGAAATACCAAGCAGGACATTATTGTCCTTTAAAAAAAAAAAAAAAAAAAAAAAAAGATAATCCACAGGGATATCTCATAAGCAGTATTAGCATACAACAAGTAATAGTCCACTGAGGTCTAGCCCTTTTGCCTGCTGTCAGATGTTCCAGACATTAAAAGCTCAGCAATATACACGTGTATCTGTAAGCTGTATCCTGGGTATTACTGAGGTCTAAATATAAAGCCACAAAGACCCAGCTGTATAAAAGGCCAGAGAAACTTAGAATAACCATATCCAGCCTTCTATGACTTAATAGTATTCCAAGATACACATAAACAAATTACATTTCGTCAATTGTCTTCAATCATCACCTTTTTTGCTTGTCTATAAAAATACTGGCATTGCTTTCCTTAAAAACCATAAACTTTTAGTTTCCAGTAGTTTCTACTGAATAACATTAAAATTCTTTATAAAAGTATTTTTCATCTTAAATGTATAAGTTCTCTATTAAGAGACCACTATTTACATAAGAGTGTGCAGGTATTTAATGACTGTCCTGTCTATGGCTAAGCCTCTGCTTTCTCTTCTTGGGGTGGACTGAAAAGCAGCTTCCGGAAGATATTGGCATAGAATGGTCCATACACCTGCTTGTTGAAATTGACAATGTTTGAATAGTGAAATCCAATGAACTCCAACTCCTTACGCACAGGCATAAGACCTCCAGGAACGATAGGAACATGTTTGTATGGGTAGGGAAGACAAAGGAATGTGGTCAAGTACTCTTGGATCCGTTTTTCTGAAAAATGAAATAAAAAGCAATAAAATATTTGATTTTTTTTTTTTTTTTTTTTAAAACCTCCTCAGCTTAATTTACCTTAATGAATATAAAAGAAATACACTGCCTATTTACAGTAGTTTATCATGCAAATTGTTAAAGCCCATCTGCTTTGTTCCAAGCACATTGCCAGTCATGCCCACAGGTTGTGTGGTATTGCAACTTAGCCCCATAAGCTTCTGCTAGGGAAAATAAAATGCTTTATCCACATGGTCAGGGTGCTTAGGGTGTGAAGTTTTTCTCAAGAAAAAAAAAAAGTTTCTTCCCTCCAATAGACTTCTACAGGTGTGAAAAAAACAAACAAAACACTAGGTAACACTGCCATGATAAGTGAAGATGAAGATAGTGGTACCCACTATAATACCAATAAAAATTAGAAGTCTACCTAAAAAAAAAAAAAAAAAAAAAGCAATAGAGGGAGAGATTGACATTAGAAGAATATGTCTGCAATGCAATTTTTTTTTGAGAGAATTCTTTATATAAAAGTTAATACTGTACAAAGCTGTTTGCGCATAAGAGAACCAATAAATGAAGCTCAACCTTTTAACACCATATCATTTCCAGCACTGCTGGAAAATAAAAAGTCAACAAAACAAATCCTGTCAATGTGTTAGCAACACACCACAAAAATGACAAAATGATTTACCTACACAAAGCTGAAGATAGCTGGGCTTATAGATATGCAACACTATGCCACACTTACCAACTAAATTGTAGATAGGGTGATTTTTCTCAGTCAGGCCACAGATTTGTCCTTCCAGAAGACTTTTAGTATCAGCACCAAGTGCAGGTAACTCTCTTTCAGTCAGTGATTTGTTCAACTCAAAAGAGATTTTAGTACTCATAGCAATAAGAGCCTCCTTTAAATTAAATGTTCTGAAAGCATTGGAATAAAAAAAAAAAAAAAAAATTACATTGCAAATATGTATAAAAGTTGCTTTGTATAAAGTCACTGAATGCAGAGAAATGATAGCATTAGTGTAAAAACACTTACTTATTTAAGCCCTGTAGGAGTATGGCTGCGATTTCTTTAACATGTTCAATAATTCCAGTAGTGCTTACAGGGCCCATAGCATTCTGGGTAATCAGACATACACATGCTACAAGTTTCACTTGATGCAACTTGTTCTTCAGGTCTACAATACGCAGGTCATCTGTGATGACTGTCTAGAAATGAGAAAGCCAATATGCAAACACTAGTCACTATGCCCAAAGAAACAGCAAGGTTTCTATAATGCATGCTGTAGTACTTAAAGGGGTATTCTCCCAAAAATCTTTTTTGCAGCGTTAAATAGCCCACCCCTACCTCAATATATTGCTCAAAGCAAGTAATTACCTGTTTTGAGCCGTTTTGTAGCTATTCCTGCCCATTCACCCCCTCAGTATTCACAAAATGAGCTAAATGGAATCCAGGCCGACACGCTCCTTCCTCCTGGCCCCCACCTTTGGAGTCGGGATCACGTGTCCTCCTCTCTCTTCAATTGGATGACACGCTTGCTCCCTCGGCTATCTCTGTGACAGGGAAGCAGCGTGTTTGAAGAGAACATGTGTGTGTGTGTGTGTGTGTGTGTGTGTGTCAATTTGGTCATAAAAGTGTGTGTGTGTGTGTGTGTGTCATTAAGTCATAAGTGTGTGTGTGTGTGTGTGTGTGTGTGTCATTAGGTCATGCGTGTGTGTCATTAGGTCATAAAAATTGTGTGTGTGTGTGTGTGTCATTAGGTCATAAGTGTGTGTGTGTGTGTGTGTGTGTGTGTGTGTCTCATCAGATCATAAGTGTGTGTGTGTCAGCTGCAGAGTTCGGCCGTTTCCCGGGCAGTGTGGTGAGCTGTGACCTCTGCCCAGCCATGTGCGCCCTCCCTCCTCAGCCTCCCCTTGCAGCGTCCCTGCCTCTGCTGTAAGCTGGATGATTCTTCTCTCCTCTTTCTAGCTCTGTATCCTCCCTCCCATCAATATCCTCCCTCCCATCAATATATCAGGTCACACAGTTTCTGATTTGGACTGATAGCAGCTTGCTGGGACCTGTAGTTCTACAGAAAGTTCTGTGACCTGATATATTGTGTAGAACTACAGGTCCCAGTAAGCTGCTATCCATCCACATCACAATATATCAGGTTACAGAGTTCCTGTAGAACTACAGGTCCCAGCAAGCAGCACTCAGCAGGAAGCAATGCATGATGGGAAATGTAGTTTCCTGGCCAGCACCATCTTGCATGTATATATTGGCTTCTAGAAAAGGAACGGCAGCAGCTAGAAAGACGGGAGATGGCTCAAAATACTCAGGGGGACTTTGTGAGTAATTTTGGGAACATTTCATTTTTTTAGCTCTTTAGGGGGGGGGGGAATACCCCTTTAAAGAAGGAACCACCAACCTCTGGCACAACACTGTCATAGTCCATATGCAGCAGTTTTACAAAACCACTGTTCAGCACCAAGGTAGGGCTCAGGTTATCCACAGATACTCCATTACCACCAGATGTACCCTCTTGGGCTTTTGCTTCTACTGCATCTTTGAGAGACTGTTCAATCCATTTGGTGGTTTGGTTCAGTGCATCTGCATAAAAATATAATAAAAAATATGTTATTTGTAGGCGGTTTCTACGGGTTTCGATTTGCACCATACAAAACTAATCCATAATGCCTCATCCTCACAGCTCCTTACTTAGTCTCAGGTCCCACCACCCCAGATGGACTTTATGTCTAAACACATCAGGACGTAGTATGTGTTGGAATATACAATGTTCAGATATTGTTTACTGTCAGGCAATGTCCCCTGGTGGGCGTGAATTTTTTTTTTTTTTTGCTGTGGTTTGGGAGGATTAATTTAGGGAGTTTAGTCTGAGGTGTGGTGAGAGTGGTTCAGGGTCTGCTGCTTCCACTACCTGCATTGTATATTTTTTGCCTATATAGTTGATCAATCGTAAGGGAACCAATCTATCTGGCACACAAAAGAACTTCATTAGACTGTTATGAAGGAGATCTACAATACTTTTTCTATGGAGTGGAGAACTTTATGTATGTGTGTGTATATGTTTATATATTAAATGCCTTGTGTATTTGTTTGATGTGATCAGGTTTGCAGTGCTAATATGATAACCACTAGGTGCGGCTGCCTGTTCCAATTGGGGTCATAATTATGATACAGATTACACAGTGGCACTGGAGCATGTGCATGGCAGTCGGCTGGTGACCGGATCTTGGGTGAGGTAAGCAGCAACTGTGGGGTATGTACACATAGTATTTATGAAACACTTTTGTATATTGTTTACATGCTTTAAGAAGACGTATAGTCAAAGCATGTAACATCGCATACATGCGTTCTTATAAGAACTAGATTTTATCCATGGATTAGGAATAAAGTACAGATGTTATGGTCTAATTGTGCTGCATCATTTTCTGTTTGGACTATGTATAGCGAGCCCAGAAAGTCCCTGGGTGTTACCTGCACTCAGTTTGACTGAAAAGGAAATGGGTTTCTGGAATACTTAAAGGGGTATTCCAGGAAAAATTAATAATTTAGCAATGGAAAGGGTTAACCAAGGTTAACCCTTTCCTAATATACTTACCTGTCCGTTTTTGGCCCCCCACGGAGATCTCCCGTCCAGTCACGTGATGGTCCAAGCTGTGACTCGCGGATCCTCTTCTTCCGGTTCGGTGACGTCACCACCCGGCCGGCGACTGACTCTTTCTTATTAGCAGCAGAGCACTGAACCCTGACTGACTTGTAGTGTGTAGCCAATCAGGGTTTAGTGCTCCTGCTGTACGAAGTTAGCCGGGTTCTGATCCCCCCGGCCCCCTCCTTCTCTATCATTACAGCGATCCCCCCGGCCCCCTCCCTGTGCTATAAGCCCGATCGTCCTGGCCTTCTCCTTCCTATGTAATCTGTCCTGATCAAAGATAGCTCACCCGCACCCCCCAGTGTGCTGCGGCGCCGGCCCCCGTATCGGCACTTATTGTAAGCAGCTGTTCTCAGCTGACAGGCGCTGTGTGTGTGTGTGTGTGTGTGTGTGTGTGTGTGTGTGTGTGTGTGTGTGTGTGAGGCAGGAGAGAGTTCATGCTTGCGCTGTGTACGGAGCAAGCATGAACTCTCTCCTGCCTCACACACACACACACACACACACACACACACACACACACACACACACAGCGCCTGTGGGCAAGGAGAGACTGAGAATCTATTGGAGGAGGGCAGCAGCAGGTGCCTCTATGACCATTCTATGAACATTATTTAACTGTTCCCTATGGTTTAATACAAACCTATTGGAAGACATTTTGCAACTATTACAAAAGAAATAGAGCTCACATTTTACCTTCCACAGTTTATTACTGGTATTTGCAGACCCGAAACTTTCAATTGTTATATATTTTGTTATATATAAGGTTGCTTGAAAAAGATCCTAATGAGAAATCGAAACGTTGCATATTGATGGGTGAATAAAATATTTTTTTTTCCTTCACTTTATATAGCAGTGCTGCCTCGTTCAACTACTTGAGATTTGCATTGCAAAATTGAGCGATAGATTCAGAATCTAGAATTCAGAATTCTGGCCATTTTGAGCGATTAATTGACCCCACAACTCAATCTGCTCAAAGGAAGGTCAGTTTTGTAGCTTCTGTAACGAGCTAGACTGTTTTCAGATGTGTGAACATGATTGCACAAGGGTTTTCTAATCATCAATTAGCCTTCTGAGCCAATGAGCAAACACATAGTACCATTAGAACACTGGAGTGATAGTTGCTGGAAATAGGCCTCTATACACCTATGTAGATATTGCACCAAAAAACAGACATTTGCAGCTAGAATAGTCATTTACCACGTTAGCAATGTATAGAGTGTATTTCTTTAAAGTTAGGACTAGTTTAAAGTTATCTTCATTGAAAGGACATTTCAATGTGACCCCAAACTTTTGAACGGTAGTGTATATATATATATATATATATATATATATTTTTTTTTTTTTTTTATTGTTTAGTATTCATTCACTTACTCATTTATTGCTAAGTGTAGGGATGACCCTCAAAAAATGTATAATATAAGCAATAAGCAAACCAATGTTGCACAATAAAATGAGGTGGAAAGGATTATACATACCGGGAGATTTTTCAAGTATTTCCTGGAATTTAACCCTCTCATATTCTGCCAACTGTCGTTGAAGCTGTGGCCTAATGTTATGGATAGTGTAATTCACCATATCCATTTTCATGAGGTCTAGCACATGGAAGACATCCCTGATGATTCAAAGGTGAGAGGAGAGAAATTAAATAGGTACATAGAAAATGGACAAGTGCAATGTATATACGTTATGTTTCTGGAAGAAAGCAGCAATATTTTTCCTATACCAGATAAACCCTTTAAATGACTACAGGCCTTACTAGTGACATATATACATCTGCTGTATGTATAACAGTAATCTGTACTGTACACAAATTTCAGGGAGTTGCATATATGAAAACATATTCTGCCAAAGTATGAACAAACTGATTAATTGGCCCAGATTTACTATTTCAATTTTAAAAATTGGCTTTAGCAATTTTGATGCACAATCGTAGCAAATTTGCAAAAAGAAACCCCACAAATTGCATTTTTACTCTGATATGGTGCGTTCACACCTACAGGATCTGCAGCTGATTTCATTTAAATAACTGAACACAGCATCAAATCTGCACCATCAAATCTGCTGCAGATCTGCTGCAGATCCTATAGGTGTGAACGCACCCATAAAGTAGATATGCCCAATGGATTCTTCTTAAAACCCCACAGATTTATTCAAAACCTACACAAAAATGCTTTTCCTTAAGGTGAATAGAACAAGCCAACAGAATTGTGTAGGTATGGAAAACGATGGTGTTTTCGTTCTTACAGGTTTTGATGTATATGCAATGACATAGTATATGGTACAAGCCTAGATGTAAACATAGCAGTAAACAGCTCTTGTCCATGTCTCTTTATTTGTGTGGGTTGTAAAGATAAATTCCAAACAGTAGTCAAATATAGAGAGAGACAGGGACACTCCACTTGCTTTACACAAGCCAGAAATATACTAGCAGCCCTCTGGCACTCCTTTTATAAACTGATGATCGCAGCACTATTAATATCCCTGCACTTAGGCTTCCACATTCGACCTTGAGGCAGATGGAAAGTCCAGCTCGCTGTATAAAGTCAAGAACTCAGAAACAAACTTACTTTCCCCCCCTCTATCAGCACTGCTACTGAAATCACTACTACAGAACTCTGTAAATACTCCTGTTTTTAAACTATAGTGTAAAGATTAGCACACTGGTATTTGTATTTATTTATCGTCACGTTCTGCATTAGGCTCCTATAATGAAATAAAAACACCCTAAAAATATACATTTAAACAGGAATAGTGGGTTTACTTCCACGCTTTTTGTATTCACACAAATAAATAGCTGCAGTTTTTTCACTTTTAGTCTAAAATGTGCAGTTTTGTTGTACTTTTTACCATTAAACAACAAAACTGCTATCCCCCCCCCCCCCCCCCCCAAAAAAAAAAAAAAAAAAAACAACAACATAGGGATCATTACTCTCCGACTGCTAGTATCTGGTGATAGATTGATGTGATAAGGCCATACAGTACCCTGGGACAAGTAATTGTTTAGCTGCATGGATGTGTACATGATCTGCTTAAAAGGAGCAGTCACATCCCTAGACAATCCTTCTCTAACTGAAAACCACATTGCAGCAGATCCAGTATTAAAGGGAACCAATCAGCACAATTGGGATGATATAGTTCCCTGAACCGCTGTATACAGCTCCTGCAGCACCCGCGGCACATACTGGCCGCGGCTGCAGCAGGAGCTGTATACCCGAAAAAAAGCACTTTAATCCCCCGGGCACGTGACAGCCAGAGGCGGGGAGGTAGTCATCTGGGCAGCTTCCTGCCTATGTCTAGTCACCGTGCTCCATGGGATGATTGACAGGCAGAGAGGCCAGTAACGGGCAGCCTCTGCCTGTCACGCGCCTGGGGGATTAAAGTGCTTTTTTTCAGGTATACAGCTACTGCTGCAGCCGCGGCCGGTACGTACATCGGTTCAGGGAACCATGTCAGCCCGATTAGTTCCCTTTAAAAAGGGAACAAGGCAGGAGGATATGAAGTTATGCAGTTTATAAAACTGTAAAAAAGAAAAAAAAAAAAAAAACTGTTTGTTTTGACCAAAGCAACCAATCATAAAACAAGTTTCAAAATGCTGCACAGTGACTGGGTTCTGCCCCATCGACTCCACTCTGACTGGTAATGTAGCAGTAGACCAAGTTATAATAATTGGAGCCTACGGAACTTGTGGTGGATGCGATTACCGGACATCCCATAGGTTCCATTATAATTCTGCCTACTGATACTTTACCAGTAAGAGTGGAGGTGAAGGGGCACGGCGCATGCTGCAAAGCGCTTCTGGGGGGGGGGGTCTAAGCACCTGTACCCCCACCGTTACAGACCTTTGACAAGTCACTATGACATGTCAGAAGTTTGTTTAAATGATGGATACACTTTAAGGTGTTGCCTCATATCAAAGCAATATTGGCCAGTAGTGTAGCTTAGACTTTCATTACATTTACATTTTTTGTGTTCAGTAAAAAGTACAGAAAAACAAAAGGAATACCAGTGTTGAACTTGTCACATGACAGGTAACTACAATGCCTGATGGAGCCTGTTAAATGGCATCTATTTGCTGTGAAAGAAAATAGCACAATATGCTACACTATTTCCTCAGAAAAATTTGTCAATATTTGACCAAGACTCTTAACAGAGCCTAAAACACATCACAGACACGAACACAGCTGTAGGCCATAAGACTGTACATTAGGAGTTCTTAAAACCTAATAAAGTGAGCACTAACCGCAGCATTTGTACAATGTCTTCACTGGCTTTAAGCTTCTTAACATCATCATCTCTAACAGGGGCACATAACTTTGACATTATATTGATGATATAACCGCCAAGCTTTGGAATATCAACAGCATTGTGTTCAGCCTGTTGTCTTATCAGGTCCACATCTAGAACTTCACAGATTTGGGTCCGAAGTCTGTTTGTACCGGGAGTTAAGAAGGAAAGTAGAATCTACAATACAATATGACATTAAAGAAAAATAGCATTTAAAATACATTGCTGTCATCACATTTGTATACATATATCTTTATATTTCCTAAAAAAAAAAAAAAAAAAAAACAAACCCTGGCTGGGTCCTTCCAGGAGGGATATCTGGCTAGTCCTGTGTTTTGAGACTCTTCAATGAGGCTCCACAGGCTCTTTTGTTTTGCATATTAATGTTTCCCAGGGGGCAATGCACCTAGGATTTCTCTGCTTTGAGCGCTTTCACTAGCAGCCGGCAGTGTTATCATTTGGCTGGTCTTCCTAAGATCAGCGATCTGTTTCTCTTATGGCTCTACAAGGCATTGCTCCCACCTAGCCAGGATCCTGCACCACACTGAAGAGGGGCAACACCCCGAAACAGCTGTAAGTGGATGGATACCTGGCCTTGGTTTTTCCCCTTGTCATTACATTGACTTATAGAGCCACCTGATATGGTGGTTTCCTTACAGGAGCTACCCCTTGGCTGGGTCCTTCCCGGAGGGATATCTGGTTAGTCCTGTGTTTCGAGACTCTTCAAAGAGGCTCAACTGGCTCTTCTTTTGCATATTAAAGAAAAATAGCATTTAAAATACATTGCTGTCATCACATTGTTATACATATATCTTCATATTTCTTGAAAAATCAGGGATTCAGGGCTAATGTATTTATAATGAAGTTGCATGAATGAATATAATTTATAATGAATTTAATTTTGATATGAATTTTACAAGTTTTGCTCATGAATATATATTATGAGCAACATTCTAATAGGACACTGGCCCTATTACATAAGGGTGGTCATGGAAAAGTTGTCAGTCACTATTTGGCAGTTTGTTTCTGAGCTGGAAGAGTCCATTGTGGGGGGGAGATCTGTGCTGTTCTCTTCCTGTATGCCTGTATATGAGCAGCAGTGTAATATGAAGATATCCTGTGTAATATAGAGGAGGGGAAGACATAAGTAGTGTAGCAGTAACCTCTGTCCTTAGTGTGGCTTTTTTTTCTCTGGGAGAAGATTGTGTGTTTTTCTTCAGTGTTCTATGGCTGCAGCTATGTGTGCGCGCGCGCTATGGCTGCAGTAGGTTGTGTGTGTGCTATGACTGCAGCAGGTTGTGTGTGCGCTATGACTGCAGCAGGGTGTGTGTGTGTGTGTGTGTGCGTGCTATGGCTGCAGCAAGCCGAGTGTGTCTGTGTGTGGTGTGCGCTATAGCTGCAGCAAACTGTGTGTGTGTGCTATGGCTGCAGCAGCAGGCTGTGTGTGTGTGTGTGTGTGGGCGCTATGGCTGCAGCAGGCTGTGTGTGTGCTATAGCTGCAACAGGCTGTGTGTGAGTGTGTGTGTATGCTATAGCTGCAGAAGGCTGTGTGCGTGTGTGTGTGTGTGTGTGTGTGTGCCCCCATAGTGACCTTCTATATCACTGTGTGACCCCCTCTATATCATAGGTATCTGGAATTGGAATATTTAGTTAGAAACATAGAAGACTGTCACCAGGAAAAGACCACCTGCTCCATCATGTCTAGTTGTGAGTATTTCAGGACAGGGAGGCTGGAGACTGGCTGCATCCACTGCACACACAGGAGAATCTACTTTATATACAGTATTCCTTTATTCCCTCAGAATTCACCCCAGGATTATGTAGGACATTAGAGAGAAGCTGCTGAGTCAGTGTGATAAATAACTCCCTTGGTATATGACTGGCCATTTATGAAGGAGCAGGAGTCGTAGTCGGTCCTGATAAAATTCAGGAGTCGGAGCTGCGGCTTACCGACTCCACAGCCCTAAATAAAAGTTAACATCTAGTGAATTTGGTTTTTGAATAGTATTACAAGGTCCTTTGTCATGATTTGGGAATTATAAAATATGTAATGAGATTATTAACCCTCTCATCTCTAGGGTCAAAGTGCTTAGAAGTCACAAATCTGAAACCATAACCACAAAACCTAGTGTATTTACCTCTTTTATCTCATCAAAAAGCCTGATGGCGTGTTCATACACTGGAGGATCCTCTTTAAGTTCTGACTCCAGGCGATCCCAGAATGCTTTATGAACAATCTGCTTTACTTGTCCTTCCAAACTGTGAAAGGTGTAAAGTCCGGTCATTACCAATATCAGCTGAAAAATATTGGTCTCTCAAAAACACCCTTTTCACCCTTTTCAGGAACAGTGCACAGTCACCAGACAGCAAAACAGCTTCCAGGGGCTATATAACAAGCCTGGCACCCAGCTAAGAGGGACATTTAAAAGTGGTATCTTTCACTGATCTGGTCTAAATCACTTAGATCGCCTAGAGAGTTATCAGAAACGTTTACTTATGTGGAGTAGAAATACATATACACATCAATAACATTTAGTCCTGGGTATAGAAAAGTTAAAGTAGTATTGGTAAATAAGCCTGTTAAACCAGATCTGTCAGCTGACTATACTGTCCTATGTGTATCTGCCATTTTGCTATAAGTCCTGAAAGAAAATAGCAGAGAATTTTTTGTGCTGTCACAGGTAAGTATCACTTTATTGGTATTTAAAACCAACCCCTCCCTCATTTTTTTAGTCTACCCAGAGTACCCCTTTAAAAATTTTTACTAAACCACAGAACAGGTACTAAGTGGAATTTGACCGCTGAGACCCCCATTGATCATGAGAATTGGGTTCCTTGTTCCCATGAAACCCTAAAACTGACACGCTGCCACATCCCTTGTTTACTATGGCCAACTGCTTTACTCAGCTATCTTTGTTAGTTTCATGGGGAGTGAATGAAGCAGCGGCCAAACATGCACTGCCGATCCATCAACTCAGGAAAAAGGGACCCCCAATCACAGGATTAATGGTGATTCCAGAAGTAGGATTCCCACTAATCAGCTGCTTATCACATCTTGTAGATAGGTGATATGTTTGAATCTTGAGATAACCATTTAAGCTGACATATCTGCATTAAAAAGTGTCACTGTCGTTTCAAAAACTTTTTTGGCATTTCAAAAATTTTGGTCGGTCCAGGTCTGAGTGTTCAGACCTGTACAGATTGGGAGAACGACCACACTGCAGTTGGGCTTATAATGGCTTATGACATGTCAAAGTTTTTTGAAACAACAGTGACACTTTAAGCCACAACTATAACCTCCATATAGAAATTAACACACAAAATGAAGCCAAGAAGAAATACAAACCTATTTTTTGGGGGATCTATAGTTTCGAGATGAAAGTTCTCATTTGCAACAATTTCATGGGCTAATAATAAGTTGGACAAGTTCCTTGTGGTTGCCATAACATCATCAAAGGTTGTCGTTCTTGGTGGACTTGCTAATGAATAAAACATAATGAATAACAAAGTAGAAGTTGTAAAATGTCCAAGAAAGAAGTCAGCCACTAAAATAAATACTATATTTGTTCTTGTAGCTATATTTGCATGTTTGGGCTGGGTTCACACTACGTATATTTCAGTCAGTATTGTGGTCCTCATATTGCAACCAAAACCAGGAGTGGATTAAAAACACAGAAAGGCTCTGTCCACACAATGTTGAAAATGAGTGGATGGCCGCCATATAACGGTAAATAACTGCCATTATTTCAATATAACAGCCGTTGTTTTAAAATAACAGCAAATATTTGCCATAAAATGACGGCCATCCACTCAATTTCAACATTGTGTGAACAGATCCTTTCTGTGTTTTCAATCCACTCCTGGTTTTGGTTGCAATATGAGGACCACAATACAGACTGAAATATACATAGTGTGAACCCAGCCTTGGAATGTTATAAAACATCGCTGAATTGTTTATTGTTGCATACAAACTGCGTTTACACACATAGATAACTAACTAATTTATATGACAGATTTTTGAAGCCAAAGCCCGGAATGGATTTGAGAAGAGGAGAAATCTTAGTCCTTAGAAATATTTCCTTTATAACCTATAATCTGTTTATAGTCTGTTCCTGGTTTTGGCTTCAAAAATCAATTAAATAAATAAATCAATTATCTGTGTGTGTAAACGGCAACAACGGCTGTGATTACTACGGAACTTACGCTGTGCTGCAGCTGAGGGAATCCCGGACGGAGTGTATACACATAGTATACGCTCCGGCCGGGATCCCTAGTGGCGCCGCAAAAAATTGATGACAGAATCCCTTTAAAATATGTGAACACCGTTTCACTGTTAACTGGCTTCAGATAATTGTCCTATCCTTGAGCAGTAAACCATATAGAAGTCTATTTTCATGTGCATACGAGTGCCACATGTTACAACATGACATGTGCACATTCCAATCAGGTATCTACACAGGAAGCTGCCGTACTTATCAATAGCTGTATATGTAAACAAGATAGGACTACAGTTCACAAATACAATCATTTGTGTCATGGTAAATGGTAAATAACATTCACACTCACACACTGGAGAAGAATGCTTGCTGGACGAGTCACTGGTAAAACTTTCCCTAGGAGACTCGCTGTCACTGGATGAACAAGCCATACTCTCTGAGAGCCGTGATCCATCAGAGTCGCTGAGCCGGTCCTCATTCCCAAAGGATTTATCATCGCTGAATGGCATTTTTGTATCTACATAGTAAAGACAGTATAGTTTACCGGAGGCAATAATTCACAGGATTAACAGGTTAACTCAGAGTAGGCTAGGTTCACACCTGCATTTGCCTCATTCATGAACAAATCTGTTCACATTATGGTGCGTTTACATGGAACGATTATCTTTCGAATTTTCCCGATAACGATCGCATTTGAGCGATAATAGGCTGCCCTTTTAGTATTTCCATTCTTATTATCTTAGCATCTGTTTGAATATCAGTTATATTCTTTCCTGATTTCAAAGGGTCCATTTACACAGAAAGATTATCTGGCAGATTATCTGCCAAAAATTTGAAGCCAAAGCCAGCAATGGATTTTAAAAGGAGAAATCTCAGGCTTTCCTTTATGACCTGATCTCTGTTTATAGTCTGTTCCTGGCTTTGGCTTCAAATCTTTGGCAGATAATCTCTCAAATAACCTTTGTGTCAATGGACCCTAACTTCTTCCTAAAAAAACAAAACAAAACGATGTGCACTTTCCACTCATGGAAGGGGTTCCCGGGTGGACGTCCTGGTAAAGCAATCAGTGTGCTGCCGCAGCGCACCGATTGGCTGAGCGGATGTCCAGATGTAGGGAACCCCCGAAGCAAGTCGGAGCGTGGAGCAGGTTCAGTATGGTCCGGCCGCTGGGGGGGTTAACGGGGCGGTCTCCTTACATACTCGCAGCGGGATGTCAATATGTGCCACGCTGTAATGAATCGGCCGTGCGGCTCTGTCATCACAGCGCTGCGCATATCTGTACAGTTCCCCCGCTCCCAGCACCTAATTACAGATGCTGCTCGGGTGGGGGAGAGTCCTTTACAGGCATTCCACGTCCGTGTTCCGGACGTACAAGCTATGCAGCAAATTTGATGCTGTGTTCAGTTATTTAGTTACATTGATATCAAATCTGCTGCAGATCCTGTACATGTGAACACACCCTAAATAAGAACTTGCATAGTAAACCCAGACTGCTATAACTTATAGCACTTATACAGAAATATTCCTGCTGAGTGCCATTGTTAGCTGTAGCCATATGCACAAAATAAAGGAGGTCTCGGATTTATCAGTAGGCTAAATAAACAGCTGCTTTATTCTGGCAACACTTCATAGCACTCTAAAGGAAGCACCACCCTTCTGTGGTAACTACCAGAGGTTCAGTCTGTATACTCAGGAAGAGCAGAGTCACAAAAACTCACTATCCTGTCCAGGCTTAGTAGCAATAAGAGAACGGTAGACCCACACAGTGAAAACAAGCCTATAGTCCAAACTCGGAGAACTCTTGTTTGCCTCTGAGTCATGTGTTTTTTTCCCTATGTAACTGCAACTCTCATCTTGCCTGGACAGCCAAAACTTTAGCTAGGCGATGTGATTCTACCTGCTTACACCGTACCTGTGGGACTACACCTATATATACAGGCCTCTGAATCAACAGCTGTCCAGGCATGATGGGAGTTGTAGTTTTGCAACAGCTAGAGAACCTGCGTTTAACACCCCTGACCTAGTCTTCCCCTTTTAGTATTCCTTTTTTTACTATAGATATATGTTTATCACAGGCAGGTTTAATGTCAGTTATTGTAGATTTACCAACCACATCTGCTGGAAGTTTGTTCCAAGCATTTACAAAAAATCTTCAGTTCACCACTACTTATCAGCTGCTGTATGTCCTGCGAGAAGGGGTGTATTCTTCCCAGTCTGACATGGTGTTTTCTGCTGACACCTCTGTCCATGACTGCTGCATGTATGGGAATAAGACCATACAGAGAATTGGGGCATCACCTAGACTTATGCAAATTTTTTTGTATGTTACAAGCGCTAGCTAACCAAATCTCCTCCCCCCCCCCCCCCCCCTTAACATTTTTTTTTATAATCTTTAATATGCTTTTTTTCTGGTTTTAATAGTCCTATAAAGAAGCCCCCTCACCCCAAAATCATTTAAAAATTACTTTTAGCCACAACATATTTAGGTAAAGCACCAATCCCTCTTGTGCAGGAGACTAAAAAACCCTGAAGATATATATAGCTAGGTCTCCCAGAGACAGGCAGCATTTGGAGTCTGGCAGCCTCCTCACTACTGGAGCAGGACTCACATAATGCAGGACACACAATACATAGAGCCCTGGAGCTGGAATACTACACTGGCTGTATTGTGGTCCTGCATTGTGGATGTAAAGTGATAGGAAGCAGCTGGTAAGCAGGAACACTGCCCCCTGGGGGCTGATAGCGGATACTACAGCCCTTACATGCCCTCTGTGCCACTTACTGCCATGACCGACACACACATGAAGCCACTTACCTGCAGCTGGACACTACACGGTTAATATGACAAGGAGGCCTGCTGGCAAATCGTTTCCACTTCAGCAAGGCTCTGTCTGTTCTGCTGAGACTTGTAGTCCTACAGCCCCCCTCCATGGTGTCCCCTTACCTGTCAGTGTACAGAGCAGGGCAAGCGGGCTCCTCCGGGGGTCACTGCTGTGGTGATGGGTCTGTACACCGGTATAGCTGGAGCTATATATACGGCTCGGGTCCCTGTACTCGGGGTATACACAGCGCTCAGCACTGTTTGGCTTCTAGCCCTTCTGATGTTTTTGTTCAGCTTCACCTCACAGCTGATCGTTGGGGGGGCGGACCGTACCAAATCACGCACATGGGCGCCTGTCACTGTAACTGATTCTTTCTGCTTTTATGGAGGGATGTCATAGGGAAGCGTACAGTTCATGTTACAGGCACTCTTCCCTCCAAGTCTTATGGTCTTTATACTATAATAAGAGAGATAAATACATAAAAGCGTGTAAATACATAATGGTACAGTCCTGGCGATTACGTCTCGTATTTACGGAAGTATGCAGCTACTGGCCCATACGCGCCTCCCCCCTCAGTTAGGTTGCTAGGGAGATGTTTTGCTGTTCTTTAAACGTTGACACGCCCCCTCTTCAGCGTTAACCCTTGCACAACTTTCCATTCTAAGGGCTGGGGGCGGGGCTGCTGCTGCGGGTACTGCAGGCCATGACCCGGGGACGAGGCGCGAGGAAGGCGCGCGGCACAGCCCGCCACGGCCGCCGGGAGAGGAGGAGAGCTGCCCGCGGGGGGTTCAGTCTGTGTCAGAACGGATCCCATTACATCAGTGCCCTGAGAACCTCTTGTAGGTGGCTGCCCACCCCCCAATACTACTCTATGTAGGCGCACTAGGCTACTGCAATACAGGATAATTGAGGTATATCAGGTTGCAGGGGACCTGACCAAAGGCCCCCAGCTTTAGTTACCAATAACCTGGTGGAGCTGCCCTGCAATCTGACTATAGTATAACATTTCTAGTTTTGGCCTTCAGGATACAGTGCCAGCTTCTCCCCTATGTGATGCTATAAAAGGGGTTCACCACATTTCACTTTATTCTTAGAAAAATACTATGGGGGAGATTTTTTAAACTGGTGTAAAGTAGAATTCTCTTAGTTGCCCCTAGCAACCAATCAGACTCCACTTTTCATCCCTCACAGATTCTTTGGAAAATGAAAGGTGGAATCTGATTGGTTGCTGGGGGCAACTTAGGGCCCTTTTACACAGAAAGATTATCTGACAGATTATCTGCCAAAGATTTGAAGCCAAAACCAGGAACAGACTATAAACAGAGATCAGGTCATACATGAAAGCCTGAGATTTCTCCTCTTTTCAAATCCAGTCCTGGCTTTGGCTTCAAATCTTTGGCAGATAATCTGTCAGATAATGTTTCTGTGTAAAAGGGCCCTAAGACAATTCCACTTTACACCAGTGTGATAAATCTCCCCCTATGAGTTTTGTAGTGATATACAGTGCTTCTCCTATACAGGAACGCTGCAGCCCTGAGAACCTGGGCCTCCATCCATGTGTGTGGCTATATATGTATGTATATAGGAACAGTGCCACTAAATTGTAGATCCCTGGAGTCTACAATGGCCAGCGCACCCTTCTTAGCTGTCCCCTATTTATACGCCGCAGAACCCCCCTATCCACAATGTGGTTGTGATATGTGACATGACCGTCGCCAGAATACAGCTGCTGTCCCCTCCACTACACCCCATCCAAATAGCATCAAAAACACCATTGTGCCGTATTAAAGGAGAAGTCCAGCCAAAATTTATTTTTTATATGTTATTACTTATGGAAAGTTATACAATTTTCTAATGTACATTAATTATGGGAAATGCTCATATACTGCTATTTCCCTTAATTTAGTGTATCAGGAAGTGTTAGAATTCTCTCAGAACCAGTGACGTCACGACAAATTATGTAATTCCTATGGAGTGTCCAGCAGGGGGCGCTCTATATATAGAAGTCAATGAGTACCATTGACTTCTATATATATAGTGCGCCCCTGCTGGACACTCCATTGGAATTACAATGGATGTGTGTATGTAATGTAATGTACTTTGCGATTGAATACAAATAAAAGGAAGAAAAAAAAAATCATTGGCTGCCGACCGTGCAACGGTACACGTAATAGGGTTGTGCTGCCGACAGCTGATGACTGTGTAAAGAAAATAATAAAGTATATACTTTACCTCTCCATACTCCCTGCTGTCTTCCTGGCTACTCCCAGCAGCCCCTGATGCAACTTCAGAGACGGTCTCTGAAGTGACAGGCTGCTCAGCCAGTCCCTGCCTAGGACAGGACCCTCAGAAACCAGCTCTGAAGTTACACCAGAGTAAGTTACGGGGAGTAGCTAGGAAGACACTGGGGAGTGTGGAGGTATGTATATACTTTATTTTATACATTTAAAGAAAGAGCTTCACAGACATTGCTAATGATCTCCATGCAGCCCTTGCTGCACCATTATCGAGCTGTGTATTAGGCTCAGTATAACACTGATTTAGCAGATAGTTGCTTGTTTACATTTCTAATTGTGCCGTGTTATAAGGCCCTAGGTCTATAGTGATGGATTATGTTAAATAAAAAGATTACGCTAGCCTGGACAACTTATAAAGAGGGCCCACTATTTGCTCAATGGCTGACCCACTAGGTCCCTCACTTGATAGAGGACTTATGGAGGCCTGTGGTAAATTACCCTTCTTGTCTTTTTCTTTGAGACATTCGGTCTGCTCCCCTCTGCCTCCTCCTGAGCTTCTCCTCTCTTCCTGTTCCTCTCCCATTCGTCAGTGTCTGGACACCCCTTGACCCCTCTTGGGGACTTTCCCTCTCTTGTAGTTTCTTTATGCACCTGTACTCCTTACCTCTGGTTACTCATCAGAAATGCATAGCAGAGACAGCAGACTCTTTGTACTCTGTTTTAGCTGGAATCCTATTTGACTGCCATGTACATATGTGGTTACTAACTTGTGGAATTCCTTTTCTCAGCACAGGAGTACGGTCTTAAAGGGAACCTGTCACCCCCCGTGCCGGGGTGACAGGCTCCCGACCCCCCGTTAGAGCCCCATATACTTACCTAATCCCGCCGGGTCCCGCTTCTGGAGGTGGTCGGGTGATGAAGATCTCAGCCGCTGCAGCCCGGCGCGCGCGCTGAGAGATGAGTCCAACACCCATAGAGAATGACAGGAGAGTCCAGCGCTCTGTCATTCTCTATGAGCGTTGGACTCATCTCTCAGCGCGCGCGCCGGGCTGCAGCGGCTGAGATCTCCGTGACCCGACCATCTCCAGAAGCGGGACCCGGCGGGATTAGGTAAGTATATGGGGCTCTAACGGGGGGTCGGGAGCCTGTCACCCCGGCACGGGGGGTGACAGGTTCCCTTTAATATCTTTTGCCTTCTGTAGCTATGAGACAACCCTTATGATATGCACCTATGTTATGGTATTTTTGTTTGTGTGTTCCTTTCTACACATGACTTCTTTGTGTTGTAATGTGTTGTTTATAAAAATATCAATAAACTCAGATTTACAAAAAAAATTAAAAACATTTACAAGCATTTCCTAAAATGTGTTATTTGAGAGATATAGACTCACTTATCCCCTCAGGTGCTGCTTTGTTTCATAACCTGTTGCCTTTGGCCCAACAGACAACTGCTTTCTTGGGGCGCTGATACTCAGTTCAATCCCAGTCTGATTAGTACTGGCAGTTGGTTTTCACTTCTCATGCAGCAAGAGGGAGGATTATGGGAAAGTGTCTGCACTGTTGCAGGGAATGGTTGGGTTACAGTACCAAGACAGGTTATCAAGCTTGGGGTTATTTACGCTAGAAAAAAGACGTCTTAGGGGCGATCTGATCACAACGTACAAATATATGAATGGACAGTACAGAGATCTTTGTAGTGGTCTTTTTACTCCTAGGTCTGTAACAATGACAAGGGGGCATCCTCTACGTCTAGAGGAAAGAAGATTTCATCATCAGCATCGACGTGGGTTCTTTACTGTACGAGCGGTAAGACTGTGGAACTCTCTGCCACATGAGGTTGTCATGGCCGATTCATTAAATAAGTTCAAGGGAGGCCTTGATACTTTTCTTGAACAATATAATATTACAAGTTATGGGCATTAGATTTCTGGTGATACGTTGATCCGGGGATTGTTCTGGTTGCCATTGCAGTCGGGGGGGGGGGGGGGGGAGGCAGGGGAGTTTCTCCATGTGGTGGGGCGGTTGTCTTCTGCCCCATAGGGGTTTTTCGCCTTCCTGGATCAACACAGTAGGATTCACCTAGGTTGAACCTGATGGACTCTTGTCTTCTTTCAACCTTATTTACTATGTTACTATGCCAACCACAGGGTTACAATTCAGACAGAAAACCAGGAAGAAATCACATAGAGGAGGAAAATGGTACAGTAATGTAAGCTACTTTACTAAAAACAGCACATGTTCTTCTTTACACACACACACACACACACACACGTGTAATCGCAGGAGATCACTCTGGAGTTTAGATGTTTAAGGAGTCCCATAAAACCTATTACAGAGTTTCTTAAAATCGCTTGTACTGTTGATATTTAATGTTTTCAGAAAAATGACCCTGAAATGACAGTTACGCTTTAAGGTCTCTTTTCGGCAGGTCTGTTTCCAGTGGCCCACCACTCTATTAAGTCAGTGCAATACATATGCATTGCATTGAAGTATGTAAGCAATCTTGAAAAGCAAGCGTGGTACTGCTCCCCCCACCATTGTTTATGAGTTCTATAGGTTGATTCCTCTGTCAGATGTGTCTCCAAGAGGCATACCATACCAGGCAGGTAGTTCTTAATGTGATTCATGACTGCCATCCTTTTTCTACTATCCCCCATTCCCCTGATGTTCCATGTTATGATTTTAAAACCCATTTTTATTTAAGTTCTAGTTCCTGATCTAGCAACCCCGACTTTCTACCGTGGCCAAAGTTCTGGGACCCAAATACCTTAGCGTGAGGGAATTGACAGCGAGAAATACCCAAGGAGAGGAAAAGAGGAAGAAGAGGGGAAAGAGAACACAAAAAAAAAAAAAAAAAAAAAAAAAAAAAAGGGGGAGAATAACACCCACCCACCCCCCACAAACCCTCCCAAACCACCCACAACCCACCCAACCCCCCTTCCACCACCCTTCCACCCCCCCTCCCACATCCCGCCCCCCACCCCCTCTCCAAACCCTCCCTCCCCCAACCCACCCCCCTTCCCACCCCACCCCCCCATAATCCAGGCAACATTGCCCAGATTTCAAACTTGGAGCGTCAGCCCTCCTGACCCCCGGATCAGAAAGAAATAAATGATATTTCACAAGACAACAATATATTCATAGTCACATGGCCTTCTACAACCCCTTCTGGTCCATCCACCCCAGTGCTTCTTTAGGACTTGTGAAGAACCAGGATTTGTCCTCATACATAATCCTGAGTTTCGCTGGAAACAGAAGGGCATATCTGATCTGTTTCTCCCGCAATCTCTTTTTAACATTATAAAAAGCTTCTCTCTGTTTCTGAGTCTCAGAGGCATAATCCGGAAAGAACATTATCTTGTTATTATTAATCCTGATGTCGCCCTTTTCTCTCGCACACTTCAAGATTTTTTCCCTGTCCTGCGAATTCAGTAACCGAAATAAAATGGCTCTTGGGGGACTCCCTGGGGGCGAGGGGCGTAATGGCACTCGGTGAGCTCTTTCCACCAAAAATAGCTCAGAAAACTTGTCTCTTCCAAACTCCTTTATGAGCCACTTCTGAACATATAACTCAGTTTCTTTGCCTTCCTCCCCTTCCGGTACCCCAACCATTCTGACGTTATTTCGTCTAGATCTGTCCTCTAATTCCACTACTTTCTTTTTGAGTACTCTGTTCTCATCTGTTACCTTCTCCCAGTTTTGCTTTAATGGCTTTATCTCGTCCTCTAAATTGCTGATCCTCTGCTCAGCTTCCTGGAATCTTTCACGGATTTTATCCAGGTCAGCTCTCATAGTCATTATTTCTGACCCCAGAGATCCCACCTGGGATGTCAATCCGTTAATAGAAAGGTCACACTTTTTTATTGCTCCCAATATTTCAACCAACCAGCTGGGCTGCTCCGGGGTACTTCCATCCACTACCCCCAGGGATTCCCTCCTGTCCTGAGCCATATCGCCATGGCTCTTTTCTATAACCTTCCCCTTCATTGTGGGGGAACCAAAAATCTTATCAATTTTGACAGAGTTCTTCCCAGCCTTGGTGTTTTTCCCTGGGCTGCCCTTGTTGGCTTTGTTAGACATTATGCCAAGCATACACTCCTAGTTACTGCTTATAAGGTGTTTGTTCAGTAGAGGGGCTAGAGATTAAATTAACCTCTTATGTGCTTTACTAGAGGCAAGATGGTCTGGGATCATTCACACAGCTTATTAGTTGCTTTTTAATAGCCAGCTCTCAGCAAATTTCATATATATCAGTATTAGTCAGAGAATAAGCAGCCCAAAGCTAAGAGGTTAGAATGCTTAGGGGATAGTTCAGACAGAGAACCCTTACTTTTATGTGATCTCCAAAAACATCCGTTCTCCTTAATGAGACTTTAGTCACACAAAAAGCTGAGACCGAGCTTATGGGGTTAGCACCTAATTCATGCCCCCCCTGCTTGCCCCAATACCGTCTTATCCAGTCAGTGTCGTTTCTCCCCTGCGAACTTCCAGGACCTCAGTCACCATGTGGTGTATCAGCTGTGTCCACTCTAGCACTGCGGGCGGCTCCAGACAGAGGAAATCGCTTCAGTTCTGGGTCTCTCTCACTGATCCAGACTCTGCTTCTGCCTCTACTGGGGATAGGAAGGCTGCTCACACCAGCCCACTCCCTCAGACCTCTGCTGCAGCCAACTCCGCCGTCCACTTTTTTCACAGCTCACACGTACCCCTGGGTTCCACTACTGCCGCACTCAGAGGTGAGCCGCTCTCACCAGCCCAACCACGTGTTCTGCAAGCCGCTGTTGCGGTGTCAGGCCGCTCACACCGACCTCACCGCAAGGTACATTGAGGCAGACACTTCCTCCAGGCTTGTCTTATGCAGGGAAGTCCGTTTCACCAGAGCTCATATGGGGCAACCAAGTCCGGCATACCGTCAGACATAACGGGGCTGCAGAGCCATGCTACTCCACATAGGATCCGGAGGTCCGGCAGCGGAGGCGTGACCTAGTTCCGCCTCATGCTCCTCCCCATTTCATTGCATTTCTATACGGGCCCCCAGGGGTGTTTCGGTGTTGGTGCATAGAAGCCTGAAATGGGAGTTGTTTAATTGTGTGACTGATCATGAGGGCAGATATGTATTCCTTCACTGTAAGGTTGAGGAATTAGAATGTGTGCTCGCCTTCGTATATATACCCCCTCCTTTTAAACCAACTGTTTTGGAGGCTTTGGCGGTTTACATCAAGAAAAGGGATAGTTGCCCCTTATTAATGGTTGGTGATGTTAACGCAGTGATGTGTGAGCAGATGGATAGGTTGAGGCTGTGTGGATCCCTGAAGAACCCCAGTCGCTCCCCCCTCGCCACGGTTGTGAACGAGATGGGACTGATTGATATATGGAGATGTAGATACCCTAAAAAAAAAAGTTACTCCTGCTGGAATAAATCAAAAAACACAATGTCACGAATAGATATAGCTTTAGTAAATAGTAATATGGTGGAAAGAATCACAAATATTAAATATATGTCAAGATGTTTGTCTGACCACAGTCCTCTAGTGGTGGAGGTAGGAACACAGAGAGTTAGGGGTACACAAATTCTTAAAATTAATTCGCACTGGTTAAAATTGATAGAGAATAAAGATGAGATTGGAAGGGAGCTTTCAGAGTTAATTTTAATTAACTGGGACTCAGCTCCCCCTAACACTGTTTGGGACACGATTAAAGCAATAATAAGGGATAAGTATTATGGCACAATTGGTAAATTAAGGAAGGGATATAAGGCTAGGGAAGCGGAGTTAAGAAATAAATTGCAGACACAGGAAAGGGAGTATAAGGATGCCCCCTCAATTGAGGTGAAAAATAAACTTATAGCCAGTCAGGAGGATTTAGATAATTACCTACTTATTAAAGCAAAAAATAAATTAGAATTTATGGGTAAAGTTAGATTTGAGGGTGCAGGGTTGCCAAATAAGGGGTTAATGAATGTTATTAAAAATCAGAGAGTGAACAGAGAAATTCTAGCAATCAAAACATCTTCTGGAAAAATAACTAATTCCCCAGATGAAATAGTAAATCAATTTAAGGAGTTTTATGAGAAATTATACACATCAGAATGTGCCCAGGATAAAAAAGGTCTTAGAGCCCTGATTAAAAAAGCAGCATTGAAGAAATTGGACCGGGACCAGAGGGATAGGTTAGACGCTCCTATAACAATAGTGGAACTGGAAGAGGCCCTAGCAAGAACGAGGGATAGTTCAACCCCGGGGAGAGACTGCCTTCCCTTTGGATTATATAAACAACATAAGAATATTTTGTTACCCGTATTAAAAAAAGTTATAGATTATTCAGTGGAAATAGGGAGTTTGCCCAAGTCCATGGGGGAAGCAGAAATTATTTTGATCCCGAAACTAGGGAAAGACCTATTGGAAAGAGAATCATTTCGCCCTATCTCCCTGATAAATACAGATATTAAAATAATTGCGAGTGTCCTGGCCAGAAGATTGGGTAGTGTTATAGGGGAGCTGATACACCCAGACCAAACAGGCTTTATACCTGGACGCTTGTCTAAAAATAACTTAAGAAGGCTGTTCGAGAACATCCAGGTTGCTGGAAGCCGGGGATCCCATTCCATCCTGTCATTGGACGCGGTCAAGGCCTTTGACAGGGTGGAGTGGGAGTTCCTCTGGGCGGTGATGGAGGAGTGCGGGTTGGGGGAAAAATTCATAGGGCTAGTAAGATTAATGTATAGGGAGGCTGATGCCATGGTCAACGTCAACGGCCATGGCTCGACTCCTTTCCGACTGGGTAGGGGAACAAGGCAGGGGTGCCCTCTCTCCCCCTTGCTCTTCGCCCTGACTTTAGAACCCCTTGCTAATCTCATAAGAAGTGACCCCTATATATTGGGGTTCGGGGCGGAGGGTGAGGGGGATAGGGTGTCGCTCTATGCAGACGACATTCTCTTATATTTGCAGGACCCGGTAATAGCAGTCCCAAGAGTGATTAACCTGATAAGGGAGGTGGGCAACTATTCTGGGATTAGAATTAATTGGGATAAGTCGATTTTGATGCCCCTAGATAAGGACTTCCGGGGATCCTTTCCCCAGTTAAAGGTGTTAGAAGACGAGGGAAAATTTAAATATCTGGGGATAAACATATCTAGAAATATCCTTGATTATAACAGGCTGAATTTAGTTCCAGTGGTGAGAGAACTGGAACTGAAGATCGAGGTATGGAACAGACTCCCCTTGGCAAAAATCGATAGAATAGTTTTAGTAAGAGTTGTCTGTCTTCCAAAACTCCTTTATGTGTTTGGGGCTTCTCCTATATGGATAGAGAAAAAGCATTTTAAGAGGATAATAACTATGATGAATTACTTGATATGGGGGCGAAAAAGGATTAGAATGAGATATGAGCTCTTAACTATACCAAGAGGTAGTGGTGGTCTTGGACTTCCGGCCTTTGAAACATATTTTATGGCTTCTCAGCTAGTCTGGCTACTGAAGTGGAGGGAAAGTACGTTTTTGTCACGATTGGGGAAAGGAGATGAAGAGTTGGACTACGATGTGTTTCAGAGGCTGGAAGGAGGAATGATAGATGAGGGCCCGTTGGGAAAAACGCTGGGTAGATTATGGAGGGTAATCAAAAGGGAGGTGGGAACCCATTCATACTTGGAAAATACCCCTCTATGGAACAATAATAATTTAAAAGAGGTGAAAAAACTAGGTGTGTTAAAATCTTTGGTTGGTAAAGGTATAAAAACAATAGGAGATGTGGTGCTACATGGGAAAATTAAGAACTGGAGGGAAATAAAAGAGGAATTTAATTTGAAGAATGAGAGATGGTTTGACTATCTGAGATTGTATAACGCACTAAAAACTACAGAATGCTCCGGTAAATTGGTTACAGTGAAGATCCCCATTATAGATAGAATAAAAGAGGGTCATTTTGTTAAAAAAAGTATTTCTGGGTTGTATAGATATTTGCAAGTGGGAAATTTTCCTCCATTTAAGAGTCAACAGGGGTGGGAGAAGGAAATAGGGAAAATAGAGAACTGGCCCAAAATTTATCAAAATATTAAAAAGGTGTCCCTTTCGGGAGGTCACCAACTTATTCAATTTCATGTGGTCCATAGGCTTTATTACACCCCTGGCGTACTTAAAAAATTTACGAGGGGCAAGGGTGGTAACTGTCCCAGATGTGGGGAAATTGGTAGTAATTTTGAACACATGATATGGTCTTGTGGCAAACTCAGAGATTTCTGGGAGAATGTTTTTTTAGGCATAGAGTCGAAATGGGGGTCTCAAATGGATAAAGATTTGAAAGTGGTGATTCTGGGTGACACCACCGGGGTTAAGGGTTCTAGGGAGAAAGTGAAATTATTATTAAGATTATGTTTCTACGCCAAATTGGTAATTATAAGAAATTGGTTTGCTTCAAAGCCCCCTAGATTCCAGGACTGGGAAAAATGTGTCAGGAGTTTTGAGTGTTAGGGTAAGAGTTTGAGGTGAAAATTTAAAAGGGATGGTATAAAAAATTATTTATAGATATGGTTCCTTTTTTTTTTTTTTTTTTTTTTTCTCTCTCTCGGGAGGGGGAAGGGGGGGAAGGGGGATAGGGGGGTGGGAGCAAGGGAAAGAGTAGAACAGTAGAAAGGGGTACTTCTGTAAACTTGCGGTTTGTTTTTTATACTTGTTCTTACTTCAACTATGTTAATCTGTTAAAATCTAATAAAGAATATTTAAAAGAAAAAAAAAAAAAAAAAAAGTATGTAAGCAATCGAATGATTGCTTATAATAGGACCCTGGGGGCGAACCTCTTTTACCAATAAAAAAAAAAGTAAAGAAATAATAAGAAACATATAATTTAATAGCTTAGACAACTCAACATGCAGTGAGCTGAATGTGCTAGATCCAATTCTAGCCTTCTCGATATGCTACATGACCATCTTCCCATTGGAAAAACTTGCCTTTGATCTAATATAGGTACTTTCAAAATGTCAGTCTTGTTCCAGAAATAGCCTAATATATAAGCATTCTCACCCATTACTTACTGGGGTATTCAGATATGTAATTACTACTCATTTGCTATCATTGAAATTTTTTATTTTTTTTTGCCCCAAAATACTTTTTTATTGCTTGTAATACATATCATAAAATAAAGAGTACAACTTTTCTTGCAAAAAATAAGCACTCATTTGGTTCTGTCAGTGAAAAATAAAACAGTTATGGGTGAGGATGATGAAAAGATAAACCAAAAATGGAATTTGTGGGGTTGGGAAAGGGTTAATATAACTACTCCAAAATAGCAAGGCAGCGGCCATAGAGTCCTTTGGAGACAATTGTATTGAACAATAAAAAGCAACCTAGTCGCCATGCCGATCAGGCTGTGTTCTTTTTTTTCTACTGCCACTTACAGCTGCCTGTTCCCAACCCCTTCTCAACAGAAAACTAACTAGTATAAATTTCCCATCTGCTTTAGTTGCAACATTTGGGGAGAACGGAAGATAAAATTATTCTGCTCAATACTACTGCCGCATAGTGGTTCAATTAGTTAATTACAATTCTTCTTACGATATACAATAAAAAACCCTATATATGGCAAAAATAAAGTCATTTACATCTATACCATGTGCCAGAAATTGTTTGGAAATGGTCAAAACTATGAACTATAAAATCAACATATAATGCAAAAGGTTTATTCTTGAATTAGCCTGGTAATATGCATATGTTCAGAACCAGAATTGCATATACACCAACATACAACTTACATCTGTAAATGATTACAGATGTGGTCTGATTATGCACTTGGTAAAAAGTGTAAAAGTAATTCTGCTGACACATCAGAGGTTATTGGGGCACGTTACGGGATTGTGGTCCATGGGTGGAAGAAAATTCTATGGACCAGAATTATGGAACTAGCATCATCATTCGTTATGTTTCAGGGAGCTCCAAATCAGTTTAAGGCTATGTTCCCACTACGTATAGAGACCGGCCGTTCCGTGACCCAGCCAGTTCACGAAACGGCCGGTCTCTGCCAGGATCATCCCGGTGATCTTTCCGGCCGCAGGGTTCTGATGCGGGCGGATCCTGTATGTGTAAATGTGCCCTTAGGGTGAGTTCACACATAACGGAATTGCAGCAGATTTCACGCTGTGAGTTCCACTTTGATTCCCAGCACTGTTAGTTTGAATAGGTTTATGTACTCGCAGTGTAATGTTCATTCTGCTGTGAGTATGTAAAGCGTCACCCCCCTTAATCTGCCGCGGCCCAGTAAATACTTTACCTGTCCGCGCTCCAGCCTGCTTCTGTGGCTCCTGGCTCCCTGAGGTGGCTGAGCGGGATACCTGGGAGCCAGGCCGCAGTTTAAATCTGAATCATAATGAATAGAGATGAGTAAATCAGATGTTTCGCTTTGTACAAAGCAAAACAGATCTGCATTCATTTCTCTCAGTCTGCCGGCTCCATGTTCTTCAAGCATTTTCCAGGCGGTCCCTGGGTGGTATTCTCTCTCTACACGGAGCCAGCAGACTGAGGGATATGAGCGCAGATTGGTTCTGCTTCATACAAAGCAAAAAAAATCTGATTCTCTAATCAATAATAATGATTTATGATACCGGGAGCTCCGCATTCCCTTCCACGGCACATCGTTCGTACATACAGACCGTGCATGGAATGTTTGATCTAGGCCATTCTAACCAAGGTGTTATAAGGTGTTGGGAGCTGTGTGGTTATGCAAGGGCATGCACATATGGCAAATAGGCTTCAGATGGCCCAGACAGACCATCAATAGAATTGTGATCAGTCAACAAGCATGAGCAGCTCCCCCAGTTTCTTCTTCTACCATTCAGACACTGTCTCTGTCCAGACCATTTCCAGGAGCTTGGCAGAAGTAAAGTGTCTCTCGTGGCAGGAATTCCAAGTGGCATTTTTCAGCAGGATAATGCTCACCGGACAAAGCACAGGTTTCCTAGAAATAAAATATGCACAAGCCAAAAAGACAGAAATGGCTGCACATCGCACCCATGGCTGACACGAAAGCTTATTCAGCTACATTTAAAACTAACATCAGAAGTTAGTATATAATTTGGCCAAACCATATTGCCTCATGTACCACGTGCAGGTCTTCTGGTACACGAGTCCCTAACCAAAAAACATCACTGTTCCGGTCAGTGACCACAATCCCCGCAAAACGTGCGCAAGCAGAGAAGGGGGGCCACGGAATGGCCCTGCAACCCCGTTGTCACAGGACCAGACCCTAAAGGGCCCCCCGGACCCCGCAGGCGCCACCGGCGGAAAAAGTGGATGCCAAGCAACACAAGTGTGAACAAGCTCTTACCTCTCTCTCCATTCCTCTGCAGGTAGAATGGGAGAATACTAGGAGATCCTCCCCTTATATACACAGGTGCTTCCTGCTCATTTGGATCACATGGGTCTTACAAAGCACGAGTGCTAGCCACAATGAAAAAAGGGACAGAATACATAAAATATGCACAAGCCAAAAAGACAGAAATGGCTGCACATCGCACCCATGGCTGACACGAAAGCTTATTCAGCTACATTTAAAACCAACATCAGAAGTTAGTACAGTAGAACCTCGGTTTCCGAACACCTTGGTATTCGAACAATTCGGTTTTTGAACTAAATTTCCCCCTGAAGTTTTGCTGGGTATCCGAACATTGCTCGGTATCCGAACAAAACCAGGGGGATAACTGTCAGCTGAACTGATGTTCAGCTGACAGTTAGAGGTGTTCGGGAACACTGAGAGGCAGGAGCGGGCGGCTATTTAAACTTGCCGCCGTGCTCCTGCTCCTCTCAGCTGTGGGGGACACCCTGTAAAGAAGCGGGGATTTCCCTCATTATGATGGGATTCCCCACATCTTTACAAGGTGTCCCCCGCAGCTGAGAGGAGCAGGAGCACGGCGGCAAGTTTAAATAGCCGCTCAGTCCTGCCTCTCACTGTGGGGACGCCCTGAAGCCGGCTGCACTGACCTGACACCCCACGTCCCCCCCCTGACCCGGAGCTCTGCCTCTATGCGTCCCCCCGCAGCCGCACGCATCTGCTATTCTGCCTGCGGCCCCGCTCATCAGCTCCTTAGCCGCTTCTCCCTGCTGCTCCCCCCCACGTCTACAGGATGAAGGAGAGTCTGCAGACGCGGGAGGAAGCGGCTAAGAAGCTGATGAGCGGGGCTGCGGGGGGGATGCATACAGGAAGAGCTCCGGGCCAGCGTGGGGGACGTGGGGTGTCTGGTCAGTGCAGTGCGGCTTTAGGGCGTCCCTGCAGTGAGAGGCAGGAGCTGGCGGCTATTTAAACTTGCCACCGTGCTCCTGCTCCTCTCAACTGCCGGGGACACCCTGTAAAGAAGTGGGTAATCCCACCATAATGAGGTGAATCCCCACTTCTTTACAGGGTGTCCCCCGCAGCTGAGTGGAGCAGGATCGCGGCGGCAAGTTTAAATAGCTGCCCGCTCCTGCCTCTCAGTGTTCCTGTGAACATGGAGCGTTCTTACGCCCCGTGGGCCGGGTGCTCTGCACCTGACCCACGGAGTGTAAGAACCAATTAATCAGTTTAACATTGTTCCCTATGGGAACTTACAGCTCGGTTCTCGAACTGCTCGGTTTTGGAACAGCCTTCCAGAACCAATTATGTTCGAGAACCGAGGTACCACTGTATATAATTTGGCCAAACCATATTGCCTCATGTACCACGTGCAGGTCTTCTGATACACATGAGTCCCTAACCAAAAAACATCACTGTGCCGGTCAGTGACCACAATCCCCGCAAAACGTGCACAAGCAGAGAAGGGGGGCCATGGAATGGCCCTGCAACCCCGTTGTCACAGGACCAGACCCTAAAGGGCCCCCCCGGACCCCGCAGGCGGAAAAAGTGGACGCCAAGCAACACAAGTGTGAACAAGCTCTTACCTCTCTCTCCATTCCTCTGCAGGTAGAATGGGAGAATACTAGGAGATCCTCCCCTTATGTACACAGGTGCTTCCTGCTAATTTGGATCACATGGGTCTTACAAAGCACGAGTGCTAGCCACAATGAAAAAAGGGACAGAATACATAAAATATGCACAAGCCAAAAAGACAGAAATGGCTGCACATCGCACCCATGGCTGACACGAAAGCTTATTCAGCTACATTTAAAACCAACATCAGAAGTTAGTATATAATTTGGCCAAACCATATTGCTTCATGTACCACGTGCAGGTGTTCTGATACACATGAGTCCCTAACCAAAAAACATCACTGTGCTGGTCAGTGACCACAATCCCTGCAGCCTTCCTCGCCGGTGGTGCTGGCTGGGACTTTTTTGGGGGGGGCATTTTGGGTTTGATCCTGTGACATGGGGGTTTCAGGGCCACTCAATGGCCTTCCTTCCCTGCATGTGCACTTGTTTTCTATTAAAAGTACATTAAAATTTATATAGATCTATCTATTAGGGCTGGGCGGTATACCGCAAAAATACCGATACCGTCACTGGCGTCGGTTAACCGACCTCAACTCTGCCAGGACGGTATGTGCGGTATTTTCCCCCCACACCCGGCAGCCGCATGCTCTGGTGCAAGGAGAGAGAGAGGGGTGCCGGGTGGAGAGACGGAGGCTGGAAAGCTTATGCTCCGATTCACCTCCCGAGCCAGGACGCACATATACTGCTGCAGGGCAAGAGATCCTGCTGTGGGGGCTGAAGAAAAAGGCTGGAGATGTGACAGGCTGCACACAGACGGCAGCGTCCCCTCCAGTGTGAGCTCAGCGCTGCTGCCGGGCGGCTCTCTCCTACTAACTTATCTGTAAGCTGCACGGTGAGCCCTGCCCCCCCTCTCCCGCATATATAGTTGGGGTCAGGTATGGGTCGGCACCTCCATGCTTCACTGGACACCGCACTCTGTCCCGCACAGGAATTCTCGGAGCCCCGTTATGTTTTGTTAGTGCTGGAAGCAGCCATGTGTGACGCTCAGTCCGGGACACAGATACATGTGCTACAGCACCGAGTGACAGGGGCCGAGGATTCCTGTGCGGGAGAGAGAGAGCGGTGCCCGGGGGAGCAAGGAGCTGTCCACCTATACCTGACCCCCTGCAGCAACTGAGTGAGAGAGAGAGAGAGAGAAAGAGAGAGAAAGAGAGAGAAAGAGAGAGAGAGAGAGAAAGATAGAGAGAGAGAAAGATAGAGAGAGAGAGAAAGAAAGATAGAGAGAGAGAGAGAGAGATAGAGAGAAAGAGAGAGATAGAGAGAGAGAGAGAGAGAGAGAGAGAGAGAAAGAGAAAAAGATAGAGAGAGAGAGATAGAGATATAGAGCAATCAGAAAATCCACAGCACTCCAGCAGTAAAGGTATAGGGTGCCACCCCGCACTAAGTATCCTTCGTGCACATATACAGACTAAAAAATAGGGTTCCGGCACTCCAATAGGGAAGAAAAGTGTAGTTTATTTGCTCAAAGGAACATGCAGCAGCAACGTTTCGATGCCACAATCAGCACTGTTTTCAAGCTGAAACCCTATTTTTTGGTCTATAGATAGATAGAGGAGTTAGATAGATAGATAGATAGATAGATAGATAGATAGAGAGATAGATAGAGGAGTTAGATAGATAGATATAGATAGAGGAGTTAGATAGATAGAGAGATAGATAGATAGATAGGAGATAGATAGATAGATAGATAGATAGGATGTAGATAGATAGGAGGTAGATAGATAGAGGGATAGATAGAGAGATAGATAGATAGATAGATAGATAGATAGATAGATAGATAGGAGATAGATAGGAGATAGATAGATAGGAGATAGATAGATAGATAGATAGATAGATAGATAGATAGATAGATAGATAGATAGAGGAGATAGATATATACATAGATAGATATATAGATAGGAGATAGATAGATAGATAGATAGATAGATAGATAGATAGATAGATAGATAGATAGATAGAGGAGATAGAGGAGATAGATAGATAATAGATAGAGGAGATAGATAGATAGATAGATAGATAGATAGATAGATAGATAGATAGATAGATAGGAGATAGATAGATATGAGATAGATAGATAGATAGATAGGAGATAGATAGATAGATAGATAGATAGATAGAGGAGATAGATAGAGGAGATAGATAGATAATAGATAGAGGAGATAGATATATACATAGATAGATAGATAGATAGATATAGGAGATAGATAGACAGATAGATAGATAGATGATAAATAGATAGATAGATAGATAGATAGATAGGAGATAGATATATACATAGATAGATAGATAGATAGATAGATAGATAGATAGATAGATAGAGGAGATAGATAGATAATAGATAGAGGAAATAGATATATACATAGATAGATAGAGCAAACAATATAGGCAGCACACTAAACGAACTGTGGAGGCCAGCAGTCGAATACCAAGTGGGCTAGTAAAAATACTCTGCAGCTCTCTGATGTGATACAAACGTGAATTTATTCCATATAACAATGTGCAGCAAACTTCACAAGTAATATACGATGTTTTGGCGTCTCTTATGCCATTCTTAAGTGGCACTTGAAAATGGTGTAGGAGACGCCAAAACATTGTGTATTACTTGTGAAGTTTGCTGCACATTGTGATATGGAATAAATTCACGTTTGTATTACCATCGGAAAATGGGGTTTTCAAAAGGGGTGTGGCCTTTAAAAGGGGCGTGTCATAATTATCGTTCAATTTATCGTTACTGCGGCTACATGTACGATAAACCGCGATATTGATTTAGGCCATTATCGCCCAGCCCTACTATCTATATAATTTATATTTCATATCTGTACGGTTCTGTCACACTGGTAGCTGTTTGAAATCCAGGAAGTGAAGAAAAATTACCTCTGTGCCAATCCACATTGTCTCCTGCTCCCACTGCTCTCCCACCTCAGGAGACAAGTATTCCATGCCTCTGTCACACATTGTGTGTGTTTGCTGAGCACAGGCTGATGATGCAGACAGGGGGCAGGGTGTAATGTCACAGGAGGCTTGGCCTCCTGAGTAATTCTCCATCTCTGACTGGCCAGAAGCAGCTGCTGCACTGATTTTACTGATTGTGCAAAAGTCTGCAGTGAAATCAGGGCTATGTTCACACATGTTGAAGTCTCATTGCAGTACTGCAGCATATTCACAAAAATCTTGCAGTAACACAAGTAAATTATGCTAAACGGCAGAGAGGATCAGAGCAGGCACTGCTAATCCCACCTGGACAAAAAACGATGCATAAACTGTATATCCCATGTAAAATAATATCGAATACACTCCTTATTGTGGGGCTCAACTTCAAAGATAAAAGATGCTCGATCATAATACGTGCGTGGAAATGGAAAAAAAAATAAATTAAAAAGTTCTTTACTTTATTCCAATATCAGCGTTACAGGTAGGGAATACAGTGTGTTGTGTGGTGGTACAGGTACAACTGCGTGCTGTGTGGGTGAGACCACAATGAAATTATAAAGTACTGCAAATAATTCAGTGACACAATGAAACTGCAATGTGTGAACACAGCCTAGATGTTCTGCAAAAGCTTTGGGCGGGGAATGGGCAGGGTGGAGGACTATGATGAACAGCTGAGGGAAAGCACTGCATTCTGGAACCAGTACTGCATTCTGGGAACTGCTCAATCAGGAAGTACAGAAACACAATACAGAACAAAACCCCCCAAACACATTTTTGTAGTTTTTGGTAGTTTCAAAACTGGGATAGATAGGTAAGTAATGCTATTTGCTCCTGCAGTTTCATTTTTTTTAACCTGGAGTTCCCCTTTAATTTCCGCTGCCTGGAGAACCTGGTATTTGGTTCTGAAGCTCCCTAAATTTATTCCCAAACTGCGAGAAAAAATGAACATATAAAAAATATGCAGATAACTAATATGGATAAAGCAAGTCCTTACTGGATCTACTAGAGACTGAAAATTATTTTCTATGTAGGTGACCAGATCATTTTCACAGCCCTGTACAGCTCTCACAGGGTCCCTGAAAAATAACATGAAGCCATACTCACCTGGTGCCCAAAGGAACAAGTCACCCAGTCGTCGCTAGTATCACAGTGCTTTTATCAAAACACAGAACATTTTCCACACATCGGCCCGGCTCTATGCACTGTAGGAAGGCCCAGCACCCCCAGGCCCAGAGCCAAGCATGCTGTGTGCATTTTGAATTGGGAAACTTTTAAATCTGTCTCCCATTCCGGGATCCATACAAGGTCCTGATCAGCATCCGTCTCCAAGAGTATGAAATACGCTTGAGAAATCACCAAGGACGCAGATGAAGACTGTAAGGGTACAAACCCACTTGACGTATTTGCTGCGTGAATCAGTCTTAAAAATAAGCAGGCAAAACACAGGTTGTCTTTATACAATTGTTCTGCGTTAAAATACGCAATCGCGTATTTTTGAAGCGTGAAGCTTGTTGTTAGCAAAGCATCAGTTGTTAACAACCTGTGCGAAAAACGCATGTAGCTTCACGCTTCAAAAATACGCAATTGCGTATTTTAACGCAGAACAATTGTATAAAGCCAACCTGCGTTTTGCCTGCTTATTTTTAAGACTGATTCACGCAGCAAATACGTCAAGTGGGTTTGTAAAGACCCCAGGTCTGTAAATGTAGTAAATAACATCCCGCTAGAAAAGCAGAGCCCCCCCCCAGCACCTGACTTATCCTGGTACCCTTGAAAGCTATTCCTACCTAGTGCCAGGGTGAAGGCTGGGTCATCAATAAGAGGACTCATTATGCCAGGACTGTGCGAGGGGGCAAAAGTGGCATCAATCTATCCCAGACCTGCAAATAGTAATGGGTCGGACATAAAAATGATTCCATCTTGGGTGTGTGAATAGGCAGACCAAAAGATTTCAAAGCTATCGAAGATAACTCTGTTTCAATTTTAACCCATTGTTTGTTCATGGAGCCATGGAACCAATCCACCAACGTCAGTAAACTAGAGGCCTTGTAATAAAGAGACAAATTATGTAACCTGGCCCCTCCTCAATGCTTAGGGCAAATAAGCATCTTAAATTTGAGGCGAGGTTGTAAATGCTTCCACACAAAACTTTCAAATAGCGCATGTAGTTTTAGAAACGTGTAGAAAATGTGTATGGGCAAACCTAAAAATCAGGGAAATATATCCATCTTAATGAATTTCATTCTTCCAAACCATGGCAGCTGGAAGCAGTTGCACCATGTAAGTTACGTTTTTTTGTGTGGAACTAAGAGAGGATTTAATGGGGAGGGATTCAGTGCAAAGATGGTAGAGATATCAGCGGGCTCATCAGGGAACAAGTATTGTAAAGGTTTCACAATGAACAGAATGCTGTATAGAAATTAAATGAGAGGGATGAACCCCTCCAAGTATATGCACCCACTCCAACTACAGAATAATTTCATTGTTCACTAAAAACAGAATAATCATATCCCTAGGAGGTAAGATGACTAAGTTACAAGGAGCACACAGTCCCAAACAGGTGTGAGGCACTAAGGCCCCAATAGGATAGACCGCTGAGGGCACCACACAGGGCAACAATGTCCAGTCATACAATCATAACAACAACATAGCTTAGACAAATAACTTAGCTTGTACAGTCCTTGGTCAGCATGGCAATAAGATAGCCAAGACCTTAAAGGACAACTCCCACGAAAAAATTTTTTGGCTTATTTAACACATATTACAAAGTTATATAACTCTTCTCCTGGGTGCCATCTGATGACGACGACGTCAGAGCCGGGGAGCGGTCCGGGTCTTCTTCCTCCTCTGCGTCCTCATGGAAACTGAATGGGAGAGAAAAGGCTATTGGTGCACATGCGCACCAGCAGCCTTTTTATTGGCTGGAGCACATCACATGGCTTCCAGCTTGCTCAGCCCTGATTGGCTGAGCTTGCTGGAAGCCATGTGATGCGCTCCAGCCAATGAAAAGGCTGCCTGTGCGCAAGCGCACCGGCAGCCTTTTCTCTCCCATGGACCCGGAAGTGAGAGACATCGCTGGACGGCGGACGCAGGTGACGGTGAGGCGGGCGAATTGAGTGGCGATCGTCACCGGAGGGATGGTGAGTATGGTGTCTGTGTTTTTTTTGGGGGGGGGGTCCTGCCGGAGTTGACCTCTAAGTGTGGTACCAGCGACAGTGTGGGTGCGAGGCTTCTGATCCTCCCGTGCAGGGCCGATTCTAGCTTTTCTGCCGCCTGAGGCGAGAACTGACAAAGCGTGTAAGTGATGCAGAGTATAATAACTCTGCATTATTGAAAGAGTTAACAGCAGGAGACACTATATCTATGTCTTATGTGATGTGAATACCTGTGAATATGAGGCTTCCAGTGCCTCCTCAGTGCTTCTCATGAGGCAACTGACAGGAAACACGGCTGAGCACTGAGCCGTAACTAATTGTAATGATAATGACACAGGATGCTGATGCCGCCCCCCTCAAGGGCTGTGTTATCTGCCGCCTGAGGCGAAGACTTCAATTCGCCTCATGGCAGATACGGGCCTGCTCCCGTGGTGAAACTACCCCAAGCTATATATACCTAGTAAATATATTTATTTATTTGAGTTTATGCCTGGTCAACTCCTTTAGCACTCCGGCCAAATCTAAAGATCCTGGGTGGGCAGGGGGAACAAAAGAAATAAGTTATACTTACCCATGCCTGTGCCTTGGCAGCGCAGCATTACTGCTCACAGAACCCAGCTGGTCCCCTGCAGCTCCTGGTCTATTGATGTCTAGTTCCGCACACAAACATCAGTCAGTCAGTAAATGTCAGGAAGCCGGAAGAAACTGGAGATTGACAAAGAGCTGGTGACGCGGCACTTCGGAGGCATAATAATCAAGGCTTATTATGTTTACCCTACCCACCTGGGATTTTTAGAGTTGGCCAGAGTTCTCATTTAACAAAAAAAAATTGTTTTGTATTTCCCTTCTGAGACAGCGGATGATCTGGCAGGTTTTATCTGCAACTTTGTAATTCCGGGAGACTTAGGGTCTGTTCACACATACAGACTCGCTGCGTAAAACTTGCACAGAACTCGCATGAAAGTAGCTGCGTTTTTTGTGGTGTTGAACTTGCCTGTGAAAATCAAAACTCGCATGTAAAAATCGCAACAAAGACGCAGCGAGAATACACATACATTGACTTGATAGCAATCAGTATCGCTGTGGATTTATGTACGAGAAACTCACAGCGATAATTACGCAGCGAGTCTGTACATGTGAACAGACCCTAAATCAGAGTTCACCAGCAATTTGACCTCAGTTTTACCTTTTCAGCATTACAAAGAAGCTAGCTGCAGATACAGCCGACCACGACTTGTTTTCATCATCTCTGAGAAGGGAGGGGGAGACAGAGAGAAAAGCTCAGAGTTTTTTTTTTTTAATTCTTTATTTTCAAATAAGCATCAAACAAAGCACAGCAGTGTCCAGCCACATATTTTTTGTTAGTAGAATGTAATTCTGCAGTGAGATCCTCCATCCACATCAGGTCATTCACTTTTGTGACCCACAGTGAAAGAGAAGGAGGAGAGTGCTGCTTCCAACGAAGCGGAATACACGCCCTGGCCGCCATCACCAGGTAACTTAGCAATGAGTGTTTGTATGGCTCCTGGGTGATCTCGCTGTGATGAATCAGGAATAGGGCCGGGCCCATGGGCATGGAAAGGCCGGTCACCGCTTTAATGGTCACTATCACTTTGGACCAAAAGCCACGTAATCGTGGGCAGTCCCAGAACACATGTAAGAATGTCCCCTCGGCCTCTTCGCACCTCCAGCATACAGGGTCAACCTGAGGAATGATGGAGTGCAGAGTGGCTGGTACCCTGTACCAACGTGTGAGAATTTTATAGTTTGCTTCCTGAAATTTGGAACTGATGGAGGACTTGTGCGTCAAGTGGAGGATTTTAGATCTGTCGGTTTCCCACTTAAGGAGAAAGGGGGTGGGGGCTCGTCGGGGGCAGTCTGAAGAAGTTGGTAGGTAATGGATAGGGTGTGCCGCAGCGGTTCCTGCTGGTTACATAACTGTTCAAAATCCGTGAGTGCTCGAGTAAATTGAGTCGCCGGTGGCAAAGAAGACAGATAATGTCTTAGTTGCATCACCCTCCAGTGCCCTAGGGAGCAAGGGTCAGTCAATGCCAACAAGTCAGCCGCGGACACCCACGCATTGTCCTGTATATAAGATTTGGTCCTAAAGGCTCCGTTCGCTATCCATTCCCGGAACACTTTGTCTGTCAGGCTTGGAGTAAACCCCGGATTTCCCAGAATGGGGGTCATACTGGAGGTGCATGGTAGAAACTTTCGTCTTATCACCTTGTCTGCGCACGCTGCCACAACAGGTCCAATGGTAGGTTGGTATTTCACATCAGTAAGATGGTCTCCCGACAGCCACGCCAACCCACCCAGAGGTATGCCTGTGTACGATTGTTCTATCGCCACCCATGGTTTCCTGCTGCTATTTCTACACCAGTCAACAATGTGTGTGAGCTGAGTGGCCAAGTAATATTTTTTCAAGTCACTGAGCCCGATTCCGCCGCGTTCTTTCGGACAGGTGAGTAAAGCTTTACGGATGCGTGCCGGTTTGTCCCCCCATATGAATTTCGTTTGGATAGATGCCATGGAGCGGAAGAATGCTGTCGGAAAGCGGATGGGAAGGCATTGAAAAAGGAATAAAATCCTAGGCAAGATGTTCATTTTGTATATGGCGCACCGCCCAAACCAAGTATGGAGACCTTTAACCCAACGCGTGCAGTCTGCTTTCACAGCGTTCAGTAACAGCAAGTAGTTGCGCTGGTATAGTGTGCTGAGATCAGACGCTAGGTGAACACCCAGATATTTAATGGCCTCTGAGGCCCAAGTGAAACTGAAAGAGGAACGCAGCTGGTTGGCCATTGCCGTGGGCAAGGAGATGTTCAAGGCCTCCGATTTCTTGAAGTTTATTTTGAAATTTGAGAGTCTAGCATAGGTAGTGAATTCGGTCATTAAATTGGGTAAAGCGATACCGGGATTGGTGAGGAAAAACAACAGATTGTCGGCGTAAGCCGCTATTTTGTACTGTGTACGCTGTGTCTTCATCCCCATGATATTTGGATTCGCCCTGACGCGGCACAACAATGGTTCCAGGGTTAAAGCTCAGTTTTTTGTGTCTTCAGAAGAAAGCAGCAGCTGAGAACTGGGGGAAGGAGACTGAATAGATAACAAGTATGGAAGGAATTGTTAAAGACTGTTTACACTGAACGATCTGCAAATTTTTTGCGAACGATCAACGATGATTTGAGAACATGTTGAAAGATCAAAATAAATGATTTCTCGCTCATCGCTTGATCGTTCGCTGCGTTTACACGTACGATTATCGTTCGAATTCGATCGTTATCGTGCAAATTCGAACGATAAATCGTTCCGTGTAAAAGGACCATTAGTCTAACCATAGTCTGCAACATATTAAAGTGAATGTACAATCAGACCCAGGCTGAAGTACTGGAGTAGGGCAGCCCCACCCTTAGTGGGAGGAACCCCCCGCCCCTCTATGACACGGCTCCATTAATTCTAATAGAGCCGCATCATAGAGGGGCAGGGAATTCCTTCCACTGGGGGTGGGTCGGCCCGCCTCCAGTGCTTCAGCCCAGGCCTGATGGTACATTCACTTTAAAAGTTATGTTTGTGTGAAATACCCCTTTAATACCATATATAGTTGCAGTTTTTGGTCACCTCACATACAATTCTCAGCATGGAATTATAAAGCAAAGTGTGCTGTTTCATTGCAGTACTGCATCATTTGTGTGATGACACTGCAGCACTGGGACAGCACTACAATAAAACTCCAACGTGTGAACATAGCCTCAAAAAGTCCTATCTACCCCGAAATGCTACTAATAAAAACTAAATAAATGTTTGGGGCAGATGTCAGGCACCTGAGGCTATAGAGGTACAGAGTGTAATGGCGCTCATACAGACAGTGTAGCCCCCAGCACGCAGCACTTCCGTGCACACTGATAGGACACTCCCATCTGAGGTGTTGCCGCCCGATGCTTTACGGCAGTCACACCGCGAAACAAGCCGCTTCCAGACAGTCTGTACGCAAGGTGGTGAACACAGTCCTCCCAGTTCCCACAATGCAGCGGGGAGAGCGGCGCAAGGCTCGTACGGCTCACGTCACACAATTCCCGGATGATCCCTATACTGTATGCGGGGTTTCAAGACCCGGGATGACCACTCTGGTGATAGATAACGGGGCCTACACCGCAAAGATCGGATACAGCAACGGAGAAGTAAGGTGCGTTCTGGATAGAGAGAAGGGCGCCAACCGGCTGTTTACCATAGAGTCGCATCTCGTGGTAGAGTCCTGTCCTCTCTAGCCTGCGTCTCTTCTCACTGACCAGTGCTTGGAGGACCAGGCGTGTATATATTGAATGCACAGCTAGTGAGGTAGCGGCTGTTTTCCTATTCACTGGAGAAGCGGTGTACAGAGATATAACGGCCTATCCGACTCCGTGCAGCCCCAGCCAGCTGTAAGGGGCCGCAGCCGGTACCGCGCTCACACCTGCAATGCGGCCTGATGCGGCTTTGTCCCATTGAGAGGAGCGCAGATCCCGTGGGACTGCAGGACTAAGTTTTGTTTCCCCCCTTGAGTATGTTTCGAGAACTACAACTTTATAGTGCAGACATGGGGCTTTTCACGCATACGGGGAGATTTATGAAATATACACCAGATTTATGTAAATATACACTTGGTGTGAATTTCCCACAGCAACCAATCACAGCTCAGCTTTTGTTCTACCAGAGCTGAAAGCTGAGCTGTGATTGGTTGCTGTGGGCAGTTTACATCGGGTGTATATTTACACCCTTTCATAAATCTCCCCCATAGTGTTTTACACTAGAAATGGTCTGTGATTTTATTTTGTGAAAAACCACTGTCCAATTGCATCCACACGTGAGCTCACCGGCTGGGGGTCTGCCCTGGATTCCCTGTTAGTAAGCCCCCTCATAGGGTCACCACCCTGCCTATAGAGAGTAGAGTGGGGTCACCACCATGCCTATAGAGAGTAGAGTGGGGTCACCACCATGCCTATAGAGAGTAGAGTGGGGTCACCACCATGCCTATAGAGAGTAGAGTGGGGTCACCACCATGCCTATAGAGAGTAGAGTGGGGTCACCACCATGCCTATAGAGAGTAGAGTGGGGTCACCACCATGCCTATAGAGAGTAGAGTGGGGTCACCACCATGCCTATAGAGAGTAGAGTGGGGTCACCACCATGCCTATAGAGAGTAGAGTGGGGTCACCACCATGCCTATAGAGAGTAGAGTGGGGTCACCACCATGCCTATAGAGAGTAGAGTGGGGTCACCACCATGCCTATAGAGAGTAGAGTGGGGTCACCACCATGCCTATAGAGAGTAGAGTGGGGTCACCACCATGCCTATAGAGAGTAGAGTGGGGTCACCACCATGCCTATAGAGAGTAGAGTGGGGTCACCACCATGCCTATAGAGAGTAGAGTGGGGTCACCACCATGCCTATAGAGAGTAGAGTGGGGTCACCACCATGCCTATAGAGAGTAGAGTGGGGTCAGTCACACACTTTGATTACGAGCATAATTCGTTCTAGGACCGCGCTTGTAATTCAAATCCACTCTTATACCAAAGCAAATTTTCTCATAAGGAATTACTGAAATGTAGACAATTGTTTCCACACCCCAAAATAATGATTTTTGTATTCTAAATAACATGTAAAACAACTGAAACAAACATTACGAAACAGCTGAGTATGTGATATTATAAGTTACTGTAGAGTATAGCAATCAGCATGTGGAGTATAATGTATAGTAACTGCATAAACTTGATAACACAGCAGCAGTTTGTAGATACAGGATGGAACTGCAGATCCCCATAATGCAGTAGTGTAGTACAACAGGCTAGAATAGAGAAGCAGGGCTGCTGTCAGAAGTCTGTGTGACAGCAATGGGGAAGGGGTGTGTGTTCAGCATGAACCAATCAGGAAGTGAGAATCACAGAGATGTGCAGGAGGACAGTAACAAACTATACAGCAGTGTGTATAGCTGAGTGTAAGTGCAGTCACATTATAGCAGCAATCTGTATAGCTTAGTGTAAGTGCAGGCACATTATAGCAGCAGTGTGAATAGCTGTGTGAGTGCAGGCACATTATAGCAGGAATAGAGAGGATGGGAAACACAAGGACTGACAGACTGCTGGGAGCATGAAGGAATGAGCAGGACATATGTGGGTACATACATGCAGCATTCTCTGTCTAGGGAGAGAGAGGTTACAGCTATGAAGAGATTGCCTTCGCAGTCCTGTCCCCTGATGTAAGCCCCAGCATGAAGTGGATCTGTTATGATTTGGAAGGTGAGGGAGACTCCCTGGTTCAGAATACAGTGCTGTAGACCCCGCTATGCAGACCATTCCCCTCCCACTCAGTACAGGAAGCACTTAAGTCAAAGCAATGCTCTTAAAGTGACTGTACCACCAGACCCAGGCTGAAGCACTGGAGGCGGGCCGACCCACCCTTGGGAGGAAACCCTAGCCCTTCTATGATAGGGTTCCATTGATTCTAATGGAGTCAAGTTATGGAGGGGTGGGGGTTTCCTCCCACTAAGGGTGGGTCGGCCCGCCTCCAGTGCTTCAGCCTGGGCCTGGTGGTACAGTCACTTTAAAACAAGTTACAGTCATTGGAAAACTGTGAGCTCTTCTTGCAAAACACTCTCAATCCAAGTTACTCTTAAACCGAGGTACCACTGTATCTCTAATGGAATCCTTCTGTTCATCTCACAAACCCCAAAGGCAAAAAAAAGCCAATCGCACCTTAAAGGGGTTATCCTGTGCTACAAAAACATGGGCACTTTCAGAGACAATACGACTCTTGTCTCCAGTTCAGGTGTGGCTTGTAATTAAAGTGACTCCGTACCCACAATCTGACGACCCCCCCCCCCCCCCCCCCCCCCCAACCGCTTGTACCTTCAGATAGCTGTTCAGCAGGTGATGCAGTTATTGTCCTAAAAACAACTTTTCAACTTGCAGCCCTGTGCCAAACAGCTGTGGCCTAGATTGTGTATGCATTAGGCTGGCACACCCTCTTTGTCCCTCCTCCCCTCCCTCCTCATCATTAGAGAAACAGATTGCTGATTGGGAGACCAGCCAAACGACAACACTGCCAGCTGCTAGTGAAAGCGCTCAATGCACTGAAGTCCTAGGTGCATTGCCCCCTGGGAAACATGAATATGCAAAAGAGGAGTCTCAAAAGAATATGAAGAGTCTCAAAACACAGGACTAGCCAGATATCCCTCCGCCTAGGGGCGGCTCCTGTTAGGAAACCACCAAAACCACCATATTAAGTGGCCCTATAAGTCAATGTAATGACAAGGGATAAACCAAGGCCAGGTAACCATCCACATACAGCTGTTTTGGGGTGTTGCCCCTCATCAGTGTGGAGCAGGATTCTGGCTAGGTTTTGTTTCTCTTATGGCTCTACTAGGCATTGCTCCCACCTAGCCAGAAACCTGCTTCACGCTGATGAGGGGCAACACCTTGGAACTGCTGTATGTGGATGGTTACCTAGCCTTGGTTTATCCCTTGTCATTACATTGACCTATAGGGCCACTTAATATGGTGGTTTTGGTGGCTTCCTAACAGGAACCGCCCCTTGGCTGGGTCCTTCCCGGAGGGATATCTGGCTAGTCCTGTGTTTTAAATCTCTTCAATGAGGCTCCACAGGCTCCTCTTTTGCTCCTCATCATTAGGAATGCTCCAGGCAGATTGTCTCCTATTCATCACCTGTGTCAGCACGGCACATGGGCTGGATTGTTAGGGCACCTGTGCAATGTTCAGACAGGAGAAAATGTTCTAGGGGCGTTCCTTATGATGAAGAAGAGGGGGGGGGGGGGAAGGGGTGGTGCAAAGTTAGGGCACAGATATTATAAGCCACGGCCGTTTGACACAGGGCTGCCAGTTTAAAAGTTGTTTTTTAGGACAATAACTGCATCACCTGCCGAATGGACCCCAGGACAGATCTTTGATTAAAAGCAGCTATTTGAAAGTTACAAGTGGTTTGGGGGGGTTAGATTGTGGGTACAGAGTCACTTTAAGCTCCATTCACTTCAATGGAACTGAGCAGCAAAACCCCGTCCAAGCTGGAGACAAGAGTGGAGCTGTCTCTGGAAGAAAGTGGCCATGTTTTTGTAGCGCTGGATAACCCCTTTAAGTCAAAAATGCACAAAAAAAAAAAAAACTAATAATCTTTGGCACACAATAACTGTGTGTGGGGGCACTCTAAAGCGGTGGCGGGCATATTTGGGTGTGCCCGCACTCCAATTTACCATTGACCACAGTGTAAAGTACGGCCTGGTGCTGTACTTTACATTCTGAGTACAGCTTTTCACACACTGTTGATCCAGTATGTGTGAACCCACCCTATAAATGGAAATGGTCAACATTTGCAGCCTTGGAGCCTGAGGACTTTCATCGTCACGTTAGCCATTTAATAAAATTGGTGCAAATCACTCTAACTTTCTTACCTTGATAAATAATTTTTTCCAGTCAGCACATTGGTCGATTTAGGTTATAATCACACTGGGGTCATGACTTCCAATAACACTGGCGCCATGAACATAATCGTTTTTTTGGACCATGAATCCCAGTGTCATAATGGCCCGGGAAAGGAGCAAGTCCTTTCTGGCTGTTGTATGTGCATTATGAATAAAGTTTTAATGAAGGATGAGTGCTGTTGCCATTACTCTTCTCTATAAATCCCAATGATGGTTAACAGAGCTGTCAAGTTTCCAGTACTTATTTTTAATTGGTAATAAAAAACTGTTGTAACAGTGTAAACAGATCCTTGATTTCTCTAAAGTTACTATTGCTGGACAAAGATAACACTATTGTGTTTTTTTTCAGTGTTATCCCAAATTGTCAATTCAGGTCAAAGACTGCTCGCCTGAAGACATTTACAGCTAATCAAATTGATGAAGTAAAAGATCCGTCTGGGCTTTTTTATATACTTCCATTCCAGAAGGTAAGTGGCATTAAAATGTATGGATCAGTAAATGTATACTCTTGGGGAAATAAATAAAATTTCAGCACAAAGTATGTTGGTAAACAGATTTTTTAAAAATGTTAGACAAAAAGAACAGAATTTTGGATTTGACTATTTACTGTTGAGACCACCATTGATCAGGAAACTGAGCCAGAATTGCGCTGCTTTTCTTTACTGCCAACCATCTTTGTCAAGGCAGCACTATAGAGAAAAGTTGACAATGTCAATTCTTTTGGCTGAAAGCTGATCAGTGGCATAAAACTCTGCAAGAAAATTCCACCATGTGAGCAACAGAGCAGAAATTGCTCTGTTCATATTTTTACAGGCGGAATTTCAAGCAGAATCCATGAAAAATTAAACTCTGATTCTGCTTCAAATTCCTTGCCGATTCCTCAGTGTGAACATACCCTTATAATGGAATTGCCTAGACTACGCACTTCTCCAGCCTTGTGCCTTGTTCTCCTGATCAAAACCCCCCCAGAATTCTTTGTTTGGAAACCTGTTAATGTGTACCAGTGAGAAGTAATCACAACCTTTTTAGGGCTACTATTGTTTGGGAAAGCTTTGAAATAAATTCTGTACCAACCAACCAAAAGAGTGATTGTGTATGGATCAATCTGGAGACCATCATCCCAAAGGCAGGACCCACACCTAACTTACTTTTATAATCTGTCCGACTGACAAGTTATGAATCTAAATAAACAAAAGGGAGTTGCTGTGGGACCGTCCCTACAATTATTATAGTTATAGCTATGGAGATAAACTACACTAGATTTTAGCGCTTACAAGGTATAGAGTATGTAATATTATTCACAAATGTTTAACTATATATCTGTCTGTCTCGGGCACTTTAATTTTTTCCATTAACTAGCATGTTCTTCATTAAACAGGGTTACTTGGTGAACTGGGATGTCCAAAGACAAGTATGGGATTACCTTTTTGGCAAGGAAATGTTTCAGGTAATGTACATCCCAAGAATTGCTCCATAGATGTTTCAATGATGCAGTCAGCATGTAATGAACACATACCTCAATTGTTACAGATGGATATATATTAAATCAGACATTATATATTGCTATAAGGGCAAAATAAGGTCCAGTGATGTAGTAATGGCTATTAGGGCAGTTGTAGGGACGAGGCAGATCTCTTGAACAACATGAAGCCGCTGCATGTCTGGGCAGCACTTAATAGGTGTGTGACTCATTCTTGTTAACTTCTTGACACTTCTAGTTAAGAAGGTGGTAGAAAGGCAAAAGGTCCTACCTGGCATTGGCCTAAACCAGCTTTATCTACATGTTGTTGAAGCATTTGTTGCATTCTGCAAGGACAGGAGCCTTTATGCCCATTCAGAGCTTGGATAGTGTACCGGATTGAACATGGATTTTCCACAGTAACTTTGAATGGAAAAATAATAACATGATGCAGTTTAGCCTGAGTTTAGACCTCATTGGATGCTTTCTTCAGAGTTATTTGTTGGCATTAATCCCTTGACGTATATCATTGACAGAAGGCTCTGATGTATTCCCCTTCATACGTTGTCTATTAAAAACATATGTTGCACTGTATACTTGGTATTTTTTAGAGTGGCCCCTGCACTTTCATATTCAGTAAAGAAAAACTCATTTTGGGGTCTGTCCAGTAAACCATAAAAACAAGTGTGTTGGAATGCTACTGTATGACATTCATTACCCATGGACTTTTATAGATGGTCTTTTTTTATTGCTTGTATTCTGTGAATGGAGTGTGCAAAGAGAATTTTTAGGTTCTTCTTTTTCCTTTTTTTTAGGTGGACTTTATGGAATCAAACATAATAATCACAGAGCCATATTTTAACTTCAGCTCAATTCAGGAGTCTATGAATGAAATTTTGTTTGAAGAATATCAGTTCCAGGCAGCACTAAGAGTGAACCGTAAGTCATTTCAATGTTGAGGTCTTAATTCGTGTTATACAAGCTGAATTAATGTTCTGTTTTTGTTCTCTCTTGGAAGCTGGAGCCCTGAGTGCACACCGATACTTTCATGACAACCCTTCAGAGTTGTGCTGTATCATTGTCGACACAGGTTATTCTTTCACCCACATTGTACCCTATTGTCGCAGTAAGAAAAAGCAAGAAGGAATAATAAGGTAGGAGCACTGGTGAGAGAACCCACCATACAGCTCAGGAGATTTATTGGTACTATACGTTCTAGTATTCTTGTAGTCCTGGATATTTATTTGTACTATTTTTGTATCATTTATTTTTTTCAGAATTAATGTTGGGGGCAAATTGCTAACAAATCATCTCAAAGAGATCATATCATACAGGTAAGTTACAACAAGAATACTCTACTTGCCTCCTAAAACACCTGCTGATTCAGCACAGCAGCCCTGACTATCCCCATTCAGTTTTTATGTACAAGCAGCCAGTCATATGGCATGTGATTACTGCTGTCAGTTATTGGCATTAGCAGTCACGTGTCATACTACTGGAAACACAACACAACGCAGAGCCAGGCTATCAGTAGTAAAGCATATGACCAGTCATTTGCAGTATGGGTCACATGCAGGACATGTTGCACTGGCAGCTTGTAAACATAGAGAAGCAGAAGAAGGAAAATGTGTGCCCCCCAGAACCAGACTGCCCCTTAGCCTATATTGTACTTTGCATATGCATCAAGTGTAAATTGTTAAGTGTACATGTCATATAAAAAAACAAAAAAAAAACAAACACACTTTTGACTTAAAAGTTTTGATCAATGGGATCTGGGTGTTCAAAACAGGGAGGGAAAAGTGTGTGTCATTTCTTCTCGCTCTGTGCGTGAAACATAAGACAGACCCATACACTTACTATTGGACAGCAGTGGGTGAATGCGCTTAGTAGGCACTGCTCCCCACTCTTTGGTGACTAAAAGGAAACTGATAGTTATCAGCCAGGGGATAAATTAAATCATGGGATAAACCCTATACCAGTTTATTTTTTTAACGTTGTAATATGGACATATTTGTAATTTCACCCCAGGCAATTGCACGTTATGGATGAGACACATGTAATGAATCAAGTAAAAGAAGATGTGTGCTACGTAGCAGCTGATTTTTATAAAGACATGGAAGTGGCCAAGTATGTATTCAGAGACAAAGATAATCTACAATTAAACTGTTTATTATAATGCTAACAAGTATTTCCTTTAGGTTAAAAGGGGAAGACAACTCTGTGATGGTTGATTATGTTCTGCCAGACTTTAGCACCATCAAGAAAGGTTTTGTAAAGGTAAGTTGTTCACAGGTTTTGGCTATGTTCACACCTAGTATTTCCGTCAGTTTCAAACAAAACAGAAGTGGGTTGAAAAAACAAACTAAAAGTCTTTACGTTATAATTTTGCTCTGTCAGTTCCACTTAAATACTGACCAAAATTTAGTGTGTGTACATAGCCTTAGAATGTAATGTGCACCACAAATCTGATTTAAGGACGTTGATTTGGCTAGTATGAGAATTTTCTTCCTCTTGGGAGGGAAATGCTTAATATGTTGGTCTTATGCAGTTTTGCAAGACTTTGACACAGTTCAGATTCCTTTCCACAATTTCTGTAAAATACCAGTGAGTAGAAATAATTAGAATAAGATTGATTTATTGCAGTCTATTTGGTGAACCCATATTATCCATTTTGATAGATCTGATGTGTTGAATGTACAATGAAAAGCTGTCAAGTAAAAACCCTAAATTTAATAATAAAAGCTTCATCTCCAACATGAAGGCTTCTGCCCTGAAGAGGGACAAACTAGCGTTCCGTAATCTAAACTCCCAGAACTTACCTTACTGTATGCATATTCCCAACATTTTGGAGGATGGTGGTTATTTGATCCACTTTGCTTATGTACAACTGCCTTCAACTGAGCTTTTTTTTTATAATCACATGTCTGGATCCTGGTTGTACAACTATTAAGTTTATTAGGTGAAGGGTTTCTTAGACTTTTAGAGCAAAACTGCTTTTGTTCCCCCTTCTTGGAAGTATACCTTCTGTGACATCAGGGCGCTGGTATATATCCTGGTCACGCATTCAGGCATGATTTTATGGGAATAGAAGTGCCAAGGCATCAGCCATATTCTGTTCCCTGCATAATCCCTTTAAGAATCTGTAATAAACTAAAGTTTTGTGATTTTGTGAAATGGTTTTAGTTATTTGTTCAGATTCTTGTATATGAGTGACATTTCAAGTAAGATTTTGGTGGTGCATGAAAGGCATACTTAAGCAAAATATATATATATATTTTTTTTCAAATCAACTGGTGCCAGAAATTGGTATTTTACTTCTATTAAAAAGTTTTCCAGTACTTATCAGCTGTTTTATGTCCAACGGGAAATGGTATTTTTGAGAGCACAGTGTAAGACTGGAAAGAAAACTACACTGCAGGACATACAGCAGCTGCAAACTACTTGAAGACTTTTAGAAGTAAATTACAAAACTCTGTCACTTACTGTAACATTGACAGCTGCATCTGAATTCTTTATGCAGTCTCATCCCTGGTGTCTAGTGGGGTTAATCCCCCCACGTTGTCCTGGAGGAGCGATCCACACATCCCTCACCGTCCGGGTTCAGTGCCATAATGACGCTGATCCCGGCTCTGCACTGGATTGCTTTCGGCTGCAATCTATGCTGTATAACTATACAGCATAGATCTCAATAAGAGATCAGTGTACATATACTAGAAGTTCCCCAGGGTAAAATAAATAAAGTGTTATTAATAAAAAGCCCACTCCCCAATAAAAGTTTGAATCACCCCTCTTTTCCCATGTTATAAATAAAAAAAAACATGTTTGGTATAGCAGCATGCGTAATGGCCCAAAATATTAAATTATCCCATTCCTGATCTCGCACAGTAAACGGCATAAGCGTAAAAAATTCCCAAAGTGGAAAATTGTGCATTTTTGGTCGCATCAAATCCAGAAAAATTGTAATAAGCAATTAAAAAGTCGCATATGCGCAAGCATGGTACTGATAGAAAGTAAACATCATGGTGAGTCAGTATTACCCCAGGGTGAACGGCGTAAAAGCAAATACCCCCCCAATAAACAGAATGCTTTTTTCTTTCAATTTCACCACACTTATTTTTTTTTCTGGTTTCGCAGTGTACTTTATAAAAAAATTCAGCCTGTCATTGCAAAGTACAATTAGTGGCTCAAAAAATAAGGGTTCTTGTGGGTTTCTAGGTGAAAAAATGCAAGTGCTATGGCCTTTTAAGCACAAGGAGGAACAAAACGGAAGTACAAAAATCGAAATTGGCTCTGTCTTTAAGGGGTCAATATGGCTAATGTATTTGTACTTTGCAACAGCCAAGGGAAGAGATGGTGTTTACGGGAAAGCCCACAGCCGGAGAGCAGATTCTACGATTAACGAATGAACGTTTTGCTGTCCCTGAGATACTATTCCATCCTTCAGATATTGGAATTCAGGAGATGGGTATACCGGAAGCCATAGTACAGTCCATTAACACTCTCCCTGAAGGTAGGCCATCTACCATTTTCTTCTGCATCTTCTCATAAATTGATTTGAACATTGATAGGAGGGAGCCTTTGGTAATGTCACTTTCTTTAAGGACTAATAACTGATTATATGTGTTTTTTATTGTAAGAATAGCTTTGGTAACTGATTTATTCACAAGAATATCCAGGTTCTGAAAACTTATGGTGTGTTTACACAGAGCGATTTATCGGACAGATTTTTAAAGCCAAAAGCCAGGAATAGATTTTAAGAGGAGAAATCTGTCTTTTCTGTTCTCTGTTTATAGTCTGTTCCTGGCTTCAAAAATCTGTCACATTAATCTGTGTAAACACACCCTATTTCATGGGATAACTATGGTGTGTATATATCATCACTTACTAATACATAGCCCTCTATGTGGCTGGATTTGATCTAATGATGCAGCTCCACCCTCACTTGATGCCAGTCCCTGTATACTGCCAGACAACTCATCCATCCATACATGGTGGCCTAAGGACGAGCATATATGCCAATACTTGTCAATCTACCTCCTCCATAGCAGTACTCTTGTCACTATATTTAAAGGAAAACTAACATTAGAATATAACCTTCTGTTCTGTTCCCATAGTGCAGGGGGTGGTGAGAATAAAGATCATTTTATCTTTATCCTCGGCTGCATTTTTGCTAAATATTTAGTATGCAAATTAGGCCGTTTGATGTACTAGGTGTGTAACTACAGCCCTCAGTGAATTGATCTGCCTGCACTACTTCATAAATATTTATGTGGATCTTTACAGTAATGAGTACTTTCATTCTCAGCAACCTGTGTGCTATGGGAACACAAAAGCAGGTTAGAGTCTTCTAACCTGCTGTTAGTTTCTCTTTAAAGAAGTTGTCCGACTAAAATTTTTATTAAAATATTGTATTAGTCCCCAAAAGTTATACAAATCACCAATATACACTTATTACAGGAAATGCTTATAAAGTGCTTTTTTCCCCTGCACTTACTACTGCATCAAGGCTTCACTTCCTGGATAAAATGGTGATGTCACGACTCCCAGAGCTGTGTGGGCTGTGGCTGCTGGAGAGGATGATGGCAGAGATGCTCAGTGTCCCTCCAGTGCCCTGTGTCCCTCAGTGTCCCCCGCCATAATCCACTACAGCAGCCACAGCCCAAACAGCTCTGGGAGTTTGGTCGTGACTTTATCTTTTTATAAGTGAAGCCTTGATGCAATAGTAAGTGCAGGGAAAAAGCAGTTTATAACTTTTGGGGAGCAATACAATACTTTAATAAAAAATTTTGCCGGACTTCTCTTTTAAATGTAAAGGTGGCCAACCTAAGGCCTGTCCCCATAATCATATCGATTAAAAAAAATAAATAAAAAGGAGCAGATTTCTTAAAACCTTACAGCTCTCTTCTTAAAGGGAATTTGTCAGCTGCAATTCACATTCCAAACTGCTGACACTGTTAGATAAATGGGACCTTTTACCTTTCTTATATCTGTCCGTGCTTCCAGAACATGGAAAAATGCTTTTATTCTATAGTATAAAGAGTTAGAGAATTGGCTGAGCCACTGATCTGCTGCAAGCTGTAATAACTCCTATACCTGGCCCTGCTTGGGACTTAGCTTCCAGGTGTCAATAAAGGAGGCATTCCAGCTTACAGCAGACCTGAAGCTTTTTGTTCTAGAGAATAAAAGCATTTTTTACATCCTGGAAGAAGACAGATATGAGAGGTTCTATGTGTCTCCGTGTCCTAACAGCAGTCTGGAACCTGAATTACAGCTTACAGATTTCCTTTAAACTTATGTTTGATTAAAAGATTGACTGTGATTAAAAGATTGACTGTCATGCTCTTCTATTAGAAATGCAGCCTCATTTCTTCAAGAATATAGTTCTTACTGGAGGAAACGCATTATTTCCTGGATTCAAAGAGCGTGTATATTCTGAGGTGCGAAAACTCACTCCGACAGATTACGACGTGTCAGTCATATTGCCTCATAAGTAAGTTTTGTGAATTTTAATATAGTTTTGAGTTTAATGAAAAGTTACGTTCTGGATATCACTGAGGTGCTATTGAGTGTGTGTACACTGGCACACTGCCATCACATTCCAAAGCCAGTGTCTAAACGTCCGTCATCAGTTTCAAGTGTTTTTTTTCCTCAACGCATAACATTAGTTTCCTATAAAGGATACATACCGATCACAAACTCTTAAGGATATTCTAATTTTAGATTACTAAGCAAGATACTGGAAGCTAAAAGCCTATTAGCCTAGTATATAAGCTTCCCATCTTAGTACTGATGCTACGTTTATCTTAACATAGTTGCAATAAGACAGCCAGGAATGGTGAAACTACAACCATACAAACTCCAGAACATCTTATAGTTCTGTCTATAGAGTAAAAAAAAGTCATAATGGCTCAGATTGATCAAATCGTGAACAAAAACCAGTGTAAGATGTCCATAGCAATGAATCACATGTCTGCTGAGAATTGACATGTTTGGTTGCTTTGACATTTTACTCAGACTTATAAATTTGTGCCATAGTCTCTATAAATCTGGACACAGCACTCTTAGCAGTCTGAGAATAACAGACCTGCTCCATCTAGTCTAGTTTTGATTTCTTCAGGACATGGTGGCTGGAGACTGGCTGCATCAACTGCACACACAGAAGAATCTGCTTTATATCTTTGCCTTATTCACTCAGAAGTTGTCCTAGAATCATGTAGGACATAAGGAAAATCTGTTGTGCCATTTCTTCTTTATACCAGTGTGATAACTCCCCTGGTGTCTGACTGGCCATTTATAAATTAGTTAGTCGGTTCCCGATAAAATCCAGGAGTCTGAGTTGGAGCTGCGGCTTACTGACTCCACAGCTATGGTCCCAGCTCCTGGACCCATCCAGCAATTACAAACTTTTTCTATGTAAGAAGTTTTTAAAAATTAAGTTTTAAATATACTTGATTCCTTGTTTGTGAAGGAGGGAAGCCGCTGTCTGAGGTGTTTGGCTGCAGCCTATTCCCCCACAACTATTTTGTGTATGGTTGGCTTTAGTATATAGAGCATGTGTATATTGTGGGTTTTTGATTTTTATCTTCCAGTCCCATTACATACTCTTGGGAAGGAGGAAAGCTAATATCTGAAAACGATGACTTTGAAGACATGGTGGTAACCAGAGAAGATTATGAAGAAAATGGCCATGTAATTTGTGAAGAGAAATTTGATATTTAATTTATACAGTCTTGTAAATATTTTTAACCTTTTTTTTTAGACCTGTAAATAGATATTTATTTTTGTCATTACAAAATGGTTCATGTGAATAAAAAAACAGAACAAAACACTACTTATGTTTGGTGTCATCATCTCTTTCATGGCTTGTTCCAGTACCATAATACACACTTGTACAGTAGGTGCTCCGGAACCTACTGGATTTAGGGCTGTATTACTATTGTAATCTGCTAGTTCGAGGCTTGCATACTAAGCCTATTACACTGCTCGATAATCGTTAGCAGTACCTGTGTAGCCGGTGTCCCTAGTGTAAAATAATAAACCTAGTACCCTTTTTGCTTCCGCTGCTGGGACTGCTGAGAGTATGCAAACTGACAGGCCAGTCACTGGAATAAACAACGATCAGCTGATTATAGTTTTGTGTAATAAAAACAACAATCTGCAAGACTTAGCAGATTATCGCTCTGTGTAATAGGGCCCTTACTCTTTCATTTGGATTGACTTGTGCAGCCCTGCAATTCCTTACACAGCCATTTGGTGGCAGCAGAGAGGTTGTGTATGTGAAGCTGTATTTTTTTGCTTATCCACAAAAATGAAAGTATGCTTAATAATAATCTAGTCACTATTTGCAGATCCTTATTCTTGCAGATGCATTCACAAAAATATTGATCCCATAGGGTTCTATTGGTGTGTCCATGGTGAAGTTTCAGTCTGCACTAGGGCCTGTCCTTTTTTTGCATTACAGATCACAGCCCTGTATACAACTATGGATGGGGCCATTGAAATACATTGATCCTATTTTGTATCCTTAATTATGGATGTGTGAATAGGGCCTTAGTCCTGTACTGACTAGAAAGGTCCTCTTAAATTATCATATTCGTATCAAGTAGAAAGAAAAAAAAGTTGTGAGGGCACTCACCAATTCGTGCAGTGTGAATTTCAGTTTACATAACTGTAGCAGGCAGCTAGGACGCCAGACACTCAGACAGCTGTTTCGTAAACTGACGAAGCGTAGAACGCGAAACAGCTGTCTGAGTGTCTGGCATCCTCGCCGCCTGCTAAAGTTATGTAAACCGAAATTCACAATGCAATTAAGATCATCGCACGAATTGGGAGTGCTCTCACAAATTTTTCTACTTGATACAAATACGTTATATGACTCTTGGCAAGTGAGCACCACCTAGATAGTGTGTGGATATACAAGCGCAATACTCCACTCACCCTCCCAGTGACTTCTTCCTGATGGAAGTAGCGCCGGTAGCTATATCTTCTTTGGGACTCTTAAATTATCAGTTACCACTTAATAGAAATATATCTTACAGTCTTGACAAAAATAATGGAATTACCAGATTAAGAGAGTGGTCACTCAGCTTTTTAATTCTGTAGAAAAGACAACACATTCTGGCTTCATGAAACAAATACAAGAAAGTTAGTTTCATCAATAGCATGTTTTTCTCGATCAACTAGAGAGGGAAAAAAATTGTTCTCTCAACATGGTGGCAAAATTTCCATGATCCTGGTGTCTAATATTTCAAAAGTTAAATGTGTACAATTTGTTGTACCAAGTGTGATTATTACCATTATTTTTAAAAGAAAACCCAAAAGTAGGGTGTTTGTTATTGCCAGTGTCTTTCATATTTTAAGTCTGTGCTCCAGCAACTTATGACAACAAGAACCACTAATTATGTTGGAGATTTCAGTCTGTCAGCTTCTAGTTTGCTATACAGACAGACTGGATCTGCCTGAGAGAGAGGCACTCCTTGATAGCCCTCTGCTCTGGCTTGTTTTGTAGGAGACCCTCTTTTATTAAAGGGAATGTCTCATCACAAAATTACTTATATCAAGCATTCTTTAAGAATTTTTGTAATTTGTTTCCCTCATTTTACTATGTATATTTAAAAAAAAAAATCTAGCAGCAGGTTAGTACACCAAAGACAACCCTACACAGAGGTACCTGGTACCTTTTTAATATGGCCCTCCAGTGGCCATTTTAAAGGCGTTGTCTAAGCAGGGGACATGTTTTTATATATGGATACAGAGGGAGAGAGTGAAAATAATTAACACTTCCCTAGCTGCATGGCCTCTGTACGGCCGAGACATTGCAGTACCCCCCAAAGCCGCTTAGAGACTAAGGGGGGGGGGGGGGGGGGGAATAGCTGGGCAGGCCTTAAATGCAGAAAGGGACCGAATAATAAAAATCTGTTAGGTATCTCGCATTAAACAGGTACTCCAGCTAAATGTTTTTTGTTTTAGAAAGTTATAGATTTGTAAATTACTTCTGAATCCAGAAAGTTATATGGATTTGTAATTTACTTCTATTGAAAAATCAAGTCTTCCAGTACTTTTCAGCTATTGTATGTCCTGCATGAAGTGGTGTTTTCTTTTTAGTCTGACACTGCTCTCTGCTGCCAACTCTGTCCACGACAGGAACTGCTTCGACAGTTCCTGTCATGGACAGAGGTGGCAGCAGAGAGCACTGTGTCAGACTAAAAAGAAAACACCACTTTATGCAGGACATACAATAGCTGAAAAGTACTGGAAGACTTGATTTTTCAATAGAAGTAAATTACAAATCCATATAACTTTCAGACACAAGTTGATTTGAAAGAAAATTTAAAAATGCCAGAGTACTCCTTTAATAGGGGTTATGTCATTTTTATAGCACTGCCTACTTGGCTGTTTTTAGCATACTAGCCCACTGAAACCTGGCATGCCCACATTCTCCAGACAGATGCGGGTCCCAACCAAAACATTTATGGCATATCTTGTAGCTTTTAAAATCCTACATAAATAAGCTATGTTCCCACACAGTATTTTGGTCAGCATTTTTACATACACCCAGAAAGTGCACATCTTTCTATTATTTTTCTGTCTGTTAGGGTATGTGCACACTGAGGAAAAGCCAAGGAATTAGGTGAGGAATATCAGGAGGAAATTCCTCCCGTAAAATATGTACAGAGCAAAGTCCCATTGTGTTCAATGGGTTTTCTGCTCTGTTGTTCACACTGCAGAATTTCCGAGCAGAATTTTCTGCTGTAGATCTGCTAGAGGAATCCTATAGAAGTCAATGGGGGGCTTAAATTCTGCTTGAATTCTGCCTGAAAACTTTCTGCTTCAATTCCTCGAGAATTGCTCAGTGTGCATATACCCTTAGGGCCCTTGCACACTGAGCAATTCTCGAGGAATTGTAGCTGAAAGTTTTCAGGCAGAATTCAAGCTGAATTTAAGCCCCCCATTGACTTCTATAGGATTCCTCTAGCAGATCTACAGCAGAAAATTCTGCTCGGAAATTCTGCAGTGTGAACAACAGAGCAGAAAACCCATTGAACACAATGGGACTTTGCTCTGTACATTTTTTACGGGAGGAATTTCAAGCTGAATTTCAAGCTGAATTCCTCGCCTTTTCCTCAGTGTGCACATACCCTCACACTGCAAGTTTGGGCTAAAAATACTGACCTTAATACTCTGTATGTGTCAGAATTAATTGCACTTATCCCATGAAAATGATTAGCTACATAAGACTACTACAGCTACATAGACTCTTTCAATGTGCAACAAAAATAAATTAGTATATTATTAAGTGGCATTTGAACTACAGATATATGATAAAGGCAGATAAATTATCTTAGCAAGCAACAAAGACGCGTCTGTCCTGTTATGCGCTAGTCATCAGATTAGGACATAGCACCATTGTGTAAATGTTATCTATCTGCATTTATAATATATACTAAACTATGGCTGAAGATACTTTCTTTTACAGTATTTCACATAAATATCATACACATCCCTTATCCAAAGTGAAGGCAACCTGTTGCCCATTAACGGCTGACACTGGTAGGGTCAAAGTACCCAGAGAGGTGTGTCTTTTAGTGAACTGATGAGCCCTGTTCTGTAGTCTGCCTGAACAGCGTATAAGGCATGGTAGGAAACCTTGGCTCTCCAGCTTTAGCTATCCAGTCATGATGGGAGTTGTAGTACCAAGGTTCCTTACCCCTGGTATAAGGGATGGGTTTACTACACACAATGACTAATTCCTACAATAGAAACAAAGGTCTCTCTACACAAACACTTGGAAAATACAGCAATTAAAGTTTAAAAACAGTAGTAATGGCTGGAGCAATACCCATATAAAAAGAGAAATGCATGTTTCATATCTTGCATTAATTTAAGGTATTAGAAGCATATCCAAAACATGTCAAACACTTCTGAGCACCTGACAACCACTTTATAATTTTTAAGCAAATCAGTGGGCATGTACCAACCTACTAGTAGTGCAAAAGGATGTTGATCAAAGCAGGGCAGTCAAAACTTAGTTGGTGAAGGTTGAAGGGTGATATTTCTGGAATTCTTTCATTAATTTCTTCTTTTTCTTCTCAGGAATGACAAAACTCTTGTCCACCATCTTTATCAACTGCTGTAACTCCATTCTTGTACAACTATACCTCTGTGTTTCATATTCTTGGATGGTTAACCGTTGACAAAATGTAAAACCTGTCACAGGACAGCATTTTGTCAGGTGTTTTCAGCACATCCTTACATTTTATAAAGATAGTAAGACTTATCAATACAATCGTACCTGTACATTATATTAGAGGTAGGACCCACAGCACATGCATACATTGGAGCGTAAAGCATTACTTTCGTTTTCAAGATGAAACCAGTATGACTTACTATAAAATCTGTCTAAAGCAGCAAAAGACTGGAGAGAAGCTTTTGGCTATGCTCTTCACTCTACCTCAAGAGCAGTGGTGTTTTAAACACCCAATTCAACATGTGTAACATATTAGAAGTTTTCTTTTTTTTTTTTTTTTAAGTGACAGTAACCAGCTGGTGACCACCAATATCCCTTTTTACAGCGGTCACGAATGTGCCTTATTCTGATCAATGTGCCTTTTTACAGCAGAATAAGTTAATGACATGTTCCCATGTTGGCAGCCAGGCTCTCACTATACCCATGCTGAGTAGAGAATCCTCTGCTCTGGGTAGTTTAACCAGTCACATGCCACTGTCAAATCCTGACTGCACATGTCTCTACACAGCCAAGCCAGAGACTTTTGCTCATGTGTAGATGTTGGAAGTTCAGGCAGCTGTGGAAACTTCCCTTGTGTTTGTTAGTTCTGTGCACAAGCCCTATATAGTCAGAATAGGGCTCGTGCATGGAACTCACGACATGCAAGATGTTTCCATGCCAACTTGAAATTCCAGCAACAGCTGCTTTTGCACATGGAATTCAAGTGTCCTCTGTGACAGAAATGCTTTAGCCTTTAATTCCTTTACAAGTAGCGAAACAACAAAATACCTGAAAGGTCATCTGGATCTCCTCCATGCTGCAGACTTCTCAGCTTTGTACTAACAAGGTCAAGTAATTCCATGGGTGTCTGTGTAATAACAAACCATATATTTTCATTAGCGTAGAGGGAAAATCCACACAGCAGGAGACCATACCTACACACACACCTACTTTACACCACTCTCCGCCCACTTGGCAAGTGAGGCATAACGTTTAACGAGTTGCAAAAGTTCTGCTCAAAACTGAGACATGCGCAAAAACTTAACAGCTTTACATGTTTCCCAAACAATTGACAAAGAGGCATTTAAAAAAAAATATATATATATATTTTTAGGATGTCCACAAATAGCTAAAACTGTGTTTGCACAGGGGTTACTTCTACAGTCGTCCTGAATCATACAGATAGCCAAAGCCTCAGCAGCACAGCCCTGTCAGTGAACTCTTACTTGGTAATAATAAAAGTGGGAGACTGTTATAATTTACCTTGAAGAGGTCACTTGAATGATCCAGTAGAAACATTGTAAATTGTTCACTTTGTCCTCTTGATACTGTGGGGTTGTGAACAATAACCTTCGTGAATGTTTTTAATATTATCACTTTGTTTTCAAACTGAAAAAATATACAACAAAAGAATTATTTTTACAATAACATCTTTGTTATTCACATTGCAATAAAGTATTGGAAAAGGCCCCAAGACAGCGACTAAGGTGGGACACCACGGCAGCCATCAACTGGATGGATGGGCCTACAACGTTACGACCCCAGAAGCAGCCGCACAGCATGGACAGAGTGGTAAGATACTGGCAGTGGAGTGGGGCCAAGGGAGGTAAGTGTTGTTTATTATTTTTACCCTGGGTATATTGTAAAAAAAGTCCCCTGTTCAGACAACCTCCTAAACAATGGGAAGCACTGGCTGCATGGCAGCCTGTAAGGAAATAACTGCTCTGCTGGTGGTGGAAGCCCCATCACTAAAATACAGGTTCAAATGCTCCAAAGTGCTGTACCCCTTTGGCTCGGAAAATAATTTTCTACCTCTATTAGTCTAAGGAGTAAAAAAAAAAAAAAAAAAAGCCTATGGGGGCTCAATGTATACATGTATTAGCCAAAAATAAACAGGAGCATTTAAGGCCCAGATGTTAGCTGTACCTGCTTCTGCAGCCGGTAGGCATGAGTTTCAGATGCTGCGGTCATGAATAAGATTAACCGACGGAACTCCTCTCTTGCTTGTGGAATAAGCAATCTCAGGAAAAGCTGGACGGCTTCCAGGGCTTGGCTTTGCTTTCCATTTTCTGTAACAAAAACACTTCAAATAGCAGCTGCAGTAGATGAAATGACAGTGACTTAAAAGCACTTCTACTAGGTGAGAACTAGATATCATGCAATTGTTATTGATGGCTTCTAATTTTGAGATTCGATCCATCATTCTTGCACACTGCAGTCCTTTGTGCTGTAAGTAGTCTGGTTCTTTTACAGAATTTGTTGCAGCCACATTAGTCATTCTATTTAAAGTGATACTGTCATTTATCAACACCTCTGACATGTCAAAGACCTGAAAAGTTTTGATCGAGCCAGGTGAAGTATTTCTCTTGTTCTTGTAGCAATTTACGAGGAATCTTGTAGCAATGTTGTAGACCCCGACTGATCAAAACTTGACATGTCTCTATGACGTGTGAAAAAGGACAGTGACATTTTATGTACTCGCCGTAGTGAACAAATTAGTGACAGTGATTATTACTGAGCATTCTCTCTGTGTGTATCCATCAGGTGGGAAAATGAGCAACTGCAGAAACTATATTGCAACCAGAGAGCAAAAGATCAAACAGGTGCACATCATCCAAATAAGCAAACAGTACAGTGGACTTTCTCCAGGTTTTACAGTTGCCTCCAATGCTCCAAAAACAAAACAAAAGTAGATCAACTTGCTTCCTTTAAAATGTGCATATAATCTTCTTTAAGCATATTCTTTTGTTACCCTTTGGTTAAATACAGCAATACAAATTTTAGCGTATGTGCCAGAAACTTAGAGGTTGGCTTTCATTTCAGAACTAGTGTTGTGCAAGCACTACAATTATCAGGTGCTCCTTACTCGAGTTAAGCATTTCTCAATGCTTGAGTGCAATGCATTGAATTGAATAGGAGGCTCTAGCATTTAACCTGGTAACTCCTGGTTCCTGAGATCTGTCTGTTTTCTATATATGCTAATGAAGTACTGTGGTGCACTGTAGGCAACCCAGTACCCCCAGTGCACAGATATCTTTTCCCCTGGGTGACGTGCTGCGACGAACGTCACAAATCGGAGGAGACATTAGTGCACTGGAAGTGCTGGGCCTGCCTCCAGTGCACCACACTACTTCATTAGCATATATAGACAACAGACCAGATTTTGAAAAATGGTTAGCACCATCAGAATCTGTGTGGTGCCACTGACCAGGTTGTATGAAAATATATATTTTTTAATGCTTGTACTGGTATATTCGTTAAATAAACAATTTTTTTTGTATTTATCAACCACAAGTGTGGGATGTTTCCTTTTTGATGTAGTTAAGACACTCATGCATCAGTGTCTTAACTACATCAAAAAGGTAACATCCTGAACTCGTGGTTTATAAATACAAAACAAACATACGTTTATTTAATACGCATTAGAACCACCAGAGTTTAATTGATGGCATACCACCAGGGTTCTAATGAGTATTGCTGTAACCGGCGCACCTCTTGGTGCTTGATCAAGCATGCTCACTCACTACTGAGTAGGGATGCACGATGCACCGAAATATCGATACTACTATCGATATTTCGGGCAAAAAAACTATTCAATACCAGGATTTCCTGGTATCGATACTTCATGTTACGCTGCATAATAGTGCAGCTTAACATAAAGTACAGTGCAGAGAACACGGCCGGTGCTCAGATAGCGCCTCTGTATGCCTCTCCCTGCCCCCTGCGGTCACCTCCGCTGTGCAGCTCTCCCTCCGCTCCGGGCGGCGCTATTTTCAAATAGCAGGCACTTACTGTGAAGATGCGGCTGTCACACTGACAGCGGCATCTAACCACTCTGTATGCAGCAGGGGTCGGCTACTGTGTGTAACAGACCCCCGCTGCCGGTGTCTCTCTGATAATAGAGTCCGGCTCGGCCAGACTCTGTTATCAGGGAAATGATTTATGCAGCGGAGCTGGAGCTGCACAGAGGTCTGGGCGGCTGGGAGAGAAGACTGAGAGCGGGAGGTCCCGGAGAGGAGGACGGAGGAGGCGGGTGGATGTGCAGCACATGTGAGGATCCAGCCGGCTGGCAGGTGGGGGAGGTGGCCGGGGCTGTGAGGAGCAGACATCAGTGATGTGGGGGGTGACAAGGGGGGGGGGGGGGTCGGCCTTGCTCTGGCTCTAGTGTGTGTGGGATCCTGTGTAACCTCCTCTTCCTCTGCAATCTTGGTAATTGGTGCAGATAGCAGCTGTGTGGGCAGTCAAGGTATCTGATGCAGCAGAGCTGTCTTAGTGATAGCTGATGCAGCAGAGCTGTCTTAGTGATAGCTGATGCAGCAGAGCTGTCTTAGTGATAGCTGATGCAGCAGAGCTGTCTTAGTGATAGCTGATGCAGCAGAGCTGTCTTAGTGATAGCTGATGCAGCAGAGCTGTCTTAGTGATAGCTGATGCAGCAGAGCTGTCTTAGACAGATATCACTAACTTTATTTTTAACGCAATAAAATAAAAATAGTCCAAAAATTGGTATCACTGTAATAGTGAAGGGGTATTATATTTCTATCACTGTATTTTGTTTTGGTTTTTTATACTTTACTAAGTATCGAACTGGTATTGAGTATCGAAATAAAAAAGTTAGTATCGGTATCGAACTCAAAATTCTGGTATCGTGACATCACTACTACTGAGAACATAACAATATGCTCCATGCTAATTAAATGAATATTGGTGGTCCTCACCCAGAAGTTCAACAATTCCCGATAGAATTTGAACCATTCGGCAGTCCAAAAATGGATCTCTTTCCTGGGAATAATATTTAGCAATAACATCAAAAAGCATCTTCTTGTGCAGGTCTGGATTTTCCCTATTTCCATTAATGTGCGATAACTGCTGACTCAACATCACAATCTGTTCATCAGGAAAATACTCCAAACACTCCACTGCTGCAGCAAGCCACCCGTCCAACCTGAAAATAGAAACCATATTGCTTAATGCTGTTAATATGACAGCCTGCTGGTCTGTGGGCAGACTAAAGGCTGTTGTAAGCAGAACCCTGAATAACACTTATAAATTGGCAGAGCAAATGGCAGGGAATCAGAGATTGTTAAAGCCCTGCCATTCTATTATTACATCTTTAACGCTGATGAAGTGAGCACATTAACTGCTTACTGCATCTTGGCTCGTTCAAATATCATCGATGCTGAGGTGGTTGGCGGACCTTAACGTACTCTAATGTCACAGTCTCAGAGGCTCTGTCCATGCAGTCACTACAGTAATCTCTACTCCTGGCCATTTAACTCACTGATCCTCAGCTATTATTCCCATGCTCACCAGGTTTCTACTGATCACAACTTCCTGATCCTGCCCTAACATAGAAAAAATGCCCAATAAGCCAGTCACTGGCAACCAGAGGTGGATCATCACGGCAGCCAGTGATCAGCTGAGTGGGCATTTCCTTTATGTCAAGATGGGAACAAGAAGTGGTGATCCAGTGAGCATCGCAACAGATGAAAAAACAAACATACTTACATAGTTACCCCACAAACTCCCAGTCCAATGCCACTGCTGACTTATGATGTTCCCATACCCTTAGCATGGGACACGCCAAAGAGTCACTAGCTTTAGCAATAACATTCGAGTATGAATGCACATAACCACTGAGGTGGCAGTGGTGCTGAACCCAGAGCGGGCAAGTGTTCTCTTCTGGGTTAATGTCACATGACAGAGGTGGCCACATATTGTAAATCTATGGAGCTGCTTTGCTCAAACAGACAGTGGAGAGAGAGGGTGTCTCACCCCACTCGTTTTCCTGATCAGTCACTGCCTGAACACAGAAAAAAACCCTGCGTCTCTGTGACACGTATGCTTTAAAGTGTCGCTGTCTTTTAATTTTTTTTTTAGAAATCAATAGTAACTTTGCAATTGGGTTTATTAGCTGAAAAATGCATTTTTATCATGAAAAAGCAGTTTGATGCTCTCCCCCCTGTCTTAATGGTTGTCTATGGAGAGGGGAGGGGTAGAATGAGATGAGGCACCAAAACAGGACAACAAAGAGTTAATTTACAGCTAAATAAGTGGGCTATCTCCTCTTAAGTCAGCACTGACCTCTCTCATCTCTGAATAGGGGCTTTCATGCAGCTCTCGCTGTGTAACCCTTTGTTCTCTGCTGCCCACTAATCTCCCTCCTTCCTCCTCCATTCAACAGACAGGGGCATGTCTGATGCAACAAGACACCATTTCCTGATAATTTGCAGTGAATGAAAAAGAGGAGGGAGGGGGGACCTGGGGAAAGTCTTTTTGAATGCAGATAATGGCATATTTGCCTAATAAACCCAATTACAAAGTTTATTAAATTGCCTGGACTATTGATTTCTGCAAAAAATAAATAAATAAATAAATACACACACACACACACACACACACACAACAGTGACTCTTTAACCCCTTAACGACATCGGGCGTAAATTTACGCCCTCGCGCCCTGGTACGTAACGCATCAGGGCGTAAATTTACGTTCGATGTTTCCCCGATCGCTGCGTGTTCGCACACAGCGATCGGGGAAGATGGCCTGCTATAAATCATAGCAGGCCATCTTAGCTTCTCGGCACGGGGGGTGGTTAACACCCCCCGTGCTTACGATTGCCGCTATTGGCTGATCAATTCAGATCAGCCAATAGCGGCGATCGAAACCTTTCCGGGTCATCGATGACCCGATGACCCGGAAAAAAATGGCAGTCGGTGCTGTCCGAGGACGGCACCGACCGCCATTACTGTAAAAAGTAATGGTGGTCACGGTGCCACCGGCCCGATCGCCGTGAACGGCCGGCCGGTACCGGCCGGCCGTTCACGGCGATCAGAGTCCCCCAAAATAGTAAATACCTGCTCTGGGTCCAGAGCAGGTATTTGTACATTACTCACCTGTCCCGGGGTCCTGATCGGTGTCTTCCGGGTTCGCAGCGTCCTCCGTCTTCTCATTCGGTCTTCGGCTCTTTTCGGCTATTTTCGGCTCCAGCCTCGTCTTTTTCCGGATTTTGCGCTCTGCTGCCCCCTAGCGGCTGATGTGTAATACACTTAGCAGCTACAGGGATGTTCAGAATGTAGAAAAAGTTTTGTTTTTTTTCCCAATTTTTTTTTCTTCTATTTTCCGCATCCTATCGCCGCTGAGTGTTGATCAGCATCGCACGAAAGTGCGCTGCTAATCAGCAACTCCTCCTTTTTGGCGTAGGGTGTTTTTTTTCTATATCCTACTGCCACGGTCTGCTGATAAGTGCCGCACATAAGTGCGGCATTTATCAGCAACTCCTTTGTTGGCGTAGGTTTTTTTTATACTTACTGTAAAAAAAAACCACGTAAAAAACACTACATTACACCACACTACATTGAATAAAGTTTGACACTACACCACTACATACCCCATATACTAGTCCCCGTATAAAGATGACCCCCAGGGTGTTTTCGGCGTCGGACGCATGCGCTATTATTGCCTCAGACACCGAAACAGCCAGTGAGGATGAATGGGGGGATCCTTCTTTCCTCGATTCATCCTCATCATCCAGTGACGTGTCTGGGGGTAGAGTAGTGTACGCTGCCCCCCAGACACGTCTTTTCCGCCAGTACCGTCCCAATAAGAGATGACGGTATGGCGTGAAATTCTACAAACTCTGTGAGCGTACCTCTGTGTACACTTACAGATTTAGGGTACGTGTACACTGCGGAATGGCGAAGGATAACCCTTTGTGCATTCCGCAGCTGGCACCCATTCTATGCACAGGCGGATTCCATCGTCCATCGCCCTAATATTTAGCAGCCATGGAGCGGCCCCAGCGCTTCTGGATATGAGGGACCCCGTATCGCACCAGGACAACATTTTCCAGGTGACGTCCCCCACACTGGAAAACAGGAGACCCCAGAAGAAGTGCAGAGTGTGGCGTAACAGGGGGATCAGGAAGGACACCATTTTCCAGTGTGACACCTGTCCTGATCCCCCCCGGCCTTTGCATACTGGATCGCTTCAAGGCGTACCACACATCATTGGAGTTCTAAATTATCTAAATTCCTTCCCTTATTCCTATTTCAGGGGTCACGTTGATCCGGGGATTATTCTGATCGCCATTATGGAGTCGGGAAGGAATTTTTCCCCTGTGATGAGGCTACTGTCTTCTGCCTCACGAGTGTTTTTTGCCTTCCTCTGGGTCAACACAGGTTGAATTTGATGGACACCTGTCATTTCCAACCTTATAAACTAATAATTGGCCTAATACCCCCAAATAAATTAGAATTGTCCCTTTTCCCCAGCTAAATAGATATGGCCGCCATTCCCATTAGAGGATGCCATGATGCAATTACAAAGCCTCTGTGCGGCCAGGACAGTAGAAACCCCCCACAAGTGACCCCATTCTGGAAACTACACCCCATAAGGAATCTAACAAGGGGGGCAGCGGGGATATGGCCCCCTGGTGACGGCCACATTTGGGACGTGAAAATGAAAAAAAAATATGGTATTTTTATTTTCTCGGCACATGTTCTACGTAAGTGCCCGTCACCAGTGGGGTCCATATCCTCACTGCACCCCTTGTTAGATTCCTTATGGGGTGTAGTTTCCAGAATGGGGTCACTTGTGGGTTTTTTTTACTGTCCTGGCAGCACAGGAGCTTTGTAAATGCGACATGGCCTCCATCCTCCATTCCAGCCTCTAAATGGCGCTCTGTCCCTTTGGCGGCTTGCCCTGTGCCCATATGGCACATTATGCCCACATGTGGGGTATTTTCTTACTCAGGGGAAACTACCCTACACGTTTTGTGTTCATTTTCTTTTTTAACCCCTTGTGGAAATGGAAAAAAATCAAGGCTACACCAACATTTAGTGTAATTTTTGTAAAATTTTTACTCTAAATCATTAATCTTGTCATGATTTTTTCATTTTCACAAGGGGCTAAAAGATAAAAAAAAACACTAAATGTGTAGAGTAATTTCCCCCGAGTCCGTAAATACCCCAAATGTGGACATAAAGCGCCATGTGGGCGCAGGGCAAGCCTCCGAAGGGAAGGAGCGCCATTTGGATTTTGAAGGTTGGATTTGGCTAGAATGGATGATGAAAGCCATGTCGCATTTACAGAGCCCTCGTGCTGCCAAAACACTGGAAACCCCCCACAAGTGACCCCATTCTGGAAACTGCACCCCTCAGGGAATCTAACAAGGGGTGCAGTGAGGATATGGACCCCTTGATGACGGGCACATTTGTGCCATGAAAGTGAAAAAATGAAAATTTTCCCTTTCACGTCACATTGTTCCACATTTGTGCCCATCACCAGTGGGGTCCATATGCTCACTGCACCCCTTGTTAGATTCCTTGAGGGGTGTAGTTTCCAGAATGGGGTCACTTGTGGGGGGTTTCCAGTGTCTTGGCAGCACGAGGGCTCTGTAAATGCGACATGGCCCTTGAAATCCTTTCCAGTGAAATTCAGCTTCCAAAAGCCAATTGGCGCTCCTTCCCTTTGGAGGCTCGTCCTGCGCCCCCTTGGCACTCTATCGCCACATGTGGGGTATTTCCGTACTCGGGAGAAACTGCGCTACACATTTTGTGTCTTTTTTTTTCTCTAATCCCTTTAAGAAAATGAAAAATTGAAGGCTAGAACAACGTTTTAGTGTAAAAAATAAATTTTTCTTTTTTCACGCCATATTGTTCGGAAAATCTGTGAAGCACCTGTGGGGTCCAGATGCTCACCGCACCCCTTGTTACATTCCTTGAGGGGTGCAGTTTTCTAAATGGTGTCCCTTTAGGGTTTTTTTAGGTTTTGGCACCCCAGAGCCTCTGCCAACCTGAAGTGGTACAGTCAAAAATGACCAAATATAACGGAGGCATTGAAATTCACTAGGCGCTCCTTTATATCTGAGGCTTGCGGTTGCGTCAGATAGCGCAATAGGGCCACATATGGGGTATTTCTATAAACTGCAGAAACGGGGCAATAATTATTGGGGTGCATCTCTCTGGTAATAGGTTTATAATTATGAAAAATATTGGATTACAATAAAATCTCTGCACAGAAAATTAAAATTTTCAAATTTCTTACACACTTGGCTTTTATTTCTGTGACTCCCCTAAAGGGTTAAAACACTTTCTGGATATGCTTTTGCAGAGTGTGGGGGGTGCAGTTTCTAAAATGGGGTGCTTTGTGGGGCTTTCTAACATACAGGCCCCTCAAATACACTTTAAACCTGAACAGGTCTTTAAAAATATCTGATTTTCAAATTTTACTGAAAATTTGGAAATTTGCTGCTAATGTTTTAAGCTTCCTATTGTTTAAAAAAAATGAAAGATCGTTTAATAAATGCCACCAACATAAAGTAGACATGTTGCTAATGCTATTTAATATATAATTTATGTGGTATAACTAGGGCTGGGCGATATTGGCCTAAATCAACATCGCGGTTTATCACATATGTAGCTGCGGTAACGATAATTGGACGATAACTATGACACGCCCCCTTTGTAAGCCACACCCCTTTTACAAGCCACACCCACTCGGCCGTGCCAAACTGGGGATAGTTTGTTTCAATAAAGTTAAAAACACTACAGGACATGTATATACAGGTATACAGCTATGTGCACACTACAGGACGTGTATATACAGGTATACAGCTATGTGCACACTACAGGACGTGTATATACAGGTATATAGCTATGTACTATAGGTACCCAGAGTATATATGATGGGTATATAGTATATACAGGTGACAGTACAGGGACGTACATTATAGGGGGCTGTAGATGGCACTGCACTGACACGCTGTAAAGATATCGATCTATCGTTCGTGACAGACGCACATCCAAGGCTGAAGTAGAGGGTGCTGAACACAGAAAGGCCTTTGGCAGGGGATCCCAAAATACAAAGCAGCAAGAGTCCGCAGCACACCAGCATATAGTGAAGAGATAAGCATGCTTGAAAATGATTCTGGAGTGAATTGAAACGTCGTATCCTGCACCTTATTTGATGGAATGAACCACTCTTCACTACATGCTGGTGTGCTGCGGACTCTTGCTGCTTTATCTATATCTATCTATTCCCTATCTATTTATCTATCTATCTATCTATCCATCTCCTATCTATCTATCTCCTATCTATCTATCTCCTATCTATCTATCTATCTATCTCCTATCTATCTCTTCCCTATCTATCTATCTCCTCTACGGGGAGGTGGGCAGGGGTGGATGGGTACACAGGGGGGCCGGCAAGGGTGGATGGGTACACAGGGGGGCCGGCAAGGGTGGATGGGTACACAGGGGGGCCGGCAAGGGTGGATGGGTACACAGGGGGGCCGGCAAGGGTGGATGGGTACACAGGGGGGCCGGCAAGGGTGGATGGGTACACAGGGGAGCGGACAGGGGTGTATGGGTACACAGGTGGGCCCGCAGGGGTGGATGGGTACACAGGTGGGCCCGCAGGGGTGGATGGGTACACAGGGGGGCCGGCAGGGGTGGATGGGTACACAGGGGGGCCGGCAGGGGTGGATGGGTACACAGGGGGGCGGGCAGGGGTGGATGGGTACACAGGGGAGCGGGCAGGGGTGGATGGGTACCCAGGGGGGCGGGCAGGGGTGGATGGGTACCCAGGGGGGCGGGCAGGGGTGGCTGGGTACACAGGGGAGCGGGCAGGGGTGGCTGGGTACACAGGGGAGCAGGCAGGGGTGGCTGGGTACACAGGGGAGCGGGAAGGGGTGGCTGGGTACACAGGGGGGCGGGCAGGGGTGGCTGGGTACACAGGGGGGCGGGCAGGGGTGGATGGGTACACAGGGGGGCGGGCAGGGGTGGCTGGGTACACAGGGGGGCGGGCAGGGGTGGATGGGTATACAGGGAGCTGCATGCATATGCTCCTCCACCTTGAGATATGACCGGCGTCCCTGCACACACATGACATTAATGTGCAGCGCTCGCCGGGAGGAGGGGGGGGGGGGGACCGGCACCAGTCCTGTCCGAGCGCCCTTCTCCTCCGGCCGGTGAGCGCTGCACATGTTAATGTCCTGTGTGTGCAGGGACGCCGGACGGGACAGGATCGGCGGGACGGGGGAAGGGCTGTGCACTCAGGAACATTCTCCCCTGGACCCTGCTGCTCCTCCACTTCCCGCGCGCACACCGGCGTCCCTGCACACACAGGACATTAACGTGCAGCGCTCGCCGGCCGGAGGAGAAGGGCGCTCGGACAGGACTGGTGCCGGTCCCCCAACTCCCCCTCCCGGCGAGCGCTGCACGTTAATGTCCTGTGTGTGCAGGGACGCCGGATGGGACAGGGGGAGGGCGGGCGCTCAGACTGGACGGGTGCCGGGGGCGGCCATTCTCACCTGGGCCCTGCTGCTCCTCCACCTCCCGCTCTGATTCCGGCGTCCCTGCACATAACGTGCAGCGCTCACGCCGGGCCGCAACTGCGTGCAGAAGCTCTCTGGGAAACACAAAATTACCGCAGATACCGTCCTGGCTAAGTTGAGGTCGGTTAACCGACGCCAGTGACGGTATCGGTATTTTTGCGGTATACCGCCCAGCCCTAGGTATAACCACTTTCTGTATAAGCAAAAAAGTTTAAAAGTTGGAAAAATGCATCTTTTCACATTTTTTCACATTTGGGGTTTTTTCATAAAGATTCGTTATGAGTATTGACTCCAATTTACCAGAAATGTAAAGTACAATATGTCACGAGAAAACAATCTCAGAATCAGCCGAATAGGTAAAAGCATCCCGAAGTTATTAATGAATAAAGTGACACTGGTCATATTCATAAAATTTGTCTCTGTCATTAAGGCTATTTCAGGCTCTGTCCTTAAGGGGTTAAAGAGGTCAAATAAAACAAGTCTATTTTAGGGAGCTGCTATTCATGCAATACTTAATTAATTAATTGTATAATAATAATTAATTGTAGTTTTACTAGAAGTGACCATACATTTAATTATTGGATATTTCTAAATACTTACTTGGGCAAATTTAGAGTCTGTAGAATTTCTCTGTCCACAAACGTGTTGGAAACAATTAAGTCAGCAAAATGCTTCTTGTAATCTGCCTTAACCGGGGAGTCCAAGATGCCCTCCAAGACAGGAATGTGAATCAGCTGAAGAAGCCGAACCATCACCTGCTGTTTCCACACATTCTCAACATCTAAGGATAGGATAAAACAATTACATGCTGGAATGAATAAATATCAACCTAAATAGAAGATTACTACTAGGTGAAGACACAGAAGGAGGTGCACATGCCACCTGGCAGAAGTTACCTTTAGGAGAGGGGTTGCTGGATGGTTTACCAAGGTCCTGGTTTAGATGTGCATTGGGAATGTCACAGATACAGTGCAGTAGCTGACTTAACTTCTCATCTGCCGTATCCAGAGCAGATGGATTACAGATTGTTACAACATGTCCAGTCCTATATTAGTAACATTAGAGGAAAACATGCATCTAGTACTCAGAGCCATGCAGTCCACATAAAGGTGCAGGGTAAATTAATACATACGTGAGGCAACATATATAAGAGTCTATCCAGAAACTATACTGTACAATAGCTATCAAGGGGCAGCAAATCCCTTATAGTTTCCCCGCCATACTACTAGCAGCCTCATTGTGTTTGATGACAACCTCCTTGATGACTGCTTTTACTCACTATATAGACTTTATAGACAGTAATAATGGTATAAAGAAAGCTGTACATAGCTAATATTTCCTATAAAATAACAATAAATGAATATTCACATGGCCCCAAACCATGTGGTTTTTATGGAGAAACCATGCAATTTTCCCAATCAAAAGCCACGCAATGTTGCCTTAAAGGTATACTGTCAGTTCTAGATCATGCTTAGAGCTGGAAGGTGATCGAGGCAGTGTTGAGCCCCAGGAGGCATGCCTGCTCCCTCTCCCACCCCTCCCTGTGTTAATTGATTGACATTCAGAGCTCATGTTCCTGCACTGAACCATGCCCTTTAATAAGTCAAAGAAGAGAGGGATGGGGGAAGAGGCATGCATACTGAAGTTCAACACGGCCTCCTTGATCCGATCACTTCCCCTTTCACTGCCTATTCGGTGTCAGAAAATATAAAGAAAAAAAAAAAGTTGGGCTCCATAGACTTACATTAGGAGCCAACTCATCATGTGACACACAGCCGAGAGAGTCTTCTCCCTGCTCTTACGATCACTCAGACCCGGACCGATCAAAACTTTTGACATCTCAAGTTTTTGTCCTACACTGGTGATACATGGCAGTGATAAGAAGAGCAGACAGACACAAATACCAACCTGGAGCGCCTCTTCTCTTTACCAAAGCTCTTCTCACCTGGGGAGCATTCAGCAGTACCTCTGGGTTCTAAAAACCTATAGAAATGACTATTACTATCCTCAAAGGCCAGCTCAGCTTCAGTCTTAAAAATTTTAGCACCAACGGGTTCAAAGATTTTGTGGTCCATGAGGGCCTGGCACAGTTGCACTCCTTTAGTACGTGAAATATCATAGCTGCTTAAATACATATTCTGCATCAGACGACAAAGGACAACGTCCACAGCATCAGAGCCTGTAAAGCAGTTTGGGTATGTCCGTAGGTGCTGACGTCTGTTCTTTACTTCTACTTGGGTTTTCAGTGCCTGGATAATACTGTTCCACAAGTGTGTTGCCTGGAAGGGACCTGTGTAGCCTGCAACAGGGAGATAACAGAAGCAAGGATAGCTGAATGCAAAAGTCTACAAAGTGCACTTGTTATAAGCGTTAAAACTATGTTAAAGGGGGATTCTGAGTTAAAACACTTATTTCCTATTCACAGAATAGAAATAAGCTGTCAGATTTAACCACTGGGATGCCCTGGGATCTCGAAAAAAAATAGTATTAGTCTTACCGGTAAGACGTTTTCTCTGAAACCTTCACGACGGCACCAACATCCCTCCCTATATTGTATTGTTGAATATAATACTTAACTCATGCCCTAGGGACAGGAAAAGCACAAACACGAGAGGTTAAAAGCCCCTCCCCTTCCTGCTAGCACCAGTGCATTATAACAATTTCTGAGCACCACGTTAGTATTATATTCAACAATACAATATAGGGAGGGATGTTGGTGCCGTCGTGAAGGTTTCGGAGGAAACGTCTTACCGGTAAGACTAATACTATTTTCTCTCCTCACCTTCACGACGGCACCACAGGAGAAATACCAACAATTTCCCCTAGGGCGGGGCCACAGCCTGAAGACCTTTCTTACCAAACCAGGTCTTCACTGAGCTGAAACTGCCAACCACGATGCATGGCAATAGTAGTAGACCAGGTGATAGCTCTGCAATCTGATCTAAAGATGTGTAAGCCTTCTCCCCCCAAGAAGTGAACGCAGCCCTGAATGAAAGGGCCTTGATCAATAAAAGGTAAAGGTAAGTCCTATACCTACGCTTCCATACAGCATTCCGGATTCCACCAGCTACAAATTGCTGGAAATCTCTTCAGTATATTCTTCCTCTGGAATTGAATGAAGATCAATCCAGGTGTTACAGGATTCCAGGAACTATATTACAGTTTCCCTACGGTCCAGGAATAAAACTTCCATCCTTAATCATCTTTGGAGTTGATACAGAATGATCATAAGACCAAGAAAGATGAAACTACCACGGAAACAAATCGGGATCGGTGTGACACTATTTTGTCCCTCTGGAAAAGACAGTAAGAGTCACGGATAATCGGTGTGCGGGTCTCCGATTCGTCTTATCTAAGACTATGGTCACAGGATGGCTGTCTTGTAGAACAGGAACTTGAGACTGTACTCCAAATAGGTTTGGAAGGAAGACGATTAAGGTCTTCAAGTACAAAAGTTAAAATCCCAAAGGAAATGTCGATTAAAAGTAGGATTCCTGTTTAAAAGCGTTCCTCATAAGTTCTAAACACATCTATGATTCATGATAAATATAATGATAAATAGCAGATATATGGATACAATGATTAATTGCAAATGATATATGATAATGATAAATAGCAGATGATGTATCATATAATGATTAATAGCAGATATATGATATAATGATAAATAACAATGATATATGATATAATGAGTAATAGCAGATGATATATCATATAACAATAAATAGCGGATAAGGTTGCAACATGCACCTTAAGAGTGGCCGACTTGAGACCTTCTGATATATCCTAGAAGAGAATGGCCTCATTTTCCTAGACTGTAGGAATTACAGCCTCAGAGAGGCCTCTGCTCCTAAACATAGACTCAGGATTCAGGTCGACATCTTGAGTCTTGACAGATCCGGACGGAACTGGTCCCTGAAGAAGTAGAAGGCTAAGGCTCAAATCCAAAAGTTGAAGAGCCCAGAGGCTCCAGGACCAGTCTTCGTACAAGGCCTGACTACCTTCTAAGGGTACAAACCCACACACCGTATACACAGCAGATACGCAACAAATACGCAGCAAATACGCAGCAGATTTGTTGGTACAGATTTGATGCTGTGTTCAGTTATTTAGATATAATCTGCTGCGTTTTTGCTGCGTATTTGCTGCGTGTTTGCTGCGTATTTGCTGCGTATCGCAGCAGTAAATACGCTGCTTATACAGTGTGTGGGTTTGTACCCTTACAGCTATTTCCACTGTTAGGATTTCCTGTAGTGTCCCAGGAAAGAGCCAAAAGATAAAGGATTGTATACAAGACTGAAAATCAAGGCTGTTCAAGTACATCCACCGCCACTGGAACATCGCTTGGAAAGAACTTCTATACCTCCTTGTTCTGATAAATCTGCGAACAAATCAGAGGCAGACCCAATTGAGGGATAAAATCTGGACCTTCCTCCTTGAGACACCCTTCACTCATGAAAATGGATTGACTGCTAAGATAAACCATGTGAATTGTAAGATATGTGGCTGTTGGGGATAAATATGTCGCTCCCCTAGGTGAAGATCCAATCTGAATGGATTGAAGTGGATTCTGCTCTGCACTATCCTGGTGTCTCAGATGTGCCACAGCGGTACTGTTGTCCAATAAAATGTGAATTGTTAGATTCCAGATATTATTCGCCTGCTGTAAGGCACCCGACTGCCTGCAGCTCTTTAAGGCCTGAAGACCTTGCTGCTGTCCTTGGAGATAGCAGCAACTGGCCAACGTCTGAGACTAATCTTATTTTAGGAAGAGGGATACAAAGATAACCCCATCTTCAAGTAAGCCATGTAGGCCAACATATAGAGACCACCAGACCTGTGGAGAAAAGGATACCTGTGCCTGATTCAGAATGACAAGTCTATTGGTTTATTACAGTAAGAATCTAGAATGAGTCTGATTCTAAGGTGTCACTGAAGAATAAGTAGTCATGGATTCCAAATGGACATAGTCCTCAAGTGTAACCAGGCCTCCTACATTGGGAACAGTCTAGTCTTCTCCACCAGAGATACCCAATCTGAGGGGAGAGAGGACATTATTACCTAGGAATTCGGAGGATCCCCAAATATATTTTGGGTGTCTGGGTTGAGATCCGATTGCTGATTGTTATCGGACACCCCCAGGAATAAAGATCACCACTGGCTGTCGTTATTTTCTGAACAGCATCTATGTGGAATCTGTCAAAAGAAGAAAACTCAACCAGACAGGCGGAATATTTATCCCAAACCGATGAAGGTAGGGAATCAACTTCCCCATAAACTAAAGAAGATGCAAAAGGGCTGATGAATCCCGAAGGAGAGAGCACTGCATTGATAATGCTGGACACAACTGCCCATGCAAACTACTACTAAAGACAAGAGTTGAAACATAGTAGAAGCATCTCTTTAAGTCGATTAACGCCCTCATAGCATCCTATAGATTAAGTTGAGTAGTAGACTACATGGATTCCATCTTGAATCCTCTGTATCAGATAAATTTTGATGGGTTCCAGGTTTATACTAAGCCTGTATGTTCCGTTCAGTTACTAAATAAGGAATAGCTGAAAAGTGCCCCTTCTCTAACTCTGGCACTGGGACAGAGGTCACAACACAGGGCTTTATCAGCTTCTAGACCCTGTAGAAGAGTCCTGATTAAAGGAGCTGAGAAGGTAGGTGGACTAGGAAACATTTGGGGGGAGAAGATGACTATATTGAAGTCCTGGAGAATAACGTCCAGGATCCAGCTGACTTGGGTGACACACATCCAAGCCTCCTGAACTCCAGAATCTCCCCCCACCTCCAGGATAGTGACCTGGTGTAGTCCTGGGAGGCCTTGGGAGAGGTCAATAGACATCTCTCCTATAATGCTCCTGAATTCTATGGTGCTACATTGAACCCATACTTCTTAACTACTGAAGGTCTATTAGAACAGAAGAATTTCCCAGATACTATAAAGGGCAAACTGAAGACCTTGCATAGAATGGGATTGTCAGATCCTTTGTCAGATTTTTTATTTTTTTTGTGACTAATGGCAGAAAAGGTAGAACCCAATTCCTGGCAACCATATGGACCATCACTGCCCGAGGGAACCTGTATATATATATATATTTATTTATTTTGATGGTCGTCTCTGATTGATTCCCATATGTACTGCACAAGAACACATGTAGCAGCAACATCTCTCACAAGAGAAAAGTAACAGTCTATAAGACTTGTACAAATCCTCCTGGCCTCAGTTGAAGAGCCTACAAATGGCAAGGTGATTGCTAGTAACTCTAACCACCTGGGTGTCTAAATCCCATTCTTCCCAGGTTTTGTTAATCATCAGTGATGAGGCCTGAAAGGTCTGCTGAATAGGAACTAGCTTCCACATGCTAACCCCAGCAAACAACTCATCTCCAATAGATCACACCTCTTGTGTATCCTCCATCCCTCGTGCCTGCCCTACAGGGACAGGAAAAGCACTGGTGCTAGCAGGAAGGGGAGGGGCTTTTAACCTCTCGTGTTTGTGCTTTTCCTGTCCCTAGGGCATGAGTTAACTCCTGTGGTGCCGTCGTGAAGGTGAGGAGAGAAAAAAGGTTCCAAGTCTTTGTTTTGAATGGAGCAGCAAATTGCACATGCAAACCTCTGTGCCATTCACTGCCCATGGGGCTGCCAGAGATAGCCAAAAGCTCTTCTTGGCTTTCTTCAACAGCACCATAGACAATGAATAAAACGTGACGTGCATGTGCCACTTACGACTCAATTCAAAGCAAAGACTTAAAGCACCGTTCTCAAGATTGTGTGCCTGGGGAGTTACCTCTTATTCCCTACCCTGTGGATAGGGAATAAGTATTTTAACTCATAATACCCCTTTAGGCTATGTTCACAGGCTGTAAGAGCAACAGCTGTTCTGCGTGAGCGGCCATTGTTTAATACTACCTAAGGCTCGGTTCACACACAGTATATTTCAGTCAGTATTTTGGTTCTCATATTGCAACCAAAACCAGAAGTGGATTGAAAACACAGAAAGGATCTGTCCACACAATGTTGAAATTGAGTGGATGGCCGCTATTTAATGGCAAATATTTGCTGTTATACAACGGCTGTTATATTGAAATAAGTGCAGTTATTTACTGTTATATGGCGGCCATCCACTCAATTTCAACATTGTGTGAACAGATCCTTTCTGTGTTTTCAGTCCACTCCTGGTTGAGGTTCAAAATACTGACTGAAACATACTGTGTGTGAACCCAGCCTAAGGCCGGAATTAACAACCATGATCAACCATGTTAAACAATGGCCGTTTACACAAAATGGCCGTTGTTTATTCAGCGTGTGAACATAGATTTTAAATGTAACTATCATTCTTCGCTAGGGGCAGGATACACTACCAAAATCCTGCTGCTGCAATTCCTGTTCAGGTGCATGCCAATAAAAAGAAAGAGAAGAAAGGCCCGCCGCCTCGTGTGATACCTTTAAACACTGGACAGATGGTATGGAAATGTAGGATGCTCACCTTGTTGCCCCTAGGGCTTTGTACATATCACCCCTCCCTGTCCGTTGGGGTACCAATGTTTTGGTGGTCCATGGAACAGCGGAGAGTCAGATATGGCTAGGATGTATTTGGGCTGCTAAAGCTGATTGTACCACAAACAGGATGCTCCCAATTGGGGCCAGTGAGAGATAAATAACAGAAAAAAACAAAACAATAAAAAAACAGGGTACTTCTATTCAGCACTGTCCAAGAAAGACATTGAAAATTGCAAAATAAAATGAAGATGCAGTTTATTTATAGGTGCATGCCAGAGCTGGAATTCTTCTGGCAGTACTGTTGGCTGCATTGTATACAACAACGCTGCTGGAAGAATTCCATCTCTAGTGTGTGCCTGAACAGGGATCGCAGTGGCAGGATTTTGAGAGCATATACTGCCGCTAGCGAAGAATGATAGTTACATTTTAAAGCTATGTTCACATACAGTATTGTGTGCAATTCAGGTTTTGACACTGTTGACACTGTTAGATAGCTGTTAGGTCAAGGAGACACAAGCTACCTTATTTGTCCTTTCAGACACAAGCTACCTTATTTGTCCTTTCAGATGGCACAAAAAATGTTTCACTTTTCCAGTACAAAGTGTCAGAAGGGCTTTTCCAAGATCCTGATATGCTGCATATCATGCCGGCAGCGGGAATCTCCATGGCACTGGCCATGCTCTGTCACTACAGCGCCGCAGAGATTCCAACATTTTCTTCGCTGCCAGCATGATATTGATATATCATGCCAAGTGGGGGAACACTCTATGACGTCCGCAGGGCCCGTTATTAACAGGACGTGTGAATGCAGCCTTATGGATTTATCAAGCAATATCTTGTTTTTTCCAATTAATGATAAACTATTGCAAATGGCCTAAAATCATTCAGCGTAATACCATTATTTACAGTAGCAATACTCTAGTATTCAAACATCATAATACCAAAGGAACAATGTGCACATACAGCAAAAGATTTGCAAAGGATTAACAATGATTTAATGGTCAGATCAAAAGATGGGATCAATGGTATAGCATTATATATGGTATAGCATACTATTTCATTAGTCGTTTGACCATTTACATACACAGATATCTGACAGAATCCCTTTAAATCTTAGATACCTTGTAAAATCCAATAAAATGTCTATATAGTGCAGTGATCCTGTCCAGAGCTGTCAGGGCATGCTGGGAGTTACACAACAGCTGGGGAGTGACAGCTCAGGGAATACTACTGTACACACTAGCTGCTGCATGTACTGCTATAAGGCTGCAGACTCAGTTACCTCTCCTCCGAGCTCTGAGCTCTCCCATACTGCGGATCCTACGGAACCTGGGAGTCAAATCTGCCGCCATCCAACCTGCTGAGGTCACCTGCCGCCACCGCCGCACGTCACGTGACGCTGACCTTCCAAGCGGGATCTCTTTGTGGTGGGTGGCCAAGTCGTACACGTCACATAGACGTAACCTCTCCTGCAGCAGCCATTTTTAATTCTGGCAAGGACAACAGTAGCTGGACTGAGTCTGCGCACAGCCGGGCTTTGTATTGTTTTGTTTATTATATTACTCAGAGTCTGAATATTAGGATGGCTATATATGACACTTTTGTGAAAATAAAAAAAGCTTGGCTAGGTGCCGTTTTACGTGCAGCGATAGCCAACAAGCCCACATGGGGTCAGGGATAGTTGCTGCAATGATTCTTGGGTGTTATCTGGGTAACAAAGTAGCCCTCATTATACGTCATTATCGTAAGGACAAACAAGAATGGCTTGTTTGTTTTACGTACACCTTTAGTTTACCTAGAGCACGACCTAAACAAGGCGACAGCCTATGATAGGGGAGACATATTGTTGTAGCCTTGGGGATAGTGTAGAGCCATTGTGGGCTACGGACAAATGGCCGCCCGGTGCTACACGATTGGCGACACTTGTGTTGCTCTCTAGTGATTGGAGCGCGGCGGTCAGCTGACGGCAGATGTGGAGCCACCTGAACGAGGAAAGAAGTGGAGCGGCCTGACGCGAGGAGCACGTAGCCGTATGTCCTGAGCACAGCCCGCCGCCTCCGGGTACTCAGCTGGGGACAGGTACGGGGCCTGAGCACGGAGAGGGGCGGGGCATGGGCTCTATAGGGGCCGGGGCACCTGCTGTCAGTAGTGCTTGTCACAAGTAGTGTCCATTCATTATGCAGGACAGGGGCGCCGTACTCTGCTTGTCTGTCTGTCCTGATTCTTATTCACACTGTTATGTGCCGTTTCAATTTATTCTTATGCTTAGAGTATGTAGATCAGTCTCCCCAAGCTGTGGCCAAACTACAATTCCCATCACACCCCAAGCTTGCTATGTATACAGTATATAGATCAGTGCTCCCCAAGCTGTGGCCAAACTACAATTCCCATCACACCCCAAGCTTGCTATGTATACAGTATATAGAGCAGTGCTCCCCAAGCTGTGGCCAAACTACAATTCCCATCACACCCCAAGCTTGCTATGTATACAGTATATAGAGCAGTCTCCATAAGCTGTGGCCAAACTACAATTCCCATCACACCCCAAGCTTGCTATGTATACAGTATATAGAGCAGTGCTCCCCAAGCTGTGGCCAAACTACAATTCCCATCACACCCCAAGCTTGCGATGTATACAGTATATAAAGCAGTCTCCCTAAGCTGTGGCCAAACTACAATTCCCATCACACCCCAAGCTTGCTATGTATACAGTATATAGAGCAGTCTCCATAAGCTGTGGCCAAACTACAATTCCCATCACACCCCAAGCTTGCTATGTATACAGTATATAGATAAGTCTCCCTAAGCTGTGGCCAAACTACAATTCCCATCACACCCCAAGCTTGCTATGTATACAGTATATAGAGCAGTGCTCCCCGAGCTGTGGCCAAACTACAATTCCCATCACACCCCAAGCTTGCTATGTATACAGTATATAGAGCAGTGCTCCCCGAGATGTGGTTAAACTACAATTCCCATCACACCCCAAGCTTGCGATGTATACAGTATATAAAGCAGTCTCCCCAAGCTGTGGCGCTTCAGTGCTTGCCAAACTACAACTCCCATCATGCTCTGACAGCTGAAGGCTGTAAGTATTCTGCCAACCACTGGAGCCACAGCTTGGGTGACAGTGATGCAGCAGATACTTTATCACGTCGTTGACATATGTGTCACTGAAGGAGGGAATACATGTGATGCACTAACCAAAAGCTGCGGCTGTCAGTGCGAGTGTAAGAGTGGGACCTATCATGGTGACATGTCTGAAATGTTGCCTGCACAGGATCAAGTTATGGATTATTGTATTCCATATAAAGTAACAATTCTGCATGATCTCTTCTTAGTACTCTTTAGTTCCTCTGATGTCTCTCCTGGCACAATTTATGCTTAAAGTGACTGTACCACCAGGCCCAGGCTGAAGCACTGGAGACGGGCTGACCCACCCCCAGTGGGAAGAAACCCCAGCCCCTCCATGAGGTGACTCCATTAGAATCAATGGAACCCTACCATAGAGGGGCTGGCGTTTCCTCCCACTAAGGGTGGGTCAGCCTGTCTCCAGTGCTTCAGCCTGGGCCTGGTGGTACAGTCACTTTAAAGGTGAACTGTCAGCAGGTTAGACGAATTTAGCCTGCTGATATGTCCCTATTGTGCAGGAGGCAGAGAGGATGAAGGTATGCCTCTTACCTTCATCCTCGATGCTGTTAGTGTTTTACTCCTTGGTCTGAGAAGACCATTAGGAGCACTGGGGCTCTGTCATGCCCCCATAGCGCTGATCTGGCCTGCCCCTGGCTGGCCTACTCCATTGATTATCATTAGAAGGGGCAGGCCAGCCAGGGGGCAGATCAGTGCTAAGGGGGTGCCCCAGTGCTCCTAACAGTCTTACCAAACCAAGGAGTAAAACACTAACTGCATGGGAACGGTGAGAGACATACCTTCATCCTCTGCGCCTCCTATGCCGTAGGGAGATATCAGCAGGTTAGATTAGTCTAACCTGCCGAAAGTTCCTCTTTAAAGGGAATCTGCCACTAGGTTTGTTCTGCCTTAAAGGACAACTCCCGCGGGACCCCAAAAAAAAAAAAAAACACAGACACCATACTCACCATCTCTCCGGTGACGATCGCCACTCGATTCGCCCGCCGTCCGCCTCTCCGTCGCCGCCGTCCGCCATCCAGCGATGTCTCCGACTTCCGGGTCCAGGGGATGGAAAAGGCTGCCAGTGCGCTTGCGCACCGGCAGCCTTTTCATTGGCTGGAGCGCATCACATGGCTTCCAGCAAGCTCAGCCAATCAGGGCTGAGCAAGCTGGAAGCCATGTGATGCGCTCCAGCCAATGAAAAGGCTGCTGGTGCGCATGTGCACCAGCAGCCTTTTCATCCCCATTCACTTTGCATGAAGACGCCGAGGAGGAAGAAGACCCGGACCGCCCCTCGGCTCTGACGTCGTCGTCACCAGATGCCGCCCCGGAGAAGAGGACCGTGACGATCGTAATAGGTAATGTATACATTCCTTAACTTCCGGGGTGGGGGGTCGGGGGTCCGAAAGTGGGGGAAGGGGGCCAGGCCGGGTATTTAACCACATTACAAAGTTATATAACTTTGTAATGTGTGTTAAATGAGCAAAAAAAAATTTTTGTGGGAGTTGTCCTTTAAATGAGGGCAGCATAAACTAGTGACAGAAACGCTGAACAGATCAGTGTATTACTTACATCATTCTGTTCAGCCGTCCTCCTGATGTGCAGGAGAATAGGATTCTTGCCGCACCCCTCCCCCCAGCTGCTGATTAACAGCTGACTGCTTATACACAGCATGGATAGATAACTGCCAATCAGCAGCTGGTGGGCGGAGTTCTTGATGCATATGAAAATCCAGGACATAATGGACTACTTATTGTGATACATTGTTCTGTTCAGCTTCTCTGTCACAAGCTTACACTACCCTTAGATAGTCTCCAGTCAGACCCCATCTGATCAGTGCTGATCATGACAAGGGGAATAGTAACATCCACAGATGTGGTGCAGTATACTCACCAGATTACTGTCGACCACTGGGCACTACTGCAGTCACTGATTGGCTGAGCAGGCAAAATCTAAAGTAGGCTTTGAACACAGGAAGTGCTGCGCATCAGGACAGCAACGGGGAAGGTAATTAGAGGGTTTTTATTATTATTATTATCATTATTATTATGTTTACCAGCTGCCTGAGCCTATTTATTTTTGTGAGATGTCATACATATTGAGGGTTTTCCTAGAGACATTGCTTTGGGTGTGACGTATGGAGCTATAAGTGATTCTGTGTGCTGCCATACACTGTAGAAGTTTAATTTTTTCAGCAATATTTTTGGCCCACCCTGCTAATTTATAACTTCATGGCAACTTTCCAAAGTAACTTAAAACTAAGGGATATTGGCAGCTCTGTATGTAGTAACTTGTGCCATTGAATGCTGTGCTGTGTATTGAACACTGTTATGTAGCCTCTTGGACAAACAAAACAGAAGAGTGCCATATGAGAATGATGAGATTTCTTTTTGTGGAAATTGCTGTCTTTTCACACCCTGGACGCTTGCAGCTTACTCTGCCCTTCATACGGTCGACGAATACAGCGGTGATGTGGCCGTTTTTTAGTTCCCCCCACCATATGCAGCGACTGCAGATTCTCCAGTCCTGTTGCAAAGTTTTTCTGCATCCGCCCTATAAGACGACCCCTGACTTTTTAGAAGAATTTCCTGGGTTAAAAAGTAGACTTATCTGCAGGAAAATACAGTGTATGTACGTATGTGTATATATATATATATATATATCAGCCCTTTTTTGCAGTAATCCTCTGGGCATTTGACGGCGGGCTTCTTAAATCCGGTTGTTTCTGCTTTAGGGTGCGTTCACACGTACAGGATCTGCAGCAGTTTTGATGGCGCAGATTAGAAGCTGCAGATTCAAAGCAAATCAATTCTGTGCCATCAAATCTGCTGTGGATCTGCTGCAGATTCTGTACATGTTAACGCACCCTAAGATAGACGCTTTTGTATGAAATTGCTGTTTTTTAGTCATAAGTTATATTCTAAAGGTGATGTACCACATAATATTAGTCAGGTCCGATAGATCCTGGTGTCATATGATGACATTTTCTCTCCATTTGATGTGTACTTTTGTTCTGCATCCTAAGTTACATTTTCAGAGTCTCCGAGCTCTTGTTTGCATGGTGTAAATTATTCAGTGTTAAATAAAAATGTGTTGGAAAATGACAGCCTTGGAATAATTTATTTCAGAGCTCATCGTAAATCCGCTTTGCATTCTAGTGCACTAAAATGCTACTTTTTTCTTAAATGTACAAGGTCAAGCAAGAAAATCAAAATGGAGTCCATGCTAAATAAGCTTAAGAGCACAGTCACAAAGGTGACTGCTGATGTTACCAGCGCTGTAATGGGAAACCCTGTCACAAGGGAATTTGATGTAGGAAAACATATAGCCAGTGGCGGCAATGGACTTGCTTGGAAAATCTTCAATGGGACAAAGAAATCTACAAAACAGGTAGGTGTATAGCAGTAGCGAAAATAGGTGGGGGCAAAGGGGGCGGTCGCCCCCGGGCCCACTCAGGCAGGGGCCCACTGAGGTCTCAGACAGATTAATGCTGTCTGCAAAAGGGCTGAGTGAGGGCTGTGTGAGGGGAGTGAGGGCTGTGTGAGGGGAGTGAGGGCTGTGTGAGGGGAGTGAGGGCTGTGTGAGGGGAGTGAGGGCTGTGTGAGGGGAGTGAGGGCTGTGTGAGGGGAGTGAGGGCTGTGTGAGGGGAGTGAGGGCTGTGTGAGGGGAGTGAGGGCTGTGTGAGGGGAGTGAGGGCTGTGTGAGGGGAGTGAGGGCTGTGTGAGGGGAGTGAGGGCTGTGTGAGGGGAGTGAGGGCTGTGTGAGGGGAGTGAGGGCTGTGTGAGGGGAGTGAGGGCTGTGTGAGGGCTGTGTGAGGGGAGTGAGGGCTGTGTGAGGGGAGTGAGGGCTGTGTGAGGGGAGTGAGGGCTGTGTGAGGGGAGTGAGGGCTGTGTGAGGGGAGTGAGGGCTGTGTGAGGGGAGTGAGGGCTGTGTGAGGGGAGTGAGGACTGTGTGAGGGGAGTGAGGACTGTGTGAGGGGAGTGAGGACTGTGTGAGGGGAGTGAGGACTGTGTGAGGGGAGTGAGGACTGTGTGAGGGGAGTGAGGACTGTGTGAGGGGAGTGAGGACTGTGTGAGGGGAGTGAGGACTGAGTGAGGACTGTGTGAGGGGAGTGAGGGCTGTGTGAGGGGAGTGAGGGCTGTGTGAGGGGAGTGAGGGCTGTGTGAGGGGAGTGAGGGCTGTGTGAGGGGAGTGAGGGCTGTGTGAGGGGAGTGAGGGCTGTGTGAGGGGAGTGAGGGCTGTGTGAGGGGAGTGAGGGCTGTGTGAGGGGAGTGAGGGCTGTGTGAGGGGAGTGAGGAGTGACAACACACACACACAACCACAAAAACTTATTACCTATACCACTATTATTTTTAGGCAAAGATAATCTAGTTAAAAGGGTTCTCCAGAATTAAAAAACAAAACAAAAACATAATTGTTTTCTTCCAAAACAGCGCCACCCCTGCTCTTAGGTTGTGTGTGGTATCACAGCTTGGCTCTATTAACTTTAGTCAAATACCACACACAAACTGAGGACAAGAGTGGTGCTGTCTGTGGAAGAAGGCAGCTATATTTTTCTAATCTTTTTGTGGCTCTATATTCCAGATGTAGAAGCCTCTTACACAGCTCTGTATCCTTATTCACTATAAGTAATGTAGAAGAATATTCCCTTTATTATTCAAAAAGCCTTGCCACCTGCTGAGGTTCCCTATGGGTAATGTTGGTTGGGGGCCCACTCAGACTCACTCGCCCCCCCTAGGCTGAACCCCCAGCTACGCCCCTGGTGTATAGTAATAATAGCAAGGGCTGGAAAAATCTCAGGTGCCAGGGGGTCAGTGTCCCTAGAATGCCCACAAGGGATGTGCCCTAAATACCCTCCAGGTGCAGGCCCTACCTAAGGTACCTGTGTGTATGTGCGCATCTACCCCTTCATTTTAAAAATCAGTGGGGGCCTCAGCACCTCCGGACCCCTACCGATACAAACTTCTGACATGTGGCTATGACTTGTCAGAAGTTTCTTTTAATGATAGGTACCCTTTAAAGAATTGTTTCAGAAATTGTCCTAAGTTTTTCTGGTATTGCACCTTAGCTTCATTAAAGTGTATGGAGCCGAGTTGTAATACCACACACATCCTAAGGCCAGGTGTGGAGCTGTTTTTGGAAGGAGGTAACTTTGTTTTTCTTATGCTTGTTAACCATCTTAATAACCCTCTTAACCCTCCATATTCCAATTGTTTTCCTTCAGACACCACTATTAGGATAAGGGAGTCATTTTTACCAGCTTTAACTCTTTAATTCTAATTGTGATAGGAACACACTTCTTTAGGTGAGGGGCATTATATTAGGGATTTCCCACTAATGCAAGCTATTCAAATTCCCATTTTAGATAGTCATTATAAAGATGATGACATGACAGGTAATTCTGTTTCTGAGAAGCAAGTAGATGTTGTTTTCCACAGTACTCATGGCTTGGGCAGTGATGATGGTCTCTGTAGGCACTGTTTGCTCTTATGTCACTACACAAATACTATACATTACTAGGCCAGCAATATGATACTTTCTGTTATCAGTACAGTTTAGTAATTCATGTTTACAATTGTGCTGGCCATTTCAATAGAGAGAATTGTCATTCAGCTCTGGGCCTGCGGAAGGGGGGGGGGCAGGGGAATCATAAAAAAGTATATACTTACCCTCCTCTCTCACCTCTGTTTTCCCAGAGCTGGTCCCAATGCACAGGATTTGTTGTGTATTGCTGCGTGCACTACCCATTTAACCAACCAGTAGCTAAGCTGGAGAACTTATGCGTCCACTGTCAGTGAATGGCCAGTGTACATGCTGACCCTAAACACAACAAGCTATATATATATATATATATATATATATATATATATATATATATATATATATATATCTTATATTGATGCAAGCTACTGACCAAAATACTGCGGTCTGAACCTAGCATTAGATAGAACTTGCATGCACTGTTTAGGCTTCACTCCCACTGTAAAGCCAGAGGCATCATGAGATATAAAGGCATTACTAAAAACCATATTGGTGGGGAAATCAAAATCAGGATGGCATACATCTCATACTTGCTACATCATCTAAAACAGGTATACACAAGAGCCTTTACTTTTATTTGTTAATAGTAACCTATGCTGCGCTATATATACAAAAAACAAATCCGGTCATGCTTCTTCAAAGGGGTACTCTGGAGGAAAAAATGTTTTCAAATCAACTGGTGTCAGAAAATTATCCACATTTTAAAATTACTTCTATTTAAAGAACTTTAGTCTTCCAGTACTTATCAGCTCCTGTATGTCCTACACGAAGTGGTGCATTCTTTCCAGTCTTGTGCTCTTTGGTGCTACCTCTATTTGTGACAGGAACTATTTAAAGGGAACCTGTCACCCCCCGTGCTGGGGTGACAGGCTCCCGACCCCCCGCTACAGCCCCCCTATACTCACCTGATCCCGCCGGGTCCCGCTTCTGCATCTAGTCGGGTCACGGAGATATCAACCGCTGCAGCCCGGCACGCGCTCTGAGGGATGAGTCCAACGCTCATAGAGAATGACGGAGCGCTGCACTCTCAATCATTCTCTATGAGCGTTGGACTAATCTCTCAGCACGCACGCCGGGCTGCAGCGGCTGAGATCTCCGTGACCTGACCGGATCCAGAAGCGGGACCCGGCTGGATCAGGTGAGTATAGGGGGCTGTAGCGGGGGTCGGGAGCCTGTCACCCCGGCACAGGGGGTGACAGGTTCCCTTTAAAGCAGGAGAGGTTGAACATAGGCATTTGCTACTACTGTGGACAATTGCTGCCACGGACAAAGATGTCAGCAGAGAGCACCATGTAGAATATAGAATAGAATATGCAACTTCCTGCAGGACAAACAGCAGCTTATAAGTACTGGACTTGATATTTTTAACCCCTATACGTCAGTAATACGTAGATATATATTCCTACTGCACATACCCCTGGCAGTAGGAATGTATATATACGTTCCTGACTCTGAAGGGGTTTGATGTGTGAATGACTGCTGCAGGAACGCGGCATTTAAGGTACTCAGTAACAGGACAAGCTCCTGTCACTGAGTGATCGGGACTAGGGTGGGGGTAATCCACTTACCTCCGTCCTGTCGGATCGGCAATCTATGTATAGAGTCTGCTCTCAGGCAGGCTCTTAGCATAGATTGCCAATAACACTGATCTATGCTATGCTATGGCATAGATCAGTGCATGCAATCTAATCATTGCATGTTTTACAGTGAAAAAAAGTGTAATAAAAAAAGAAAGTTTTTAAAAGTATAAAAAAAACCCTTATAAACCCCCCCCCCCCCCAATAAAGGTTTAAAATACCTCCGTTACCTCCCATTTTAAGACTAAAAATATTTGAAAAAATTAATAAACATATTGTATATTGTAGCGTGCGGAATTGTCTGATCTATTAAATTATAACATTATTGTTCTCGCACGGTGAACGACGTAAATAAAAAAGGGGGAAAACACCAAGATTGCTAATTTTTAAAAAATTATATCCCAGAAAAAAAACGACCGTCGACGGGTCGAGCATAACTATGCTCAGCCAATTGCGGCTGAGCAGCTGATGACACAGCAGAGGGAGGGGGGGGGGGGCGGCATGAGGGACGGCTGGAGCGGTCCGGCCGGCCTCCCGAAGAGGACGTCGTTGACCCAAGATGGCGGCCCGGGTCGACAGCAATTCAGTAAGTGTACCGCACCACACTTCCGGGGTGTGGGGGAACACGGGGAAGGGGACCATTCACTTAAATAACACACATTACAAAGTTGTGTTATTTAGTGAATAAATGTTAAATGCCGCACTACCCCTTTAATAGAAACTAGAGATCATTATGCAAAAAATTACACCCCAATCTGCCCTGTAGGTGGAAAAATAAAAGCGCTATGGCTCTTAGATGGCGGGGAGGAACATTGCATTAATTTGACCCAGACATCTGGGCATCAATGGGCTCAGTCTTGAAGGGGTTAAATAAAAGTAATTTACAAATCTGTATAAAGGCCCTATTCCACAGAACGATTATCGTCCGTATTCGGCCGATATCGGCCGCTATGGACGATAATCGTCCCGTGGAATAGAGTGCAACGATCAGCCGACATCTTTCATGTCGGCTGATCGTTGCAGTCGCTTGTTTTTCAACATGTTGAAAAACAAGCCACTGATATAGCAGCGATCTGCTGCCGTCGCTCCGTTGAATAGGAGCGTCGGCAGCAGACGCTGCTATATCCTATGGGCTGCCAGCCGCCCCTCCCGCACTCATCCGCTCGCTGCAGCCGCAGTGAATAGCGGCGGCAGCGAGCGGGGAATGAGGAGCAAACGGGCGCTGAGAGCGCTCGTTTGCCCCTCTAAACGACCAGTGTAATAGGCCCTTAACTTTTTGACACCAGTTGGTTTAAAAAATATTTTTCCCCCAGGAAACACCTTTTAATGTGCATATGTGTCAAATGAAAGGACCTTTAGCTTAATGTGTTTTTTAGCTGAGTGTGTTTTTCCTGTTTTGATAGGAAGTTGCTGTTTTTGTCTTTGACAAAAAGTTGATTGACAAATATCAAAAGTATGAGAAGGATCAAATTATAGATTCCCTGAAACGGGGTGTTCAGCAGTTAACAAGGCTCCGGCATCCACGGCTACTTACCGTACAGCATCCACTTGAAGAGTCAAGGTAAGGCAGTCTGCTATGGATTTATATTGTGCATAATGTATTCTAAAGGGACACTGCAACTACTTACTCTTACAGACTTTCACCTTATAACAAGCCCTTTATAAACATGCACGTATCACTGATATTTTGTGGTCTTTTGTAGCATGTGAGAGGTGGCACTTTAAATTTCTTCACATTGGGAAAACAATATCCAATATGAACTAATATTTTCTCACAAGTCCATGTATCTTAGGAATGAGTGGATAGTAGGTAGTGACACACGCTATTTGGCAAGGTGTCTCCGGTTAAGATTGTGTGGGTGCAGCTAATTCCCTACGTTTTTTTAGTAGTAGGGATCTGAGGGATGGTGCCGCTAACGCCCTACGTTTTTTAGTAATAGGGATCTGAGGGATCCAAAATTTTTCTTTGGACATACTCAGCAGGACTGAAGACACAAAAAGGTTGCCGCTCATTCTCGTGCCCTTGTCGGCCGTGTAAGATTTTTAAAATTAATTTATTGATACTAGACTCTTACAGCCGACACACTATGCAGATTCTATATCTGTTCACGTTTATTCTGATGTTTTGAATTTGGGAACGTGTCATCTTTGCACTAGAGACTGTATAGTAACCAGATTCTAGAATTGCTCACTTACTCACAGCCTTCTAGTATCTTGTTAGGGATGAGTTTGTGACAAGATTATTGTCAGTTAACAATGGTATAAGTTACTTATGTTCCTGAGATACATCCTGTATTTTAAGTGGCTCGTCAATGTACAGATATTGGTTCTGTACAGAGAAGTGCAGATTGTGGTTTTGGTATGGTTAACTTATTTTATTTTTTTTTTCCTTTGCTTTTTTTAGGGATTGTCTTGCATTTTGCACAGAACCTGTGTTTGCTAGCTTAGCTAATGTTCTTGGAAGCTGGGACAATCTTCCATCCCCTCTCCCTGCAGATATAAAAGATCATAAACTGTATGATGTAGAAACAAAGTATGGCCTCCTGCAGGTAAGAAATGATGATGATGATGATGATGATGATGATGTGCAGTTACATGAAAAGCACTATGGGTTGTATTTTTTATCCACTGCAAAAAATGTCAAGTCTTTCAGAACATCTGTTTCCATAGCGGTGCATGCTCTGTTTATCAGTAGTATTTTCATTCCTTCTGAGGCTCCTGGTCTGATATGGCTTAATATAATTTCATATCTCTTTGTAGGTCTCTGAAGGCTTGTCATTTTTACATAGCAGCGTCAAGATGATCCATGCAAATCTCACGCCAGAGAACGTTATTTTAAACAAAAGTGGTGCATGGAAAATTATGGGTTTTGACTTCTGCAATCCAGCAGTGAACCCATCAGAACAAGAGGTAATTTTGAAGGGACACATGACAAATGGGTTGCAGTTTCACATTTGTATTCTTTTTGTATGATATATTAAAATAAAACACTATTGCATGTTCTAGACAGAATATTGAAATGGCTTTATAGGTTTTGTAGATCTTTAAATATAATTGTGGCATAACACTTGGCCAACACAATTGCACAGATTCACTGCACAGACGTAGCCATAGCTGGAGTCATATATAGGCCTTTTGGCGGTGAGGGCCTTATTTAGTATCTAGGGGAGCTCATCTGGGTAAACCTGGACAGTTATCTACCTGCCACAGACTGCTTCAGGCGTCTTAATATAAGAGTTAAAAGACCCTCTTTGCTTTCCTCAAAGACAATTTAGGTGGGATATTTGTTCATCAGAGATTACTTTAGTTAGCCCATTTAACATTACCTTGCTTCATCACATAATATCAAGGAATTGACATGCTATAAGTTCTGAATGGTCCCTAGGTAAGGTATGGCAGACATGGGGTTGTTTTGGAAAATTGGTAAAACCATTCTGATCTCAACTTCATAATTATTGAAGGGGCCATCTACCAAAACATGCTTTAAGAATATTATACATTTCCTCTCCCCGGAATCATGTCATAGAAGTGTGAACACTTTATGACCCACAAAAGAAAGGAAATGTTTGAATTTGTCACAGGTTTTGACCATGAAGTTCAGCATATGAAAGTGTGATCCTTGTCTGCGCCATCTGGTGCAACTTTAAACTATCTAGCCTATTAGTTGGCTTACTTAATTGGCTTACACATAGTAAATATGGTGCAAGCCATGAAAGTCTCTTTTTTTTTTTTTGGCACAATATAGTGTTCAATTTTTTTGCAGTGGTAAATCTGCCCTAGTATTTCTCCTCTATAGACCTACCTGTAAAGTCATTTCTGAAAGAAACATTCTTTATGACATTTGTAACAATAAATTGCTGTCTAGAAATCTCATCTGAGATGTCCGTACTGTTAAACATGGACTCCATTGTCTTCTTTCTGCAGATAAAATATGTGTGTAAAGAATGGGATCCGAACTTACCTGCGCTGTGTTTGCCTAATCCAGAATACCTGGCACCAGAGTATATTTTGTCAGTAAGCTGTGACCCTGCCAGCGACATGTACTCGCTTGGTGTAATCATACATGCCGTGTATAACAAAGGAAAGACTATCTTTGAAGTTAACAAACAAGACATTTACAAAAGCTTTAGCAGACAGTTGGATCAGGTATAAAAATTTTTCTAGCGTATCATTTGTTTCTATAGCTTTTTCTTAGATTTGTGTGGCGCAGTTGGATATGAGTACATGGTATATGGTGTTTGTGTGTATTTATATGCGTATATATATATTTGCATTATTTCTCAGACCAGTTTTCCATTTTCAGTTAAGTCATCTAAACCCTAATGTCCTTGTAAACATCCCTGAAGAAGTCCAGGAACACGTAAAGCTACTTCTCAATGTTACTCCAGCAGTGAGACCGGATGCAGATCAGATGACAAAGGTAGGGATAGCTCTGTGAGTGTGCAAACCTAGTTGTTTCCACCTCTACTTTGTACAATGTTTTTTCTGTATAGCTGTCTGAAAATTGTTAAATGCTTTACATTCAATCAGCTGCAACAGACACACCTTCAACACCCATCATCCATGAAATGTCTCCTTGCCTCTAGTGTCTCTAGGTTCATCACCTTGAGGTACAGTTAAAGTGCATTTCTACTGGACAGACTTGGGCACTCTTAGGTTTTCGGCAAAGTATATATTTCATTTATCTTCGTTTATATATTGTGCCAACATATCTTGTGCTCTACAGTTAAGTAAAGCAGGAAAAAAAATACAAGTAATGAGTGTGGATCATACAGGTACAAATACAATGAGGACAGAAAATTAAAGACATAGGAGAGGGTGTATTGGTCAGTGGCTGTTAAGGTGCTTTCTGGACTTTAATACTAATGGCCTACCCTTAGGCCTCATTCACACGTCTGCAGTCCTGTCCACTATTGTGGACAAAACATAGAAACAATGCATTTTAATGTCCTGTTCACACTTCCATACATGTGTATGGACCATGATCCATGCTGCAACAAGAAAAGGACAGGTCTAGTGCAGACCGGCAATTGTGAATCTTCTTCGCAGTGTTCCTTAAATGGTGGAGCGTTACCAAAGCACATCTATAATGCGGGCCGCACTAAGGATGTGCGAATGAGGGCTTAGCATGGGGGTAAAACTCTTGGCATCTCCATTGATCAGCTGATGGAAAGGGGTGCAGTGCTTAGGTGAGTAATACTGCTTCTAATTACCAGGCAATTTTTTCTAGCCACTGTACCTTTACTACACAGTGTCTTGTGAAACCCCTGTCTGAAAGAAATGGGTAACCAGTAGCTGACAGATAACAGAGATGTAAGGCCTCATGCTTACAAGCATATTTTAGATCCATATCTTGCAGCTCTGAATGTAGTGTTACAGCATTTTCACATGCACATCGGATATGCTGTGCATACCCCCATGATGGTGAATGTGTGTGGCATCTACGTACATAATATCATAGAATGCTCCTTTCGCTAGGGAGTGTCTGCGATATTGTCAGGCCTTAGGATTAGACAAAATATCACACACTGCAGCATTTATGATGGATTACACAAAGTATATGGTTTGACTACTAAATCATGCTTTGTTCTTTGTTTTACAGATTCCATTTTTTGATGATGTTGGTGCTGTGACGCTACAATATTTTGATTCCCTTTTTCAACGAGATAATCTCCAGAAATCCCAGTTTTTCAAAGGTTTGCCGAAAGTTCTTCCCAAGCTGCCAAAGGTGTGTATGAAAGGAGTTTATCTGAGAAAACATTCACGGTTATTCCCGTATATTCTGTAACATTGTGTTTTCTCATATTTTACAGCGGGTTGTTATACAAAGAATATTACCAGCACTGACTTCAGAGTTTGTCAACCCAGATATGGTGCCATTTGTGTTGCCCAATGTCTTGCTGATAGCAGAGGAGTGCACCAAGGAGGAGTATGCAAAACTCATCCTGCCAGACCTAGGGCCTGTTTTTCGGCAACAAGAACCTATTCAGGTTTGTTTTCTTGATGAGTATGATGTTCTGTATACGTGGTCTTTTCTTCTAATTTGTAGTTATAAATATGAAGCTGCATTATATTTCATGAGGTGCTGTACATGCAGGGGTCAGCATTTACAAAGAACAGATTGCAACCTTCTGATTTCTGCCCTTTGTGCTGAGGAAGAATGTGGAGCTGAGCAAGAACATCACCAGAATGTCCTGTTCTAGCAGTGACGTCCTGTATCTAGAAAAAAGACTGAGAGGTGCTTCACTCCAAGAAGTGTCTTCCTGCAGGACTTTCATAAAAAGTGCCCACACGTTGCTTGCTTCCAGACCATAGACAGAATTTAAAGTGCCTCTGTACCCACGGTCTATCTCCCCCAAACAGTTTGTACCTTCGGATAGCTGCTTTTAATCCATGATCTGTCCTTGGGTCCTTTTGGCAGGTGATGCAGTTATTGTCCTGAAAACCAACTTTTAAACTTGTGCATCATTAGGAATGCTCCAGCCAGGTATTCTCCTATTCCTCACTTGTCTAAACACTACACAGGTGCATTAACGATCCAGCCCATGTGCCGTGCTCACACAGGTGAAGAATAGGAGAAAATCTGCCTGGAGCATTCCTAATGATGAAGATGGCGGGGAGGAGGTTGTGCCAGCCTAATGCACACACACTCTAGGCCACGCCAGTTTGACGCAGGGCTGCAAGTTTAAAAGTTGTTTTGTAGGACAATAACTGTATCACCTGCCGAACGGACCCCAAGACAGATCTTGAATTAAAAGCAGCTATCCGAAGGTACAAGTGGTTTGGGGGGGGGGTGTCAGATTGTGAGTACAGAGTCGCTTTAAAGTTGTATATTAATTGGCATTTTTAAATTCCAGCCCCAGCGGTATATAGCGAAGGGCCCTCTAGTCTAATTTCATGTGGCAAAATCTGCTAGAATTTACACTACAATGCAATGATGATTAAAAGTATTCATTTGCATGCTGCTAAAAATGAAATCTACAGCAAATATCTATCAAAATCTGCATACAACGCATACAGACTTCCAATGTGTGTAAATATGGTCTAAACTTGCAACTTTAGGCTATGTTCACACTACGTATATTTGAGGCTGTATTTGGTCCTCAAGTCAGATCCTCATAGCAACCAAAACCAGGAGTGGATTGAAAACACAGAAAGGCTCTGTTCACATAATGTTGTAATTGAGTGGATGGCCGTCATTTAATGGCAAATATTTGCTGTTAATTTAAAACAACGGCTGTTATATTGAAATAATGGCAGTTATTTACTGTTATATGGCGGCCATCCACTCAATTTCAACAGTGTGTGAGCATAGCCTTTCTGTGTTTTCAATCCACTCCTGGTTTTGGTTGCTATGAGGCCTGAAATATACAGCCTCACATATACGTAGTGTGAACCCAGCCTTAAAGGAAACCTTTTATCACTTTCATGCAGCTGAGTCACAGGGGCAGTCCCTGGTAGCTTCTACCTGCCTCTCCGGTCTTGATAGATGTCTTCTTATACTCAAACAGGGAGAGATCTATAAATGAAGGCTGGTGGTGGGGACACTGGGGACTGCCCTGATGACTCATGGTTTAGGCAGCATGAAAGTGTTGACTGGTTTTTCCATTTTACTACAAATTGATGCACTTCCCGTGGTCGCATCATTCTATGGAAAACAATCTATATTGTTAAATGTGAAGCCAAATAACAAATTTATTTATGTCCTTTTTTAATGCCAAACTTTATGAATTGTAGTAATTATTCCAATGTTTTATTTTCCATGCCATCAGGCTAGTAACATGGTGAGTGGATGTATTTTTATTATAATTCTGGTCTTCTGCAAGTAAATTACAACCTGAGTTTACTACTGTTTTTGTTCTTTCTGTATTTGTAGATACTTCTAATATTTCTGCAAAAAATGGATCTTCTTCTGACTAAAACCCCTCCAGATGAAATCAAAAACAGTGTATTACCCATGGTGTACAGGGCCCTGGAGGCACCGTCTATACAGATTCAGGTGACTACTTTTGTTTTAGTGATTAATTGTGACTAAATTTTTTAATCATATGTGTAACCAGTTTATTGTCAGTTTGGCAGCAGTATAAACTAAATTTGCCTGGAGTATTTCAGCTCTTTGTTGTTACTCTTTCTAACCAAGAATAGTTCCATTTGAGGTGAATGCTGTTTTATTTTTGTGAGATTAATTATAATTATGTTACCATATTTAAAGGGAACCTGTGACCTGCTTAATTTTACTTTAACCAAGGGTAGCATGAAACTGTGGCAAGCTCTGTGCTATGTATTGCTATGAAGCACTGTGGCATTTTAGAAAAATCAAAGTTCAAGGACAAGTCTTGGTTAATAGAAAAGTAGTCTGCTGTCTTCTTTATACTGCTGGACTTCATTGACAGGTCTCCCCCATGCACAAATAGATAGAGACCTATCACCCAAGCTCAGTAAGATGGGCAAAAGGCAGAAGACAGCCAGTCACCTTGACTTTGCTCTGTTACTGGCTTGTTTTTCAACTGTGGTTTTTCTCCAAAAACAGTATTTGAGAATAATATAAAGCAGGATGTAATGAGGGTGACTGTCCCTGTTTTATGCAGAAAGCATCTGACCGGTTCCCTTTAAATAGTAAATATCATGTATCACTACAACAATCAGAGACATAAGACATCTTGTATCATGCTGCTGATTTTGAATTTGTGCACCTACTTCATATAAAAACTTCTGGAAGGCAGTAGTGACCTCTTGTGGCCAGAGCAAATGTTACAGATGAAATCTGACATAACAAGTTTGAAGCTGACCTCTGTTACCTATGTGATAAGCTTCCTAATGACACATTAATGGGGTTGTTAAAGTGTATTTACATGTACCAGTATTAGACAGACCCAAATATATATTTTAGTGTGAGTTGCTGCAGGTTTTTTTAACTGCATATGTTTTACAAGGGAAACTAGAAGCATACTTTCAGCTTAAATGGGTAGTGCGGCGCTAAGAAATTATTCACAAAATAACACACATTACAAAGTTATACAACTTTGTTATGTATGTGAATGGCCCCCTTCCCCGACCCCCGCCCGTGGACCCGGAAGTGTAGTGCATTATACATACCTGATCCGTGTCGACTGACCCCGTCAAAGACGTCATCTTCAGTAGGCCGGCCAACCAGCTCCTGCCATCCCTCATGCCGGCCCCCCTCTGCCGCGTCATAACTATGCTCAGCCGCGATTGGCTGAGCACAGTTATGCTCAGCCAATCGCGGCTGAGCACAGTTATGACGCGGCAGAGGGGGGTCGGCCGGCCTCCCGAAGATTACATCACTGTCAGAAGACGGCGGACGGGGGTCGACACGAATCAGGTATGTATAATGCATTACACTTCCGGGTCCACGGTCGGGGAACACGGGGAAGGGGGCCATTCACATACATAACATACATTACAAAGTTGTATAACTTTGTAATGTGTGTTATTTTGTGAATAATTTCTTAGCGCCGCACTACCCCTTTAAGAGCTCACTAATTTCGGACTTTTAACCACCCTCAAACCAGCCAAAACAGTATTCACAATACTTTTTATATTTCATTGTGATATGTGAACCCTAATTGTGTATATGTACTTTTTGTTTCTTTAGGAGCTGTGTCTAAACATAATCCCTACATTTGCAAACCTAATAGATTACCCATCCATGAAAAATTCATTGATACCAAGAATTAAATCTGCTTGTTTACAGACATCTTCACTTGCAGTGAGTATACACTATAGATGCTTGAGGTTACCGTACTTATTTTCTGTGTTTTCTTCTCAACTTCTATTTCACTTTCACCCATTGTTAACACAAGGAATAGAGAGCACTGTCGCCATATCATGCAGGTGTAAAAATGGCCAAATGTCACCATGCTGGAATTCAGCCACAACAACGAAGAACCATGTATAATATTTAATTCCGCATAGAAGAATAATGATTACCATCCACTTTTACTTTGCAGCAAATCTCCTCAAATATTTATTTTTTGATGATATCAGTGGCAACATGTGCAAAATAAAATTAACTGCATTCTCTTTTTTAATTCCGTGCAGGTGAGAGTTAATTCCTTAGTGTGCTTAGGAAAGATTTTGGAATACCTGGATAAGTGGTTTGTTCTTGATGAAATTCTCCCTTTTTTGCAACAAATTCCATCCAGAGAGCCAGCAGTTTTAATGGGGATATTAGGTATTGATATTATGTACATATTTGGTTATTCAGTATGTATTACAGTCATGTTTTATTTTATTTCATGTTTAAATTGAAAACCTTTTTTTGTATCTTAAGGAATATACAAGTGTACCTTTACACATAAGAAGCTTGGTGTTACCAAAGAGCAGCTAGCTGGAAAAGTGTTGCCTCATTTAATTCCTCTCAGCATTGACAACAACCTAAATCTCAACCAGGTGAGCATGCGTAGATTATAAGTGCATAGACTTGTAAGCACTGCATGTAAAATATGCAAAGTAGGTTCCTCAAGCTGTAAAACCTTTTTAAAGTGTTGAATGCCAGGGTTAAATTGTAAATGTTAAAAGTTTACTTTTTATTCAGGTACATTTTTAGAAAGATAACATTTACATACTAACAAATCACCCCCCTTGGGGTAATGTTGTTTTATATAAGGGGAGTTTCTCTGTTGTCTATGCTGTAATGTTTGACATTCAGGTACTTTCTCTTTTCCTAAATTTAGTTTAACTCATTCATGGCTGTGATTAAAGAAATGCTGAATAAGTTGGAGTCAGAGCATAAAACCAAGCTTGAACAGCTACATATTATGCAAGAGCAGCAGAAGTAAGTGGACTTTACTTGTATATGCTGTCCTCTGTATGGAAAATGTGGACTGACGTTTTGTGTGACGCTCCTCTAGTTTACTAGTGTACAACTTTGCTACTTCCTCCATGAATAGAGTTACTATAAAAATCTATCACTCTTTCTTTTTCTTTAATGTATAATATTTTTTTACAATTTGCCAACTGAGACACTGTTCACTTCCAATTTCTTCTAGGTCTTTGGATATATCAAATCAGCTGAACTTATCTGGAGAACAAGCTAGTAAGGTAAACAATCAGGTAATACAATGTGTAAAAGTAGTTACAGCTTCTCCTGTAGTTAAGGTGGACGAAAGCTGCTGCCAGACTTCTGGCAGCAGGTTATCTTCCTAAGAACAAAAGGATCTGCATGTTGGAACCTAAGGGTTCTATTATACTGAGCGATAATCGGCCAAAAAAGACAGATATGGCTCTGTGTAATAAAGATGACGATCAGCCGAAGAGCTGATCATTGTCTGATAGTTGTCAGTGATTGGCTAAGTGGTCTGTCACTTCAAAGCAAGGACACGGACATCGCTAACTATTTGCATGCAGCATGTAGCATGATAATTGAGCTGTGTAATAGGCTCTATAGCAGATCAGCGCTTGCTTACCCACAACATCAGGTTGTGTAATATTGTGCTAAGTGCCCAATCATTCGTTACACCAACACCTGGCAACAACGTTCAGGAGACCACTATGCACATTAGATGGTCTGCTAACCCTACTGAAATCTGTGGGTTTAGCTGACTTTTATCCAGTGTGACCAGCTTAAAGTGGTATTTCTATCTCAACAAATATAGTAAAATTGGTAGGGCTCAACTGAAAATATTCATTTAGAAAACTTTTCTCCTTCTCCTGATATGCCACTTTTTTCCTTCCCTTATTGACAGCTCATTGTCTAGGTTACTGACCACTGCTCTGGTATAAAAGCATTGATCCTGCTGATAAATATATGTATATAAGTTATTTATATATATTTGTATATATGTGTATATATTTATTACCACAATCTATATTTATACTAGCCCGATCAATGCTTTTAGACCAAAGTAGTTGTTGGTAACCTAGGCAACGAGCTGTCAACAATAGGGGGGGAGTGGCATATCAGAAGAAAGAGGCAAGTTCACTAAATGTATAGTATAGCACTATAGCGTTGAACTTTTTTTCTTTCTCCTCCTACAGACAGATAAAGTATTTGACATGAACCAAGATTTTCTGACTGGTTCAATTGAGAAACAAGAAAATGGACATGTGCCAAAGCAGAAAAGCAAGGTGAGAGGTTGTGGGGCGCTATTCCTGACAGCTGTCGTCACTATTTGGTTCCTATGACAAATCATCTCAGCAGGATGCGCCCCCCCTAAGCCAATTGGTAGCTGAGGCAGGGCACTATAAATAAGAGTGTTTGAAGATGGGTAATCAAATTAATGTATCCAGGATCTCTTAGGTCTACTAAATTATTTATCAGTGCTTATAAATTACGTTCTCTTTGGGTCTTTGAAGAAAACAAACAAATTCTAAAAGTTCTGCCACTAGAAAACCAGATGATTAATTTGAATATTGAATGATTAATTAGAATTTTGTGTTTCTGGTGCATTGGTGTCATATTTAGCTTTTGAAGATTAGTTTTGCCTTCTGTATAATATGTTGCTTTGCGTATTGTCCTTAAAATCATAAAAATGTGATGGTGTTTTTTGTATTTGTTGTAAAAGGTATCACTTACACTTGAAGAGAAGCAAAGGCTTGCAAAAGAACAGGAACAAGTACAAAAGATGAAAAGTCAGCAACCGCTAACACCTAGCACAATGACTCCTTCGGCGCCTGTGAAACAAGTAAGGGCTTGTATTTAGATTTCTGGCAGCTTCCCACAGGGCAAAAAGCGAAATTTGTCAGGGCTTACAAGAATGTGCAGGTATTTAAATGGCCCATGACTTCTATAACTTTTGATTTAAACATAGTTTGTCATAACATTTTTGGTAATATTTTTGTTTGTCATGTCAAAAATCCTAAAACCTTGCATTTTTCAGCCTGTCTTCTATACTTATTAATAGGCTAACTAATAGTCTTTTGTTCTGTAGAAATCACGTTCAGCCTTTTCTTAATTATCATCATCACCAGCGGTATTATAATGTATGGTGACACTATTCAAAATGGTCATAACTCCTCCTCCCTATTGCTGCACATTGGCATATGCACAGGTCCCACACCATGCCTAGAACACTCTCCCATAAGTCAGTGTCAGCCCAAGACTATTGTTTCTTATGGGCCATGGGGCTGCTGTAAAACATATGTCTAGATCAATGCTTCTCAAACTGTGAGGCGGGCTTTGTAGGTCAAGTACATAATGTGGTTTTCTTCATTCTTGCAGACAAAGGATCTGACTATGACACTCATGGAAAATATGTCATCTCTGAACAGTTTCTCAAGTGTGGGTACGAAACCAACAGTGGCAGGGTTTTCTCCGGCCGGTAGCATGCCAGGAAGCATTGGATACCAAGCACCAATTGACAATATGTCTTTAAACAGAAACCTACAAAATGGGCTTAACCCTATGACTGGGTTCCAGCCCTCTAGCTTCAGTATGGGGCCAATGAATCCCAATCAAAATTTCTTTAATGCACCAGCTCCCATGGCAGTGAACAGGATGCCAGCATTGTCCACTCCTCCTACAATGCAGAACTTCAATACTCTTAGCAGCCCTCCTGGCATGTTGCAGCAGAAAACATTCAGCAAGCCTGCCCCAGATATGCAATCTTTAGACAGTTTGTTTGGTCAACAAAAACCTAAAGTGAGTATGAACCAAATGTCTCAGCAAAAACAAAATACCTGGGTCAATCAGTTTGTAACACCTCAAGCTCCTCAGACCATGGGTGGCAACATAACGCAACCAGGCATGGCTGGACAGTCTGGATTTGGAGTACAGTCCAATCCGTTTTTCAATCCACCAAACCTCACACAGCCTGCAAACACAATGAAGAGTAGCAGTTCTGCTAGCAACGATTTAAAAGACCTTTTTGGTTAAAAACGCTTTTCTTAAAGATTGTTTTATATTCCTGCTTAGCCTGCTTGGATCTCTTGGTTCTGTACTGCCATTCTAATCTTACAAATTTCGGAAGAGTATGTTCTGTTCTATTGATCTCTGCCTTCCTTCACTTTGTGATGATCCTGTGGTTTCTACGTGATGAACTTATTTCACATCCTTTCCTTTCATCATAAGTTATTGCACAGAATTCACCAAAAAAGAGTTTTACATTATTTGCAGCACGTTATTATAGTGCAGGTAAGTAAACGCTGATCCATATGTGATCTTAGAGCTTACTTCATCTCTTTACCAGGATCATGTCCCAATAGTTTTAATTTTTGGATTATTCCATTTGTGACATCTTAAACTAGTAAAGTTTTAGGAATCTGTATTATTGGTAAAATTCTATTTTGTTACCACTCACCATTTATTTTCTCCTTCCTCAGGGTAAACACATCTGTAGAAATTTTTTTTATTGTTTTCACGTTAAATTTTAACTACTGAAAAATATAGAAATAAAAAAAAAAGTTTCCTATTATAAAGCAGCACTTTGTCCAGCCTTAAGTCGGTCCATTAAAAGGACTCCACCAAATAGAAAAAAAATCTGTAAAAAATACATTCCTATATTTTGTGTGCACATGCCCAGAACATGAGATTTACAATTTTATTTACCTCACTTGATATGTGATAAACCTTGACATATATTGAGCAACTTTTCTTTTTATTCTTTTAATTCATGTAAAGATGATTTCCTCATTTTCATTTGATTATAAATTATTTACTTTTATTTGTATTTAGCACTTTTACTTCAATGCTTTAAGGTATAGGATATATTGGGATATATACACTGTAAGCAGAATTAATCTTAGCTGCTATAAATGATAATTAAAAGAAATCTGTAGAAAAGCAAGACCTCTAGTTTTATTCTGGATAAAGATACTTTCATTTGGTATACAACTTTGTGACATGTCCACGCAAGTCAGTTATATGATAGTTCCCCTTTTAGCTAATAAAAAGTTCCCTTTGCTGGAAAGATGTATCACAAAACTATCAGCTGGTTAAGCTGCTGATAGCCCCCTATAGGGCCTGAGTTGCTGAGGAGGAAGTTATGTGTCTTATCTTTCTACTCTGCACTACTCCCACCCTGTTAGGGTGCGTTTACACAGAAAGATTTATCTGACAGATTTTGGAAGCCAAAGCCAGGAATGGATTTAAAAAGAGGATAGATCCCAGTCTTTCCTTTATGACCTGATCCCTGTTAATAGCCTGCTCCTGGTTTTGGCTTCAAAGATCTGTCAGATAAATCTGTCTGTATAAACGCACCATTAGTCGGTGTAATCCAGGCCGGGAGCACTGCCCCCAAAGCATCATCCGGCCTGCTCCTTCTAATGATAATCAATGGAGCAGGTGGGCCGAAGGACACTGTGGGGGCGAGGCAGTGATCTGAACAGTGCTCCCAGCTGAAGATTATGCTGACTTACAGCATGGGACCAGTGATGAGGTAGTTAAGACACATACCTTCATCCTCAGGGTCCTGGGCCCTATAGAGGGCTATCAGCAGGTTGGATTCATCTAACCTACTGATAGTTCCCTTTGAAAGGGAACTTGTAATCACTTTCATGCTTCCCAAACCACAAGTCCCTTCTCTTCCAGCCTCGATTAATAGAGCTTTCTGTTTGGGTATAGCGATCGATCTGATCAAAGCCTGCAGGGAAGGCAGAAAGCAATAGACACTGTCCCGACAAACAATGGTTCAGGCAGCATGAAAGTGATAACAGGTTCCCTTTCATCGCTTCATATCTCATGATTTGCTTCACAGAGCCATAGAGTTAAATGAATATTCAGAATTAATGGCTACCTACGACCACTACCCAAGGGAGCCTATTTCATACAGAAGTATTAATGAATTTAATGTGGGTTGCAAGCAGTTATTTTAATCTAGCGATGGCTTTAGGCAACCATAATGTTATCAATTAACTGTGTACCTGAAGTAAAATAGTAGGGGATTTGGAGCTCTGTAACAGGACACTGATATAAGTATACATTGGAGAGCATTCAACTTAGGCTTAACCCTTTATGAATTGAATTCCAGGTGAAGTCATTTACTTTGATCATTATGGCTGAAGCAGGCAATGTGGACAACTTCTTTTTGGCAGAGTTTCACACTCAGCATTTTTTTTAAACAAAAAAATCTAAATCACTGCAATTTTTTAGTTAAAAATGCTTTTTGTAAAACTTAACCTCTAAGAAATTGTCTTAGGGTATGTTCACACTGAGTTTTTGAAGAGAAATATAATATATGGGGCCCCCCCAACCGTCACCGACAGAGCTCTCTGGCTTTGGCTTAACCTCAAACTAGACAGTTTAAGAATGTGAAAGATTTGTTAAACACCTTGATAAACTTTAATAAATCTGCCAGGTTCTTAGTTCTTAAGTTTACATTCTCTGAAAATTAGGCCCTATTTCCTGATAATTTTTGAAGTGGAAACCATGTCAAAATCCATGTGGAAGCCAAATAAAACTCAGTATGGCCATAACCTTAAGGAGGGAATTGACATAACATGAACCATCAACTACACACTTGTGAGAAGTGGATCCAGCAAGATGGAGAAGTTCTTCATTTATATTTCATGTCCATTTTTAAGTTACTTCTGGCTTTGGATCAACAAAAATTAAATGGAAAACTGCATAATTTCTCCTAAAAACTCAGCAAATACTCCGTAAGGCCGGGTTCACACTAAAAAACACGGCCGTATTTCACAACGGCCGTATTTGCGCAAACAACGGCAGTTATTTGCAAAATAACAGCCATTGTTTGCACAAATACGGCCATTGTTATGAAATACGGCCGTTTTTTTACGTAGTGTGAATATAGCCTAATGGTATTTAAAAATGCAAGTCTTGTTTACAGCTTGAAGTCCCTGAATTCTTCCTGTGAATTGGAAAAAAGATTGTATTGTGTATTTACATAAGAGGATTGGTTTGTTATTCATTCATCTATCAAAAACAAATGTAATTTCCAATAGTAGGTTAATACAACATACATCCCACTATACATTATGGTCAAGTCCTTTGATGTCCAGATGAACAATATAAGATGAATTGTGGTGTTCTTCTACTAAATTCTATTTTCAATTTGCCAATAAATCATATATTTGGTAGACTTCCTCTTTTCTCTCCATATGAATTGTAGCTATGTATATCTTGTTTCCCTCTCAAATGTAGCATCATATGTTATACTGTACATTTGTTACCTATATCAACATATCAAACTTTCTGTGGGTTTATTGCCGAGTAAATAAAGTGTTTATATGTTCACTACTACCCATACTGTACATCTGCTATAGAGGGATCGAGTATATCGGCACCAGGATGGATTGCTGAAAGCCTCATCATTTTAGGTGGTAAGGTAATGATGATACTGTAAAAATGCCCGGTCTCCAAAGCAGAATCATTTGGATTTTACCAACACTGCTCATCTAACTTTCATCGTGTCTGGAGAAAGGGACAACGACCATGGATGTACCTCTGTATGCTGAGAACCAAACAAAGTTTTAGTTCCACCACCTGCCTATGGTATGAATGCTTCAGAATAGCCCCTTTAATCATACGTTTTGAGTTAAAAATACATAAGATGGGCTCAAATGGTTGGCAGCACTGCAGATATTTTATAACATCAACCATTTTTTATGTTAATCCTTGGACCTGGTAAATACTGAAAATTGACTTAGTGACTTGCCTAAAGTGTACCTTTGTCGGTCACATTGCTTGCTTCGATTCTTTGGACTACGTTCATCTAATAGATTTTGAAGACCACGGGGCCTTACAGTGTAAATGGATTTGTTACATAACAATAATGAAAGACTTGAACATGTTCCTTAATTTATATATTACTGTGAATCATTGGAATTGTTTAATATACTATTGAAGCTTTGTGTGTCTTGTTATAATTACTGTTGAACCTGTGTTGTTGATATTTACATTTTGAAGAAATTGTTTGTAAGGAAATAGTTAATAAATGGAGCCTGGGTAAGACTATATTGGAAATGAGAATTCTGTTCCTATTATTATGAAAAGGTTTACAAATTAGATGCAAAAATGGCATTATTGCATTTTGCAGGAAGTACAAGTGGATAGATAGCTTGCTCCTCACTGTTGGCAACATGCCTTCCCTTGTGATTATGTATAAGTAAACATATGTAGCCTAAATTGCTCTTACAAATTAGTATACTTTAGGGCCCTAAAGGAGCAAACAAAAGACACTTGACATTAAGACCCCTTTTTTCTATGTTTTTTTATTTTTTAATTTCTTGTAGCAATTTAAAGCGACTCTGTACCCACAGTCTAACCCCCCAAACCACTTGTACCTTCGGATAGCTGCTTTTAATCCAAGACCTGTCCTGGGGTCAATTTGGCAGGTGATGCAGTTATTGTCCTAAAAAACTACTTTTAAACTTGCAGCCCCGTGCCGAATGGCCAGGGCTTAGAGTATCTGTGCCTTAACTTTGTACCACCCCTCTGTCCCTCCTCACTGCCCTCTTCATCATTAGGAATGCCATTAGAACATTTTCTCCTGTCTGAACATTGCACAGTTGCCTTAACGAGCCAGTTTAAAAGTTGTTTTTTAGGACAATAACTACATCACCATCCGAACGGACCCCAGGACAGATCTTGGATTAAAAGCAGCTATCTGAAGGTACAAGCGGTTTGAGGGGTCAGATTGTGGGTAAGGAGTCACTTTAAACAAATTTACAGCATCCCACAATGAAATGTTTAATAACTTTAGAAACATTTTTTTTCTTTATCATCTTAACTCCTAGACCTCCCAAAATTTTTATTTTAAACCAAGAGACACTTCAAGGGGAACCAATCAGCCCATATCGGCTGCAGCAGCTTTATACCTGAGAAAATGAAGTTAAATCCCCCAGTGCGCCAGGTACTCATCTGGGCAGCTCCGCGCCCACATCTAGTCACCACTGTCTCCTTGTCAGGATGCTCTGCGGGGATGTTTAACGGGGAAAGGTGGCAGTAACGGGCCTCTGCCTGTCACTCAACCCCGCCAAGCACGCTGACAGGGAGAGATCGGTGACTACACACGGGGGGGGAGCTGCCCATATGACTACCTGCCGTGTTTGGGGTGATTGAACTTCATTTTCTAAGGTATAAAGCTTCTGCAGCCGGTATGTGCCGCAAGCTGCACAGAAGCTTTATACAGTGCTGCAGGGAATCAAAACCCAATTGGGCGGATTGGTTCCCTTTAAGAACCACCCAGCAACACTAAAATCAGGTTTGAAAGAACAAGGGGATCAACACAAGATAGAAAACACTTAAAGGGGCTATCCAGTGCTATAAAACCATGGCCACTTTTGTCTCAGTTTTATTAAGGTAAATGAAGCCTAAAAGGGTTATCCAGCGCTACAAAAATGTGGCCACTTTTTCCCCTGTTTTTCCCCAGTTCAGGTGTGGTTTACAATTAAAGGGGTAGTGCGGTGCTACACATTTATTCACTTAATAACACACATTCCAAAAGTTATACAACTTTGTAATGTGTGTTATGTAAGTGAATGGCCCCCTTCCCCGTGTTCCCCCCCCACCCCGGATGTGTGGTGCATTATACTCACATAATAACTGTCAAGCCCGACCGCCATCTTGGGACAATGACGTCATCTTCAGAAGGCGGGACCGCTCCAGCCGCCACTCGTGCCAGACTCCATCTGGCGCATCATCATCTCAGCCGCTATTGGCTGAGAATAGTTATGCTCAGCCAATTATGTGATAATTATGTGAGTATAATGCACCACACTTCCGGGGATGGGGGGAACACAGGGAAGGGGGGCATTCACTTAAATAACACACATTATAAAGTTGTATAACTTTATAATGTGTGTTATTTAGTGATTAAATGTGTAGCACTGCACAACCCCTTTAAGCTCAATTTACTTTAATGGAACTGAATTTGAAACCCCACCCAATCTGGAGACAAGAGAGGGGGAAAATTGGCCATGTTTTTTGTAGCACTGGATAACCCTTTTAATTGCAAACCACACCTGAACTGGAGACAAGAGTGGGGTAAATGTAGCCACATTTTTGTAGCACTGGATAATCCCTTTGGTTAAAAATAATCAGAATCAGTAGATACCCTGGCCATTCATCCTCAAATTCCCAGGAAAAGCCTTTCAAAAGTCTCAACATGTTTCCCTCTTAAAGTGCAGGGTTCATCAGGGGACCTTTGGGATAAAGCAAGAGCTACACAAATTACGCCTTAGTCACAGACTACAATATATTAGTAGTTATATTAATGGTACAGCAAGGAAATAATGCCCAGATTCAATATGTGCCACTGACTTTTAATCATATGCCAAAGATAATGAAGAGGAGGTTCGATGTATAGCCTCAGAGAGAGTAGGGTATTTTCTGTCTTTGCCAAAATTTATATCTTAAAATATTTAGCCACCAAAGTCAAAACTTGAAAATGTTCCCCTAGGGAATCTTGGTTCTTCAGCTGTTGCAGAATTACAACTCCCATCATGCCCGAACAGCCAGAGCTTTAGCAAAATTACCCCTGCCCTACATGCAAATGTCTGTAAACATAGGACCATGTCTGCAATCTCTGGATTGTGTGCTTTCCTAAAGTGCATAAAATTCTAACATGTTTTAGCTGCAGCATGCTAAAAACATGACTATGCTAGTAGTCTCTGACTCCAATAAAGGTTGTACTGTGGCTTACTCTGCTGCAGAAAGTCTGACTTTTCAGATCAGAAATCCATTTTCCACCATTTGTTTTGGTCACATAATGCAGCTAATCCAGAGCGAGCCAGGCACAATGGGCTCTGGTATAATTAACCTCTTTCCGTTGACATATGACTGTATTCTCCTCTAGCAATGCTTTCATTCTACTTTGCCTTTAACACTAACATAATGGAACAGCTGTTTCCTCTGCCAATTAATGAGGTATGAGGTATTCAGTATATTCTAATATTTTTAACTATTTCTTTGGTTTTGTTGTCTCTATACCCAATGTGGTACACAATTAAATAGAGAGAGAACAATTTACCACCTGACCCATTCCATGACTTTACTTTGACTTCAGTACATACCCAGAATGTATTTCTAATGTAACCAGCTTTATTTGCTTATGGTAACTTTGAGTTATAGAGGACCATTTTTTTATAGCCCGAGCATGATGTGAACAGAAAATTGAGTATTTCCAGTCTTCATAAGTACCCAAGCTACCACACAATGCTAGAACTTGAATGCAAGTGGGCTGTAAGCACAGGACCATGTCTGCAATCTGTGGATAACTTACCAAAAAGCATAGGACATTTTTCCTCCTACAAGTGTCTTAGCTGCAAAATGTTATAAACATGACTACGTTTATAGTCACTGACTTGCTCCAGGGCAGTCCATTGGCAATCTCCTCTTCCTTCCCTGCTCTGCGAGCACGAGTGATGATACTCAACACCAGAGAGCTGGGGAATAGAGAAGCTTCTTGTGACCAAAGACAAAATTCTTCCTGCCACAAGAGTGATTGTTGGGGGTGCCAATCATGGTGACACATTTAAAGTGACTCTGTACCCACAATCTGCCCCCGCCCCCCCAAACCACTTGTACCTTCGGATAGCTGTTTTTAATCCAAGATCTGTCCTGAGGTCCATTTGGCAGGTGATGCAGTTATTGACTTAAAAACTTGCAGCCCTGTGTCAAAATGGCATGACCTAGAGTGTCTATGCCTTAGGCTTGCACCGCCTCTCTGTCCCTCTTCCCCACCCTCTTTACCATGCCCCAGGCAGGATTTCTCCTGATCATTACTTGTCTGAACACTGCACATGTGCTGGATCATTAAGGCACCTGTGCAGTGTTCAGAAAAGTGAGATCCTGCCCAGGGGCATTCCTAATGATGGAGAGGTTGGCGAGGAGGGATGGAGAGGCGGTGCAAGCCGTGGGCACAGACACTCTAGGCCTCGCCTACGACACAGGGCTGCAAGTTTTAAAGTTTTTTTAGATTAATAACTGCATCACCTGCCGAACGGACCCCAGGACATATCTTTGATTGAAAGCAGCTGCAGTGAGAGCAGTCCCGCACACAGTGTCTGGGGAGCTGCAATCCCGCAGCTGCCTCTCATTAACACCTTAAACACCCCGATCTAAAGCTCTGGTCACTGAGTGATCGGGCCCTTTGCAGCCATGCTGCGGTGGTCCCGATCACATGTACCCACGAGCAGGGTTAAGCCTCTTACCTCCGTCCTTTCGGTTTGGCGATCTGTGTATAGAAAAAAAGTTTTTTAAAGTATTAAAAAAACCTTATACCCCCCCAATCAAAGTTTAAAATACCTCCTTGCCCATTATAAAAAATAAAAATAGTTAAAAAAATAAACATATTATATATCGTAACATGCGGAATTGTGCGATTTTATATCGTAACGTGTGATCTATTAAAGTATAACATTATTGCTCCCGCACGGTGAACGGGGAAAAAAACACCAGCATTGCTGATTTTTTTAAATTACTGTATATATCAGAAAAAAATAATAAAAAGCAATTAACATTTTTCTGTTAAACCAATATGATATTAATAAAACTAGAGATCATGGCGAAAAAAATGACACCCCAACCAGCCCTGTAGGTGGAAAAATAAAAGTGCTATGGCTCTTAGAAGGTGGGGGGGAACATTGCATTAATTTGGCCCTGACATCCCGGCACGAATGACCTTGGTTTTGAAGGGGTTAAACTGCATTAAATCTAAACTGTGGCAACTACACTAATGGGACTATTGAGGATCTTTTGGAGCAAAAACCGTGTTTAAAACACGCTTTCATGCAGCAAAAAAAATTTTTTTATGTTCCATTGATTTCAATGAGAGAATCTGCTCTTTGGAGCATTTTTTAGCTTGCAATTTTGTACCTGCATTAAAATCCAAAGGAGAAAAGCATGATGAACACCAATAGGAAGCTATGTTTTCACCCCTAGGGAGCTGCGGCCCTGCCCCAATATTTCCGTCCCTGTATCGAATTAAAATTAGACTTCAATAGAGTAAAGGTGTGTTTACACAGACAGGTTTATCTGGCAGATTTTGGAAGCCAAAGACAGAAATGGATTTGAAAAGCGGAAAAATCTTAGTCTTTCCTTTATGACCTGTTCTCTGTTTATAGTCTGTTCCTGGCTTTGGCTTCAAAAATTTGTCAGATAAATCTGTCTGTGTAAACACACCATAAGGCGACCCGTTGGAAGCATGGTGCAGGTACTCCAGTGCGAGCTTCTTACCTGGAGTCTGGCTGATGCCTTTGGCATGGCCTGAGAAGAAGCATAAGGAGTTTTGGCAAGCGACTCCCTTGTCACCACTGCCCAGCTACAGGGTGGCTATCGAGTCCCGCTGGGGTTAAGAGGATGGACACTGTTGTGTCCACGCAACCAGGGTGCAGCTGTCACACTGAGGCCATCATGCTTTCTTTAGCCCACAGCAGTCTAGCTGAGGCCATCAAGGTTTCCTGGGCCCCCTTCAAAAATCCTTAGTAGCAGATCTTATTGTGGTCTGGGAAGAGGACAGTCACCCTCTCCTGCACCAGCACCATCGCTTTTTACTCCACCCATCTTTTCAGAGATCGTTTGGAGAGAAGAAAGAGCAGGAGGGGCACATCAGAAGGCATCTGGAGAACCCAGATGCGGGTAAAGAGTGTTCTGAGCGGAGGCTAGCCACTGTGCAGGAATTTGATAAATACAAGAAGTATGGATTCCTAAGAGATGTCCATCATGGCTGTACTCTATTTGTTGGCAGGAGCTCAGTTAAAACAGAGTACCTCCTGGAACACCTGCATAATCTTGAAGTCGGCAAAGAGGAGGAGTACATCTCTATGCAAGGGCCATGTGGATGGCTGGCTGCTGCAATAACACGGCCTGGTGTGTTGCCTCAGCCTCTGTCCGCACGGAGTCAGTAGAGTGGGAAGGAGATTCCCAGCATCCATGTCAGGCTCTGATTGACACGCCTGAGGTATCTATCAGAAAGTCAACTCCAGGAGCAGAAACCATCTCTGCACCTATTCCACCTCACTAGCTCCTCCTACATGCCATGGAGTCCCTTAAGTAGTCAATACAATCCCACCTTTACCCAATCATTCCCCTGGAACCAGCGTGAGTATCTTCCAGCATGATGGCTGTCACCTCTACATCCCCTGGTGCCCAGCTATCTGTGCCATCAGGGGGTAAGTGGATACCCAGACATTTCACCCACAGATCAAGAATATCTCTTGGCTCTGCATCAGCGTCTTGCCAAGCGGGGACATTTATAGAGCCTCTGTTGTATGCCCTCTTTGGTCAGCTCTTGTTATCTTTATGTTATGTAGGCCCAATTGGGCAGTCTTCGTTTTTGTTATGTAGACCCGATTGTGCTGAGATTTTAAGTTGTGCCATGTTGGCAATTCTGTTGTTTTTAAGAAATGTGCCTGGTCATTAAACCACATACAGTATGTGGCAGTAAAACAGCTTATTCAGATTTACAATGCCAGAAGTCTTATCTTATCTTGCCACCACTACGGCAGTCACCAGACTCGTTTACAGGTGTTTATAGGTAAAGTTTAATAAAGACTCTATGTCAAGTGACTATTAAAAATTAAAGGGGTTCTCTTGACCATAATGGAAACTGGTTTTAAGTGCCTTATCAAAGACCTGCTTTGGACAGTTCCTGTTAGGGACAGAGGTGGCAGCAGAGAGTACTGTTTCAGATTCAAAAGAACACACCACTTCCTGCAGAACATACAGCAGCTGAACTTTTTGAAACCAGTTGATTTGGGATTTTTTTTTCCCACTGGAGTGCCCTTTTCACCTACACAACTTCAACTACTGCCCTCAAAGTATCCTTTGTGTGTTCTATAACCCTCTCTAACCCTGCCTCTCCCTATGCCTCTAACTTGTTATTAAAAAAACAACTTTGCATAACACCACTTCACGTGATATTAGCAATATGGTACTATGTAACTGCATTCTAGATAGAATATGGCGCTATATGTGATTAAATACATGAATGTGAGATTCGCAGGAAAATATGTATACTTCTACTTTTTTTTTGTATTACATTTTTGATTATTTTTTCATCATTCATTATAGTTTACTCTGTCACTGTTCAAGTATATGTAGCTTTTACCTGAAGACTCTCCATACTATCCATGTTTCTATCACCCATTGTACAGTATTTTAGCACCATGAGGACTGGGCAAAGTTTTATGCGCTGGACATTTTTGGCACTTACATTGTATATCAGTTGATGAAGCATAGAGAAGCTGCCTTAATGAGAGTTGTGGCTCATGAGAAAGAATAAAGGGCTCAGTAATAATACATGTGAATTTCAGTCCATGACCACCTGCCTGCGTCATGGAGACGGGAGGAAACCCTTAAATGTTTAATAAACTTGTTCATTGTCTCCCTTTTGTAAGGGATGCTATTAATAACTAAACTGGTAGGACCATATCGTTTTCGTTACTATAGCATTGACTTGTGTAGCATCTCTCCCCTATCAGGGACTCATGACAGCCTAGGAGGATCATTATCACTTCTCAGAATCCTGGAACCCTGCCTGGGCAGAATAGATTAGAAGTGGATTTTCTTCCTTTATTTTTTCCCCCTTCATCATGTATGGCTTTATTTGATCCTTGGAGTTTCCCAAAGTCTGTTTCATATTTTAGCTTCCTCAAACACCACTGATCACTACTCCTTATGGAAAGGAGGTTGTATGACTTTGCCTCTGTGCTATGCAGCTGTCAGCTTCCCCTCCAGATAGAAGATCATTGATGTGAGCTTCAATAACAACTTGGATAATTATACTTGTCAAGCACTCCAGTTCAACATCTGATTTGGTTTCTGCAGAGAATACTCCATTTTTTAAAATAAATTCTATGAGTGGAAATAAAGGTATATTTGTCAAAGGAATTAACCCTTGCAGAGATGTGGTGTTGATTGTTAAGATATAGTTGTTCAGAATCAAGATTGAAGATGAGATGTTTGCTGTAGAGTTGTGAAGATAAATCCATCCTGTTACAATGCCGTTTCAAGCACTCAGTTCATTCAAGGAGAAGATCTTCAATCCAGGAAAAGAAGAGGCAAAGAACACTATAGGAGACTCCCTGGGTCACCTTCAAAGGTAAGAGTACTTTAAATTTAATAATTTCTTTTTCTTTTTTTTTACTTGATATAATTTTTTGTTACTTGTTTTCAACTTTGTTTTACTCAGTGCCTCATTCTTAAATTGTGTGATTTATTCTCAATAGTGCTTTTTTTTGCTAGATTTTTTACCTTATTCAACTATTTTTTTGTAAACTGTATATAAAACTCTTAAGCACATTATTGGATAATGTCAACCACCTTACATCATAATTCTCTTGTTATTGGCTATAAAATAAAATGTAGAAACATTGAAAATGTGTTTTAAAAATTTGTACAGAATAAATTCCTTATTTTTCACAAAAGTTATTCCCTCGCCCCCCAAAAAAAATACAGGTAAATAATTAATATTGGCTGTTTTATTCAGATTTTATCATCAATTTGGCTTTCTTATTAATATTATATCTTTATTACCGACTACATTGCATAATACTTTTTTTGGACAGAATTATAGTCAAATGTTTTGGCCTTTTAAATTATTAATCTTGAATGACGATTTGTGACCATATTTTGGCGCTCGTATTACTTTAGAAATTTCTTTATATATTACTACTATATATACTATACTATATATACTACTCTTAGCCTATGTGGGTTCGCAATAACATGCCACGGTAAAGAGGAGAAATTTCATTTAATTTTCATCCCCAACTGAAAGATATTGTTGTGTATTGGGAATAATACAGTGTCGCATTAATTTTATCTCTAGCTAACAGCAAATGACCATTCCAAACAACACTCTTTTATATAAAGCACATATTCTCACAAATTCAGCCTTTCATTATGTTAATAGCCATATATTATATTGGAACAAACGTAATAAAACAAAGGGTAGATGTTTGCTGTAGGGTGTTATACAATTAACATAATTTAGATTTTATATTTTTATTAGTTTTTTCTTCCTCACATTTATATGATGTATAGTATGATGTATATTTATGTAGATGTCTTGGTCTTACTCCTTGGACTTGTCACATCACTTATAATAAGATCTTTTAGATTTTCAGAAAAAAGACAAATGTACATTTACGATTTGTTTCACTGAATTGTTGGTGTCAATGCCTCTGTTGTTGTTGCCATGTAGGTCAGTCTATGAGAATATCAAACCCAGTTAAAATATTATATGAACATTAATAGTTAAGCTCCTATGTGTTATGGTCCAAGGTGGTCAATATACATTATACAACCATCTTCTGAAATTATGAAAATGGTATATGTGACTGCTTACACTGTTTATCACTGTTCAGACTGTATATTGAGGATAATACCATAAATGTCTGAAGCGGGAAAAAAAATCCCTTTAAGTTGTTGAATAGTAATTTGTACATTCAGAATAACGAATAGATTTAAAAACATATCACAATTTATACTTAAATTGTGTCAATTTTATATAAATGAAAAAGCTTTTGATAGGAACTATAACAAATACAAAATAATCCATTATCTCTTTCAAAAAGGAAAATTGATGGAAGAAATATTGAGGAGGACAACATAGAACTGAATGAAGATGGGCAACCAATACATGTCCCCACTCATACACCACCCAGATGTGACTGCTATTGCTGTGGACTGCCCAAACGTTACATCATTGCCATTATGAGTGGGCTGGGATTTTGTATTTCCTTTGGGATTAGATGTAACCTTGGTGTGGCCATTGTGGAAATGGTGAATAACAACACTGTATATGTTGATGGAAAACCAGAGATTCAGGTGAGTCATTGGTATACATCAAACATGCTAGTTGATGATACCTGGTTCTTTCCGTAAAGAAAAAATTGTCATGTCTATCATCTCTTACAGTTAGCCCAATTTAACTGGGATCCAGAAACAGTTGGCTTGATCCATGGTTCATTTTTTTGGGGCTATATTGTGACCCAGATACCAGGAGGATTCATTGCAAACAAGCTTGCTGCCAATAGGTAAAAGCTTTTTAAGTGTATTCAATTATTTTTATTGACTACAGCATCTACATATTGTAGTGGATCAGGATTTTGTAAGCATATTGCCCAAACTTATCTACAGCACAAGTTTAATGGGTTGCATGTGGATTTTGCCAGGGATTTACATTGCAAAGAGTGGAAATTGCAACATTTTGAGCAGTCTGTTCATATTTGCATGTAGAATTTCTAGTACATAAATGGGGTTTAAATAACGCCGTCCGCTTGTATTGGACTATGAATTGCTGCAGAATCTGCACTACCGATCAAAAGCAAAATCTGTCACAACTTGACTCTGGACAATATGAAGATGCTGTCTGATTTATAAATCCATTTCATATGTTATCTACTTTCCTACCTGGAAATGAACAGTTAATACAGGCACAGGTGGACACAGACAGAAGGGGACCCCATATAACAACAGTGTATAGACCCTATGCTCTTAAATAGCTACCCCCAATATTTCGAAAAATCCATCACTTCTTGAGCTATGGCATTAGTAATGTAAACTAATAACATAGTAGGAGCCTGGCCTCAAAGAGCAATAAAATAGTCTACATACTCACCTGCTCCCTCGCAGTTTTCTTTTCTGGCCAATCTGCAGTCCTGTTCTTTCTTTCGCCAATGGCATTTCATGCCTGCTCAGCCACTTGGATGGCACAGGCTTTTTTTTTAATGAGCAGGGAGCCAGGTGCATTAGTAATAATTGTGCCTGGAAACCCCCTTAAGGGGCAGCCTCCTACTGTCTATTAGATTGCATTTATTGTTCTGAGCTAATGCCATAGCTCACAGAGAGTGGTGGATAGTGGTAATTTTGCCTGAAAAATCAATAATGTTCCTGACCTGTGACCTGTCATTTTTGCTGTTTCTGCTAAGCCTGGAGGAGAACATGACCATGCAACCCCCTCAACTTTCCTCTATAGGCACATACAGGTCCTGTCCTGTGGAGGACACTGAGGCAGGAACATGGTCACATGCTCTTCCATGCTCACACATATCATGGTCAGGAGTGCTAAGCAGGATGGCACAGCAAGTGAGCTGAGCTTTCTATAAGGCTGGCTGTACACTGCCTTAAAATCTGGGAAAAACGGCAATAAAAACAACATGGCTTTTTTCTGCAAATTCTAGCAGCCAGATGTTAACTGGAAGTCAGTCAAAGTTTATCATTTGGCTTTTTTTTTCCTTGGGGGGGGGGGGGGGGGGGGAGTTTCTCCTCTCTCTGGCATTTGTTAGGCTTTTTTGTATTTTTTCCAAAACAGAGCATGCTAAGGGTATGGCTTTTTGGGCCTGGTATAACCAAAAAACGCCTATACCACAATAAAGATAATAATGCTTTTATTTGTATAGCGCACATAGATTCCGCAGCACTTTACATCGTTTTTGCCAATTATTCAATACACAAAAAGTCAAAAACACCAGAAAAAAAGCCAGAAAAAAATGTAATGTGCCGCATTGATGTTTTTTTCTGGCATTTCTTTAAGGCAAGTAAAACGTCACAAAAAAAACAAAAAAAAAAACAAGTTATGGGCACCCTAAGATCACTATGGGACACAGTGGGACTGTAGGTCATTATATGACATGAAGTTACTGATGCAGGTAAAAATAAGGCAGGTTCACACTAACAGCGGAGATTCCCTTAGAGGCTCCATTGCCAATTCTGTTTGAAAGAGGGCTCCATGCAATGCTATTCTATTCCTACTTACAAGACAATGAAGATTACATTAGGAACCCCACCAGACCCGTTGTTAGTCAAAAGTATCCATCAGGAGCTGTTAGTATCCATAATAAGATGGATTGGACACTGCATGCAGCTTCCATTGTAATCCGAATCTTTATAATAGAGATGGAACAGAACTAGAAGTGAGCGCACCCCGAGCATGCTCCTGTTCGAGCGAACCCAAGTGTGCAGTATTTGATTACCGATGGCTAAAGAAGTTGGATGCAGCTCTAAGGCTGCCTGATTAACATGGATATAGCCTTACAGTCTGTATCCATGTTTTCACAGGTAATCAAATGTCGCATGTTCAGCTTTGGTCGGACCAGAGCATGCTTGATATTTTCGAGAATCAGGATGCGTGTTTGTGCAGCAGTATACAGCGGAGCCGGGGAGTTAGGTGCATGTAGTTATGTTCAGCCACCTCCACCCTGGCTCTTTTGAAAAAAAAAGTCCAACACTGGACTTCTTCTGTAATGGATACCTCTGTATGAAATAGTGCTGTTAACTAAATTATGTATACCAACCTATCTGTTTGGGATTTTGGTTGGAAAATACATTACTGCAAACATACTATCAGTAATCCTATGGAAGACTGTACTAGATAGTCTAGATATATGGGTAATAGCTGATAACAGAGAAACTTGCCACTTTGTACTCAAATATTAATGACCTATTGTATACACTTACTTGCATGATGGCGGTGTCTTGTGATCTATGTTACTGATAATAGTAATTATTCTGCAAAGTGTTAGGGTATGGGTAGGGAGTTAGGAATCCTGCCTACCTCAGTGTTAGGCTATGTTCACACTACGTATGAGACCGGCCACTCCGTGACCACGGCCGGTCCCTGGCTGGATCATCTCGGCCGGTACTTAAGTACCGGCCGGGTGATCTTTCCGGCCGCGGAGCTCTGATGCGGGCGCATCAGCGTGCGCCCGCATCAGAGCTTCCCATAGCCCACAGTGAAGCAAGCGGCCGGAGCCGCTCGCTTCACTGTGTGAACTGACAGGTCTTTCTGCGGCCGGAATTCACTGAACTCCGGCCGCAGAAAACTGACCTGTCAGTTTTTTCCGGTGCCGCATGGGATCCCGGCCGGAGTGTGTACGATGTGTGTACGCTCCGGCCGGGATCCTATTGAAGATAAGCTATGTTCTGCGGCGAGAACTACGGCCGTAGTTTTACGTAGTGTGAACATAGCCTTACACTGTTTCTCTATGGGAGGGCCTGCGTGCCCCACGGGCCTCGATCTCCGCTTGTCAATTCTTTGCGCAGAGGCACACAAGTCCTCCCATTGGGAAACAGTGTCACAATGAGGCAGTTGGGATTCTGCGGCGGAATTCCCCCACATTTGCTCACGTTGTAATTGAAATGTTAACAGCTGGAAGTAGATGAATTAAAATATAAAAATTAGTTTGAATAGGCTTTTTTTTACTCATTAGAGACAAATACTGAAATGTGATTGTGAATATTTTTAATTTTTTGGACATTATTATAGGCACAGCCATATTGTCTGTGATTTTTTAACAACATTTAGATAAGCCCAAGCACATAGGCACAATAGATTGCACCAAACCCTATCCAGTTGCATAGGGGCTATTTCTAGGCATGCTTCGTAGGCTTTGCAAAGCTCATTCTACAGGGAGGGGGAGGCTGAGCTGTGGACATCAGCTATAGTGAACTGGGTCTTATCTATATACTGGTGCAAATTACCAGGCATTTGGAGCAAAACACTTTAACTATCTCTTTAAATAAGAAAGGTGTAAGTGAAAATACATAAGCTGTAAGCTGTCTTGCAGCAATTGGATGCATGAAGCCAACAGCTTGTGTATTTTCATCCTAAGATACACCAGTCTTAAGGCCCTATTATTCAAAGTGATTATCGGACGTATTCGGACGATAATCGTCTTGTGTAATAGATGACAACGATCAACCGACATGCACAATGTCGAATGATCGTTGTCTTTCAGTGTCTTTCAACATGTTGAAAGACCAACAATCTAGATAGCAGTGATATGCTGCTGTTGCTCCACGCAATAGGAGCGGCAGCAGCAGACCGCCGCTATCTTCTATGGGCTAATCGGACAATCTAGCGATCACCCAGGTATCAATCCCTTGCCCCACGCACACACACACACACACACAGCCCCCTGCTCTTACCCACTGTCGGCACATGTTATAGGGGATCGAGGAGAAAGCGAGCGCTGACCTGACAGATCGCAGGTTGGTGCTTGCTTGCTTCTCTGAATTTCCCCGTGTAATAGGGGCTTTAGTAAATTTGGCCGGTAGACAGTGTCTTGGTTGAACACCTATTTCTGTTTAGACATAAAAATATTACAATCATTTCATTTTCTAGTTTATAGTATCTTCAATAAAAAAAAAAAATCTAAAATAAATAATAATAATAAAATAAATAACAATAGTAAATGGTTTTGCCATGTGCGTGACAGCTAGAATCTTATTGGTATGTATGAGACTGTTACAACAGAAGCTGCACTTAAATTCCTCTAGATCTAGTTTTAACCGGCTTACGTTACCATGGAAGAACATTGTTAAGGTATCAGTGACATGGTGACTATGCATTTTGTATCTTGGTATAAAGTGACTACTGACTGCAGTGATGGTGTGAAATAGAACTGATACTGGATAAACTCTTTGATTTCCCGATCCATCAGATTAATGTAATATTTTAAACTGAAAAATATTTTTCTAGTTTCTAGGATCTTATGTACTGGCATCCTATGCTTAGCCTGTAGCTTTCTTATGAGGTTTTCCTGCTTTGGAACTCTCCTTATTGCCCAGAATCGAATGCTGCTTGCCCTGGTGGCCTGTTAAATCTTTATATGGCCACTCATTGAAATAGCAGGTATGTAGTGGCCAGTTGCTGTTTCTGCTGGCATTAAAGCAGTTGTCCGGAGCCACAAAACTACAAAGTATGTGCGCAAGTTAGCATTAAGAAAAAAAAACAGTTATATTCACTGTGCCCAGTTCCTTCTAGAAGTAGTACTTCCTGTTTTAGTTTTGAGGCACTGCACAGCCAATCACTGGCCATAGTCATGACCCGCATCAGCCAGTGATTGACTCAGCAATTGTTTCCAGTTTGACCAGAGAAAAAGCAGAAAGAGCTGCTCAGTTTAGAACAGATGGGACTTATGCAGTAGGGTATCAGTGAAGGTGAGAATAACCACCATATGTGGTTGGCACCAGCTTTATTTAACAGGTCAGTTTTACTGTGTGGTGAATGGTGTAAAATGTAATCCCCCTAAAGGTTGCATAATTGCATTTGTTTCAATTTCACCCATAATATTTTTTTCCTGTTTGCATTTGGCCCTACCCAAGTGATGGTAAATATACTTTTGTGTCTAAAACAACAAAGTATTTTAGGTGTGATACCTTCATTGGCTAGCTAGAGAAAAGCATTATGTTCATTAGCTTTCAACATGCAAGGATATCTTCACTAGATGAGTTACAGATGAAATGACAAAAGAAATTTAAAATATGTTACATACAGAAATCGGAAAGTGGGGGGAAAAGGGAATATATACAATCAAGTAATAAGTAATAACATTGGGGTATGGTTACAAGTGACAGGACAAGCAGCAACTAACAGGTTCGTAATATCATGTCCTGGTCTAGAAAATGTTTGTCCACCAGGGTGTCCAGACTCCTTATTTTTCTCTTCTTGCACAGGAAGGTGCCTGGTTCTGATTGTGGTAGGAGGACACTGCTCACAGGAAAAGTCCTTAGGTCCGGGGGTTGTTTGATTGCCAAGAAAGGCTTCTTATCTATGAATATTGCCTTTAGTCTCCTATCTGTAAAAAATATTGAATGAAGATCAGCAGCAACATTTGCCCCTTCAAAAAACAAGCCATATATGGCTCCTTAAATAATAAAAAAAACACAAGAACAAGAGTTATGGCTTTTAAAAGCCAAGGGGAAAAAAAGGAAAATGTAAAAGGTAAAATTGTCATGGTCATTAAGGGGTTGCGTAAAATGTACAATATACTCATTTCAAACACAATTCTTTCATGCCATTATCTCTATTTGAGAGTAAAAAGAAAAATCCAAAAAAATGGTATCATTACCAGCGCTGTCACTGCCAGAAAATCCAATTCACCAGGCGAATGAAGAAAAACCTGTTTATTTGGTTGCACAACGTTAACATGTTTCGGGGGAGTATCCTCCCTTCCTCAGAACCAAAGTGCATGATCTCTATTTATCCACATAGCTCTGCTGGTTTACCACTTGTCAATAGGAGCTCCAATAATCGTCTACTCCAGTAACAGAGTGGTTATAAACTTACTCAACAAAAGGTTTTTGATATATACTATATCTTCTTCTTCATAGGGTGTTTGGGGCTGCTATTTTTTTAACCTCTGTCCTAAATATGTTGATACCATCAGCAGCAAAAGTTCATTATGGATGTGTTATATCTGTCCGTATTGTCCAAGGCCTTGTTGAGGTAGGTGGTAAAGATTTGATAATAATTAAATATATAACTTTGGGGATTATTTCATATGTCTGGGTCTAAACCAATATGTTTATATTTTCAGGGTGTTACATATCCAGCATGCCATGGGATGTGGAGTAAATGGGCACCCCCCTTGGAAAGAAGCAGACTAGCAACCACTTCGTTTTGTGGTAATACAACCTTTCTTTTTAATTATTTGTTAGTGAAGATCACCTTTAGTTATTCTTCTCCATTTCCTCTATGTATATTTCAAGGGGGAAAGAGGAAAAAGCTGCTGTCTGACACAATAGATAGACGTGGGCTAATGGTCGAACAACCATTATACAGTTGATCTTCTGGTGAAAGCTCGCTATGCCTATGCAGCCATACACATACAACTGGGCAACGTTGATCAATGACACCAGCCGAAAGACAAATAATCTTTCTGGGAATGTACTAGGGACATTCTGTTAACCTTATTTCCCGAAAATGTGCTATCAAATGAAAATTTCAAGCTTAAGTAAACCCTACAAGTTTAACTATGTTAGTTGAGATGGAAATACCCCTTTAACAGTCAAATAATTCTAATTAAATATTTATGTTATTGAGCTATGCTTTACATCAATAGTTTTTATAGGGGTATTTTTGTGCATTTTTTAAGCCAAACATAGGATTCTATGCAAAAAAAAGAAGAAATGTACTAGAGCCACACATTGTAGATTCACTGTGTGTGTTGCCTGATTTATGTTGTTAAGACGTATCTTACACCTTTAATTTTTTCTTCTTTTTATAGTAGAACCCCAGGGAAAATTAAAAATCCAATACTGGCTGGAAGTGGGGGAACATAATAAAGAACCTATACTTACCCATCCTGGTGGCCCCTCAGTGATGCCTCACCACTAACAGCCCCGCCCCCCCGCAACATCATGACTGAGATGAGAAATGCTCTCTTAGCCAGTCATTTGGGAAACCACAGCAGTCCCTGATTGGCTGAGTTAGGAGTTCCTGTCTGGTTGTGACCATATAGGAAGCCCGGAGAAACTGGAGGCCGATGGGGGTCCATGAGCAGTGAGGCAGCACTGCAGGTGCACCTGGACGGCTAACTATAGCTTCTTTATTATGTTCTCCCTGCCAGCACTGGATTTTTAATTTCCGCCAGAATTCTTCCTTAACCCCTTCCCGCTAAAGTCAGTAAATGTACTGACCTGTAGGATGAGAGTTCCAGCACCAGTCAGTACATTTACTGACCTGCTTCCAATGCTCGCTGTTTACACAAACAGTGCCCGGGAGCTGCAACTAAACTTTTAGCTGATAGCTGACATCTTAGTGCAACTGCCTCTGGACCCCCAAAGGGGGTCCAGCATCGGCAATCGCCGGCATTGGTGGATCAGTAACGGTAATTGGTGTGATAAAAAACACATAGGATTACATTGGAGTCTCTGGAAAGAAAACGAAAATGTTAACTTTTCACTCCTACTTTGCAGTTATTCCTGTGAAATGTCTTAAGGTTACAAACCCACTTTCCGGATCTGCAGCGAGTCTCCTTGCTGCGTTTTTGCAGCGAGACTCGCTGCAGATCCTGGCCCTATACTTTCAATAGCAGAGAAACTCGCAGCAGGGATGTACATCCCTGCTGCGATTTTGTCTGCAGCCCGCCCCATTAACCCCCCGGCCGCCGGACATTATACATTACCGGGTCCCCGTTCCTGCTTGCTTCGGGGCTCCCGGTGTCTTCACGGGCCGCCCGGCCAATCAGTGCGCTGCGGCGGGGCAGCGCACTGATTGGCCGGGCGGAACGTGCCGGGAGCCGCTGAAGCAAGCAGGAGCCGGGATCAGGTAATGTATATTGCCCCCAGCCCCCGGCTGCACGATCGCCCCCAGCCCCGCAGCCTCCGACCGCACCATCGCCCGCAGCCCCCTGCCGCACGATCGCCCCCAGCCCTGCAGCCCCCGACCTCATGATCACCCCCAGCATCGCAGCCCCCGGCCGCACGATCGCCCCCAGCGGGCGATCGTGCAGCCGGGGACTGCGGGGCTGGGGGCTGCGGGCGATCGTGCGGCCGGGTGCTGCGGAGCTGCGGGCGATCGTGCGGCCGGGGGCTGGGGGGCTGCAGGCGATCGTGCGGCCGGGGGCTGCGGGGCTGGGGGCGATCGTGCGGCCGGGGGCTGCGGGGCGATCGGGGCTGCAGGGGGGCGGGCAGGATATACATTACCAGGTCCCTGCTCCTGCTTGCTTCGGCGGCTCCCGGCACGTTCCGCCCGGCCAATCAGTGCGCTGCCCCGCCGCAGCGCACTGATTGGCCGGGCGGGCCGTGAAGACACCGGGAGCCCCGAAGCAAGCAGGAACGGGGACCCGGTAATGTATAATGTCCGGCGGCCGGGGGGTTAATGGGGCGGGCTGCAGACAAGTTTCTCTGCTATTGAAAGTATAGGGCCAGGATCTGCAGCGAGTCTCGCTGCAAAAACGCAGCAAGGAGACTCGCTGCAGATCTGGCAAGTGGGTTTGTAACCTAAGGTTAAAAAAACGGTATGAATGTCAATTTGAATACTTGAAAGGGTGAAGATTTCAAAATGGATTAAATTATGGGGGCTTCTAGTATACAGGCCTCTAAAATATACTCCAAAACTGAACTGGTGCCTAAAGAATTTCTGAGTTTGAAATTTTCATGAAAATTTAGAAAATTGCTACTAAACATTTATGGCCTCTAATATCCTAAAAAAGTAAAAGCATGTTCACCAAATGCTGTTATTATAAAGTAGACATGTTCTAGATATGAATTAATAAATAATAAATGACGTATTACTATTTACCTTATTTGCAGAGACTTTCAAATTTAGAGAAATGCGCTTTTAAAAAAATTTAACAATATTTTGGAGTTATTCACAAAAAAATTCTAAAGATATAAACTCAAATTTACCACTAACATAAAGTGGAATATCTAACGAAAAAACAATCTTGGAATCACAAGGATATGTAAAAGCATTCCCAAGTTATTAATGAATAAAGTGACACATGTCATATTCATAAAATTTGCCTTGGTCCTTAAAGCCATTTCAGGCCTGGTCCTGAAAGGGTTAAATCCACTTCTGGCTTTGGCTAAACTATATGTCGGATTGTAGCCCAGCAGAAAGAAGGAACATGGCAAAAATACAACATGTGATGACACTGTGCACAGGGGGAACATACGTTCCATGCAGATGATTCCATGGTTATGTTGAACCGTCAGTAAAGTGGTTCCAAATTGAATGTCCAATACTAATGGCTTATGTTTGACATCTGTACTTTTATATTGCAGGGTCATATGCTGGGGCAGTAATCGCAATGCCTTTAGCAGGGATACTTGTTCAATACATCGGTTGGTCTTCTGTCTTTTACATTTATGGTAAGGTTGTTTTTATATTTGTATATCTTAAATAGAAAAAATCATAACAAAAAATATGTTGCTAAGTGAATTTATAGAGGGGCCAGTCCTAACCTGCTTGCTTTAGTACATGTGTCCCCAACTGGTAGCACCCGATTGGCTATTTAGTCATACATTTCTAATAAGAATAACTGGTGAATGGCACAGCACAGAGCTATAAGGTGTTCCAGAATTGTTATTTGTGGAGACTACAAAGACAGAAATGTCAGGTGAGGCCAAAAGTCCTTTTTTTCTAAACGGAATTTGTCATTGGATGACTAATTGTGTCAATCCATTTTTTAGGTTACACATATTTTGTTAGAGCGTATTGGTAAATGGAGGGGGCGTATCGAATTTTGCAGCAGCTTTGTTGACTTTGTCTCTCAGTGTACTGCTATGCGAGTAGAGAAGGGTCCAGATGGGCATAGTAATGATTTAAACTCAGGATCCACAGTGCACCTAAGAACTAATTTGCATATGAATAAAAGCCATTTTTCTTGACAATAAAGCAGCCGATACTAAATGATACTAACGTTCCTTAACCACTAACCTGCCCCATTCAGCAATCCATGCATCCAGTCATCTCCAGTCTATTTTACCTATTTTGATGGAGCTTGATATCTCCCAGGGCCGGACTGGGACTTAAAATCAGCCCTGGCAGTCAGACCCCAGCAGCCCACATACCGTATCATGGATAGCCGTGTAAAATACGCGCTGTAGCAAATTCTGCTTCATTTTGCCGTGTCCCCACTACTCCCTTATACATGTGAACCCCACCATCAGCACCTAAAAATAATGATATAACATAATCTGCTGTGGATTTGATGCAGCATATTTATGCATTCATTTCAACTGATTAAATCAGAAGCATCAAATCCGCATTGGACTAGGTATGAACGTTCCCTTAAAGGGAACCTGTGGGGTCTATACCAGGTACAGAGCTGTAGATCCCAGCGTACAGATCAGGGACTGGATCTTTAGTCCAGTGTAAACCTCTGTAATCATTCTTTTCATTACCAGCTGAAGTGTCACAGAGGTGGAGCCACAGCAGCAACTTCTGCCCCCGCCCCTGCCTGCTCTGACTGATGGACATATAGGGTGCTGCTGCTGCGGCTGCTGTTGTGAAACTTTAGTTGGAAATGAAAATGACAATTATATAAGTTTACACTGGACTAAAGTTCCTGTCAGTAATATCTCCCTCACACCTGTCTGCTGAGATCTACAGCCCTAGACCTAGATTCCCTTTAAAGGAGAAAAACATGGCCACCTTCTTCCAGAAACAGCGCCACACTCTTCTTCAGTTTGTGTGAGGTATTGCAGCTCAGTTTCATTGAAGTGAATGAAGCCAAGTTGTAATAACCACACACAGTCTGAGGACAGGGGTGGTGCTGTTTTTGGAGAAAAGTTACTATATTTTTAAAATCCCTTTTATCCTGACTATGTCTGCACCCCATATAATGGCGGTATAAGTAGTAAGGTTTTAAGGACGTACTGCGTCCTACGTCGCCCAGCATCCGTCGCGTGCATGCGCCGCAGCCGTCCGCCGCGGCGCTACACAGCCGCGGTCACCAGGTGGCAGGAGTGTTGCCCTGCGCTCCGGTAAGTTCCGGGGAGGGGGGGGGGGGGTGCGCAGTGGTGCAGTGTGTAGCGACAGGAGGGGGGGAGTAAGATTGCGCTGTGGAGCCACGCGGGGGGGGGGGGGATGTGTTTGCAATCAACGCGCGGTGGGCTGGGGGCGGCGGCAGCCCAGGTTTGCCTCAGGCGGCAGAAAGCCTGGGAACGGCCCTGAACACGGGTGTCACACTCAGTCCCTCCAGCTGTTACAAAACTACAGATCCCATCATGCCTAGACAGCTAAAGCATGATGGGAATTGTAGTTTTGCAACACCTGGAGGGACGGGTTTGACACCCTGATACAGAGGTAGATCCCAGCTGTATAAAGGTTCTGAAGACCTTATAAGGGTCTATTTAAACAGAAAGATTATCTGCCAAAGATTTGAAGCCAAAGCCAGAAACAGACTATAAACAGACATCAGATCATAAAGGAAAGCCTGAGATTTGTCCTCTTTTTAAATCCATTCCTGGCTTTGGCTTCACATCTTTGACAAATAATCTGTCAGATAATCTTTCTGTGTAAACGGACCTTTAGTGATATAGTGCAATTACATCCTGTCACTCACAGTAGGCGTCTTCTCTGCATGAAGAGACGTCCACTTTTCCTTTTCTTCTCCATCTGGCTCCGGCCATCATGAAGGCTTCTCTGGCCAGGACTCCTCTCCACGGGATCTGTCAGACAGACATTTTAGGCTTCTTGCTCCAGCAACATCCTCATCTATACATCCCTCCATATAGAATACCCCCCCCCCTGCTGTACATCCCCCTATATAGAATAGCCCCCTGCATCCCCGCATTTAGAATAGCCCCCCTGTGCATTCCCCCATATAAAATAGCCCCCCCTGCATCCCCTCATAAAGAATAGCCCCCTGCATCCCCTCATATAGAATAGCCCCCCTCCTGTACATCCCCCCATATAAAATAGCCTACCCTGTACATTCCCCCATATAGAATAGCCCCCCCTGCATCCCCCATATAGAATAGCCCCCCCCCCTGCATCCCGCCATATAGAATAGCCCCCTCCTGTACATCCCCCCATATAAAATAGCCTACCCTGTACATTCCCCCATATAGAATAGCCCCCCCCTGCATCCCGCCATATAGAATAGCCCCCCTGCATCCCCTCATAAAGAATAGCCCCCTGCATCCCCTCATATAGAATAGCCCCCCTCCTGTACATCCCCCCATATAAAATAGCCTACCCTGTACATTCCCCCATATAGAATAGCCCCCCCTGCATCCCGCCATATAGAATAGCCCCCCTGCATCCCTCCATATAGAATAGCCCCCCCCTGCATCCCGCCATATAGAATAGCCCCCCTGCATCCCCTCATAAAGAATAGCCCCCTGCATCCCCTCATATAGAATAGCCCCCCTCCTGTACATCCCCCCATATAAAATAGCCTACCCTGTACATTCCCCCATATAAAATAGCCCACCGTGCAACCCCCCATATAGAATAGCCCCCCCTGCATCCCCCTATATAGAATAGCCCCCTGAATCCCCAATATAGAATAGCCCCCCCCCTGCATCCCCCAATATAGAATAGCCCCCTGCATCCCCCCAATATAGAATAGCCCCCTGCATCCCCCCAATATAGAATAGCCCCCTGCATCCCCCTCCCATATAGAATAGCCCCCCTGCATCCCCCAATATAGAATAGCCCCCTGCATCCCCCCAATATAGAATAGCCCCCTGCATCCCCCTCCTATATAGAATAGCCCCCTGCATCCCCCTCCCATATAGAATAGCCCCCCTGCATCCCCCTCCTATATAGAATAGCCCCCTGCATCCCCCTCCTATATAGAATAGCCCCCTGCATCCCCCTCCCATATAGAATAGCCCCCTGCATCCCCCTCCCATATAGAATAGCCCCCTGCATCCCCCTCCCATATAGAATAGCCCCCTGCATCCCCCTCCCATATAGAATAGCCCCCCTGCATCCCCCTCCCATATAGAATAGCCCCCTGCATCCCCCCATATAGAATAGCCCCCTGCATCCCCCCATATAGAATAGCCCCTCTGCATCCCACCATATAGAATAGCCCCTCTGCATCCCCCTCCCATATAGAATAGCCCCCTGCATCCCCCTCCTATATAGAATAGCCCCCCTGCATCCCCCTCCCATATAGAATAGCCCCCCTGCATCCCCCCATATAGAATAGCCCCCCCTGCATCCCCCTCCCATATAGAATAGCCCCCCTGCATCCCCCTCCCATATAGAATAGCCCCCCCCCCCCCATGGCCACATATGAAGGGGTTAAAAAAACAAACAAACATTCTCACCTCACCTCGATCCCCAGCAGCTTCTTCCTCGACTGGATGTTCGGTCCACGGCGGCAGCTCCCCTCCTCTCTCTTCTCCAGGTCCTCAGCGGCGCGTCAGGGAAGTGACGTCACCGCTGGGGGCCTGGTGGAGGTGGCTGCAGACGTGCCTGCGCGCGGCACGTCTGCGGCCCTCGGCACTTGGGGGGGGGATCAGGCGGGGCGGAGACACACCACTGCAGCCCCCTCCCGCAACCACAGCCCGCTCACCTCGACCCGGCTGGCCCGCTCCTGACGTGCTCCTGCAATCAACGAGGGGCCGATGCACATTGATTGGATTGGAGGAGCACGTCAGGAGCGGGCCGCAGCGGTGATTTTTTTTATTTATTTTTTTCCCATTGTGCGGCCCCCGGGCTGGTAATCTGGCCAGCCCAGCGGGCGTTTGCCCGCCTTGCCAGATTACCAGACCGGGCCTGATATCTCCAATTGCTGCTAAAAGCAGCTCAGGCCAGATGGTATATAATAATAATAATAACAACAACAACAACAACAATAATAACAACAACAACAACAACAACAATAATAATAATTAAAAAATTAAAAAATTAAAAATTAAAAAATGACAATCAGAAATAAAAGTAAATGCTTCTGCTCTAAAAATTACAAAAATGTAGGTGATACATTCACTATGTAGGAAGATAAGGCATCAAGTCCCCATGAGGCCCCCTCTCCATTGACCTCCAAAAACCATTTACTAAAAGGTACTAAGCAATCCTTTAACCATTTTGCTAAATTTGTCTCAAAATCTATGTAGGGCAAAAAATCCTGAAAGCATATGTATCCAATGTCCCCCTGACGTACCCCACAAAGCCTGGCTGTGCGGGGGGTGGGGTGTCCATGAACCTCCCGTGCCTGGTTTACCATAATTTATAACAGTCCTAAATCCCGAAATCTACAAGCCAATAAGATCATCAGAGCTGACACCCCTGTGGTGCCCACAGCTCAGTGATAGCCACAAGGAAATGCTTTGCAGGAGCACACAGGCTTGCCAGATATACTGTATGTCAGAAAACAGTTATATAAATAAATTAATATATATAAATTGCACACCTTGTTGTACGTAACTACACTATCAGCAATTTGTAAACATTTTTTTCCTGTAACCTTCATTTATCTTATGATAATGATACCAGCTGTGACCTCCAGTGAACAGGTAAAATTTCTGGGGAAGTCCAGCATTAAATATTCAGTGCTCATGCAGAACCACCACAAGGTCATTAATGCATTACACCGTTCCCTTACAAATGAATGTGCCATCCATGTTGGGGTGCGTTCACATGTACAGGATCTGCAGCAGATCTGAAGTCGCAGATTTGCTTTGAATCTAATTTGGGCCATGAAATCTGTTCTGGATCTGCTGCAGATTCAAATCTGCGCCATCAAATCTGTACGTGTGAACGCAGATATGTCAGAGGTGCTCTTCACTCTAATAGAGTAGGTTGCTGAATAGAAGACCCCCTTCTATTAACTCTATGATCCATGCACATTAAGGCCATATTCACACGTTGTAAGAGAACGGCCGTTCTGTGACCTGGCCAGTCTCAGAAAAGATGCTGCTAGGGATCCTGACCAGAGTGTATACTATGGGGGAGATTTATCAAAGGGTGTAAAATTTAGACTGGTGCAAACTGGCCACAGCAACCAATCACAGCTCAGCTTTAGGCAGTGCTGAAAGGAAAGCTGAGCTGTGATTGGTTGCTGTGGGCAGTTTGCACCAGTCTAAATTTTACACCCTTTGATAAATGTCCCCCTATGTGTATACACTCCGGCCTTCCACAGAAGGCAGCACTGCGTAAGCTACGTAGAAATCACAGCCATTGTTGCAAATATGCAACAATGGCCGTGATTACTATGTAGCTGACGTAGTGTGAACATAGCCTTAATATGCTTTTTTTTTATACTGAACTGCAGTAATGGTTAAACGCTTCTGTAGTAAACATACTAATACATAAAACTCCTTCATGCAGGATTCTTTGGAATGATCTGGTACATATTCTGGTTGCTACATGCCACAGAGAGCCCAGCTGCCCATCCTTCTATTACTGCCGAAGAAAGATCATACATTGAGACCAGCATTGGAGAAGGCAGTAGTTTAGTTACATCTAGTGTAAGTATAGTATTATTCTATTATGTTGTGGAGAGAGAGCTTAAAGGAATTCATTCAGATCATACCAGAGCTCTCCTCTTTGGCATTTATAAAGGGATACTCCAGTATAAGAAAACGGTATTTCAACTATCGCCCCAAGATCTATAACTTCCTAATATAACGTTATTACCAATAGTCCTCGCTTCAGCAGCTTTTCTGTACTTCATCAATGACAGGAAATGGAAATTTGAAGGACTATTTGCTCAGTGTGAATTGGCCCTAAGGTTATGTGCACACTGAGGAATAGGCAAGGATTTTGAAGCGGAATCAGCTCTTTATTCCTTAATTCCTCCTGTAAAATATGAACAGAGCAATATTCCATTCTGTTCAATGGGATTTTCGCTTTGTTGTTAACCTGGCAAAATTTTCAAGCAGAATTTTCTGCCATGGATCTGCTTTCCACCCAAAGAATTGACATGTCCATTATTTAGGCAGAATCCACAAGAGAAATCTTATAGAAGTCACTGGGGCTTCAATTCTGCTCCTATTCTGCCAGAGCTGAATTGACGAGATATTTTGAGCAGAAAACTTTCCTCTTCATCATTAGATCGCCCAGGGAGCCCATAGGAGATAGCGGCGGTCTACTGCTGCCCTGCCGCTCCTGCTACTCGGGGTGACGGTCAGCAGACCGTCTTTATTGTTGCAATTTTTTTCAACATGTTAAATGACAACGATCAGCCGATCAGGATATGGATGATCGCTTGTTGTAAAAGGGCCTTTAGTGTTCAGAACCCTATGGTAGGTCTACGCAAAAAATTGCTGTTATTTTCATGTATTTGCCTGGTGCAGCTTTGATAAATCTGGGCCTATGTATATATTATAATATACATAAATATGTATACTATAGCTATATACCAGCCAGACCACTGCTTGTAGAGGGAAGGGGTGGTCAGTAAGTAAATATATAAATGCATGGCACAAATTTGTGATTGAAATAAGAAATCTTTAAGTTAAACAAGTGTTTTGGTTTCCACAAACTACTGTAAACTACTTTAATATGATTTGACAATTGCTTTTCAAGATCTCTGCTTAAAATCGTAGAAAGGTAAGTTACACTGTGGACATTAAAACTTTTCAGTATAGTAACCTGTGTAAACCAAATGAAAATCCAATGAAATTGAAAAAAGGCAGACAGGCAGGGGGTGGGAGAAAATAATAAACAAGTAAACTTAAGGCCCTCTTACATGAAATTATTATTGCCGTTATGGGCGATAATCGTCTTGTGTAACTAAAGGCAACGATCAGCTGACATGAACGATGTTGGCTAATCGTTGCTGTCGTTTGTCTTTCAACATGTTGAAAGACAAACGACTAATATAGAAGCGATCTGCTGCTGTCGCTCCGTGGAATAGAAGCGGCAGCAGCAGACTGCTGCTATCTTCTATGGGATGCCCAGAGGATCAAACGATCACCCAGGCAGCCCCCCCGCAACTCCCCGTGGCCCCCCCTGTACTCAACCGCTTGCTGCCGGCAGTAAGCAGGTAATGAGGAGCAAACGAGGGCTGACAGCGCTTCTTTGCTCCTCTCCGTCGCCCCGTGTAACAAGGGCTTTACTCTTCCTCGTGCCTCTGTAGCACCGATCCCTGGTCCTGTTGACGGCCAACGGTTGTCACCTTCTTCTGGAATCCAGGTATGTCATGTACCCGGCTCCACCAGCTGCAGCGTCATGGCCCAGCTGAGCAACTGCCGTTCAGCCAGTCAGTGACTGGGGTGGCAGGCAATCACTCAGCCAGGTATATGATGTTTCAGAGGAGCTGCATAACTCTACTTTGTTTATTATTTTCCCACACCTCCCCTGCCTGTGTGCCTTTTTTTATATCGTGGGACGACTTTAAAGATTTTTTTAAAACTAAAATCCAGAATATCTCATACTGTTACATACACTCATTAACAAATATTTATTAATTGTTTTTATAATAATGGTAGCTTATATTTCCAGAAATTTAAGACACCATGGAAGAAGTTCTTTACCTCAATGCCAGTCTATGCAATCATAGTTGCAAATTTCTGCAGAAGCTGGACATTTTATCTACTGTTGATCAGCCAACCTGCTTACTTTGAAGAAGTATTTGGTTTCCCAATAAGTAAGGTACGTGTTTTAAGTGGGTAAAAGTATTCCTTGTTGGAACTTAAAGGGAAACTCCAGGTAGAGGTTAAAAAAAAAAAATCTTCTGCAGAAGCATATAGCATCAATTACCTATCTATCCCAGTTTTAAAACTACCAAAAATCCATTAGTTTGGGGGGGGGGGTTTGTTCTGTTTTGTGTTTCTGTACTTCCTGGTTGATCAGTTCCCAGAATGCACTACTGGTTACACAATACAATGCTTTCCCTCAGTTGTTCATCACAGTCCTCCACCCTGCACATTCCCCGGCCAGATCTATCGCAGAACATCTAGGCTGTGTTCACACAGTGCAGTTTCATTGTGTTACTGAATTATTTGCAGTACTTTATCATTTCATTGTTGTCCCACCCACACAGCACACTGTATTCTCTACCTGTAACACCACACAGCACGCTGTATTCTCTCCCTGTAACACCACACAGCACACTGTATTCTCTACCTGTAACACCACACAGCATACTGTATTCTCTACCTGTAACACCACACAGAACGCTGTATTCTCTACCTGTAACACCACACAGCACGCTGTATTCTCTACCTGTAACACCACACAGCACACTGTATTCTCTACCTGTAACACCACACAGCACACTGTATTCTCTACCTGTAACACCACACAGCACACTGTATTCTCTACCTGTAACACCACACTGTATTCTCTACCTGTAACACCACACAGCACTCTGTATTCTCTACCTGTAACACCACACAGCACACTGTATTCTCTACCTGTAACACCACACAGTAGGCTGTATTCTCTACCTGTAACACCACACAGAACGCTGTATTCTCTACCTGTAACACCACACAGCACACTGTATTCTCTACCTGTAACACCACACAGCACGCTGTATTCTCTACCTGTAACACCACACAGCACGCTGTATTCTCTACCTTTAACGCTGATATTAGAATAAAGAACTTTTTAATTTTTTTTTCTTTTCATTTCCATGCACATATTATGATCAAGCATCTTTTATCTTTGAAGTTGAGCTGCACAATAAGACTCTGATTCTCTCTGCTGTTAAGCACCATTTATTTGTGTTACTGCATCACTTTTGTGAATATGCTGCAGTACTGCAGTGACACTCCAACATGTGTGAACATAGCCCTAATTTCACTGCACACTTCTGCACAGAGAAATCAGTGCAACACCTGCTTCTGGCTGGTCAGAGATGGTGGATCACGCAGGGAATTGGGGGATCCAGCCCCGCCTCCTGTGACATGACGCCCTGCCCCCTGTCTGCATGATCATGATCAGCCTGATCTTAGCAAACACACACAATGTGAGACAGAGGCATGGAAGATTTGTCTCCTAAGGTGGAATAGCAGTGGGAACAATGTGGATTGGCACAGAGGCCATTTTTCTTCACTTCCTGGATTTCTATCAGCTACCAGCGTGGCAAAACTGTACAGATATGGTAATACATTATATAGACACATCTATATAACTTTTAATGTACTTTTAATAGAAAACAGGTTTTCCTTATCCAGAGTTCCCCTTTAAGTATGTTCAGCAGAATGCAGTATATTATTTTTCACAAGGCAAATAATTAGTGACATAAAATGTGCATGTTATATGGTGCATGTTTAACACTGAATGCTTCCTGATTGTTAAACGGAATGAAATGTTACATAGCAGGAAATCTTTAATTGCCATTATAGTTATTTAGAGATGAAAATTATCCAACAAACATGTAACATGTGAATAATGAGTGAATAAGTAACTGCACCTTAAACCCAAGAACTTATTGTACCACCAGCAGCATTATATGATCCTATGCGAACATGCTCCCTGCCTGCCATGGGGACTAAACTGACAGAAGAGACTAAGGGCTGTATTACATGGCCCAACGACTTGGTGTAAGTGAGCACTGATTTGCTAGATTGGGTTCTTGCTTACTGCCCGGTAATTGTGCAGCAAGTGCTACTTGGACATTGTTAGCGATGTCCGTGCAGCCCTTGTAAAATTATACATACCTCTCCACATTCGCTGATGTCCTTCTAGCTTCAACCCACTTCCCGTAGAGTCTCAAGTGACAGGCTGCGGCACTGTCCCGGTGATTGGCTGAGCGGCGTGTCACTTCAGACACTGGGGGGAAGCTAGCAGGACATCAGGGAGCGTAGAGATGTATGTATATTTTTTTTTCTTCTTCACAGTAATAAGCCACCAGCCGCGCATTACTACATGTAATAGCCCGATGGGCAATGATTTTAGGTCAGGACCTAAAAATGCGATCAGCCAATGATTGTTGTGATTGGGCTGATAGTTGTTTTTATTAAACGGAGCGACAATCTGCTAAATTGGCCTGAGGCAGTGATCTGGAGACCTTGCCCCCAGAAAAATGATAACCCTAGCTACACTTCTTGGCTAGAGAACTGCTGCTTGGATGTGAGCTACTCTTATGAGTGTTCAAGTCCAAATTATTGTTATTTTGGGGGAGGTCATACTGGTGTTTAGATGTTTTGTCTGTACAAGAAACGTTATGTAGTGTAATTTAAGCTATGTGTTTTTTATAATTTTGTGAAGGTTCTCCTTTTCTAATATTACATTTTTTACTGTGTTAGTATGACGTCCTTTTCAGACAGCAGTAAACCAATGACTATATGAGCTGTAACAAAATACTAAGGCTATGTTGACACAGGTCATGTCTGACCTAAATTTTATCATAGATTCTTGGATACTGAAATCCATGTCAACTTCAACACCTGTGGACAGACCCTAAAATGTCTCCTGTTCCTGTTTAGGTTGGTCTACTCTCTGCAGTTCCACACATGGTCATGACAATCATTGTACCAATTGGAGGCCAGTTGGCTGATTTGTTAAGAAGCAAGCAGATACTAAGCACAACAACTGTAAGAAAAATCATGAACTGTGGAGGTATTAAATTATTATATTATGTCCCTTTATCCTTACTTTAGTAATTGTTTTATAGTTTTTCACATTAGTATTTGAATTTGGCTTTTTACAGTGAACAGTATTACAAATCCAATAGGTTTAAGTGACCTACAAATAGTAACCAGTATACTGTATTCTTGTGCAGGGTTTGGAATGGAGGCCACTCTTCTGCTGGTGGTTGGCTACTCTCATACTAAGGCCATTTCAATTTCCTTTCTCATTCTTGCAGTAGGATTCAGTGGTTTTGCTATATCAGGTGAGAACTGCCAGCCTGTTAATGATTTCATTTTGTACTTGTAATGGTCATTGTATACTATTAATATTAGTTTGTCTTATGTAAAAAAATATACAATCTATTCTGTTTCATTGTAGTCAAACCTTTGTATGTTTTAAAACCTGTATGGACACTGGGTCACCAGCTCCAACATGTCCTTCTGTCAGATCACCAAACACATGTAACAGAAGCAATATCTAGCACCAAGATTAAAGGGGAAAAAACATCAGTTTTATTTGTACTAATAATCCATAAAATGAGTTGTCACTGCCTTTAACCCTTTGAGGACCAAGCCAAAAATGACCCAGTGGACCGCGTCAATTTTCATTTTTGCGTTTTCGTATTTTCCTCCTCGCCTTCTAAGAGCTCTAGCACTTTCATTTTCCTATCTACAGGGCCAAGTAAGGGCTTGTTTTTTTCAGGAATAGGTGTACTGTGTAATGACCTCTTTTATTCTACCATTCTAACATGTATGATGGAACCCTAAAATGTTTTTCTAATGTTATGTTTTTTTGTTTTTTTTTTAAATCTTTTTTTTTGCAATTAATTATTAATAAAATGGTCCTACTGTGACTCTTCACTTTTGGGGCTGTATGGGGTCAAATTTTTTGCGCCATGATCTCTAGTTTTTATTAATACCATAATTGTGTAGATTGGATATTTTGATTGCTTTTTATTTTTTATTTTTTTATATATAATGTAACAAAAAATCAGCAATTCTGGTGCTTTTTTCCCTCTTACTTTATGCCGTTCGCCATACGGGATGGCGGTTGTTATATTTTAATATGACGGACAATTATGCACGTTACGGTATACAGTTAGGGCCAGAAATATTTGGACAGTGACACAAGTTTTGTTATTTTAGCTGTTTACAAAAACATGTTCAGAAATACAATTATATACATAATATGGGCTGAAAGTGCACACTCCCAGCTGCAATATGAGAGTTTCCACATCCAAATCGGAGAAAGGCTTTAGGAATCATAGCTCTGTAATGCATAGCCTCCTCTTTTTCAAGGGACCAAAAGTAATTGGACAATGGACTCTAAGGGCTGCAATTAACTCTGAAGGCGTCTCCCTCATTAACCTGTAATCAATGAAGTAGTTAAAAGGTCTGGGGTTGATTCCAGGTGTATGGTTTTGCATTTGGAAGCTGTTGCTGTGACCAGACAACATGCGGTCAAAGGAACTCTCAATTGAGGTGAAGCAGAACATCCTGAGGCTGAAAAAAAAGAAAAAATCCATCAGAGAGATAGCAGACATGCTTGGAGGAGCAAAATCAACAGTCGGGTACATTCTGAGAAAAAAGGAATTGACTGGTGAGCTTGGGAACTCAAAAAGGCCTAGGCGTCCACGGAAGACAACAGTGGTGGATGATCGCCACATACTTTCTTTGGTGAAGAAGAACCCATTCACAACATCAACTGAAGTCCAGAACACTCTCAGGGAAGTAGGTGTATCTGTCTCTAAGTCAACAGTAAAGAGAAGACTCCATGAAAGTAAATACAAAGGGTTCACATCTAGATGCAAACCATTCATCAAAAATATTGATTCATTCCAAAAATAGACAGGCCAGAGTTAAATTTGCTGAAAAACACCTCAAGAAGCCAGCTCAGTTCTGGAAAAGTATTCTATGGACAGATGAGGCAAAGATCAACCTGTACCAGAATGATGGGAAGAAAAAAGTTTGGAGAAGAAAGGGAACGGCACACGATCCAAGGCACACCACATCCTCTGTAAAACATGGTGGAGGCAACGTGATGGCATGGGCATGCATGGCTTTCATTGGCACTGGGTCACTTGTGTTTATTGATGACATAACAGCAGACAAGAGTAGCCGGATGAATTCTGAAGTGTACCGGGATATACTTTCAGCCCAGATTCAGCCAAATGCTGCAAAGTTGATCGGACGGCGCTTCATAGTACAGATGGACATTGACCCCAAGCATACAGCCAAAGCTACCCAGGAGTTCATGAGTGCAAAAAAGTGGAACATTCTGCAATGGCCAAGTCAATCACCAGATCTTAACCCAATTGAGCATGCATTTCACTTGCTCAAATCCAGACTTAAGACGGAAAGACCCGCAAACAAGCAAGACCTGAAGGCTGCGGCTGTAAAGGCCTGGCAAAGCATTAAGAAGGAGGAAACCCAGCGCTTGGTGATGTCCATGGGTTCCAGACTTAAGGCAGTGATTGCCTCCAAAGGATTCGCAACAAAATATTGAAAAAAAAATATTTTGTTTGGGTTATGTTTATTTGTCCAATAACTTTTGAGCTTCTAAAATGTGGAGTGTTTGTAAAGAAATGTGTACAATTCCTACATTTTCTATCAGATATTTTTTTTCAACCCTTCAAATTAAACGTTACAATCTGCACTTGAATTCTGTTGTAGAGGTTTCATTTCAAATCCAATGTGGTGGCATGCAGAGTCCAACTCGCGAAACTTGTGTCACTGTCCAAATATTTCTGTCCCTAACTGTATATGTTTATTTATTTTGTATGTTTTATTTATATAATGGGAAATCAGGTGCAGCCTGTCATTAACTGTGAGGGCCTGGCTTGAGAATGGCAGCTTGAGAATGGCGGCGTGAAGCTGTCAAAAAGTTGTGCCACTTGGATTGCTGTGTTATGTTTTTTCAATAAATTCACAAATTTCTTGAACTTACCTGCTGGAGTGCCGTGGGATTTTCTCCTATATATATCATTGAGCATGGGTCAAGACTTACCTGCTAGCACCCTCCATGTGCTGCTTCTTTTCCCTATCTATCTATCTATCTATCTATCTCCTTTCTATCTATCTATCTATCTATCTATCTATCTATCTATCTATTCCTTACAGATTAGCTCGAAGCTGTGAGCTGCATAACATGCAGTTATAAGGTTGGCACTAGATTAACCACAGTTCTTGGAAGCTTTTTATTGCTTTTTTATAATGGTATTAGAGATTATTGCTTTGTTATGCACTTGCTGTTTTAGTTGAGTTCACTTTAAATGTTTTTTTTTCAACCTACTACCAGAACTAATGCATCTTGAACAGTCAACATCCCCCCACATAGTACCCAATTTAATTATTCTACATCACTGATGCTAAAAAAGATACATAAACACGATAATTTGTAATTAAATGTCCATCATTGTTGCCTCCTGTTTTAATTTCTGCAAACAAAGACACAAATATTCCAGCATTGTTCTCATTAATGAATCTTGTGCTTGATAACATCTGGGGAATCAGCCGGCTGGTGAATCTGATTGTAGAAGGTAAATAATATTGCCTTCACTGTGTTGTTTTCCTGCCAGGTCTACAATGTGATGCTGATTAGTAAATCACTGGGCAAGGATGCCAGGTGCTGTCATTATACACAGTGAATGATAAAAAGTTATCATATACTGTAGTCTGGATCATTTGCTGGCCATGTCATAAGGGATACTCTTTACTCTGTGCTTGAAGGGAAATAGGGGGAGGGGGCATGATAAAAACCTTTTAAGAGAATCTGTCAGCTGTAGTTCACATTTCAAACTGCTGACACTGTTAGATGCAGAAGCTGTTAGGTCATGAAGACACATGGGGGGAATTTATCAAACATGGTGAGAAGTGAAACTGGCTCAGTTGCCCCTAGCAACCAATCAGATTCCACCTTTCATTTTCCAAAGAGTCTGTGAGGAATGAAAGGTGGAATCTGATTGGTTGCTAGGGGCAATTGAGCCAGTTTCACTTTACACCATGTTTGATAAATCTCCCCCATGGTGCCTTTAATATATCTTTGTACTATAGAATAAAGGTATTTGTCTACATTCTGGAAGCACAGATATATGAAAAGTACCATGTGTCTCCTTGACCTAACAGCTACCAGCAGTTTAGAATGTAAATATGGCAAGCGACATATTCCTTTTAAATATATAAAGGGTCTAAATAAGGCTCTGCAAGGGGAGTATTGTTTTTAATAAGAAACTGAACATGAGAAAATATTACTTTTCTGAAAGAGTAGTAGATACTTAACCCCTTAAGGACCGGGGCAATTTTGATTTTTGCGTTTTCGTTTTTTCCTCCTTGTGCATAAAAGGCCATAGCAGTTGTATTTTTTCACCTAGAAACCCACATGAGCCCTGATTTTTTGCGCCACTAATTGTACTTTGCAATGACAGGCTGAATTTTTGCATAAAGTACACTGCAAAAGTGGATATGTACACTGTTTTTAGTGGATATGTGTTTTTACGCCGTTCGCCCCTGGGGTAAAACTGACTTGTTATATATGTTCCACAAGTCGTTACGATTAAAACGATATATAACATGTATAACTTTTCTTGTATCTGATGGCCTGTAAAAAATTAAAACCATTGTTTACAAATATACGTTCCTTAACCCCTTAAGGACAGAGCCTGAAATGGCCTTAATGACAGAGACAAATTTTATGAATATGACCAGTGTCACTTTATTCATTAATAACTTCGGGATGCTTTTACCTATCCGGCTGATTCTGAGATTGTTTTCTCGTGACATATTGTACTTTACATTTCTGGTAAATTGGAGTCGATAATCATAACAAATCTTTATGAAAAAAACCCAAATAATGTGAAAAAATGTGAAAAACTGCATTTTTCCAACTTTGAAACTTTTTTGCGTATACAGAAAGTGGTTATACCACATAAATTATATATTAAATAGCATTAGCAACATGTCTACTTTATGTTGGCGGCATTTATTAAACGATCTTTAATTTTTTTTAGACAATAGGAAGCTTAAAACATTAGCAGCAAATTTCCAAATTTTCAGTAAAATTTCAAAATCAGATATTTTTAGGGACCTGTTCAGGTTCAAAGTGTATTTGAGGGGCCTGTATGTTAGAAAGCCCCACAAAGCACCCCATTTCAGAAACTGCACCCCCCACACTCTGCAAAAGCATATCCAGAAAGTGTTTTAACCCTTTAGGGGAGTCACAGAAATAAAAGCTAAGTGTGTAAGAAATTTGAAAATTTTAATTTTCTGTGCAGAGATTTTATTGTAATCCAATATTTTTCATAATTATAAACCTATTACCAGAGAAATGCACCCTAATAATTATTGCCCCGTTTCTGCAGTTTACAGAAATACCCCATATGTGGCCCTATTGCGCTATTTGACGCAACCACAAGCCTCAGATACAAAGGAGCGCCTAGTGAATTTCAACGCCTCCGTTATATTTGGTCATTTCTGACTGTACCACTTCAGGTTGGCAGAGGCTCTGGGGTGCCAAAACCTAAAAAACACCCCTAAAGGGACACCATTTAGAAAACTAGACCCCTCAAGGAATGTAACAAGGGGTGCGGTGAGCATTTGGACCCCACAGGTGCTTCACAGATTTTCCGAACAATATGGCGTGAAAAAAGAAAAATTTATTTTTTACACTAAACCGTTGTTCTAGCCTTCAATTTTTCATTTTCTTAAAGGGATAAGAGGAAAAAAAAGACACAAAATGTGTAGCGCAGTTTCTCCCGAGTACGGAAATACCCCACATGTGGCGATAAAGTGCCAAGGGGGCGCAGGACGAGCCTCCAAAGGGAAGGAGCACCAATTGGCTTTTGGAAGCTGAATTTCACTGGAAAGGATTTCAAGGGCCATGTCGCATTTACAGAGCCCTCGTGCTGCCAAGACACTGGAAACCCCCCACAAGTGATTCCATTCTGGAAACTACACCCCTCAAGGAATCTAACAAGGGGTTCAGTGAGCATATGGACCCCACTGGTGACGGGCACAAATGTGGAACAATGTGACGTGAAAGGGAAAAATTTCATTTTTTCACTTTCATGGCACAAATGTGCCCGTCATCAAGGGGTTCATATCCTCACTGCACCCCTTGTTAGATTCCCTGAGGGGTGTAGTTTCCAGAATGGGGTCACTTGTGGGGGGTTTCCAGTGTTTTGGCAGCACGAGGGCTCTGTAAATGCGACATGGCGTTCATCATCCATTCTAGCCAAATCCAACCTCCAAAATCCAAATGGCGCTCCTTCCCTTCGGAGGCTTGCCCTGCGCCCACATGGCGCTTTATGTCCACATGTGGGGTATTTACGGACTCGGGGGAAATTGCTCTACACATATTGTGTGTTTTTTTCTCTTTTAACCCCTTGTGAAAATGATAAATTCAAGGCTAAACCAACATTATAGTGTAAAAAATGTAATATTTCATTTTCACGCCACATTGTTCCACATTTGTGTCCGTCACCAGTGGGGTCCATATGCTCACTACACCCCTTGTTACATTCCTTGAGGGGTGCAGTTTCCATAATGGGGTCACTTGTGGGGGGTTTCAACTGTCTTGGCAACACAGAGGCCTTTTGAATGCAACATGGCCCCTCAAAATCCATTCCATCCAAATCCAGCCTTCAAAAACGAAATGGCGCTCCTTCCCTTCGGAGGCTTGCCCTGCGCCCACATGGCGCTTTATGTCCACATGTGGGGTATTTACGGACTCGAGGGAAATTGCTCTACACATATTGTGTGTTTTTTTCTCTTTTAACCCCTTGTGAAAATGATAAATTCAAGGCTAAACCAACATTATAGTGTAAAAAATGTAATATTTCATTTTCACGCCACATTGTTCCACATTTGTGCCCGTCACCAGTGGGGTCCATATGCTCACTACACCCCTTGTTACATTCCTTGAGGGGTGTAGTTTCCATAATGGGGTCACTTGTGGGGGGGTTCAACTGTCTTGGCAACACAGAGGCCTTTTGAATGCAACATGGCCCCTTAAAATCCATTCCATCCAAATCCAGCCTTCAAAAACCAAATGGCGCTCCTTCCCTTCGGAGGCTTACCCTGCGCCCACATGGCGCTTTATGTCCACATGTGGGGTATTTCCGTACTCAGGGGAAATTGCTCTACACATTTAGTGTTTTTTTTTTATCTTTTAGCCCCTTGTGAAAATGAAAAAATCATGACAAGATTAATGATTTAGAGTAAAAATTTTACAAAAATTACACTAAATGTTGGTCTAGCCTTGATTTTTTCCATTTCCACAAGGGGTTAAAAAAGAAAATTAACACAAAACGTGTAGGGTAGTTTCCCCTGAGTACGAAAATACCCCACATGTGGACATAATGTGCCATATGGGCACAGGGCAAGCCACCAAAGGGACAGAGCGCCATTTAGAGGCTGGAATGGAGGATGGAGGCCATGTCGCAATTACAAAGCTCCTGTGCTGCCAGGTCAGTAGAAACCCCCGACAAGTGACCCCATTCTGGAAACTACACCCCATAAGGAATCTAACAAGGGGTGCAGTGAGCATATGGACCCCACTGGTGACAGGCACTTACGTAAAACATGTGCCGAGAAAATAAAAAATACCATTTTTTTCATTTTCACGTCCCAAATGTGGCCGTCACCAGGGGGCCATATCCCCGCTGCCCCCCTTGTTAGATTCCTTATGGGGTGTAGTTTCCAGAATGGGGTCACTTGTGGGGGGTTTCTACTGTCCTGGCAGCACAGAGGCTTTGTAATTGCATCATGGCATCCTCTAATGGGAATGGCGGCCATACCTATTTAGCTGGGGAAAAGGGACAATTCTAATTTATTTGGGGGTATTAGGCCAATTATTAGTTTATAAGGTTGAAAATGACAGGTGTCCATCAAATTCAACCTGTGTTGATCCAGAGGAAGGCAAAAACCCTCGTAAGGCAGACGACAGTAGCCTCATCACAGGGGAAAAATTCCTCCCCGACTCCATAATGGCGATCAGAATAATCCCTGGACCAACGTGACCCCTGAAATAGGAATAAGGGACAGAATTTAGATAATGTAGAACTCCAGTGACGTGTGGTGCGCCTTGGAGCGATCCGGTATGCAGAGGCCGGGGGATCAGGACAGGTGTCACACTGGTAAATGTTGTCCTTCCTGATCCCCCTGTTACCCCACACTCTGCACTTCTTCTGGGGTCTCCCTTTCTCCAGTGTGGGGGACGTCACCTGGAAAATGTTGTCCTGGTGCGATACGGGGTCCCACATATCCAGAAGCGCTGGGTCCGCTCCATGGCTGCTAAATATTAGGGCGCTATTACTGCTTCTGATATGTTCGGATCGTGCCGCAAGCTACAGGGCAGCGAGGGACCGGAAGAGGGGGCGCTGGTATAAAAGTTATCCCCGTACAGGTGGTGACCTTTATCCAGCAGTGGGAAGATCAGTTCCCGGACGATCTTTCCACTTGTTCCGAGGATGGGGGGGAGGGGGCATCTGGGGCTGGATTCGGGTGTCCCTTCATACACTCTAAGGGTATGTGCACACTGCGGAATCGCGACAGATAACCCTTCGTGCATTCCACAGTTGGCACCTGCCGGCGGAGTGATGCAGGCGCGCGTCTCCGTCCGTGTCATAGACTCCATTCTATGCACGGGCGGATTCCGCTCTCCGTCCAACGTGTTCATTCTTTGGACGGACGACGGAATCCGCCCATGCATAACATGGAGTCTTTGACACGGGTGGAGACGCGCGCCCGCATCAGTCCGCCGGCGGGTGCCAGCTGCGGAATGCACAAAGGGTTATCCTTCGCCATTCCGCAGTGTGCACGTACCCCAAATCTGTAAGTGTACCCTGAGGTACTCTCACAGAGTTAGTAGAATTTCACTCCATACCGCCATCTCTTATTGGGACGGTACTGGCGGAAAAGACGTGTCTGGGGGGCAGCGTACGCTACGCTACCCCCAGACACGTTACTGGATGATGAGGATGAATGGAGGAAAGAAGGATCCCCCCATTCATCCTCACTGGCTGTTTCGGTGTCGGAGGCAACAATAGCGTATGCGTCCGATACCGAAAACACCCTGGGGGCCATCTTTATATGGGGACTAGTATATGGGGTATGTAGTGGTGTAGTGTCAAACTTTATTCAATGTAATGTAGTGTTTTTTACGTGTTTTTTTTACAGTAAGTATAAAAAAAAACCTACGCCAACAAAGGCGTTGCTGATAAATGCCGCACTTATGCGCGACACTTATAAGCAGACCGTGGCAGTAGAATACAGAAAAAAAACACCCTACGCCAAAAAGGAGGAGTTGCTGATTAGCAGCGCACTTTCGTGCGATGCTGATCAACACTCAGCGGCGATAGGGTGCGGAAAATAGAAAAAAAATAATTTGGAAAAAAAAAAAAAAACTTTTTCTATATTCTGAATATCCCTGTAGCTGCTGATAAGTGTATTACACATATCAGCCGCTAGGGGGCAGCAGAGCGCAAAATCCGGAAATTGACGAGGCTGGAGCCGAAAATAGCCGAGAGAAGACGACGGGGACCGCCGGAAAGACCCGAAGACCGAACGTAATGACGGAGGACGCCGCGAACCCGGAAGCCGCCGATCAGGAGCCCGGGACAGGTGAGTAATGTACAAATACCTGCTCAGGACCCCTCCGCTACCTAGCTGAGGGGTCCAGGGCAGGTATTTATTATTTTGTGGGACTCTGATCGCCGTGCCACCGGCCCGATCACCGTGAACGGCCGGCCGGCCGTTCACGGCGATCGGGCCGGTGGCACGGCGATCAACATTACTTTTTACAGTAATGGCGGTCGGCGCCGTCCTCGGACAGCACCGACCGCCATTTTTTTCCGGGTCATCGGGTCACCGATGACCCGGAAAGGTTCCGATCGCCACTATTGGCTGATCTGAATTGATTAGCCAATAGCGGCGATCGTAAGCACGGGGGGTGTTAACCACCCCCCGTGCCGTGAAGCTATGATGGCCTGCTATGATTTATAGCAGGCCATCTTCCCCGACCGCTGTGTGTGAACACGCAGCGATCGGGGAAACATCGGGCGTAAATTTACGCCCTGATGCGCTAAGTACCAGGGCGCGAGGGCGTAAGTTTACGCCCGATGTCGTTAAGGGGTTAAAATCGCTCAAAAGGCTTATAGCACTTTTATCCTTTGGTCTATGGGGCTGTGTGAGGTGTCATTTTTTGCGCCATGATGTGTTCTTTCTATCGGTACCTTGATTGGGCATATACGACTTTTTGATCGCTTTTTATTAAGTTTTTTCTGGATTTGATGCGACCAAAAATGCGCAATTTTGCACTTTTGGATTTTTTATTGCGCTTACGCAGTTTACCGTGCGAGATCAAGAATGTGAATAATTAATAGTTCGGGCAATTACGCACGCGGCGATACCAAACATGTTTGTTTATTTATTTATTTATTTACTTTTATTAATAACCTGGGAAAAGGGGGGTGATTCTGACTTTTATTAGGGGAGGGGGCTTTTTATAGATATGCTGCAGAGATCCATGAGATAGGCACTCGTTTACTTCTGGCTGCTGCAGCCGGAAGTAAACGAGTGCCGAGCCGGGGATGGCGCCATCTTGGAGCAGTCCCCGGCCGGCTTCAGAAACAGAGATCAGGGATGACGCTGCAAACGGTAATCGGATGCAGCTGTCAACTTTGACAGCTGAATCCGATTACTGTATTAGCGGGCACGGCGATCGGACCGTGCCCGCTAATACCTGCGTTCCCGGGCTACAAGCGGCACCCGGGACCGCCGCGGTTCAGAGCGTCCTTAACGTAAATATATACGCCCGCGGTCGTTAAGGGGTTAATGTTACTGTACCCACAATCTGCCCCCCCCCTCCCAAACCGATTGTACCTTCGGATAGCTGCTTTTAATCCAAGATCGGTCCTGGGGTCCGTTCGGCAGGTGATGCAGTTATTGTCCTAAAAAACTACTTTTAAACTGGTTCCCCGTGCCCTTTGGTCGTGGCTTAGTTTGTGTATGCATTAGGCTAGCACAACCTCTCCGCCCCTCCTCCCCACCCTCTTCAACATTTTTCCTATTCCTCTGCAGTGAAAACGACACAGCTGCTTAACGATCCAGCCCATGTGCCGTCCTCTCACAGATGATGAATAGGACATAATCTGCCTGGAGCATTCCTAATGATGAGGAGGTGGGGAGGAGGGACAGAGAGGTTGTGCCAGCCTAATGAATACACAATGTAAGCCACGGCCAAAGGGCACAGGGCTGCCAGTTTAAAAGTAGTTTTTTAGGACAATAACTGCATCACCTGCCGAACGGACCCCAGGACAGATCTTGGATTAAAAGCAGCTATCTGAAGGTACAAGCAGTATGGGGGGGGGGGGGGGGTCAGATTGTGGGTACAGAGTCGCTTTAAAACAGACTTCTAGCAGATGTGGTTGGTAAATCCACTGGGACTAAATGTAAACATGCCTGGGATAAACATATATCTATCTCTGGTCTTTTACTGAAAGCAATCTTCTATGTTTTATATGATCTTGAAAAAATAACAAGCTTATTTTTTATTAATGGAACAATAAAAGTGTCTAAAATGTCTCTGTACACCTTTGCATTGACTCCTAAGGTAACCATTGCCATCTGGTCCTTTACCTGAGCAACAACACAATAGGGAGAGTCTTTAGGCCATCATCTTTATAAGACAAAGTTCCGCCAAAGTTCAGATTGTCGATTCATCGGTGAATATGACTATGATCATTCTCTTTTCCCATTGTATCCTTCTGTGTAGATGAAAGTTCTGGTTTCCCTTTGGTGTTTCTATGTAAATCCCATTTATTTTGTTGATTTTTTTTTTGTTATTTTCAGGACATATTTGCTTAAACATTTTTTATCCTAAAGCTTGCCCAGTTTACAGGTACATCCTTTCCATTGTCTCGTTTACATTCTGTCCATTGTCTTGTTAAAGCCAGATGGTTTGCCTCTATTAGACAACTTCTCTTTAAGTTCCTTAAAGGAGAAGTCCGGTGAAAAGTTTTATTAAAGTATTGTATTGCCCCCCAAAAGTTTTACAAGTCATCAATTTACACTTATTACAGGAAATGCACATAAAGTGCTTTTTCCCCTGCACTTACTACTGCATCAAAGCTTCACTTCCTGGATAACGTGGTGATGTCACGACCCGACTCCCAGAGCTGTGCGGCTGTGGCTGCTGGAGAGGATGATGGCAGGGGGACACTGAGGGACACAGGGCACTGGAGGGACACTGAGCATCCAGCTGCCATTATCCTCTCCAGCAGCCACAGCCGCACAGCTCTGGGAGTCGGGTCGTGACATCACCATTTTATCAAGGAAGTGAAGCCTTGATGCAGTAGTAAGTGCAGGGAAAAAAGCACTTTATAAGCATTTCCCGTAATAAGTTTATATTGGTAATTTGTATAACTTTTGGGGGACAATACAATACCTTAATAAAAAATTTTGCCGTACTTCTCCTTGCAAATTACATAATTTTTCCGCACTACTTGACCTGGAAGAATATATGATTAATTTAACAAATATCACTTTGATTTGTTTGAGGTATATTTTATTTTGCCAGTGGTTGTATATATAATTTGATCAGTAAAATTTATTAGTCTTTATTAGCCACATTACTTTTTTGTTTTAGGTTTTAACGTCAACCATCTGGACATCGCACCAAGATATGCCAGCATTCTCATGGGGATATCTAATGGGGTTGGAACCTTATCTGGAATGGTGTGCCCACTAATTGTCGGTGGTATGACGAAGCATAAGGTAAATTTTCAGTGCAGTGACATTATAGATGCAAGACATGCTGATTTTATTACAGTTGCAATGGAAGATGAATATGTATAGCATATAATACCGTACACTCTCTATATATAGTATATTCAATTCTAATAGTTTAACTCGTAGACACATTAAAATGCAACTTGCCACATTCTTATCACCCAGTGAACTTGTTTAAGACAATTAACCCCTAGATGACCCATGACGTAACAGCGCACTACGGCTTTGCTAAAAGCTCATCAAAATTTTTTTTGAATGCTGAGGAACTAATTTTTAATAAAAGGGAATCTGTTGCTAGGCTTATGCCGCCTTAAATGAGGGCAGCATAAACTAGTGACAGAAATGCTGAACAGACCAGTGTATTACTGATGTCATTCTGTTCCACCATCCTCCTGATGTGCAGGAGAATAGGATTCTTGCCACATCCCTCTCCTGCCCACCAGCTGCTGGTTGACAGGTGACTGCCTATACACAGCATGGATAGATAACTGTCAATCAGCAGCTGGTGGGCGGAGTTTTCTGTTTCTCATGAATATCTAAAACTACTGGGCTTATGCACATAATGGAGAGGACTACTTATTGTCCATGTTATACAGGAGGATATCTCTCAGTCAACTGCATAGAACAATGTAAGTGATACATCATTCTGTTCAGCTTCTCTGTCGCTAGTTTATGCTACCCATAACTAGGACACCATAAACCTGCTAAATGAGTCTCTTTAAGACTTAGATAATTTATATAATAATTTAAAATGGAATCCATCAGGTCCCTACCAGGTGGAGCTGCAGGCAGGTGCGGCACTTTAGCTTGCAAGGAAAATGCTACAAGCAGATAGATCATAGCTGTGGCACTTCAGCTTCCAAGGAAAAACACAATTTTATAACAAAGACAGAAGCATCACTTGTTTTATCACCCTACCACCTATCTGCCTGTGTCTGCAGCTCTGTACCTATTACGGACTTGATAGATTCCATTTAACAATATTAGGAATCTACCTGCTGTGGTTATGATGTAGGATAAGTAACATTTGCTCTTTATTTCATGTATCAGAATGCAGTAATACCAAATAATTGTGTGTATGGCTATGTTCACACATAGTATTTCTGTCAGTATTTTGGTCAGTCTGTTTTTAACCAAAACCAAGAGTGAAACTGATAGGGCATTATAATGGAAAGATTTGCACAGTTTTAAACCCACTCCTGGTTTTGGTTGAAAAAAGACTGACCAAAAGACTGATGGAAATGTGTGAACATAGCCTATGTATTAGTGCACTATATGAGAATTTTATGTAATTTCTTTAATAAGCTTTATTTTTAGATCACAATGAATTCTCTGATCACTGACATAAAACATTGTAACGCTCCTGTATTGTTGTGTGTTTTATGCATCAGCGTTTTACTGACTGGAAAACCTATTAGGCATTGACTGTCTTAGACTCCCCCACCTTTCTCTTTCTGCTAAACCCCTTAAATGCTGCAGTCACAGTTGTCACAGCTGGCAATTCCTTTGCATGCCTTAGGGCCCTATTCCACCGGACGATTATCGTTCAGATTATCGTTAAATCGTTCGGATCTAAACGATAATCGTTCGGTTGAAATGCAGTTAACAATTAACGACCGAACGAGAAATCGTTGATCACTTTATAAGACCTGGACCTATTTTTATAGTTGCTCGTTTGCAAAACGTTCGCATTGAATAAGACGTCATTCGATTATTCGCAGTAGATACGAACACAATAGCGAAAAAATAGCTAAATAAGTAACGATTATCGTTCCATGGAAATGAGTGATTGTTTTAAGGTCTTTTGCAATAGCGGTCGTTTGAGTTTGTCAATCGTTAAAGATTATGCGAACGATAATCGTCCGCTGGAATAGGGCCGTTAGTCGTTCAGAGTCCCAGAGTATGGAAGGGCAGGGGTAAAATATTGAAGATGATGGGAGGAGCAGACAAGAGGAGAGGAGATATAAAGATCTTGTGGGAATGAGAAGTTACATTTCTTATTGTTAGCATTTTGAAATGAGTTTCCTGGGCAATAAGCAGCCGCTTAAAGAATTGCCAGATTACATGAACTTGAGTTGACAGTGGATTGAAAATGTGGAGGAGTGCTAAATGGCAACAGACCGGGATATTGCAGTAGTTTAGCTGGGAGATATACAAGCATTTTGTTGACTCATAATGGTTCAGGAAATGGTGGATTTAAAAAATGTTTTTGAGGGGGCAACACATGGTGGAAAGTACTTGGAGTGCGTGATGTATGATAACAATTTGTAGGATTCAGTGTGAGATGACAATTAATAATTTATTGCTATTCTATCAATATTGGTATATTATAATGATATTGCCTTTATTTTCTTTGTAGACTCGCGAAGAATGGCAAAACGTATTTCTGATTGCTGCCTTAGTCCACTACAGTGGTGTTATATTTTATGGCATTTTTGCTTCAGGAGATAAGCAGGACTGGGCAGATCCCGAGGATCTTAGTGATGATAAATGTGGCATTATAGACAATGATGAATTAGCAGAAGAAACTGAACTGAATAACGAATCCTTCACCAGTCCAAGTAAAAAGACCACTTACGGTGCTACCATTAATAGCAATGATGTGCGCAAAGCTGGCTGGAGGAAACAGAAAGGCATGACCCAGGACTTTGATGAACAATCTTATCAATATGAGAATGGAAATTTTCAGGACTCTTAATAATGCAAAAACATTAGTTATGTTCAAGTGAAGTATTGTTAACAAGACCTCCATTAAGTATTACTATGAAACTAGTTTGATTGGTTGATCGTTACTAAATGTCAATGAGGTGGAGAATGTTGCCCAGTTTGCCCACTGAACATATTGGCCCTGGTTTACTATTAGTGTCGTATTTTCCACATTTGCTTTCCCCTGCCCGGCATTGCTATCCTCAACTGATTTATCAATCTGGTGAAATATTCTGGCGCACAGCTGATTTTAAATGAATAATCATAACCTATGAATGAGGTAGTCGTTTTTACATAGTTTTTTTTTTTTAAACGAAACAAAACAAAAAAAAAACATTATGCCACCATTTCACTACCCTATAATAACATTATTTCCTAAAGAATTTAGAGATTTCGTACTAATTTATGTAACTATAAAAAGCTATAAGAGAGAAGAACCATTTATACTAATGATAAGGACAACCCAGAACCTGGATGGAATACAGGGACAGACAGACACTTATGCAGGGTAAGTGAAACACAGAACGAGACAAGAGAGGCAAACACAATAGAGAATAGTCAGGCAGATACAGGTCAAACCAAACATAGCAGAACAGTACAACAACAGTAGACAAAATAGAGGTAAGAAGGAGAGGCAAAGAGGTCAGAATACCAAGCAATCCAATCCAAAATACCAGCTCTAGCTACAAAAGACTATACCAAGCAATGCACAAGAGCATAAGTAGATGCCAGAGTCCCGGTCCTGGCTTACAGAGCCTATTAAACAGCTCGAGAATTGTGCTACAAAGGCATTGTTAGTGATGTCCGGGCAGCACTTGCTTTGTATAGAAAATATTAAAGTTATACTTACCTGTCCAGGCTCCCTTGTGTCCTGCTGAAGGTGTCCCATCTGAAAGCACCAACCCATTTTTATTTTCCATGCAAACTGTTGGCTAAGTTGGGTTTTTCTTATCAATCTGGCACAGTCACAAAATTTAGCCACTACTCCTGATCGGATTAAAAATAGTATATAAGGGCCATTGATTTCCTATGCCATTCAATGGTATAGGGCAGTCTGATAGTAGTCTGACTTACCATGCTATGCAACATTAATCTGCATGACTGTGAGAATAGTTACCATGTCTCTTTTTAAACATGTGTGTGGATGTTTTGTTAATATTTAAAGATACACTACATCAACAATTCAGCTGTCATTTCAATAAAGATAGAGTAAATTCTATAAATATATGAAGGAGCCCCCATGTTTTGTTTCTTCATATCTCAGATTCCTATTTTTGTATTTCATATAAAATAGGTATTATTTGAGGCAACTCATTAAACATGTCCTGTTTCAGTGTATTTTGTTGTACTGTATTTAATGTTTATAGCCCTTCATTGCACATTCATTATGAGCATTTGCTGGTGTTTTTTTTTTTACTTTTTCATTCAACAGTATAAAGTCCAGATTAATGATTGGTAGAAAAATTATGCACAGTGGTAGCAACAAGAGTAGCAAGGTTTTGGTCCTCCCAGACTAATGTGAAGTAAAGAGTTAATTGGGAAGGCCTGTAATGTGTTGTGGAGTATCGGCTTAATGACCCAATAGATTTGATTGCTTGTGCATACTGGTGGATTGTGGTAGAAGTGGTAGACCTCTGTAATGAGCTTTTTGAGAGCAAGGGCCCCATATAGTTTTCTTGCTAAAGGGCCTACTCTTGTCTGTGTCTGTCTCTGCTATACGTACCTATGTACCTTTTTTTGTAAATTATTTCACTTCATTGGGCACAGAAAATTAGTAATTTACCTACTAAAAAATATGGCCTCTCTTCACTTCCGGTTTGTATTTAAATTACCAATTTCCTGTGGACAGCAAAGGGAAATAATTAGGATAAAAATCAGACAACCCTTATAAGAATCATACAAATTTGAGTGATTCACATGCACATGGTTATATTATAAATCATTATAATACTCTTTATATATTGCACCAAAATATGCTCCAATATGCTTGGAATGCACCAAGTAAAATGGTAAGTAATGAGAACAAATAAACATATAATGAGACAAAAGGAGAGAAGGAATGTCCATAGGAACCGACAAACTAAATGTAATGCAAGGACTGACACAGTTGGTACATGGAACTAAGACCAGCACTTTGTGTTGGCAGTGGGATATATAAATAACTGAATGAACACTGGGACAGCAATATTGATCTTTGTGTGTTATTTTTAATTGATCAATCTACTTGGACATTATGGGTATTGTATAGTCTACATTTTTGTATTTCATTAACAGACCGTCTGTAAGGGTCCGGTCACAAAGCTGCAACTGTAACTTATCCTACATACACACTGATTTAGGCTATGTTCACACAACCTATTTATTCAATTTAAAACGGACATTATTTCAGATTGCAACACCATCCGTTATTAAATGAATAAATATATTGCATTTACTTCTATGGAATACCGTCCACTCTGTATACACTCCACCCGGGATTCCTTTGGCCACACTGAAAATTGATATGTCAGTTTTGTGTGGCCGCTATTCTGACAGAGCAGACAATATAAAGTGCGGCTCCAGCTGCACTTTACATTGTCGGCTATGGGTAATTGGAATGCGGGCTCACCCGAATGCACCCGCATCCCAATTTAAAAGAAATGAAGTTCATTCAGCCATCCTGCAGTATCGGCCAGCAGGGCCGTATTAACAGCTGCTGTTGCCCTAAGCACTATACTTGAAGACACCCCATCTTCACTCACCAATTACCATCATGATTTTCTAGTTTCTGAACTCCATATTGATATCTGATTAGTCTTAGGCCGTGTTCCCACATTTACTTTACGTCACCACATGCAGCAGAAACCAGACACTCATGCAGTAACAAATAGGTGTATGACCAATAATCCCGGTAACAGCAACAAGACTACTGGGGAAGAAATGGGAGAGTGGTTTCGGCCACATGCATTTTTTACATATAGAAACATTGTCTGAATCGCGTTTTTCATGTTTTTTAACTGGTTAAAACATAAACAAATTTCCACATTGAATCAAAGATTAGAGCCGTCTGCATATTCTCACAGCAAGATTGGCAGGTAATAGCTCCAGACGTCACATTTACCACCACCTTACCAGACCTGACCAATACTGCCATACCGTGACTGGAGGATAACACCGCCACACCAGACCTGACCAATACTGTCATACTGTGACTGGATAACACCACCATACCAGACCTGACCAATACCGCCATACCCCCCCGCCCCCAATCAGATTTATTGGCAAGTTTAAACAGGAGGTGAGAGACTAAAAAGATAAAATCAAAAACAAAAAGTTGTTTTCTCCCCTTCTCCCTGGTGCTGCCCCCCTGCTAGCTGCTGCCCTGGGCACCGGACCACAGGTGCCTAGTGGTGAAATACGGCCCTGCTGGCCGAGATGAACTTAACTGACACCGGCCGTTCTGTGACACGGCTGTGTCTAAGAATGGCCGGTGTCATACATAGTGTCAACCTGACCTTAATATAAAAACTTAGTTAAACTTCATATAAAATTAGTCAAGGAAGGTATTAACAACAGCAAGGCACAAAGAATCATGCTGGATGCTTTACATCAATTGAAGAAATAATTAGGGATTTATATACACCTAATTTTCTAGTCATATCTATATTTCTTAATCCCATGTGTAGTCTGTTTTGTCACAAATAGAATTGGATCACAAAATAGGGGAAAAAGGAAAAAGATTCAGGGCAAGTTTGATTTCTTTACAGAGCTCCATATTATCAGTGTAGTCTCTGTATGGAGTCCCTTCTGCTTCAGTACATTGATGCCCCGGCATACTGGGGTGGGCAGCTTTGTAAGCCAATGAGAAGCCATTGTTAGTTGAATCATTCATATGTCAGGGGAGCACTGTATATATATTAAAATATTATGGAAGAAAGGGTGTTTGTTATGTGCCCTGTTCCAATAAACATGGATGGTCAATTGAGATGACCTTATAACCTTTATATAATGTTTATATAATGAAAGTAAAATGTATAATGTTGTTACACACCAGATCTTATCTGGCTGCAAACCAGTCTTTTCTTGTTGCAAAATGATTAAAAAAAACCTGACCTGGGAGAACTTCAAAATGCCAGAATCCCAAAATTCTGGAATCCTAAGATATATTGCCTATATGGTGAATATGAGCATAATACATGAAACTATTCTAGATGACCATGCTGTTAGAATGACAATGGTTTTATTTGTTCTGGTACTGGACATAAATGAAGAAATAGCTAGTTAAAGGAGAAGTCCGGCCAAAATAAATTTTTGATATGTTGTTACTTATGAAAAGTTATAAAAATTTCTAATGTACATTAATTATGGGAAATGCACATATAGGGCTATTTCCCTTAATTTAGTAGATCAGGAAGTGTTAGAATTCTCTCAGATCCAGTGACGTCACGACGAAAGGTGTAATTCCTATGGAGTGTCCAGCAGAGGGCGCTCTACATATAGAAGTCTATGGGACTTTATTGTGTCTATTGATGTCTATGTAAAGTAATGTAATGTAGTGTAGTGTAGTGTACTGTATGCTTTATTGAATGAATACATCTATGGAATACTTTGGCGAGCAAGGGTACTTGCTCCCCAAAGTATTGCATAAATGTATTCATTCAATATATTAGGATATCACAGTAAGCCCGCCGATCCGCCGAATTCCCGCCGATCCGGACTATATACACTGAACTACAGCTCCCATCATCTGCTTATAGTATGAACAGGTGATGGGAGCTGTAGCTGGGTTATGGATATGACTTGCCTATCGCTGCTGATGCCACTGCTTATGCTGCCGGGCGCAGGGGGGAGCCGCTCAGTACACAGGAGCGCTCCCCCCTCCTCCTCCTTCTTCCGGAATACCTTCTTCCTATACCACTGCTGACTCCCCGCCTGGCCGCCACTCTCCGCTCTCATATACCGGCTCCTGATGTATCCTGGTGTCCGCACTGAAGCATCGGGAGCCGGTATATGAGAGCGGAGAGCAGCGGCCAGGGAGTCAGCAGTGGTACAGGGAGAAGGTATTCCGGAAGAAGGAGGAGGAGGAGGGGGGAGCGCTCCTGTGTACTGAGTGGCTCCCCCCTGCACCAAGCGGCATAAGCAGTGGCATCAGCGGCGGCATGCAAGTCATATCCATAACCCAGCTACAGCTCCCATCACCTGTTCATACTATAAGCAGATGATGGGAGCTGTAGTTCAGTGTATATAGTCCAGATCGGCGGGCGGCGGAAATGCAGCGGATCGGCGGGCTTACTGTGATATCCTAATATATTGAATGAATACATTTATGCAATACTTTGGGGAGCAAGTACCCTTGCTCCCCAAAGTATTCCATAGATGTATTCATTCAATAAAGCATACTGTACACTACACTACATTACATTACTTTACATAGACATCTATAGACACAATAAAGTCCCATAGACTTCTATATATAGAGCGCCCTCTGCTGGACACTCCATAGGAATTACACCTTTCGTCGTGACGTCACTGGATCTGAGAGAATTCTAACACTTCCTGATCTACTAAATTAAGGGAAATAGCCCTATATGTGCATTTCCCATAATTAATGTACATTAGAAATTTGTATAACTATAATGTTATACTTGTATAAGTAACAACATATCAAAAATTAATTTTGGCCAGACTTCTCCTTTAATGAATAAACCCAATGGTGTAGCTAGGATTTCCTTCACATAAGGCAAAGAGTGAATTGGGCAAAGACATAAATCTGTGTATGGACAATGACATATATAGTCATAGGCTGTTTTCCAGGCAGCCCAAGGGCTGCATTCATCTTCTCCAGACACCGGGAGTCAAACACCAAGGGTTCCGCGTTTCGCAAAACAGAACATACTGTAGTTTCTCTCTCTAAAGATTGCATAGATGGCTGCATGGCCCAGAAAGCTGACACATCGTTGCAAAGTGCTTGCAGCCACAACTTCCCTTACTGAGTAGGCAGGCTAAGGGGCCTATTCCACGGAGTGATAATCGGCCGAATTGACCCGATGTCAATCAGCTGATCGTTTATTTAGGCCCAAACCTAAAATTATCGGTCACCCACCGCGCATCGCTGCGTGGAATAGTGATGCGTGGTGGGCGATCGACGATTCAAGCAGCATTCATTACCTAGCAGGGCTTCTCCTCTGCTCCGTATTCATCCTGGTCCCACACGCAGCAGCAGCTTCGGTGCCACCTGACTGAGCTGTCAGACCGCTCAGCCAATCACAGGCTGGGACCGCCGCGAGAAGCCTTGCTAGGTAATGTATGCTGCAAGGGCTGCAAGGACATCGGTAACGATGTCCCTGCAGCCCTCACTAAACGATCATCGGGCCATGGAATAGGCCCAGTAAACGAGCCCCGATCTAGCAGATCGGTGCTGGTTTACATTATTGATCGGCCCGCGGAATAGGGCCCTAAGATAGGGTTTGGCTAGAATAGCATTGCCCATCCTCAATGCTGAATGTCCACATGTACTCCTGATGGCAAAACACAATTTTCGAAACCATTTTAAAAATGTTAATCCAAGACCTTTAGGCCTATTTAAAAATTTTTTTTACTAAATATCCAGATAAACCAGTGAGTTTATCACATATGGGATAATTCAGCCTTCTACCATTGTGCTTCACAAGACAAGGTTTTTTCCAATGCGTCATTCCTGTAACATTTTTCATGACTATGCCATTACTATATTAGGGTTTGCCAGTCCCTTTATTATGGGCTGTATGTGGAGAAGTCTAAACTAATATCAAGTATGGTACCTGCCAATATCTCCTTTTATTTGGAATCTTTACTTGTATACAAGAAATTCCTTTACAAAGTAGAATATGTGACATTGGTATGGTGGGAATTAATGAAGAGTTTAGAATGGTACCAACATTCTGCCATGACTTATCTAACAGAGATAACCAACTAATCCCAGAAGATAAGATCTTGGTTTTGCAATCAGATTAAATATATCAATTTAGTACAGATAATGCAGGGTTTGTAATCATTGATTTGGACTCTGATCACCTTTGGATTTTTACATTTATGATGCAATTAAAATCACTTCATGAGTGAATCGAAATTTCACTGAAGAAAATATTTAACTCTTAAATAGATAAGGAAGTTTATAGAAGAAGTCCTAAAAAATCATCATTTTATTTGTCATAACATGCCCCTGCCCCTTAATGATCTGTAGGGGTTCATTGGGACCCAAGCAATCTGGTATGTGGGTCAGACCTAATGCAAAATGAAAATATCCTAAAACTAAACCTTGCTAAGACTGAGCTTCTTGTCTTCCCTCCCTCTGCTAACCGCCCCCCCCACCTGACATCTCCATCTCTGTCTGTGGTGCGACCATAACCCCTGGACAACAAGCCCGCTGCCTTGGGGTTATGTTTGACTCGGATCTCTCCTTCACTCCTCATATTAAATGTCTTTCACGTTCCTGTAATCTGCATCTAAAAAACATCTCTAAAATCCGTCCCTTCCTTAATGTTGAATCTGCTAAAACTCTTATTGTCGCTCTGATCCATTCCCGTCTTGACTACTGTAATTCCTTACTAATCGGCCTTCCTTCCTCTAAACTCTCCTCTCTCCAGTCCATTCTCAATACAGCGGGCAGGCTCATCTCCATGTCCAGCCGCTATACCGATGCCTCCCCCCTGCGCCAGTCACTACATTGGCTCCCTATTAAACACAGGATACAATACAAAGTGCTCCTGCTCACCCACAAGGCTCTCCACAGTGCTGCACCTCCCTATATCTCCTCCCTCATCTCTGTCTACCGTCCTACCCGTGCCTTACGCTTCTCTAATGACTTACGACTAACATCCACCTTGATCTGCACCTCTCACTCCCATCTCCAGGACTTCACCCGAGCTGCACCAGTTCTATGGAATGCATTACCCAAGACTGTCAGGCTCACCTCCAATACACAAAGCGTCAAACATGCCCTCAAAACACATCTGTTCAAACAGGCTTACCAGGTTCCCTAATTTTGACTGCTACCCTCAAACCCCCCCCCACACACACACACACACACCTCCACCACGCGCACACACACACAGACATATACATACACACACACCAAGCATTTAAGGTGACTGTGCCACCAGGCCCAGGCTGAAGCACTGGAGGCGGGCCAACCCACCCTTAGTGGGTGGAAACCTCAGACCCTCTATGATAGGGTTCCATTGATTCTAATGGAGTCACATCATGGAGAGGCTGGGGTTTCTTCCCACTGGGGGTGGGTCTGCCCGCCTCCATTGCTTCAGCCTGGGCCTGGTGGTACAGTCACTTTAAGCACTTAGACCTGTGCATGCAGGCATTGGCTGGTGACAGGTTCATCCACCCCTACTTTCACTGCCTTATTTATAAAGATGGCAGGACCATAAGAACAATGATGCACTTTGCCCCTCTGCCATTTTGTCTCAAACCCCCTCCTGATAGTATGTAAGCTCATGCATGCGAGCAGGGACCTCACTCCTCATGTATGGATAATTATATGTATATCTCTGTAATGTCTATTTTTTGTCTATGTATGTACCCCCAGAATTGTAAAGTGCTGCGGAATCTGTTGGCGCTATATAAATAAAAATTATTATTATTATTATTATTATGCATGTACATGATGTTTACTTTGAGACATGCATTGGCTTTTATGTCTCACATTTAGCTATAATCCTTACAGGTACCCCTTCTGTATCAGTTTATTGTGGAATTGAGGTAATTAGAGGAATAGTTTCTCTCTTATAAGTGAAGTACAGTTATTTCATACTAGTTCCTATACATAACATCTGGATATATTATTGGTTAATAAATAGGTAGGGTGTAGAGATGAGCGAACCTCGAGCATGCTCGAGTCGATCCGAACCCGAGCATTCGGCATTCGATTAGCGGTGGCTGCTGAAGTTGGATAAAGCCCTAAGGCTATGTGGAAAACATGGATATAGTCATTGGCTGTATCCATGTTTTCCAGACAACCTTAGAGCTTTATCCAAGTTCAGCAGCCACCGTTAATCAAATGCCGATCGTTAGGGTTCGGATCGACTTCGGTTCGCTCATCTCTAGAAGGGTGTAATAGGGATTTTAAAGTTGAAAGTTCCTGGTTGGGCTTGTCCTTCTAAGGGCTCTATTACACTTTTCATAGGTAGGTTATATCTACAATTTGGTTCCTGGTTGATGTCAAAGCAGGTGCTTTGTCCTAGGCAGGGAATATAAAAAACATTGTAGGGTAAGATATAACCCATCTGTTTCCTTTCTTCCTTACCATTCTTATTATCCTCCCTCTCTCTACTCCATTCCCTCCTTTCTTATAATGCACGGCCCTGTACTATGAGGTCCTCTGACTACTTGTCCCTCTACTTAGTATTTAACCAATCTGGTGCTCCTAATAACTGTTTTATAAATTCAGACTTTTAGGCTATGTTCACACATGGCGTTTACTGTTAATTAGGCGTTTTTGCCATCATTTTGATCACAGTAAAATATCCCTATTTTTGCCACAATTCCATCAAAATCATGCTAAAAATAGCAATATTTTAAATTGTGCAATTTGCGGAAAAAAAGCAGCAAAATTGAGGCTAAAACTCAAAATTACTGCAAAAAAAATTACAAATGTGAACATAGCCTTAGGTAATATCAATTTGCCCTGTAATGAAATAAAGTATCTTGAAGATCGGGGCATTCAATATTATGACAAAGTTGTTTTTGAGTATATCACCAATAGATATCATATAATCATATACCCTTTATTATTATCATATTACTAAGTATCGAATTGTGCGCTTCAAACATTGGAAATGACATCTTACGATGTGTTAGAACATCTAGAACCTTGTAGAAGATGTACAGCTTTTCAAAATTCCGGGGGATATGCATTTTGGATGGCAGAAATGAAATCATTGGATCTGTTCCACCAATCAGAACTGGGGTGAGAGTATTTAATCTGTTTACTTTTTATGCTTTAGGAGTATCCTATTTTATGTTAAAGGTGCTCGAGCCCATATTAACCCCTGTTGAACTACACCTATAGGAAATGATAAAGTCAGTGCTCACTTGTTAGCAAGGGGTTCTCCGGATACTAGTAGCAGAATCTCAGTGACATGCAGCGTTCAGCACCCCTTTAAGAAAGTTTTTGGGATGCCCTGCTTGCTGGATACAGTAGGCCACTCAACAGCACACTATCTATACTCAGGATAGGCAGAATGCAATTCATTCTGCTGCCCGCTGCTATTGGGCCCAGGAAGGTACTAAGCATATTTGGTAGATTTACAGGCTTTACCTCTTACTTTTCACAGATAAGCGCCATTGTTCCCTCAGGCATTGGGAGATGCTATTGTGTATCTACTAGTGTTGAGCTGACCTAAAGAGTTTGACAGGTCTGCACAACACCAGTCCCTTCTAAGCTGCAGCAGCTCTCTTCAATGTTTGCTCCATGGCATACTTAGTGCCACTAATTCCTGCTAGGCAGCTCTAAATATTGGATCTGACACCTAGTGGCAGAAGATAATATGACAGGCATACACAAATTTACAGGTACAAGGCACAAACAGACAAAAAAAAAAAAAAAAAAAAAAGTCTTTGTAACTAAAAGAGTACCTATCATGATGTACACTAATCCGACCAGTGTGAAATCCATCCTGTCGACAGAAGTTCAGGTATCCATGGTTACCAGTTGATAATTGTGAAAGCCAACTCACCAGGTTCGCAAGCTGCCCCAGACGGTCTGTCACTTCAAACTGTGATCAATGAATCCAAGAACGATACACGGGACCAGCGTGTGCAGGTGAAAATTCGAGCTTCTTTATTGTATGACCCATAAAATCGCAGGCACATGAACCAACTTCTCACAAGCGTCTACACGTATCCGGTGACTAAGGGTGCGCCTCCGGAAACGTGTAGACGCTTGTGAGAAGTTGGTTGATGTGCCTGCGATTTTATGGGTTGCACAATAAAGAAGCTCGAATTTTCACCTGCACACGCTGGTCCCATGTATCATTCTTGGATCCATGGTTACCACTATGCTGGGTCGGTACTGTGCACAAGCCCCATTCTGATCCAATAAGGCTTGTGGACGGAACTGACCTGGCGTGGTTTTATCCATGAATACCCGAACTTCCAGCGGCAGGATGGATTCTATGCCAATTCCGTCAGTGTACTTTATGATAGGTACACTTTAACCCCTAGACGACTAAGGTAGTACTGGTACGCCCTGGAAGTCTGTGCCCAGAAGACCCTGGGCGTACCGGTACGTCCTGAGCTATGAAACGCGCTCCGGAGTGGAGCGCGCTTCATAGGAGGTGGGGCCTGCTGCAGTGAGCAGCCCGGCCCTCACCGTTAATGACCGACTGCGGCGTTTAAGTGTGAGTGACAGGTGGAGTCCTCTGTCACTTACCGATCGGGACCTCCCCCAGTGTGACTGCGGGGGTCCCGATCACTGCATCGGACCGCTGGAGGTCTCTTACCTTCCTCCGTGCGGTCTGATCGGCTTTTGGTCATTGAGTCTGCCACAGGCAGGCTCAATGAGCAGAATACCTATCACACTCATCAATGCTATGCCTATGGCATAGCAGTGATTAATTTCTGCAATCAAAGTATGGTATGTAAAAGTCCCCCCAGTCCCCCAAAGCCACTCCCTCAATAAAAGTTAAAATCACCCCCCTTTCCCATTATATAAGTAAAACATATAAAAATAAATAAATACACATATAATATTCCGTAGCGTCCGTAATTGTCCAATCTATTAAAATATAACAAGCGCCATCACTAACGGCGAATGGCATAAACGAAAAGAGCGAAAAAAGTGCCAGGATTACGGATTTTTTGTTACATTATATATAAAAAAATTAATAAGTAATCAAAACGTCCAATCTTCACAAATATGGTATTAATAAAAACTAGAGATCATAGCGGAAAAAATTACACCACATACAGAGCCATAGGTGAAAAAAGAAAACCGTTAAAGAGTCACAATAGGCCCTTTTTATTATTAATAAATTGCAAAAAAAAAAAGGATTTCATAAAAAAATAAAATAAAATAACATTAGAAAATATGTGTAAACCTGCATATGGTTGTGTTCAGACTGACCTATAGAATAATGGTATCATGTTGCTTTTACCGTATACTGGATTACGTAGACACAGAAACCCCCCAAAAGTTACCATATTGCATTCTTTTTTCCAATTTTACCAATTTACATCTTCCTAAATAATAATTTTGGGGATCCATCATACATGTTATGGTAGAATAAAAGACGCCAATACAAAGTACAACTACTCCTTAAAAAAAAAAGCCATTACATGACCCTGTAGATAGAAAACTGAAATTGCTAGAGCTCTTAGAAGGGGAGGAGGAAAAAACTAAAACTTAAAAATATAAATTTGCACGGTCTACTGGGTCATTTTGGGCTTGGTCCTCAAAGGGTTAAAGAGGTGCTCCTGAGACTAAGCCAGTTGGTTGACAGGATAGCATTAGGGATATAAACTCCAAGCATATTTTCTGGTCCTTTTTTTTTATTATTTCTCCAGCACTTAAAGAGTTATTTTTATGTAAGGTTCAGATTTGAGAATTGCTTTTATGAAGCTCCATACATGTATATTCATCTAAGAATCTCTGCTACTACAACATCAGAAAGTCTACTGCTTTATCTGCAAATATTGGCCAGTTTAACACACATATGATAAGATTGTATGAGATCTGCAATAAAATTTTGAGATATGCAGAAAGTGATAATGCTGGTTCTATTGTTAAGGATCATTTTATCTCAACTGATTAGATGTGGCTTTCCAAGGATTTCTAAATATGTCCAGGATGGTTAGATAAAGGATTAAACACCTATAGGCTATGCTCCTACTATGGGAACGAGCAGGGCCGTTTCTAGGTAATTTTGACTACAGGGCGAATCCTGCTAAAAGCGCCCCCCCCCCCCCAAAAAAAAAAAAAAAAGCCGTTCAGTGACTCACAGGTGACGTCTTCTTTGATCTGAGGCATCACTTTCCCTTTTCCTCTCCATCTGGCCCAGTCCCCTATGATGATTTCTTCCAGGTACAATTCATCTCTTGTGAGCCTGCCAGGCAAACATCTTAGGTTCCGCACTTTTACATCAACTCCCACTTTTTTTGTCTTGTGCAGTAAAGTCAGTAGCTATGTGAGTTGCCCCCTGTATGTAGGATCACCTGGTGTGCCCCCATATAGTAATAATCCCCCCCATGTTTTGTTCACATATAGTAATAAACCCACCTGTGTAGTCCCCATAGTAATACACCCCCCCCTGTGCTCTTCCCCGTAGTAATAATCCCCCCGTGCTCTTCCCCCATAGTAGGGGCAGCAGGCAGCAGGGGGTGCACGCAGCTCAGTGGAGCCACCAGCGCCCCCTAGCTGTCGTCGCCCAGTGCGGTCCCCTGGCCTGCCCGCCTTTAGAAACGGCCCTGGGAACGTGCCATCATTTGGTGGGAATTGGCAGCCATATGAAGACTTCCGTATATAGTAATGATACCATAAGAGTAAAAGCATCTTTTGAAAATACAGACTTTGTTGAAATAACTGTCCAAAGGACAAAACATATAAGAACATTAAAAAACAGACATGAAGCATAAAGGTGTGGGGTCCCTGAGATCATATCAGCCTCGCCTTTTGTTACGATAATCGCATTGCCTCCAAACCGCAACACCGCAGTACGTGCAGCGACCATCTTAGAAAAAGGTAATCCCTAAGTAAAGTGCAAATCAAAAGAGTAAATATTTACCATAAAGGGAAGCAATAAAGATGAAAAACAAAATTGATAAAACTGTTATATTATTGTTTGCTATAAAATGTGCATAGATAATGAGATGAGCGTGTAAAAAGTACAACATTGGATAAATATGCTGATGTGTGATTGGGAATAATCACGTGTGTGAAACAACATGGTGAGGGCGATAAAAAATTCTATATATAGACCCTAAAGCTAAAGAAAAAATATTATTTATATGTAGTGTGTGTAAATTAGTTTTGTTTTTGTTGTTGTTTATAGTGTCATACTGTAACTAGCGATCAGCAGACTTGCCAAACCATTTGCATTCTCCAACGGTCTCCAAACTCTCTAGAGAACTTGAATGCCACTTGGGGAATTGTAGAAAACATGGATACAGCCTATGGACTGTAAATCCGCTCAGCACTAGTCATAACACATCTTTTTAAGATTATGGCAACAAGAAAAAAAAACTAATATAACATCTAACTCAGGATCGCTGTCATCAGGTTTAGGGATTAAAGTTATGCAAACATGGCAATATAAAAGTATAATAAAGAATAAGTGTAATAAAAAGATTACTGTATTTTCCTGCGTATAAGACTACTTTTTAACCCAGGAAAATCTGCTCAAAAGTCAGGGGTCGTCTTATACGCCGAATGACGTCTTAAAGGGCGGATTATGAAGGACTTCGGAACTGGACTGGAGAATCTGTCATAGAATTTTCCATGTCATAATGAATGTAAAAGCAATCCAGTCAAAGGCTAGGTTCCCACAGGCCGGCATTTATCAGGAAAAGGCAGCTGTCTATTGATAATAGTGTAATAAAAAGATTACTGTATTTTCCTGCATATAAGACTACTTTTTAACCCAGGAAAATCTGCTCAAAATTCAGGGGTCATCTTATACGCCAAATGACGTCTTAAAGGGCGGATTATGAAAGACTTCGGAACCGGACTGGAGAATCTGTCATAGAATTTTCCATGTCATAATGAAGATAAAAGCAATCCAGTCAAAGGCTAGGTTCCCACAGGCTGGCATTTATCAGGAAAAGGCAGCTGTCTATTGATAATGATCATTACTTGTGGCTGTCATTATTAATAGACGGAAGCCGTTTCCAGATAAAATCCCATAGTGGGAACAGAGCCTTGAAGTGGATAGAACACAACTTTTAATGTTAAAGCACTGACGTGTGATAACTGAGGAAATGTCCAGTATCCTCACACTGGCTTCTAGCCTGTTCTATATTCTTTCAGAGAATTCTGAATCTGTTTATACAAGTAAAGTCACCAGTTAATGAGTAATCCTTATATCTGCTTGTCACAAACAGTTATGCGAGTCCGCCAGGGAGACAGTCTCATTTCTACACGTACATTTCTGATAGTCAGAGGCAAAAAACTATTTATGACAACAACCAAGTTATACTCCTTTGTTGGAAAGGCAATTTAGGTAAGTAAAGCTGCCTACTTGGATTTCCTTCTTTCTTATGTGGTACAGTGGTTTTCATATTTAACAATATGTTTATTAATGTAATACTTAAAAGTTGACAAAATTAATTGACTTAAATGTGACAAACATTAAAGGACTAAGATGGCAGTCCTATATTTTTAATAATTATTCAACATTGTACTATAAAAATGTATGTATCATTATCTTTCCTTTTTATTAATATACATTTTATAACCTAACTAAACAGTAACCAATATTTGACCTATTATTGTCCTTCAGGTTTTCATTTGCACATTTTTCGCATTTTTAATGTGTGCTGTCACATTTGTATTGTATTCTTATGTAAGTTGTTTTTTTTTGTTTGTTTTTTACCTTCCACTATGGCTAGTAATAGCATATTATTTGCCATCACCATGCTGGTGGCAATGCATGAAGCACTAGTTATTTAGAATTAGGATTACTGATTATGTATATATCCACTTCTAGACTATGTGCCCACTGTGTGTTTTTAGGACCGTAATTGTGAAAGTGATGGCTGTCCATCAAAATGGCCATCAAGCGGACAAAAAAAGAAAAAGTTGGAACATAATGTAATATCAGTGAAGTATGAGCTAGAACATATATTTTATATGAAAAAGAGCTCACATTAAGCCCATTATAGAAGAAACTCTCACACGCATCTCTCACACACACAGATCTGCTGGCTTGCATCATGAAATCATGCGTACAAAGAACCAAAATAAAATCTAGCACATCCTGTATAGCAATTTACTTCAAGTGAATGTACCATCAAGTACATTGCTTTAAGTTATTTACATAAATGGATCAGAGCCTTTCATTTAGCAAACTTGCCTCCTTCTCCTGATGTACTGCTCTTTCCTTCCTATTGGTGAAAGCTTGTGAGCAGGCATAAATCATGGTAAAAATATAGTACAGCAGCCTCAGATTCACTGGGAACCCAAACGCTTACCATTTGATGCCTAGCAGCTGGAGAAGTGGGATGCAGCCCTAGGGCAGCAAGGAAAACATGGGTACAGTCTATGGTACAGTCTCCCAAACGTTTGGCAAGTTCCCTTATCACTACTTCTCAGTAAATCTAGCATCCAGCATGGGGGCCGGGCTTTATGTTCTTGATAAATTCCCCCTATATCTATATTTATACCAGTCCCACTACTGCTTTTAGAACAGATTTGTCAAGAATAGGAGTGAAAGAGTCCATGTATCAGGAGAAGGAGACAAGTTTGCTAAAGGAATGTGTCTGCAAAATAACTAGATTGGCCCTACAGGATTGACAAGTAAATTAATTAAGAGACAAATACTACTTTAATGGTATCCAAATACCATCCAAAGATTTAAGTTACTTAAAGTGGACGCTTTTACCCAAAGCAACTGTTCATCGGGTGAAATTTAACAACGAACAATGGTTTTAGCTGACCAATAACAGACAAGATGTCCACAGGTTTTAAAATTTTCGGCTAATGGTCAGAGAAAAGTTTTATAGTTCAGATTAGATCTTACATCCATAAATAATCTTTCAGGAAAGTATGTTTTCAGAATGTTTCTATTTAGACTGTTAGGGGCCTTTTACACAGGCTGATTATTGGCCAGAAGCATAACTAGAAACGCCTTTGCAGCCGATAATCGGCCCATGTACAAGTAACAGCAATCAGTCTTTAGAAATTTATTGTTATCGGCCGTACATCTTTCTTTGTAAACAGGGTTATGTGTGGCTGATAACAATAAAGGGAAACTAACAGCACAGATACATATACAGAATATGTATATATCTGTGCTGTCGGTTTCCAGATCACAAGCAATGTATACTTAGCATCAGCGCTGCTTGTGACCCTGATGCTCTCCTGTCCTCAGCCATCTTCAGGCACCATCTTCTCCAGAATGATTGACAGCCAGAGGAGGCGGAGCCTGACGTTACAGCCGACGGCCAGAGGACTGGAAAGACATGTCGAATCAGAAGCAGTGGTCATAGTAAGTATACACTGCTTGTGATCTGGAAACTGACAGCACATATTACATATACATATGCATATGCATATTTGTGCTGTCGGTTTCCAGGGCTGCACAAACGACACAATGATCCTTCTTACAGCCTGGCAGCTTGATTTCTCAGGCCATGTAAAGGCACTGCAAATGAGCACTGATTTTGCTGATTGATGTTCGTTTGCGCCGCCCGTGGACAAGAAATCTATTTGTCTAAAAGGACCCAAAGTCTTTCACCCAGGTATCATCAGGCTGTGTATGCCACTATAGAAAAATTGTGTTTTAATGTATTGGCAAAACAATCATTCACTAAGTTCTTGTTCATCCATCAACCTACTTAATTTGAGTTCTGTGTGCACATGGGTTCTAAATGAACAATTATTCCTCCTTTATTCTACATATAGATTCGGATACAATTTATTGTTATTGTTGTTTTTTTTTTTCTGTGCTTTTTTTTTTTGTAAATGTGGGAAAAAAATTGAATTTAGCTGGGGATTATTTCCTGTTTGCATTGACTAAAGTTGAGTAAGTTGAAAGCATAGTTTCTGCACTATGTTCATGTGTATACATTACAACATATGGAAAGCTGACCTTGAACTCTACCTTACTATTCAGTGTTAGCATTCTACAGCTCGGTTAGATGAGAAGATTTCCAGCTCACATCATATATAGGAAATACTGATCTTATAGATCTCTAAACAAGATTTCATTATACTATTATTTTACTATACAGTAAAGTAAGCATAATTATGTTAAATCCAGGATAGAGAGGTCTTGGCTTTGGTCTGATACATTTTTACAATAGTTAGCCTTACACATAAAATCGCTGTTTTCTGACTTTCACATAAACATGCACACTGTGTGTTGTTTTTTTTTTAATATGGTAGAGAATATCAGATAGCAGTGACTCTGGTGCCATGTTTGTCCCAGACTAATAACGTATTGGGTAATTAAAATCCAAGCCTTGTTTCTCCAGTGGGAGATATTGGGTGACACTCTAATGCTGTTCCCAGAAACAATATACGGTTAAATGGGCACTGCTATAGAAAAACTTTTTTTTGACAAGTCACAGAGACAAGTCAAATCTTTTGATCGGTCAGGGTCTAAGGGCCCTATTACATGGAATGATAAGTGGCCGAATAAGTCCGATTCAGCCGATTATCATTCTGTGTATTAGAGACAGCGATCAGCTAATGAAATGAATATTGGCTGATCGTGAAGACCTAAAATCATCGGGTGTGCATGGCTATGGGTAATAGTGATGCACAGCTGACGCTCCTTGACGCTCTACACTCCCTGACATCCTGCTAGCTTCCCCCCACTCCTGGCACTGTCTAATGTGACAGACCATTCAGGCAATCACTCGGACAGCGCTGCGGCACCTAGGCCAAGGCTAGCAGGATGTCAGGGAGCGTGGAGAGGTATGTAGGAATTATCTTTTACAAGGGCTGCACGGACATTGCTAATGATATCCGTTCATCCCTTGCTGCCCAATCTAGGAGATCGGCACTCGCTTACAGAAAGTCTTTTGGCTGTGTAATAGGGCCCTTAGTGTTCAGACTCTGAACAATTAGGAAATGATATGGGAAAAATTTGAGTACCCCACATTTACTTCTGCCTCTGTGTCCTTTTCCAACGTGGTCAGCCTCATATAATTACATTATATGTCTGTCCAGGTCACATAAAACAGAACCCTGAGAAAATGCGCTGCACACAGATTTCTCCTGGCTTATTCCCCTGATCGGTCGTGGTCTGAACACTCAGTCCCCCTACCATTTAAAACTTTTGACATATCTCTGTGATATACCAATTGAAGCAAAGTAGTCTAACAGCACCAAGTGATCTAGTGGCTTGTAGTAGTTGGAGATGCATGCTGGAGGTCCACAATCTCAGTATAGTGGGCCAGACTACCAAAATCCAGAAACGCCAACAGCGTCCAATAAGTTTAATCTTCACAAATTCATTGGGTGACCAAGTTGACAAAGACCCTGCAAGGTCAAAACATCATACAGTATATGCAATTGATCACCCCCAAAATATTTAACTAATTAGATGCTATTGGATTTTCTGGACTTTAATATCTCTGTGACATGTCAAAAGTTTTTTTTTCTCCCATGACAGGTACTCTGTAAACCTGAAGAAAGGTACTCTTTAAATTACAGAGATCCATTGACACCTGTTTAATGTGTATGATCAACTTAACATTTCTTGCTAATCGATTTTTTCCCCTAACACTGGAACTATCCTCGTATCAAATAAGTCAATACCCCCAAAATGACACAATATATCATAGAACATTTCCTTATACAGACAATTGGCACAAGGTCTAAGCCAAATTAATGTCTGTATTTCTAGCATAATATGAACCTCATTTTCAGACAAGAGAAAAGGGTTGCCATTCCCTTACAACATTGCTATTTGGTGAGAATGGGCCTGTAATGGAAAAACAATAAAATGGTGCTTCATTCTTCATGTTGACAGACTGGAATCCTGCAGGAGAGGCTGTGCGCATATAGGGGGAGATTTATCAAACATGGTGTAAAGTGAAACTGGCTCAGTTGCCCCTAGCAACCAATCAGATTTCATCTTTCAATTTCCAAAGCGTCTGTGAGGAATGAAAAGTGGAATCTGATTGGTTGCTAGGAGCAACTGAGCCAGTTTCACTTTACACCATGTTTGATAAATCTCCCTGATAGTTTCTACACACCATATCAGCAGTTCCAAACTCCACATGGAAGTCCTTGTGTAATCAATTGATTTTTCCTGTCATCATTTTCCTCCCACATGTTAAATATACTTTCCTGCCAAGATGAGAAGGGGAAGCATTGCGTCTATATATTTCCCCATGTTTTTTTTTTTCGGTTCAAGATACAAGGTTTCTTAATCTGAATTGTAAAGAGAACACAGTAAAACTATACAGTATTTGTTAAGCAATTCATCAGAACCACTTTGTGGTGATTTTGTTAATAATTCCATATGAGCGGGTTACATTTTATATAAAACAAATTATTGTTACACAATGTAACCACAAGAAATAAATGGAATGTATTCTGGTTGTTGCAGAGTTGATCTTTTGATGTAGCAAACTTCCTAAACTTTTGGGTTAACTAAAGTATTGTAGTAATTGGCTTTAGCACTTGGGTATTCTAGGATACGCCACAGGGTTAATCCCCCTCACTGGAGAGTTCTAAATGAATGGCAATGTTTGTGACCAAGGGTCACATAGGTGTGCAACATACATACATGCTGTGACCTTAACGGGCGGGGAAGGGGGGGGGAGGTATAGTGCCTTGTCAGATTATTCTTTCATTTTTTCATGTACCTACTCAGACCCTACTACTGTATGTACACAATGCTGCTTCCTGAATGTAGTAATGAACTTTCTTTCTCCCTTTAGTCAGCAAGTTCGGCGTCGTTTTTATCATGTGCACTGGCCCGTCTCTATGCACTGGAGGTGGGCCTAGTGCCCCCAGTGTGATGATGGCTTCTTTAGAATCAAAAGGGCCGCATCACACAGGGGAGGGGATATCATCACACTGGGAAGCGCCATGCGCCCCTCCAATGCATAGAGACAGACTGGCAAGACGAAAACAGTGCCGAACCTGCAGACTAAAAGGGGGGAAGAAAGGGGGTCCTTTTTTGAAACGCTGAGTGCGGGATTCAGCCAGCGTTTCAAAAAAGGACCGCACCTACAGGAACATCACACTGGCGCTTACAGGGAAATGTAAAAAAAAATTGCTGTAACTGATGATACATTCGCTTTAAGGTAAAGTGTTTAAAGAAACTGAAAATCTAAAGTCGCCATAATTTAAATCAGAATAGGAATTAAAGGGATATTCACATCACCTAAATGTTTGTTAGATGATAGGGCATGAAAAACAAAGCAATTATGCAAATGCTTTGCATTAGCAAAATTCCTTAAAAAAAAAGTTTAGCCCATCATGTCCCTGTAGTGTTGATAGCTCATCACCTAGATTCCTGATCTCCACTCTTTCCAGGACTTGCATTGTCCCTTTTCAGTGCTGAAGTTTTTTGTTTGTTTGTTTTTTTGCTTTGAAGATTGAACCTTGGATGTTTATATTTCCTTTAATCTTCAGATTTTTGTGTTTAGGTAATCCTTCTAAAGAGGACAAAAAAAACCTGAAAATTAGAATAATTCTGGATGGAATCTGAAATTGATATTGCGGGGTACTGCCATCATTCAGTGGACACAGGAATTTCACTCTTAGATAGCCAGTTTAGTGGTAAGTGTAAATCTATAACTATAACAGGAGCTGTTGTATTAATGGCCAGGGATCTGTGGTTGGTAATATGTGGGTAACTCTTATAGGGAAACTATCAGCAGGTTAGACGAATCTGACCTGCTGATAGCTTCCTACTGTGCACAGGGCACTGAGGATGAAGGCATGTCTTATACCTTCATCCTCAGTGCTGTTCCAATGCAGTTGTTAATGTAATTGTGTCTTTGGTAAGGCCGATTGGAGAATTTCCCCGTCCCCATCCCCTTCTAATGATTATAAATGGAGCAAGCCAGCCAGGGGTAGGCTGGATCGGTGCTCTGGCAACCCCCAGTGCTCCTCATGGCCTTACCGGCGACACAATAACATTAACAACTGCACGGTAACAGCACCAAGGATGAAGGTAAGAGACATAAGAGGCATCTTGTGCACAATAGAGGGCTATGAGCAGGTTAGATTCATCTAACCGTGCAGGCTGGCCATATGAATATATCTGTGCAGTTACTTTCTAGATCACAAGCATTGTATACTTACCATCCACGCTTGTGTTTCGGCTCTCCAGTCCTCTGGCTGTATATTTAGGCCATACCATCTCTGGCTGTATATCATTCCGGAGGAGCCGGGCCTAAATTTTAAAGCAGACTCAAAAATAACAATCAGCTGAAGATCGGGCCTGGTCCAGAGCTGATGAGTGTCCCTTTTACATGGGCTGATTATCGGCAACAGGGGTACTTCTAGCAATGGCCTGTGTAAAATGCCCTTTAGTTTTGTTTTGGCCAAAGTAGAGTGTAGTGGTAGCAAAACTCCAGTAACAATGCAATAGTATAAAGGCCCCAGTGATGGAACAGTATTACTACAAGCTACCGCTGTATAGTTTCACTTACCAGAAATAACCTAAAAATACATATATTGACAAAGTGAAATAGCATGAGAGTGTGATGTTTTTCTGTCCTGTAAAATGAAGTATCTGGATATACAACACTATATTGTCATATGTTAGGTACAAACCTAACGGATACTTTTCCTTGCCACCTAACCACATTAATTTAATATAGCAAAAAAACATAGTATAAAAGAGACCTTAATATTTATGATAACAAAATGATAACAGATTTCAGCTAGGATTCTTAATGTTTATGTTTCACAGTACATTTAGACCATTTATAGACATTAACAGTGCCTAATAGTACCTTGTGGGTGCAAGCTGCACACTTTAAGGCCAAGTTCACACATAGTGGCCTCTGACAGGAATTAGGCAGGGATTCCTTGCTTTTTGTTATGTTCCCACACAGAAATGCTCTGTTCACACAATGTTTAAGTTGAGTAGATGGACATCATTGCAGTTATTTTAAAACAATGTCATCCACTTAATTTCAACAGTTCAACATAGCCTTCCTCTGTTTTGAATCCGCTCCTGGTTTTGGTTGCAAAATACTGAGCAAAAAAACAGTGTGGGAACATAGCCCTACTGTGGACAGAATCAGGAAGCATACCGCTATCGATGCATGTGAATATGTAAGCTCCATATTAATATTAATATTCTTCACAAGAAAACAGTGAAGAATAATGAATGGGTATGGTATTTTTTTAAATTCACAGCAGGATGCGGATGACATGTTAAAAAGCTAAAGACCTTTACTGAAGCACATCCGCATGGGGATCACATACAGGTCCACAGAAGAAATTCAATCTTCAGCTTCAAATTTCTGCCACAGATTATCTTCAAATTTCATGGCAGATTTGCCAAAAGCAAATGGCAACTCAAATGCCGAATGTGAACATACCCATATACATGTTTGGGAAGGGCAGTCTAGAATAAGCAAGACCTGTACATTAGGCAACCTGTATAACCAGTCTCAACACTAGCTGTCTGGTATGTGATCCCTTATTCCCTTACTACTTACCCCCCAAAAAGCTTCAAATACAGATTGGTCTCCATGCTTTCAATATGTTCCGTGACAGAGAAGAATTATATATATTACTTAAAACAACATAAATAAAGTTTTGAACATTCTGCTACTTTAAACCAGTAGACACAAGCATTTATGATTCGCTGTAGTTCACATAGGTTAATGAGTAATCTGCATTTAACCTCTGTTCTGTCACACCTTAGTATGTGAGATAGAAGGAAACGCTCATGTTCTCTGTAATATAGAATGCAAGGGCAACAATCACTATATATAAAAGACCTGTACTATAAACAATAGGAAATATTTCAAGGAGAACACTAGATTTTTGAGTCTACCATGGAAACATTGAAAATAAGCAAGACAAAAGGTAGGTCTCATTTTATGTGAATCTTTGTAGGCTTTGCCAGTAACAATGCAACTTGGGACACTGTAAGAAGTAAGAAGTCTAATGAAATACTCAGAGGTGGATACCGCATACGCTCCTCATGAGTTACAATCTGTGTGGGAAAAAATTCTCATCGTGCATTAATAGTCAACTATAGACTGTTTAAACAGTTTCTCTAATGGTACAAGCAAAGTACTGTAGGCATGTTACATAGTTCTTTAAAGGTATACTCGTTCACACATAGTATTTTGAACTCTTTTAAATATATTTTCATTTACATGTAGTATTTTGATCACTATTTGAGCCTCATTTTGTTCAGTATTTTTAGCCAAATCCAGGAGTGGGTCCATAACACAAAGAAAATGTACAAAGCTTTTGACAGTTTTTCGCTATGTTGGTTTCACTCTTGGCTTTGGATACAAGAAACTAACCAAAATGGGCTCAGAGATGAGGACCAAATACCGGCCAAATATTATGTGTGAACCCAGGCTAAGTCTAAAACATAGGGGGATGATTTATAAGTAACTTTAAGGTAGGCAGTACCTTAACATTGACCACTAATGATTGTCCCACTGGCTTACCATAACCTCTGTGTATAGTCTTCAGTCTCTAGTACTCTTCATATTGACTGTAGCATAACCAATAGTGCATGAAGCATTTACACAGTCATTATGGCAGGTTGGTATGTCATTGCTAAAACAGTATGTGACCTTTGTAAACTCATCTTAGCTGGCCTTGTCTTGTGTGAGGCCTGGACATTGGATAATGTACTGAAGATTTTTATAAAACATTGTACATTCTCTAGATTATAAAAAAAAAAATACTGTCTTTGTTAGACAACAAGTTGTCTGTAATATGGTGTTTGAGTTGTTACCCCATTAAGAAACAATTGCAAGCTGTATTGGATTAAACACTTCATTTCCACAGACAATAGTGGTTCAATATGCTCATTAGTTATAGGTCTCATAGAAGACACGGGAAAAGGACACTGCCGCTGGCCCACTAAGAGCCCTTACACATCAGACATCCCTTTAAATTAGTGAACTAGTCATGTCACACCACAAACATAAGAGGAGGGAACCCTGTTCAACACACTGTTTATCAGCTCATCCAAGATGTCCCACACAGCATCTCCATGGATCAATTGTAGCCTCTTTTGGGTATGTGTCTAGCAATACACAGCCTATATATAATAGCCAGCAGTAACTTTTTCAGTAATTCGTGGTACAATTACTCTTCTGTCAATCAGAACAGACTGCCCATGTGCATCAATAAGCCTTGGGTATCCAGAACCCTGTTGCCAGTTCACTGGTTGTCCTTCTTTTGACTACTTTTGGTACTCACTAACCACAGCATTTTTGGATCACTCCACAACACCTGCAGTTTTGGGCTTAGACCCAGTGATATAGCAAACACAAGCTGTCCCTGGTCAAAGTTGCTGTTAACCTATTTTTCTGGCTTCAGCTTCAAGAACTGACTTTTCACTTGCTACCAAATTTATCCTACTTCTCAACAGGTGTCATGGCATTTAGAAAAATAATGCTATTCACTTAATTTGTCAGTAGTTTTAATGTAATTAAAGGTCACTATATGTAATAAAGCATAAAAGTATATTTTGTCTAGTACAAGACTGATGTTTTGTTCACTATGCATTGCTTAATTTTCTATATTCTTTGTTCTGCCAGGCCTCCATTCAGTACACACTCGCTCACCAGACCATGACTCACAAGGACCTTCATATACTAATCCCTACAACCACATGCAATTTCCTACAATTCATCAACCACTCATATCTTCGCCATACCATATTAGTTCTGGATATTACGCACAGCAAGCTGAAGACTGGTGCCCCAATGGAATTTATGAGCTAAAACGAATTCCCTCTGACAGTCTATTTTCTATAGACAATGAAATTGTGGATTTACCTCCAGCTAAGAAGACTCGGATTAGTCCTTATGGCTGTAGGGTAAAAGGAGATGAATTGTGCGTTGTTTGTGGAGACAAAGCTTCTGGCTATCATTACAACGCTTTAACCTGTGAAGGATGCAAAGGTAAGAAGCACCAATAATTTTATATTTAGTTTTATACCTGGCTTTTGGGTGAGAATCATTGAGGCTAGGTTCACACCCCAATTGTGCCTTCTGTGTGACAGATACATCGGCAAAATATCAAAATGGCTTTTAAGCCATTGAAATCAATGGGACCTGTGCTCATCTATGCACTGATATGTTGGCAATCCATTTTTAGATTTTGCCAGCGTATCCATGCCACAGAGGACACAACAGTGTCCTAAACAAGCCATAACTAAACAACTAGCTGAGATCTTTTTCTGGCCAAAGCACTGTAGGAGAGCTGTTATATCATACTTAGTCACATAATTGATAAGGGCGAGGATAACAGTTCATCAAGTTCAACCTTCCACAGAAAGGTAAAAACCTCCCACATTAGGAACTAGGAACAACATTTTTAACAAAAGCCTCCAGGCATGTTGAGTCAGCCATCACACCATCATGTGGGAGAGAATTCCATAGTCTCACTGCTTTTAAAGTAAAGAATCCTAGTCTATAATGATGGTTGCACCATTCTTTCATCTAGATGTACAAGATGCCCCCTTTACCTGGTTATAGGCCTGGATTCACAAACATTACTAGAAAGATCTCTGTACTGTCCATTTATATATTTGCACATTGTAATCAAATATTTTTTTCCTTTTTTTTATAAATAAAAAAACCTCTAAATTTATTAATTCTTGATACTGCAGTCCATGCATTGCCCTAATAACCTTGATCACCGTCCTCTTCAGCCTTTCCAATTCAGCTATATCCTTCTTATATACTGCCCAAACATTGACCCAAATTGTGCCAAATATTCCATATGTAATGTTACTAGTTATTTGTATAGAGGTAAAACTATATTTATTGACCACCAACATTCCCAAGTTCTTTTTGTAAGCTGTTTTACCCAGTGTTTTACTATTTGGCACATAATAGTATACTTTGGGGTGGGGGAGGCTGTCAATGTGCTTGGCCAGCATAGACTGCCTGAGGTCGCCAAGTTTTTGTGACTTTTGGCAGTGTACAACCCACATCAAGGGTGTGGGAAGTAGGAAGGCACAATTTTTTACAGGGGGGAAAACTATTTTCTATAGAGCTTTATTACACAAAGCGATTATTGACCTTTTTCGGCCAATATCGGCAATTGACTTGTGTAATAGAAAACAACGATCAGCCGACATGCATGATGTCGGATGATCGTTGTCTTTCGACATGTTGAAAAAGAAACGATCTAGATAGCAGCGATATGCTGCTATCGCTCCGTGTAACAGGAGTGGCGGGAGCAGACCGGCGCTATCTTTTATGGGCTGCCCAGACGACTCAGCGATCACCCGGTCAGCCCCCCAGCTCCCTGCGGCCCCCCTGCACTCACCTGCTTGCTGACGTCACGTGTAATAACGCTGACAGCGAGCAGGGAATGAGGAGCAAGCGAGCACTGACTGGACAGGTCGGCACTCGCTTGTTCCTCTGAATCGCCCCTTGTAATAGGTTCTTTAGTCCAGGCAGAGGGACTCTTCTTATCTATGGGGCCTCACTTTCTGCTCTTAATTTACAATCTTATTATTTTTCTCACATCATTCACTCCATACAATAGCAATGTTATTTACATTCATATTTATTATTGGTTGACTTTAAAGCGGCTCTAGCGTATTCAATATTTCAGCTCTACACTTTCACCTACATAACGTCTATGCCATATAACGATCCTGATGCGCATGCGCCAACTGTTAGCCTCGCTCGTGATCTGTGTTCCAGGTTGGTGCACATGGCTGGTCCAGTGTGCACATACTATATGCCGTCACATTAGACGTAATGGCTGCTTGGGGGTAGCGGCAGGATTTGTCAGCTCTTTTAAAAACAATGGAAAGTCAGTAATTACCCTGTGCTCGAAAAGGATGCTGGACTAATGGGTCTAAGTGAGTGGCTTTAATGAGCCAATCGAGACACCTTATTATCTAAGTCTTTTATGGCTTCATGAATATATTTCACTGTATGTCCTATTGCCTTTAGTCTGATTTGATTTTGTGTACCTGGCTTCCATCTGTACACCAGTAAGCAATATAATCTGTCTTGTATGGACCAGGAACTTTATCTACATATTCTGGTGGACACCAGGTGCCTTGAGCCCTGGCTCTTTGTGTGTTTATATTAAGGTCTCCTGATGAACCCAAATTTTTGTGGGGGAAACGCTGTGTTTGATACACGTGTATTACATGTGTTTGATACAGGTGTGAAGACAACTCTCCTGGTGCAATGGTCTATTCATTAGATTATAGATTATATAGATTATATTTAGCTAGACTACTAACTGGTTATTCAGACTTTTATTTTAATGCATAAGTTATGTTTCAGTGATATGATTCAGTGATAATTACAGAGATATGGTATTTTGCAATATTGTCCCATCTTGATTATCAGACAGTGATAAAAATGCTATAGCTATGTTTTTTGGTCACATTATATCTCACAAACATTGAACAAAATGTGGAAGATGGAAAATTAAGAGTTAGGCTTATTGCAAACAGTAACTTGTTTGTCCACTGAAATCCTGCACCAGATGGAAACCGGACAAACCCCATTGAACTCAATGGCATCTCTAAGGCATCTCTCAGTTAATGCCCATTATTGAATGGATAGTGCGGCTCTGTTGTGTGGCATCAAGTGGACTCCCCAGCGGAAATATGAACCCAGACTTATAGGAGTCAGAAAATGGCATTTTTTTAAAATAAAAGCTAAACATTTTTTTTTAAGTAGTAAAACGTAACAGAAACTTTTTGGAAGTCAATTTTACTGAACAGTGAATGACGTAAAATTATTCCGCCGTTTGTCGTATGCTTTATGTTAAAATGAATGGTATTCCAAAGTACATTTACACTATACAGTAATTATACCTATTCGGTAGCAAGTGTAATATTTCTTATAAATAAGGAATTATTGAAATGTGAAGCGCGCCTTATATTAGCAACAAATGCGCAAGGAAAAATGGGTCTTAATGACTGAACCGATCTAAGTATGTTCTTATAATCACATACATAAGATATTTTTATGAATTTTCATGATGTTTAATTGTTTTTAACTTCACACTGCTACTCCCCGTTTTTTGACCACGTCACTGACTAGGTGTATATCTAGTGATGCGGACAAAGGGGCGGGGTCAGAGGAAGCGAGAGTGGGAGATATACACTTGTTTTTAATACAGGGCATCTGTCTAAAGCTAAGAAAGCTAACTGTCATGTATGAAGGTTAGAGTAGTGGTATCGCTGGCTAGCAAACCAAAAGGTGTTACTATACAGGAGAAGATGCAGACAGCCTTGATGATTTTAAACAATATGGCTTTATAAAGGACATTATTTTAGAATTATTTAGGTAGGTTAAACAAGTATAATTTGAGACCTAACAGTCTTCCATTTATTTATCCAAAGTACATTTGGCCTCACAAAAAAAGAATCCCTACATGTATCTGTAGATGTATTTATGGCTCTTACGAGAAAAAAATTGAAAATGCAAAAAATTACATTTCCAGTGTCCTTAAAGGGTTGCATATTAGGAATAAGGGTCTAACTATCATGGTACATAATTTATACAGAACTCCATCTAGACCTAGTGACTGGATAAAGCAGGTCACATTTAATGGAGAGTTTACATTATCCCTACTCATGTCAGCCAATATTGGATTTTCCTGTGTAAATACAGAGGAGCAGCATTCAGATAGGGCAGCATAAATCTGGTGACAGGTTATCATTATTCATATGAAATATTCTGTCTTCTCTAGGGTGAATTTGTTCCATTATCGCATTTAATTTGCATGCATCACTTTGCACTCATATTCTTGTATCTTTCTTCTGGGGCAAAGTTTTTTTTCTGAAGATTACGAGAGCATGTCAGAGCAATGATCATTAAAGCTGTAGTTGTTTCAAACGATAAACATAGCATGCAAATAGTACACTTTCAGTTCAATTTCACTAAATTTAAAGTCCATCACACATTAAACACAAACTTTATAAAAAAAACTGTCTGGTCCCACCCTCAGTGCACCAATCTGCCTCATTAGCATATAGATTCAACTACATGGATTCAGCCATTCAGCTTCATTCTCAGCACCCCGCGTGCAATAGGGACATATCTGCAGGTTAGATGCCTCTATCCTGCTAATAGTTTCCCTTTAAAAGGTTAATTTGCTACAGGAGGACACAGCTGCTTGAAAGTCTGTAGTCTGCTCAATTGTTTGGAGTATGTTTGTATGGAATGCAGCAATAAAGAAATTGGACCTAGTTGTGATTGCTGGAACTTTTCATTTCTATTTCTCATTGTAGAGACTGCACATCCTAACACTGTGTGGGGTAATATCTGCAGTTTGGAGAGCTGAACTTTGTTTATTCTAGCTGCTTGAAAAGGGTTAATCTTCTGGTTCAAATATGTATTATAAAATGTCTATATTTTATTCTTCTATTAATTCATAAGGTTACCCTGAAAGTGATAGGCATTTTGACTAGTTGAAGAATAGTGGCTAATCATCTATATTTACAAGGATATTGAACTATTATTTCATGCACTGTTCAAACAACATTACATTGTGTATTATATTGGGTGCTCTACATATTTCCTTATTCATATATACAAGCATTTATGGGTGTTTTCCTCAGGAAAGGCCATTGATACTACCTATGTGGATACCCTCTGCTGATCAGTGGTTTGAGGAGACTGCAGCGCCACAGAATGCACTTCAGTCTATTGTCAAGTTTCACATATTAATATTAGCGTGTGCCGTACTGTTAGCAGCATCTCTGTCTTATTGTATCTGTCTTATTCACTTGCATTTACTAGCAAGAAAGTCACCTTTAATTAGCAATAAAGTGATATTGGATTTTAGTTTCTTTATTTTGTGAATTTATAGTACAGTATTTATCCTATGTTGCATTTGAAGAGAACCTATCATGTTCAACATGGTGTCTGAACTGCAAGCCGCATCTGCAACTGCAAACCGCAGATTCAGTATAAGGCTATATTCACACGACGTCTTTTGAGCTCCGTTTAAAATGATGTCCGTCATTTTAGGTCTAAAATAACAGACGTCATTCAGCTGTCTAGCTTTCCCTTAGTACAATGACGGCTGCTGGTACATTATTCTAGTTCGGGGTTACTAATTGGCCTTAATTAATTGGCTTAATTGAAAAGTCCATTGAATTTAATAGTAAAAACAGAGAAAGAACGGTGGAAAAAGAAAAACCGTATGTGAACAACTAATAAAAAACGTCCGCTGTTTGCAAAAAACGTCCGAAAATAATGATCATGTTCATTACTTTGACGTCCGCGGTAAAAACGTCCGTTATCTAATACATTGCATGCATTGGACGTCCGTCTTCCCATTGACTTCAATGCATTGCCATTGCAGTCAGTTAAATCGCTGCAAAAACGGACGTTATTTTAAATATCAAAATCGGCCGCCTTTTCTCTATTTTTGACGTTGTGTGAACATAGCCATAGGGTCCTTTTACACACACACACACGAACAGACTATAAACAGGGAACAGTTAATAAAGGAAAGACTGAGATTTCTCTTCTTTTCAAATCCATTTCTGGCTTTGGCTTCAAAAATCTGTCAGATATTTGTGAGTGTAATTGGACCCCAACTTACATTTTACTCAGGGTCAAATTTTGCTGATTCTCATTTGATTACAAAGTCTTCCAACTGATTTGGTAAATTTTTTAAGTTCAGCCAAATATTCTTAATGAATTTAGGTTTATATTTTCATAGTGTTAAGTCCATGACATTTACATAACTCATATCAATGTACTTTTAGTTTAATATTGAGAATCAAAACTTTAACAGAGAAGCTGTCCATATTACCCAAAGCAGCCAAGGAACCCCTTTAAATTCCATAGGAAAATGTAGATTTACACTAAAGGCATCAAAACTATGAATTAACAAATGTGGAATTATATACTTACTAAAAAAGTGTGAAACAAATGAAACCCCCGCCACTGGAGCCTTTGCTTCACCTGGTCCCCGCTCCGGCTTGCTTCGGGGCTCCTGGTGTCCTCATGTTCCGCTCAGCCAATCAGTGTGCTGCGTAGGGGCAGCGCACTGATTACCGAGCGGGACGTGCCGAGAACCCCCGAAGCAAGCCGGAGCAGGGACCAGGTGATGTATACGCTCTGGCGGCCGGGGGGTTAACGGGCAGGCTGCGGACAACTCGCAGCGGGATGTGAATCTTAATGGGCAGGGATCCACAGCGGGTCTTCCTGCAAATTCGCAGGGAGAAATCCGCTGCCGATCTAGTACGTGTAAACGTACCCTTAATAAGTGGGATTTCTTGCCTTATAAATGGGGTTGGGACCATCAGTTGTGTTGTGCAGAAGTCAGGTGGATACACAGCTGATAGTCCTACTGAATAGACTGTTAAGGTGCGTTTACACGAAACGATAATTGGCCCGCTCGTACGATTAACGATGTCAGAGTAACAATTTTTTTTCCATAACGATCAGCGTTTAGACGGTACGATATATCATACGGAAAATTCGCTTTGCGATTGTTTTGCGATCGCTTAAGCCTATCTCACACATTGGTTAAATTGGCAAACGACTGTTTACACGGAACGATCTGTGAATTTTTTTGTGAACGACGATTTGAGAACATGTTGAAGGATCAAAATGAACGATTTCTCGTTCGTCGTTTGATCGTTCGCTGCATTTACACGTACGATTATTGTTCGAATTTGATCGTTATCGCGCAAATTCGCACGATAATTGTTACGTGTAAACTCACCTTTAGAGAAAAAAGCAGCTAAGTAAAGAAAAATGAGTGGCCATCATTACTTTAAGAAATGAAGGTCAATCAATCCACAAAATTGGGAAAACTTTTGCTGCGTTTACACGGAATGCTTATCGTTCAAATTTTTGCAATAACAATCGCATTTGAGCGACAATTGTTCCGTGTAAACACAGCAAACGATCAAGTGACGAGCGAGAAATCGTTCATTTTGATCTTTCAACATGTTCTCAAATCGTCCTTCGTTCAAAATTCGCAGAACGCTTCATGTAAACAGTCTTTCAAAGATTCACACTTTGTGAAAGATGGGCTTAAGTGATCTTAAAAACGATCGCAATAACGATTTTTCTTATGAATTTTCTAACGATTTTTCTAACAATTTAATTGTCTAAACGCTGATCGTTATGAAAACCAAATCGTTGCTTCAAAATCATTACACAATCGATTAAGCGAATTATCGCTAATCGCAGCATTAGGCTATGTTCATACTACGCCATCGGCAACAACGGCCGTGTTTTATGCGCCTGTGAACACTGCCTTTACTTTAATGGGATCCCGGCCGGAGCATATACACATCGCATGCGCTCCGGCCGGGATCCCATGCGGACCCGCAAATAACTGACATGTCAGTTCACACGATAAAGCGAGCCGCTCCGGCCGCTTGCTTCATTGTGTGCTGTGGGAGGTTCTGATGCGGGCGCGTGCTGATGCCCCCGCATCAAAACACTACGGCCAGAAAGATCATCCGGCCAGTACTACAGTACCGGCTGGGATGATCCGGGTCTCATACGTTGTGTGAACATAGCCTTAGAATGTGGTTGGAAGACCATTTAAGGTGACTACCTCTTAAAGCTTATCAAGAGAATTTGAGAAATTGTGCAGCTGCAGCCTGCATGGATATTTAGCTTGCACCATTACAGAGTGAACTTTTTATAGTGTTTATTTCTGTTAATGTTGATGATTATGGCTTCCAGCCAAGGAAGATCCACAATTCATTATCACAGAAAATTAGATTATTATATAAGAACAACTGTAAAAAAAAAAAAAAAAGTTAACACAGAAATGTTAACCAAATGAAAGGTATGTACAATAAATGCCCTCAATACTTTTTGGGGGCTCCTTTTGCATGAATGAAGGCATCAATGCGGCAATGTGGCATGGAGGCGAACAGCCTATGGAACTGCAGAGGTGTTATGGAAGCCCAGGTTGCTTTGATAGCAGCTTGTTTGCATTGTTGGGTCTGGTGTCTCTCAACTTCCTCTTGACAATACTGCACAAATTTTCTATGGGGTTAAGATCAGGCAAGTTTGCTGGCCAATGAAGCACAGTGATACTGTGGTTCTTAAACCCGAAATTGGTACTTTTGGCAGTGTGGACAGGTGCCAAGTCCTAAAGGAAAATCCTGCTTGTTGGCAGAGGGAAGCATGAAGTGCTATATGGAAAGGCACACATCCATGTCCATTACCCCCTACATGCTCTGGGTCGCACTGTGCTGTGATCATCTCCCTTTCTCTCAGCCTGCTTTTCCTCTGGCCGACCTCCAGTGCTTCAGCATGGCCCGGTACCGCTGGATAGAATGGCGTCGTACACGGTCGCCGGGGCGCGGTTCGAAAAACGGACCGTGGCACCGGCTTCCCCATGACGGCACCGATCTATCGGTGTGATAAATTTAAGAGGATGTACTTGGTGGTACATCCTCTTTAAGCAGCTTGGATTGTGTGCCTCTACACTCTTCCTCCAGAGTCTGGGACCTTGATTTCCAAATGAAATGCAAACTTTACTTTCGCCTGAAAACAACACATTTGACCACTTAGCAACAGTCTAGTTCTTTTTCTCCTTGGCACAGGTAAGACGCTTTTGGTGTTGTCTATTGGTCATGAGGGGCTTTGCACATGCAATGCGACACTTGTAGCCCATGTCCTGGGTACGTTTGGCAGATTGATACTTAGACAGATTTTGCATTTTCGCTTGTCATGTCGGGAGATTCCCCTAGACTCACAAAGCGTAGACATTGCATGTGGCTTTGATGTCACCCTGCTCACTGGCATGCGTTACTACTGTTGTGTGGGCTCCATTCCAATTATGTGCATATTCTATGAGCAGGTATGTTTGATTTTTTTTTTTAGTTTATACCGTGTTCTCTTACATTAGTAAATATTTAAACTACGAAATAGTTCCTTTGATTAGTATGTTTGCTTAGTTCTTTGTGCAAAATGTTCCTGTAAAGCTGATAACAGGTCGGTCAGTTTCTTCCTGGTGCTGAATAAGGTGTTCAAACATAAGAAATGTGCTAAGGGGGAAAAAGCAACAATATAGAAACACACAGACACTGGATGATACAGTATATATATATATATATATATATATATATATAATGCATTTGGAAAGTCTTCAGACCCTTTTGCTTTTGTTTCCCCCCATACCCCACAATTACAAAGTGAAAACAAAATGTTAGAAATCACTGCAAATATATTGAAAAGAAATAATAAAAATATTGCATTGACTCTTTACTCAGTACTTAAGTGAAGCACGTTTGACATCAATTACAGCCTCCGGTATTCTTGGGTATAGTGCCACAAGCAGTGTTGGACTGGAGTGCCTTGGGCCCACCAGGGGAAATCATTCTTGGGGCCCACCCTTCAGCCACCATACTTATCTATGGTAACATTAATAAGGGTCCAGTTACACGATGTGATATGGGGCAGTGTAGGGCTGCAAACGATTGCTAATCAGCAGGGCAGGAACACACAGAGATGTGCGGACAACAACAATGATTTTTACAGCCGCACAAAAGATCAAATCAGCCGACTATCAGCATTTGCTTGTCAGCTGATCTCTGGCACTTTTACATGGAGCTTCCTAGGAGCGCTTGTTACCGATAATTGGCCGGTGTAATTGGGCTATAAGACAATTTTCTTTGCATGATAACACTGTATACTACTGTATGCTACCAATAACACCAGTATATAAAGAGCAAATATCCCCACACATATTACTGCCATACTATTACTGACCAAATCCTGTATACTGAGAGTGATATTACCAATAATACCAGTATATCAGAGGGAAATATTATCACCATATATATTACCGCCATACTGTTACTGACCAAATCCTGTATACTAAGACCAATAAAACACAGTACCGGATTACAAGTAACAAATACCACCACATACTGACTAACACCAACACATACTAACACCACCACATACTGACTAACACCACCGCCGCTACTGAATAACATCCACTGTACACAGATCACTATAACCTTATCCAGTCACATAGAGGTAGCCCCAGCTCTACACAGGTTCTGTACTCCATATACAATACAGTGCAGTTACATCAGGTGACTCACAGGGGACGTCTTCTCTGATCGGAGTTCTTCCCTTTTCATCTTCTTCTCCATCTGCCCTGGGCCATTATGAAAACTTCTCCGAGCCACGAATCCACAGAATCTGCCAGACAGGCATATTAGGCTCATCACATCCCCCTATAGCCCCCTCATGTTGTCCATCCCCCTATAGCCCCCAGTGATGTCCATCCCCCACTATAGCCCCCAGTGATGTCCATCCCCCACTATAGCCCCCAGTGATGTCCATCCCCCTATAGCCCCCCTTATACTGTCCATCCCCCACTATAGCCCCCCTTATATTTTCCATCCCCCACTATAGCCCCCAGTGATGTCCATCCCCCACTATAGCCCCCCTTATATTGTCCATCCCTCACTATAGCCCCCCTTATATGGTCCATCCCCCACTATAGCCCCCAGTGATGTCCATTCCCCACTATAGCCCCCCTTATATTGTACATCCCCCACTATAGCCCCCAGTGATTTCCATCCCCCACTAAAGCCCCCCTTATATTGTCCATCCCCCACTATAGCCCCCAGTGATGTTCATCCCCCACTATAGCCCCCCTTATATTGTCCATCCCCCACTATAGCCCTCCTTATATTGTCCTTCCCCCACTATAGCCCCCAGTGATGTCCATCCCCCACTATAGCCCCCCTTATATTGTCCATCCCCCACTATAGCCCCCAGTGATGTCCATCCCCCACTATAGCCCCCCTTATATTGTACATCCCCCACTATAGCCCCTCTTATATTGTCCATCCCCCATTATAACCCCCCCCCCTATATTGTCCATCCCCCACTATAGCCCCCAGTGATGTCCCCCTGTGATAAAAAACAAAACAAAACTTAACTCACCTGTCCAAATGCTCCCCCGTCGGTCGTGGGTCTCTTCTCTCTTCAACGACAGACGAGAAGCTCCTGGTCCCGGGCAACGCCATCACCACTGAGCTCTGTGCGCGCCTCAGCGGCTGGGACTTCCGGTATGCGCTACGTGAACCGGAAGTCCTAGCTACCGTGCACAGAGCTCAGTGGTGATGGCGGTGCCGAGGACCAGGAGCTTCTCGTCTGTCGGGGGAGGAGGCGGGGCCGGCACGCTTGTGATCGCAAGCAAGAAGCTGCTTGCGGTCACAAGAGTGATTGACAGGGCGGGAAGCCTATGGCTTCTCGCCCTGTCAATGGGAACACTTCTGCATTTAACTGGAAGCGATCGTTGCGACCGCTTCCATTTAAAAGGGAAGGATCGGCAATCGGCGGCTAAGTGGGCCCCCCAGGGGCACGGGGGGGCTCGCTGGGCTTACTGGGTGGAGACCACATTGATGTGGTCTCCAGCCCTGTGTCCCCTTACTGGGGGGGCGGGGCCCACTCCTGCTCGGGGGCCCACTGGGGAAATCCCCGGTCCCCCGGTGGCCCAGTCCAACACTGGCCACAAGGTTTGCACACCTGTATTTGGGGATTTTCTGCCATTCTTCTCTGCGGCTTCACTCAAACTTTGCCAGTCTGGATAAGGAACGTTAATGGACAGCCAGGTCTTTTCAGAGATGTTGAATTGGGTTCAAGTCAAGAATCATTGTCATTGTCTTGTTGGAAGGTAATCTTTCCTTCCATGCTAAGGTTCAGAATATGTCTGTACTTTGCGCTATTCAGTTTTCCCTCAACCCTGTCTCCTTGTCCAATCCACTGAAAAGCACCCTTGCACCACCATTTTGTGACCATACATACCTCTCTGTAGGTGTGGTATTGAGCAGATGATGAGCAAGCCCCGGTTCACCCAGACAAAATGCTTAGAATTGAGGCTAAAAAGTTAAGTCTTACTTCCATCAGATCAAAGAATCTTGTTTTTCATGGTCTGAGAGTACTTTGCGTGCTTTTTGCAAATTCCAGGAGGACTTTAATGTGTCTTTTCCGGGGTAGAGGCTTCTATCTGGACACTCTGGTATAAAGCCCAAATTGCTGGAATGATGGTTGATCTTCTGGAAGTTTCTTCCATGTGCAGGGCCCATTCCCACTGAGCAATAAAGGCTGAATTTATGAGCGGAGTGCGCATGGCGGATTCTGCTTGAGATTCTGCCTGTCCTATTGCTTCAGTGGGATTTCTTGTGCGCCTCTGCTCTCCACTCAAAGAATGAACAGCCTTTTTTGCTCAGTGGGAACGGGCCCTCAGCCAGAGTTACCGTTGGGTCCTTGGTAACCTCTCTTACTAGGGCCCTTCATCCATCACAAATAGTATTTTGCATATTGTTTGAGTGCTACTAGGCTGCAATTACTGAACACAAAGCCAGGATGGGTTTGAAGCAGACATCCTAATCTTTCTTTTATATGTGTCCTCCATTTTTTTTATCTGTTCCACTTCTGGGTTTTTATTTTCCATTAATAAGTTTAAGGGTGCCTTCACACCTACCGGATCCACAGCGGATCTCAATTCTGCGGATTCGAAGCGAGAACCGCTACGGATCCGGTACCATTCACCCCTATGATAGCACATATTCGCAGCAAGTTTAACATCCCGCTGTGAATATGTACTTTAACCCCATCGCTGTCCGCAGCCCCGCCGCTGCATTTCCCATCCCCGGCCACATCCTGCAGACCGCCGCCGAGAGCATAAAGTACCTGCTCGGCAGCGCAGCTGCAGTGAGGCTCTTGGCTCCGGTCCCGCCAAGCAAATACTTTATGCTCTCGGCGGCGGGCTGCAGGATGCGGCCGGGGATAGGGGATGCGGGCTGCTGGATGCGGCGGGGGATGGTGGGATGCGGCCAGAGATGGTGGATGCGGCCGAGGATGGGCTAATGCGGTGGCGGGGCTGCGGACAGCGAGGGGTTAAAGCACATATTCACAGCGGGATGTTAATCCCGCTGCGAATATGTGCTATCATAGGGGTGAATGGTACCGGATCCGCAGCGGTTCTCGCTTCGAATCCGCAGAAGTGAGATCCGCTGTGGATCCGGTAGGTGTGAAGGCACCCTAAAGCCAGGAACATGTCAGAACGTGTAAACACTGACCTTTAGTACTGCTGCCTGCAAATTTTACAAAACATTATATCTACATTAATCTTTATGTTTTAAAGCTGTCCTTGCTACAATATATGCTTACTCGAACGGGCTCTACGTGCCCCTGCAGGTTTTATTTAAACCAGCAGAAGCTACCTCAACAGATTAAAGAGGAACTCTGAGTAGCCTTGTTAAAAAAAACCTAACTACTTCCAAACAGTGCGAGGTTCTTACCTATGTCCCCCCTGATACTTTACATGTGGCTTTACAGTAGTTCCGCTCCTTTGATGCAGTTTTCTGCCTCCCGTCAGCATGCCATTACCTCTGCATTCATGATTGCCCCGTCTCACATTTGCATCCTCAGTCTCTGCTTGGCAAACAAACTGAATGTGAGACAGTGGTCACATGGTCTTCTTCTCCTGCAAAGGGGGCACAGCAGAGGGAGCAGAAGAGTGAATTGCAGTTTTCTTCACCTTCTGGATGACAAGCAACTACCAGTGCAGCAGAACTGTGCAGACACAGTAATACATTATTTAGAGACATCTATATAACCTTCATTGTATGAAAAAAAAAATAGAAAAGAATTCTACCTACAGTATGCAGAGTACGCCCTTTATAGTAGACACAAACAACCAAAGCCATGAAATTGTTATCCACTGGTGATCTCCATATTGGTCCACGGCTTCTTTGTTTTGCCACGAGTACAGCGTGTGACCTGCAGCTCTATTCATTCCTATGGAGCCATCAGAAAGAACCGAGTGCTGTACTCGGCTTTCTCCGGCAGCTCCACAAAGAACGAATTGAGCCGCCAGAGAGAGCCGAGTACAGCACTTAGCTCTTTCTGTTGCATCAATAGGAATGAATAGAGCCGCGGGTCACGTGCCGTACCCATGGCTTTATTCAAAACAAAGGATATGTGCACCAATATGGAGATGGACAGGGTATGGAGGTCGGACCCCCGGCAATCTCTTACGTGTGCCCTATCCTGTGGGCAAGTTAGTTTTTCTTGAAATACCCTTTTAAGGCAACAGTTCACATAAATTTGCAGTAAGTGTACCTGCTTTGCTTTCAATCTGCAGGATTTTTCAGAAGAAGTATAACTAAAAATGCTGTTTATAAGTGTAAAAATGGAGGCAACTGTGAAATGGATATGTACATGAGGAGGAAATGTCAGGAATGTCGTCTCCGAAAATGTAAAGAGAAGGGAATGCTTGCTGAATGTAAGTAAATGTGTAACCTGTCTGCTAGTTATTAGCTCAATTCCTTTTATTATTATTATTTTTCAATCATTTATCTGTGATAAAAGTTTACATAATACAGATTAATACATGTGTCACTGATGTAATAACTTGTTATCAGGTTTTCCACAAAGGAGTAACACTACCATAAAGTGAATTTTTCATCTATGTTCCAAACTGCTGACAATGTAGAGAAATGCTTTTATCTAGTGTGAAGTGTTAAAAAAGGCGTTCCAAAGCCCCTAAAGTGCTGAGGGCCTCCTCACCTCCCTTCCCAAACCTATCCCTGCCTAATCACAGCCAGCCAGCTTCCAGAGCTACATCCTGCTATCAAATCTTGCTTCTGCGCTATACATACAAACTTGTGCCTGTGTGAGATTTGGAAGCAGCTCCCAGCTGTCTATCAAGCAGGATTAGGGATGGGAGGGGGAATGAGGAGGCATTTCAGCCCTCAGCTATTCGGGAGCTTGGGAACAACTCCAATACTTTGCACCAGAGAATAAAAGCACTTTTCTACTAACAACTATCTAACAGTGTTTGCAGTATGGAATGTGAATTGCAACTGATAAATTCACTTTACAGAAATATGCATGGATACAAAAACATCACATATATCCCTTTAAATGTGACAGCAGAATTGTGGAAATCACACTACAGAGTGAATAAAGCCAGAAGTAGAAGGCTCCATACATTGTATAATGGCAGTGCTCCGTTATTGCAGCTCAGATCCCATTGAAGTGAAGGGAGAGAGCCACACCGAGCAGCAGTAAATTGGCATTGCTACAACATGTCAAAAGTTTAGTAAAGTGACAATGCCCATTTAAAATATAGATCACCTTTCTATGTAGCTAAACATTTTCCAACTCAAAATTATAGGTTTGCTGACAGAGATACAGTGCAAGTCAAAAAGGCTACGCAAAAATGTTAAGCTCCCATCTGAGAAGTCATTTGGAGAAGATAATGATGGAATTGAGATCAAGCAAGTGACATCTACCACAAAGACACATCAGGTACGCACACTGTTCTTTAGCAGTCATCTATCTATCTATCTATCCAATAACCTTCTAGATATTAATAAATTGTGGGTAGGATAATGTTATAAACTGTGGTTTGTATATACACAGTATGTATCACTGTATACAAGGTCCAATACAATGTGGAATGAAATTGATGTCTGCAAGCTTTGATGTTGAAATATTTGCTGTGTGACATATGATCTTTATACATGATAGCTGATCTCTCACAAGAACAGTATAAATACAGGTTTTCCAGCTACTGTGTATATAACTTTTACATAACAAGTTAAAGAGTTCCTGTAAAAGTGTGTTCTTGGCCCTAAAGTCAACAATAAATACTCAGATGTATCAAACTGTGTAAAATAAAAACTGGTGTAAGCTGCCCACAGCAACCAATCACAGCTCAGTTTTAATTTTACCAGAGCTAAAAGGAGAGCTGTGATTGGTTCCTGTAGGCAGTTTACACCAATTACAAATAATCTGTGTATGATGCTGTTTTTAGATCTAAAATGCAGCAAGTGCACCCTGATCAATAAACTCAGAGTAACATATGAAAAAAGTCTGACCAACCCTGCTATTAAGTATCCTTGCAAACCCATTTGACTTTTAGACGTTTTTACCCTCATAAGAAATGTCATAGAGACATCATAGGTGAAGGTCATTGTCTAAGTGCTAAGACCCCAAACTATTGTTAGCATGAGGCAGAAGAGCTCAGGGGGGCTCTTATCTCCCTATATCTCTGTAACAGACAACCTGTGTAGACTTACGGTAGAGTCTTCTTCCTGCAGCGAAGAACAAATTAGAAAGTAGAAAGTGTCCCTGACACGTCTTTATGACATTGCATTCGCCTCCCGCCCTCTCTTGCCTGTGGGAGTATCAGTACAGATAGGCAGATAGAAGAAGGGGAGCGCAGGAGAGCAGAAAATGTAGGACCTTTCCTGCTCTCCGGATATCCCCTTTAATACATATATCAGCACTTATATATAGACTTCTGCATGAATAATAATAAATTAATACTATAACACTTTAGAAGAATAATAGCACATTCCAATCTGTATCATACAGATCTGCGTTAAACAATCCTTGAACAAAGGGTGAAACGTTGTATGTTCTCATAAGAACTAACCTTTATTACCTGTCTATGTATCAGACTAGTCAAATAGGTTATAATTTGTGGTTTAAAGAATATTGTTTGATCTCATCCATTATATGGCTATGTTCACACTACGTAAAAGTACGGCCGTTGTTGCCTGCGAACACTGCCTACATTTCTATGGGTTCCTGCCCGGAGTGTATAGACATTGTATACGCTCTGACCGGGATCCCATGCGGAACCGCAAATAACTGACATGTCAGTTTTCTGCAGCCGCAATTCAGTAAATTCAGTGAACACTGCATTGCATTAAAACAACATTTCCTGCAGGACATACAACAGCTAATAAGTATGGGAAGAGTTAAGATTTTTTAATAGAAGTAAATTACAAATTTGTATAACTTTCTGACATCAGTTGATTTGAAAGAAAAAGATTTTCACTGGACAACCCCTTTAAATCACGGCAAAAACTGATGTCTTTTTAAAAAGCGAAATCGTCTGTCTTTTCTCTATTTTCGACGTTGTGTGAATATAGCCGATAGTTGAATGCAACAATTTTGCTGCATATGAATATACCCTTTATTTTTAAATTACATAACTAAAGTGTTCAAAGACACTCTTTGTTACTGCTGTCCAATGTGGCCAGGAGATGAGAATTCTAAACATCTTTCATTAGGTGTTACTTGGCACATGGTTGGCAATTTATAAGGAGATACACTGAGATAGTGGGAGAGTTAGCCTAGGTCTGAATGTGTTGTAGTTTGGTGATCTGTAAGTAATATAAAAGAACACTAGTCACACACATAGGAAGATTCCAGATACATGGAGGTATGCCTAGTGCAGAGATTGAAGTGGTAGAACTCTCTCTTAAGTGATCTTTCCCTGTGTCATGTTCCACTACCTCAGGCCCTGCACTAGGCATTACACATTGCATTATGAGTGTTCCTATGCTATCTAGGACTAGAGCATATACCTGTACCTGCATGGTATTCATATGATCCAGGCAGTAGAATAGGGGTAATAGGGCACGAACAGAAATTTGTATACCCCAGAAATACCCCAAAAAGATATTTTGGTACATACACAATTTTTGTAGGTTTAAATTTAATTTATTTTGGTACGAAGACAATTAAAGGGGTTATCCAGTGCTACAAAAACATGGCCACTTTTGCACCACTCTTGTTCTCCAGATTGGGTGGGGTTTGAAACTTAGTTCCATTGAAGAAAATGGACTTTAACTGGAGACAAGAGTGGGGCAAAAGTGGCCATGTTTTTGTAGCTCTGGATAACCCATGTAAAGTAAACCTAAAGTAGCCAGCCTACAGATGTGTCCCATTTACCAAACTGCCTGAGCTACTTTGGGAAATCTGGCATTAAGGTGCTTGTTGTTAAAGTGTCACTGTTGTTATAATTTTCAAAATCGAAATCAACAGTAGATGTGATATAAAGTAAGTTTGCAATATACATTCATTATTTTATTATGGTGTTATCATACTGTAAAACAAAGCTGTACTTACCAGATATCCAGGTCCAGTCTCCTGAAGGCAGATTTTCTGACTTGTGCTGGTTGAAAAAAACAGACTAAACCCAGGAATTCCGGTCAGTACAGAGAATCACAGATGAATATGTTCGTCAGTCACATGACTGCCGTCTCTCTGTGAGCGCTCAGATGGCCTGGGATACACTGGACTTCCTGTTTTCTGACTGTTTCCTGTATTTTTATTTAAAAAAACAATCAGAAAACAGGAAGTGCTGTATTTTCCATACAAAAGAAATGTAAATTACAAAGTTGCTTTATATCACATCTACTGTTGATTTAGATTTATAACGACAGTGATACTTTAAGTGTTCTTTCAGCACTGTACTTCTCTATTGAGTTAATAAATACATTTTTATATTGCCCAATTTATGTTGAAATAGGTCAAAGCAGAACTCACACAGGACCAGATACAACTGCTACAGTATGTTATGGACGCATATAACAAGCATCGGCTGCCTCATGACCTGGCTACAAAGCTGGTGGTAAGTAACTTTACTTTTTTCTTCTTCTCATGTTTATTAAGCCCTAGGCGACCCTGGACGTACCCGTACGTCCAGGGCCGTCTCCATGCGTTCAAAGCGGGGCCGCGCTCTGAACCGCCGCGGTCCCAGGTGTTGCTCGTAGCCCGGGACCGCGGCTATTAGCAGGCACGGTCCGATCGCCGTGCCTGCTAATACAGTAATTAGATGCAGATGTCAAAGTTGACAGCTGCATCCGATTACTTGATAATAATAATAATAATAATAATAAATTTATTTGTATAGCGCCAACAGATTCCGCAGCGCTTTTTTTCTATGCATACAGTACAGAGGTACATAATACGCAGTTAAATTGGAATAAATAAGTACATAGTTAATAAAAATAACAAAAAATACAAAATACAGAGTATAGACGAGACCTGCTCGTTGGAGCTTACAGACTAATTTTCATAGACACCAGGCATAAGTGCTTTATTTGTCCATGGTCCAGCCATTGTACATAATTAGAATTACAGGATGAGCCAGTAACAACGCCAATGTCTGATGCAGGTAAACATATAAAGTGCAGGAACAGTCAGAGAAATAGAGCAAGGGAAACAGAAGGGGGAAACAGTTTAGGGAACGTTATAAGCAAGCCTGAAGAGATGAGTCTTCAGGGCACCCTTGAAACTGTGGGTATTAGTCTGATGTGTTTGGGTAGGGCATTCCAGAAAATTGGTGCAGCACGAGAGAAGTCTTGGAGGCGGGAATGAGAGGTTCTGATTATGGAGGATGTTAAGGTTAGATCATTTGCAGAGCGCAGAGCATGGGAAGGATGGTAGGTGGAGATGAGGGAGGAGATGTATGGAGGGGCAGAGTTGTGGAGAGCTTTATGGGTGAGGGTGAGGAGCTTGAAGTGGATTCTGGATTTGATGGGTAACCATTGCAGTGACTGGCACAGAGGAGAGACATCGGTATAGCGGCTGGAGAGGAAGATGAGTCTGGCTGCTGCGTTCAGGATAGACTGGAGAGGGGAGAGCTTAGACAGAGGAAGACCAATTAGTAGGGAGTTACAGTAGTCAAGACGGGAGTGGATCAGGGCGACAGTCAGAGTCTGAGCGGTGTCAGTGGTGAGGAATGGGCGGATTCTGGAGATGTTTTTGAGATGGAGATGACAGGAGCGTGTAAGAGCTTGGATATAGGGAGTTAAGGATAGATTGGAGTCCAACAAAACCCCCAGACATCGAGCCTGATGCACAGGAGTGATGCTAGTACCACAGACTGAGAGGGAGATGTCGGGTTTAAGTTTGTTAGAGGGAGGAAATACAAGAAGTTCAGTTTTAGAGAGATTAAGTTTGAGAAACAGAGAGGTCATAGTGTTAGAGAGAGCGGATAGGCAGTCACTAGTATTTTGCAGGAAGGCAGGGGAGACATCACGGGAAGAAGTGTATAACTGGGTGTCATCAGCATAAAGATGGTATTGGAAACCAAACCTGCTGATGGTCTGTCCGATGGGGGCTGTATAGAGGGAGAAGAGGAGGGGACCCAGGACTGATCCCTGGGGAACCCCAACAGTAAGAGGTAGGGGACTGGAAGTAGAGCCAGAGAAGGATACACTGAAGGAGCGGTCAGAGAGGTAGGAAGAGAACCAAAAGAGAGCAGAGTCCTTGAGGCCAAGAGAGCTGAGCATGGAGAGGAGAAGCTGGTGGTCCACAGTGTCAAACGCTGCTGAGAGATCCAGGAGAATCAGCAAGGAATAGTTTCCTTGTGACTTGGCCTTCAGGAGGTCGTTTGACACTTTGGTGAGAGCAGTTTCAGTGGAGTGAAGGGGTCGGAAACCAGACTGTAGAGGGTCAAGAAGAGAGTTATCAGAGAGATAGCGGGTTAGGCGAGAGTAGACAAGACGTTCCAGGAGTTTAGAGATGAAGGGGAGATTGGAGACAGGCCGATAGTTGGCTGCACAGGATGGATCTAAAGAAGGTTTTTTCAGCAGTGGGGTTATAATAGAGTGTTTGAATGAGGAGGGAAAGATACCAGAGGAGAGGGAGAGGTTGAATATTTTGGTGAGGTGAGCAGTGACAGCAGGAGAGAGGGACTGGAGGAGGTGCGAGGGAATAGGGTCACTAGGGCAGGTAGTAGGACGAGAGGAGGAGAGGAGCTTGGAGACTTCTTCCTCTGTCACTGGGTCAAAGGCTGAGAGCGAAGGGGGAGAGGGAAGGGGACCTATGGGAGAAGTAATAGGAGCTATGGGACTTTGGGGCTGGGAGGTGATGTCGGAGCGGAGAGTGTCAATTTTGGTTTTAAAGAAGGAGGCCAGGTCTTCAGCGCAGAGGTCAGTAATGGGTGTCTGAACTTTGGGCTTAAGAAGAGAGTTAAAGGTGTTGAAGAGGTGTTTTGGATTGTTGGAGAGGGAAGAGATGAGAGAGGTAAAGTAAGCCTGTTTGGCAAGGTGGAGGGCAGAGTATTAAGATTTGAGGGTGAATTTGTAATGAATGAAATCAGCGGAGGTTCTCGATTTCCTCCACAGACGTTCGGCCGTCCTGGAGCACCGCCGAAGAAAGCGAGTTTCCGGGGCAGCCGTTCCCTGGTGTCTAGTGGGGAGGAGCGAACCTCACATCTTACCCCGTCCGGGGTCAGCGCCGTAATGGCGCTGATCCCGGCTTGGAACTCGATTGCTTCCGGCTGCAGCAGGGGGCTTGTAGTTTAAGTATAAAAGTACAAATGAAAGTGTCATTAATAATGAAAAGCCCCCTACCCTAATACAAGTTTGAATCACCCCCCTATTCCCATGGTATAAATAAAAATAAATAAATAAACATATTTGGTATCGCCGTGTCCGTAATCGCCCGAACTACTAATTAATAACATTCCTGATCTTGCACAGTAAATGGCGTAAGCGCAAAAAAATCCCAAAGTGCAAAATTGCGCATTTTTGGTTGCATCAAATCCAGAAAAATTGTAATAAAAAGCGATCAAAGAGTTGCATATGCGCAATCAAGGTACCAATAGAAAGATCACATCATGGCGCAAAAAAATGACACCTCACATAGACCAAAGGATAAAAGCGCTATAAGCCTGGGAATGGAGCGATTTTAAGGAACATATATTTGTTAACAATGGTTTGAATTTTTTACAGGCCATCAGATACAATGAAAGTTATACATGTTATATATCGTTGTAATCGTAATGACTTGAGGAACATATATAACAAGTCAGTTTTACCCCAGGGCGAATAGCGTAAAAACAAAACCCCCCAAATAAAAGAAATGCGTTTTTATTTTTCAATTTCACCACACTTTTGCAGTGTACTTTATGCAAAAATTCAGCCTGTCACTGCAAAGTACAATTAGCGGTGCAAAAAATAAGGGCTCATGTGGGTTTCTAGGTGAAAAAAATGCAAGTGCTATGGCCTTTTAAGCACGAGGAGAAAAAACGAAAACTGGTGGTACATCCTCTTTAAGTGAAATTATATGTTCCTGTATTTGTCTCGTATTGATACTCATATGACATAGTTCCAAGACAAGATTCATTATGCATTTTATGTATTCACTGTCAGGCCTTGTTCACACAGTGTATTTTTTATTAAACAACAGCCATTGTTTAATGACAGTGGGCGATTACATTACAGCCTATAGGACCATGGCTGTGGTGTATACACACTGTATACACTACAGCTGGGATTCCATGCGACCGCACAGAAAACTGCCATGTCTATTTTGTGTGGCCGCACAAAATAGACTATGCATACAATGGCTATGGCTATGGCTAATTGGAGTGCGGGCACACCCAAATATGCCCGCATTCCAATTCAAATAAAGTGATGTTCAACCGGCTGATACTGCAGTGGACATCTCTGACAGCGGCGGTTTTGTCACACAAGGCTGCTGTTTGTGCCATGTGTGAACATGGCCTCAGAATATAACAAATCAGAAATTTGTCATAAGTTTACATAAAAATCAATGCAAACAAAGTTTGTAAGCTCCTTACCTACACTATGGGCTTTACTAATAGGCAGCCAAATGAGAAGGCCTAACAGCTAGGTGAAAACATTTAGGATGTTAAACATTTGGATGCACTCTTTATAGTTCACACAGAGCTTCTCTTGGAAACGCATACACAGAGTCAGATGTTGGGAAGATGTCTGCTCAGGACCAGGCTGATTTTGGGTTTAAGGACCAGAGCCCATTTTTTAAATTTGACCTGTCTGACTTTATGTGGTTACAGCTCTGTGATGCTTTAAAGTGACTCTGTACCCACAATCTGTCCCCTCCAAACCACTTGTACCTTCTTATATCTGCTTTTAATCCAAGATCTGTCCTGGGGTCCGTTCGGCAGGTGATGCAGTTATTGTCCTAAAAGACAACTTTTAAACTTGCAGTCCTGTGTCAAATTGGCGTGGCCTGGAGTGTCTGTGCCCTAGATTTGCACCGTCTCCCCGTCCCTCTTCCCACCCTCTCCACCATTAGGAATGCCCCTGAGCAGGTTTTTTTCTATTCATCACCTGCCTGAACACTGCACAAGAGCCTTAATGATCCAGCACCTGTGCAGTGTTTAGACAGGTCATGAATACGAAAAATGTTGCCTGGGGCATTCCTAATGGTAGAGAGGGCGGGGAGGAGGGAGGGTGAAAGTCTAATCCACAGACAGGCCACACCAATTTGACACAGGGCAGAAAGTTTAAAAGTTGTTTAGATCTTGGATTAAAAGCAGCTATCCGAAGGTACAAGTGGTTTGTGGGGGTCAGATTGTGGGTACAAAGTCGCTTTAACTTATCCATGCAATTCTGAGATTCAGGTTACCAGGTTTCACAAATGTACACACTGTCACTTGAACACCTGGCTCTTGTAATTTCCATGTCATAGAAACAAATAGGACTGACAGTAGGAATAAAGCAAGATGTAATGTGTGAGGTATCTCCCTAAGAATTAATAACCCCATCTTCTATTGAAACAACTACGTGCACACCTTTATTTGTTTGAATAGATGTCGACAACTGTTTTGTAATATGAATGTTTGCCTATAGAATGACATTATTAGCCCTTACAAAGTACTGACTGACTAGGTTTACATTTTCTATACACAAATGACAATTATGTCTGTAAAGAACTATCGCCTTCATTACCCTTTCAGAAAAATTTCTCTGCGCTGTATATTAATAATTTATTTTTCAATCATAGTTGAAGTGATCAGTTATTAGCTTGGAAGTTATCAGAAATCACTTTAAGATATCATCAAGAAATAATCCAGCGCATGCATTCAAGTGACAATCACAGTTTATCTGCTGACATGAGTGTAGCTATAACTATTTCTGCTGATTCTGTATATTTTAGTTTTATTTTCTCTTTCCATATAAACCATTTTATAGACTATTGCAGTCATCTAGTTTCTATTTAGGGATTACTATGTTAGAGCTGGACAAAAAGGAAAAGCTTTTTGATATATATTATACCAGTCAAAAGTTTGCACTCACCTTTTTATTCCATGGTTTTTGCAGTTTTTTTTAAAATCTTCTTCATTGTGGATTTATATTAAAGACATAAAAACTATGAAGAAACACTCGCGGCATTCTCTCAATCGGTTTTATGAGGTAGTCATCAGGAATGGTTTTCCAATAGTCTCGAAGGAGGTGCTGTTTTTTCTTCACTCTGCAGTTCAACCCTTCCCAAACCATCTCTACTGGGTTTAGGTTGGGTGATTGTGGACACAGCACGCCATCCCTCTTCCTTTTGCTTACCTCCCAACCTTTTGGACGGCTAAAGAGAGACACTTGTGGCTGATTCTAAGAAATGTTACAGGCATTTCTATACTTTTTAAATCAAGGATCCATTCACACATACAGGATCTGTAGCATATTAATACATGCATTTAGTTACATTGATATCTGCAAATCTGCAGCAGATCCTGTATGTGTGACTGCATCCTTAGGTTCATTTACACATCAGTGACCCTGTCTATAATTTAGGACCCACAGCTGCAGACAGGATTACAAATGTAACTATTTCAGTTACTGTCTCCATTTGCAGGAAGTCACTGTAAAATAAGTGACACGGATGCACAATGACTTCTTAACAACTACACCTACAAAAGTGTGCATAGGGCCATAAGAACTGCATGTGTGATATGAAAGGGGCCATACTATCACATGAATCACCTGAATATATAACAATTTTTAGGATCCAACTTGCACCACATGATAGAATAATGTGTAAGTTTGGGTCTATTATACAGTAAGAAACCAGACACTTTCTAGAAAAACATAAAAAGTTTATTAATCTAAACCTAGGTCAAAAAGAGGGACACGTTAAAGGGACTTGGCTGAAAAGTAGGGACTGGGGAGGTATGCTCTTGATCCTTATAGTGTGTACACAGAGAGATTTTTGAAGCCAAAGCCAAGTACAGACTATAAACAGAGAACAGGTCATAAAGAAAGATTGAGAATTCTCCTCTTTTTAAAGTCATTTCTGGCTTTGGCTTAAAAAATCTGTCAGGTAATTTGCTCCGTGTAAAGGCACCCTTAGCCTTAACATAGCCTCAGGATGTGTTTGGGGTCATTGTGGCTTCCTATGGAGCACTTCAACCATAAATTACTCTTACAGTCTCCTCTGAATGGTTGAAGTTGAGATGTGTCTAGTACCTGGTCTCTGAAGCATTTATATGATCTCTTTTCTGAGGTCCTATTAATTTTTAGTTTCCGAGGTTGGTAACTTTAATGAATGTATCAGGTGCAGAAAAAATAACTCTTTGTCTTTCCTTTTCTTGGCCAGTCCTCAAAAAGAGCTAGTTTTAATTTAACATTTGATGGTTTTCATGACTCTGCTTGCAATTTTACGGATTCACTAACCTTCCTGTCTTAAAGTAACGTTAAACTTTTGTCGTAATATCTCTCTTAAAGCGACTCTGTACCCACAATCTGACCCCCCCAAACCGCTTGTACCTTCAGATAGCTGCTTTTAATCCAAGATCTGTCCTGGGGTCCGTTTGGCAGGTGATGCAGTTATTGTGCTAAAAAACAACTTTTAAACTGGCAGCCCTGTGCCCTACGGGAATGGCCTAGATTGTGTATGCTTTAGGCTGGCACAACCTCTCTGTCCCTCCTCCCCACCCTCCTCATCATTAGGAATGCTGCAGGCAGATTGCCTACTATTCGTCAGCTGTGTCAGCCCGGCACATGGGCTGGATCGTTAAGACACCTGTGCAAATGTTCAGCATGTAGAAAATGTTTTAGTGGCATTCCTAATGATGAACAGGGTGGGGAGGAGGGACGGAGGTTTGGTGCAAAGTTAGGGCACAGATACTCCCGTAGGGCACGGGGCTGCAAGTTTAAAAGTTGTTTTTTAGCACAATAACTGCATCACCTGCCAAACGGACTGCAGGACAGATCTTGGATTAAAAGCAGCTATCTGAAGGTACAAGCGTTTTGGGGGGGTCAGATTGTGGGTACAGAGTCGCTTTAAAGCATACCGGATATCTAAAGACCATTCCAAGTGACTACCTAATGAAGCTGATTGAGAGAATGACAATACTGTACAAATCTGTCATTAAAACGGTACTCCGGCGCTGATAAAAAAAAGATCAATCAATCATAAAAATAGTTTTTACATTTACCATCCTGGGAGTCTGTCTCAGTTTGAATTTCCTGCGGTTTGCAGGTCCCTGAAGCTCCAGTTGGTGTCTTCAGTTTTACTTTACTTCCTGGTTTGGGCTTTCCCATGATGCACTTTGTCTCCTGTGATGTCTAACTAACTCTGTAAGACTGTTAGATGGCTTACATCTTGTTCAGCCAATCAGAGCTAAGCAACCTGTGTCATCTCACAAAGAGAGTGTTAGAAATGTGACTTTGCGCTCCTCAGTCCGTGCCGGGCGGCCGAGGAAGCGCTGAATTTCTGTCTGTGTTTGCACTGAATGAACTGTGTTTTACTTTCCAGCCACACCTACCTTGCCTGTCAGACTTCTGGCAGTGCAGGGGTTACTGCACTGCTAGATCTGTTCAGCTGAGCTTGGTGCTGGGATCAGGGCTGGTCCAATCAGCTGCTGGACCTAGTCTCTGATCCAGGATAAAAAGCAGTCAGATCCCTCAGTTCCCTGCTGGCTATTAGTTGTTACTAGTCCCAGCTCCCCTGCTCCTTTCCCAGCGTGCCCTGTCCTAATCCCCTTGCTATTGCTCTACCCATATTCTGACCTCTTGCCTGACATTTGACTATCCGCTCTCCTTCTGATTTTGTACTGCGTTGTCTGTTTGGTTTTGACCCTGCTAGTTGACTATCCTCTATTGTGTTTTGTTTGTCTGTCTACGTTTTGTGTATTCACCTACGCAGTGTAGGGACCGACTCCGTGGTTGTCCACGACCGTTTAGGGTCGACTGAGGCAAGTAGGCAGGTGACAGTGGGTGGGTTCAGATCTAGGGCCCACTGTCTTTTGTCTTGTCTATGCCTGCCTGTCATGACAGAATAGCCAGCCTCTAAAAAAAAAAAAAAAAAAAAAAATTTTTTTTTTTCTTTTGCGGATCATCATGGATCCTGTGAAAGCTCTGGTTGAGCAAATGCAAGGTCTGAACAGGCTAGTTCAGAATCTTGCAGAACAGGTGCAGGAGCAGGAGTCCACACCACGGCAAGTGACCATGACCGCGGCAATGCCTCTGGAACCTCCGATTCTGCTCCCCGAAAAATTTAAAGGGGACAGGAAGGCCTTCAGGATCTTCAAGGAAGGTTGCAAATTATTTTTTCGTTTACGTCCCCGCTCCTCAGGAGATGAAACCCAAAGAGTCGGCATTGTCATGTCTCTCTTGCAGGGTCCTCCTCAGGAGTGGGCTTTTTCGTTACCCCCTGATTCTATGGAATTATCTTCAGTGGACCATTTTTTTGATGCCCTGGGGTTACTATATGATGACCCAGACAGAACCGCTGTGGCAGAGCGACAGCTGACTTCTCTGCGACAGGGTAAGAGACCTGTAGAGGAGTACTGTGCAGAATTCCGTCAGTGGTGTGTTCCTTCAGGGTGGAACGATCCAGCATTGAGGTGTCAATTTAGGATGGGGTTGTCTGACCAACTTAAGGACCTATTAGTGGTGTACCCTACCCCTGACACGTTAGAAGGGACTATGACATTGGCAATAAGGGTTGACAGGAGACTCAGAGACAGACGTGGGGAAAAGAGCGCCTCTGATGCTTCTAAATCTCTTTCTTTCCCTAACTCTACTCCTAAGTCTAATCCTTCTGTTCCTCTGTTGTCACAAGAAGACCCCATGCAACTAGGTGCTGCTGACACCCAGACCCGACGAGCTCTTCGGCTACAGCACAATCTCTGCCTGTACTGTGGCAAGTCTGGTCACTGGGTGAAAGAATGTCCATCCAAGCCTGGTCAACCGGCGAAAAGACTCCAGCGTCTGAGTGACTGTCGAGAGAGTCACTCAGGCGCACAGGTACCTCTAGAAAATAAGAACAAATTGATGTTGCCCATCTCGTTGTTTTTAGGTAATAAGTGTATTTCTGGGTATGCTCATGTGGATTCTGGAGCTTCTGCCAATTTTATTAGTTCTGCATTTTGGTCATGCTTGGGAATTTGCCCTCTTCTGCTTAAATGTCCATTAACTATTACTGGTGCTGATTTTACCCCTTTGGCCCGGGGTAAAATCCAGTACATCACTCCGCATCTTGAGGTGCAAATTGGATCAGTTCACAAAGAAAATCTTGATTTTCTGGTTATGGATAACTTATCCTCTGACATTATTTTGGGTTTGCCCTGGTTGGACCAGCATAATCCTGTGTTTGACTGGTCTAACAGGGAATTGATTAAATGGGGGCCGAATTGTGCTTCTCATTGTATTGCGCTGAATGTCACAGATTGTTCTCCTGTGGAGGGAGCAATTCCTGAGTTTTTATCTGACTTTTCTGATGTCTTTGATGAGAAGGCTGTGGAGGTGCTACCGCCACACCGACCTTATGATTGTGCGATTGACTTGATGCCAGGGTCCAAGTATCCTAAGGGAAGAATCTTCAATCTGTCTAGACCTGAGAGGGAGGCCATGCGAGAATACATTCAGGACAGCCTTCGCAAAGGTCACATTCGTCCCTCTTGCTCTCCCTTAGGGGCTGGGTTCTTTTTTGTGGGGAAAAAAGATGGTGGTCTTAGACCGTGCATTGATTATCGTGAACTAAACAAGATTACCATTAAGAACCAACATCCCCTTCCCCTAATTCCGGATCTATTCAATCAGATTGTGGGCGCCCAGTGGTTCTCTAAGATTGACCTACGTGGGGCCTACAATCTGATAAGAATAAGGGAGGGGGACGAGTGGAAAACTGCCTTTAATACGCCTGAAGGGCATTTTGAATATCTGGTTATGCCATTTGGGTTAAGCAACGCGCCGGCAGTTTTTCAACATTTTGTTAATGATGTTTTCCGTAAATATCTTGGTCAATTTTTAGTAGTTTATCTGGATGACATTTTAATCTTCTCTCCTGATTGGGCCTCACACATAGGTCATGTTCGTAAGGTTATGGAATTGCTCAGATTGAACCATCTGTACGCTAAACTGTCCAAATGCCAGTTCGGGATCCAAAAGGTCTCTTTTCTGGGTTACATTATCACCCCTAACTCCTTCTGTATGGACCCACTGAAGGTGGCTGCTATTGAGAAATGGGAACGACCTACTAGTCTAAAGGCCCTGCAACGATTTTTAGGATTTGCCAATTATTATAGAAAATTTATTAAAGGCTTCTCAGTCATTGCCAAACCACTGACTGACTTAACCAGAAAAGGAGCTGATCTTGTGAACTGGAGTCCCGAAGCTGTACAGGCATTTGGACAGTTGAAAAAATGTTTTTCTGAGGCCCCAGTGCTTATTCAGCCGGATTTAGATCAGCCATTCATCATCGAGGTAGATGCTTCAGAAGTGGGGGTTGGAGCGGTCCTCTCACAAGGTTCCGAGACCCTCACTAATCTTAGACCTGTAGCCTATTTTTCAAGGAAGTTCTCTAAAACTGAGTGTAATTATGACATTGGTAACAGGGAGTTGTTGGCCATTAAATGGGCCTTTGATGAGTGGAGACACTTCCTTGAAGGGGCTAAACATAAGATCAGGGTTTTAACTGATCATAAAAATCTCTTATACCTTGATAAAGCTAAGCGCCTTACTCCTCGACAGGCAAGGTGGGCGTTATTTTTTACCAGGTTCCATTTTGAAATTACCTTCCGTCCGGGTTCTAAGAATGTCCGAGCGGATGCTCTGTCTCGCAGCTTTGAGGCCAGCAATGCCCCCAGGGAAGAACCTGAGACTATTTTAGCACCAGGTGTGGTCGTTGCCACCCTCCAACCTGACCTTGCCGCCCAGGTGGTAGATTCACAATCCCTAGCCCCTAGGAACATCCCAGAGGGAAAACTCTTTGTACCCCCCAACCTTCGACTCAGAGTTCTTGAAGAGACCCACTGTTCAGTTTTAGCAGGTCACCCGGGCATTGCTGGCACAAAGTATCTGCTCTCACGGTATTATTGGTGGCCGTCTTGGGCCAGAGATACTAAACTGTTTGTTGAGGCCTGTGAGGTCTGTGCCAGGTCCAAGGTTCCTCGTAGATTACCTGAAGGTCTTCTACATCCTCTCCCTTTGCCTGAGAGACCCTGGACCCACATTTCAATGGATTTTATCACTGACTTGCCATCTTCAAAAGGGAAGACTGTTATCTGGGTCGTAACTGATAGATTTTCTAAAATGTGCCATCTGATTCCCCTTAAGAAACTCCCTAATGCACGTACGTTAGCATCTCTGTTCATCAATCACATTTTACGACTTCATGGGGTTCCAGAGAACGTTGTGTCTGATAGAGGGGTGCAGTTTGTCTCTAAGTTCTGGAGGGAGTTCTGTGGTCGATTGGGGACTTCATTGGCATTTTCATCTGCCTTCCATCCTCAGACTAATGGGCAGACTGAAAGAGTCAACCAATCATTAGAACAATTTCTAAGATGCTTTGTTTCTAGTGCCCAGGACAAATGGAAGGAGTATTTGTCCTTGGCAGAATTCGCCCTCAATAATAGAGAAAATCATTCTACCAAAATGTCGCCGTTTTTCTGCAATTATGGTTTTAATCCGAGGTTTTCATCTGCGCATGCTGCTGAATCTGTTAACCCGTCAGCTGAAAAAACCTATAGAAGACTGTGCACAGTCTGGGCCCAAGCTCTTGAGAACTTGGTTAAAGCCCAGGAATTATCGAAAAAACAAGCTAACAAAAGACGCATATCTGGCCCAGAATACCTAGTGGGTGACAAGGTGTGGCTTTCCACCAAAAACTTGAAACTTAGGGTTCCGTCTGGAAAACTGGCACCCAAATACATTGGGCCTTATGTCATCACTGAGATAATTAACCCTGTTTCTTTCAGGTTGCAATTGCCAAGAGTCATGAAAATTCATAATGTGTTCCATAAGGCTCTATTGAAAAGGTATATCACTCCTGTGTTGCCGTCTATTCCTCCAGATCCCCTGGTCATTCAAGGGGAGCTTGAGTTTGAAATTGAGAAAATTCTGGACTCTCGCCGGGTGCAGAACTCCGTTCAATACCTCATTCATTGGAAGGGGTTCGGCCCGGAAGAACGGACTTGGGTGGCAAGCCGAGATGTCCACGCTCCCCGTCTCATTAGACAATTTCATAATTGTAACCCCTCTAAGCCTCGTCCTTTGAGTGAGGGTCCTGAGGCCCCTCATAAGAGGGGGGGTACTGTTAGAAATGTGACTTTGCGCTCCTCAGTCCGTGCCGGGCGGCCGAGGAAGCGCTGAATTTCTGTCTGTGTTTGCACTGAATGAACTGTGTTTTACTTTCCAGCCACACCTACCTTGCCTGTCAGACTTCTGGCAGTGCAGGGGTTACTGCACTGCTAGATCTGTTCAGCTGAGCTTGGTGCTGGGATCAGGGCTGGTCCAATCAGCTGCTGGACCTAGTCTCTGATCCAGGATAAAAAGCAGTCAGATCCCTCAGTTCCCTGCTGGCTATTAGTTGTTACTAGTCCCAGCTCCCCTGCTCCTTTCCCAGCGTGCCCTGTCCTAATCCCCTTGCTATTGCTCTACCCATATTCTGACCTCTTGCCTGACATTTGACTATCCGCTCTCCTTCTGATTTTGTACTGCGTTGTCTGTTTGGTTTTGACCCTGCTAGTTGACTATCCTCTATTGTGTTTTGTTTGTCTGTCTACGTTTTGTGTATTCACCTACGCAGTGTAGGGACCGACTCCGTGGTTGTCCACGACCGTTTAGGGTCGACTGAGGCAAGTAGGCAGGTGACAGTGGGTGGGTTCAGATCTAGGGCCCACTGTCTTTTGTCTTGTCTATGCCTGCCTGTCATGACAGAGAGGCTGGTTTAACAGGGCTTAGACCCGCCTCCCTCTTGATGAAGTCATTATCACAAAATGGCTGCCACAGAGCAGCCTGGGGTCAACAGTCATTAGGTAAGAATGAGTTTACTTCACTTCCTGGTGGGGGATTGAGGGGGGGAAAAGATAGGGAAGAGGGTCAGATAGGTGATGGAAGCATATTACAAAGTTATATAACTTTGTGATGTGTTTCAATTACTGGGAAAAAGCTTTTCCCTGGAGTACCCCTTTAAAGCAAAGGGGGCTACTTTGAAGAATCTAAAATATAAAATTGATTCTGATTTGTTTTACACTTCACTACCTAATTCCATACGTGTTTTCATATCTTCAACGTGAATCTACAACACAGAGAAAAAAACACAATCCAAGAACAACCATGGAACGAAAAGGTGCGTCCAAACTTTTGACTGGCATTGTGTCTATAATGCATGTCACTAGATTCCACCACTTCATGTGCATTTGAAGGCGTGTCACAACATTTCATGAAGGTCACAAAGATAATGATCAAAGATAAGTCAATAAACTAGATGCCTATCAGAAGTGGTGTACTTAGGGTAGGGACACTATAAAAGCGTCATTTAGGTATGGATGTCAGCCCGTGATAAGATATGCAATCACAGCATGATCTACAGATAAACCAGCCTCAGTGAAATCTCATCTGAAGGTTTTTAAAAACTTTAAAAAATTACTGCTAACAAATTTTGACATTTGGCAGATATTTTGCAGTTTAAAAACAATCTATATGTTACCAAAATAAACGTGTTTTTTTTTTCTTGTAGGACAACCTCAGCAATGATGACAACTTTGTCTTTTTGACAACTATGGCTACAAATCATGTCCAGATCTTAGTAGAGTTTACAAAAAAGATACCAGGTATAAGAAGTTATCCACTTTTGACGACTGTTTTTATTTTATTGTTTAAAGAAGGGATCATATACATTGATCACAGAGTATGACACTACTAGGACCCCACAGGACCCTGCTCCTGCAGCTATTTGATGGATTATTACCTACTATCCTAGAATTAAAAAGGTTTCTTAAACCAGACAATGCTATTTAATGGGATCTGTTAGCTAAATATCTTTTAATCCTGTTAGCCAATACAACACAAAAATTAAACATAGTTTTGGAAACAGTGGAAACAGTAGGCTACACAATGATGGAAAACCTGAAGAAGGGAATCAATGCAACTCTATGACTGGCAGTATACCTAAAATATAAAAATTTTCTCTTACACTAATATGATACCAATAAAAACTAGAGATCATGGCGCAAAAATTGACACCCCAACCAGTCCTGTTAGTTAGGAAAAGAAAAACGCTATGGCACTTAGAAGTCGAGGAGGAACATTGTTTCAATTTGACCTGGACATCTGTGAAACAATGACCTTCGGTCATGAAAGGGTTAAAAACAAATATAGTATGAGGCTATGTTCACACACATCTCTAGTGAAGATAAAGCTATATGTAAACTGGTTAAAAAAAACTGCAGCATTTTTGCAAAAGCAGGTGGTAAATATTAAGCATCTTCATTATTTTGACGTTTGTTAACAACAACTACCATTTTTCTATAAAATGGTGTACTGCCGCCCAATTTCCCAATGACTTCAATGGAGCGCATTATTATTATATTAAAAATATGTCTGCATTTTTACCTTAAAATTACAACTGTATTTTGGTATTATTTTACTGTGTGTGAACATAGTCTTAGGATCTATTCACGTGTATAGTATCTGCAGTAGAGTTTCATCATACCCATTCAGTAAGTAAGTGTTGAGCCCACCAGTGAAGGAGCCAAATCTTTAGGTCTCCTGCTCATGTACCCTAATAAAAAAAAAACCTTCACATATGTTTTACCTCTTTTTTTAGGATTTCAAACATTAGATCATGAAGATCAGATTGCTCTGCTCAAAGGATCTGCAGTTGAAGCAATGTTCCTCCGCTCTGCTGAACTTTTTAACAAGAAGCTCCTTGACGGACACACGGACGTCCTTGAAGAGAAAATTCGAAATAGTGGTAAGTTACCCCAGAATAAAAAAGCCTCTGCTCACAAACAGTTCTCAACGTTCTGCTCTAATTACTGGTGCGCTACTCTTGTTTATATTGATACAGTACATTGACTTAATTGTTCTCATAATAAATCCAAAGAGCAGCACATAAAGCAATCTGTTGTCTCCCAGCTGTCTATCTACACTGATTATTATGTTTGTTTATATGTGCTTGTGAAACATATGATACAATTTGCATAACAATATCCTGAAATTTCTACTTCAGATCTTTTCATATTCAAATGTTTTCATATATTTGCTAATTAATCAAACTACACCATCAAGGATCGGCTGCTGAATGAAAGGGAGTTACATGGAAGTAATTGCATATGATTACTAGAAAGACACACAACTATTTCACGCTCTGCCTAAATTTATAGGGAATCCACCTATAGTCTTTTGTCTATTGTCTGGTTTTATCTTAAAGGACAACTCCCGTGGGACCCCCCCCCCAAAAAAAAACACAGACACACACAGACACCATACTCACCATCCCTCCGGTGACGATCGCCACTCCATTAGTCCGCCTCACCGTCACCGCCGTCCAGCGATGTCTCTGACTTCCGGGTCCTGAGGATGGAAAAGGCTGCCAGTGCGCTTGCGCATCGGCAGCCTTTTCATTGGCTGGAGCACATCACATGGCTTCCAGCAACCTCAGCCAATCAGGGCTGAGCAAGCTGGAAGCCATGTGATGCGCTCCAGCCAATGAAAAGGCTGCTGGTGCGCATGTGCACCAGCAGCCTTTTCCGTCCCATTCACTCTCTATGAAGACGCCGAGGAGGAAGAAGACCCGGACCGCCCCCCGGCTCTGACGTTGTCGTCACCAGATGCCGCCCGGGAGAAGAGGACCGTGACGATCGTAATAGGTAATGTATATATTCTTTAACTTCCGGGCGGGGGGGTCGGAGGTCCGAAAGTGGGGGAAGGGGGCCAGACCGGGTATTTAACCACATTACAAAGTTATATAACTTTGTAATGTGTGTTAAATAAGCTAAAAAACTTTTTCGTGGGAGTTGTCCTTTAATTTTTTTTTTAAACTTAGGGGGACATTTACTAAGGAGTCTAATATGTGCCACTACTCTTATGTGGATTGCTGTTCATTTTGTTGAAATATATTGTGTGTGATTTATGGAAAAGTCGTATTGCCATAGTAAATGTGTCTAATTAAAAAAAAAAAAAAAAGTCACAAACAAATTCACCTGGTACTGACCAGACATAAGCCTGCACCAGTTTTTGTGACTTTTCAAAAAGTCGCAAATGATAAATTGGGCGCAAATCACAGATTATGCAAATTTTTGGGTGAATACTCAAAAACAGCAGATTTGTCAAATATTGGTTCATAAATAGACCAAAAATGGGATAAATAAAACCCAATTATTCACTTAAATAGATGCAAAGGCCTTGATAAATTTCCCCCTTAGTTTTTTATATTTTAGTGTTGTTTCAGGGGCCTGACTGGTTTTTTATTGTTGCTACACCACCTTGTTCCTGAGATATATAGATTTTATTATTTGATAGTTTGTCTGCACTTTCCATTAAAGTGGTAATGTACTAAATGTGTATATAGTGCCATCTAGTGGACAAGTTTATAACTTACACGGAATTCTTTCTAAGAGTAAGCACTTTCTTGGTCTGAAAGAGGAGCAATACAGGATAGTTTTGTATGCAGATGGTTTGTTGTAATTAGTTCAGGATCCAGTGTTGGGAATCTCAAGGGTAATGGAGAATATTTCTGCCCTCCTGAATAGTTGAAAGTAACATACTAATCGATTTATACCAATAATTTTTTTTTATCCGGAGACGTTCCAGAAACTTGTTTCTGCCCTCCTGCATAGTTGAAAGTACCATACTAATCGATTTATTCCAATTAGTTTTTTTTATCCGGAGACGTTCCAGAAACTCTGTTTCTGGAACGTCTCCGGATAAAAAAAACTAATTGGAATAAATCGATTAGTATGGTACTTTCATCTATGCAGGAGGGCAGAAACATTCACAGCAGACTCCTCTTATCACTACAGACAGAACAGGAAGTCCCAGCTGAGTTTTAGCTCCAGTGGTGAGAATGAAAATGGCAAGATGTCCGGATTGTTTTAAAATACAGATAAAAAAAAAGGGAAATTAGAAAAAAATCTCCAAAAATTTAAACAATAAGTCATTTTCTGAAGGCACAGCTTTTCTTAAACTGACCGGAAGTGTGTTTTCTTTCTAGGCATATCACATGACTACATTATTCCAATGTTTAATTTTTATAAAAGTCTTGGAGAAATGAAAATGGTTGAGGAAGAATATGCTCTTTTGTCTGCAATAGTGATTCTGACCCCAGGTATGCTGTCTGTATAAACATAAACTGCCTATTATATAGTAAATATGAAGATATGTTAACTCGTGGAAAATTTCTTAAAGAACTAAGTCAGTTCCATACATGCATCTGTTCCATTCACATGTATTTACTGCAGAATTAACACTTAAAAACCTGCAGGTAATCTTACAACATGTAATCAGTTTTTTGTGAGTGAAATTTAGTTAATTTATGCAGCATAAAATCTGCAGGAAACATGGTGTGTGTTAATATTAGGTGGCATGAAATGTTCCTAATTATTATGTAATGTACAATTTTATTTTTTTCATTCAAAGTAGTTATGCAGTTTACACTTTTTACACTCATCCCACCTTATATAGTTATACTTGTAGGGCTTGTTAATTAAAATATTTTTTCCAGTACATTTAGCAAACTTTTCTACTTCTCCGGATAGGCTGCTCTTTCCCTTTTCCCTTACATTGTTGCCAACTTGTTGTCTAAGTTACAGACCACCACTCTACTCTAAAAATAGTGGTCTGGCTGGTGCATATATAGATATAGTGTACTTATTTATATACAGTATATTGTATACAGTATGTATATATATATATATATATATATATATATACACACACACATACACAGAGCAGAGTGGTAGTCTGTAACCTAGAGAATGAGCTGTCAACAATAGGAGGGAAAGAGCAGCTTATCAGGAGAAGGAGGTAAGTTTCCTAAATGAATGTACTTGGAAAAATATTTATCTTGATGAACCCTACAAGTTTCATATCTGTTAGTTAAAGGAGAAGTCCGGCGAAAATTATTTTTTTATATGTTATTACTTATGGAAAGTTATACAATTTTCTAATGTACATTAATTATGGGAAATGCTCATATACTGCTATTTCCCTTAATTTAGTGTATCAGGAAGTGTTAGAATTATCTCTGAAGCAGTGACGTCACGACCAACGGTGTAATTCCTATGGAGTGTCCAGCAGGGGGCGCTCTATATAGAGAAGTCAATGAGTACCATTGACTTCTATATATAGTGCGCCCCTGCTGGACACTCCATAGGAATTACAGTGTATGTAATGTAATGTAATGTAATGCACTGTACTGTTGTGACTTTATGAATACATTTATGGAATACTTTGGGGAGCAAGTGTCCTTGCTCCCCAAAGTATCCCATAAATCTATTCAATGAATACATTTGCAGGGCACCGAGCAGGGAGGGAGAGAGGTGCCATCTACCTCCCCCCTCCCTGCTCGGTGCTGGGAACATATACAAAGCACTACTCCCCCATTATCTGCAGATAATGGGGGAGTAGTACCTTTTGCTATCCCTATCACTGCCCGCGCCGCCGCTCACACAGGGGCTGCTATTCATGCCCCCCGCCGCTCCCCCTCCTCCTCCTCCCGGCATCAAACTTACGATCGCGCCGCTGATTCCCCCGCGGCGCGGGCGGTGATAGGGATAGCAAAAGGTACTACTCCCCCATTATCTGCAGATAATGGGGGAGTAGTGCTTTGTATATGTTCCCAGCACCGAGCAGGGAGGGGGGAGGTAGATGGCACCTCTCTCCCTCCCTGCTCGGTGCCCTGCAAATGTATTCATTGAATACATTTATGGGATACTTTGGGGAGCAAGGACACTTGCTCCCCAAAGTATTCCATAAATGTATTCATAAAGTCACAACAGTACAGTGCATTACATTACATTACATTACATACACTGTAATTCCTATGGAGTGTCCAGCAGGGGCGCACTATATATAGAAGTCAATGGTACTCATTGACTTCTCTATATAGAGCGCCCCCTGCTGGACACTCCATAGGAATTACACCGTTGGTCGTGACGTCACTGCTTCAGAGATAATTCTAACACTTCCTGATACACTAAATTAAGGGAAATAGCAGTATATGAGCATTCCCCATAATTAATGTACATTAGAAAATTGTATAACTTTCCATAAGTAATAACATATAAAAAAATAATTTTCGCCGGACTTCTCCTTTAAGATGAGAATATCCCTTCAACTCTTTTGAACTTCTGGTAACCAGGACAATTTTCACACTTTACATTTTTGTATTTCAGAAAATATCAAACAAACCCCAAAAATGTCCTCATATCTTGCTCTTTATATACACACAGGCTATGTTCACACTATGTCTACTAAACAAAAAAGGCATCCACCTTTTCTATTTAAAAAGACGTCCATTTTTAACACAATTTAATTGACTTCAGTGCAGTGCATTGAAGTCAATGGGACGACGGGCGTCCAATGCACACAGTGTATGAAATGATGGACGTTGACTACGCAGACATAAAAATAATAATCATGACAAATCATTTTCGGACGTCTTTTGCAAACAGATGGTATTTTTCAGTTGTTCACACACAGTTTTTCTTTTTTCACCGTCCTCTCATCATTCTTACTATTAAATTTAATAAACTTTGCAATTAAAGACAGAGCCAAAGGCCAATTTTCCACCTGAACTAGAATAATGTACCAACAGCCGTCATTGCACAGACGGGTGGCCGAACAGCGAAATGACGGGCATGATTTTTTCTTTTTTTAAAAGTAGTTAAAAAAAAAGTATAAACATACTTTTATACTGTAGCTCAAAGTGTGACTTAAACCATTACTTTAAGTAACTTTTGACATATTCTCAGACATGAGGGTCTCATTCAGATAGAGCCGGGAGAGTGCAGAGCAATACGCTTCTTACCCTGGCTGTCAATCAAATCTTACTGGTTAAAGTGAGTGTACCATTAGGTACATCCCTTTAATTGTTTTACATGAATAAAATATCGCCAGCGCAGGAAGCCAGTGCCGCTACCCTTTTTCTTTTTAGTGCGGCCCGATCCCTACACATGGTGCCAGTCTATTCCCGGGCACTGGCAGGGCATAGAGCACAGAGTGTCACAGAGAGGAGGGCTGATAGTCACACTGAGGGGGCGGGAGGGCCTGCCTTCAGTGCTTCATGCCGGCTGGTGCCCAGGAATAGAGCGGCGCCGTGAGCGGGAATCGGGTCACGGTTCAAAAAAGGGCCACGGCATCGGCTTCCCTGCGCCATTTTATTCATGTAAAACACTTAAAGTGATGTACTGGATGGTACATTCACTTTAACTTCATTAGAATCTATGTAGTGAATGAGTCGGATGTCCCTGCCGGCCGGGGAGCAGAACACTGTGCCACACAATCACCTTGGCTGTATCTTGGGATTACAGCACATTCAGGCCATGACAATCACTGGTGGTTAAGTGCTACTTACAGGGCTGATATACAGGGCTACCTAATATATTGTTGCACAGAGGGGACCTAGCTACTATTTGGGGACACAGAGGGGTCTAATACTATATATATGGGGAACATAGGGACCCAACTACATTATGGGTGCACTAAGGGGTCTTAAAGCTTTATAGGTACACAGAAAAGCCTAATATAAGTGCTGGAGCAAGAAACCTAGAATGTTTCTCTGGCAGATTGTGCAGGGAAGAGTCATGGCCCGGGCTGTGCAGAACTAGTATCTACCAATATATGGTTACTGTATAGTGGAATTTGTCTCTTGGATAATGGTATTAATAGTAATACTTGTCTTGGTATACTGGATTTGCCAGCAACTAACCTGCTGTAATCTACAGTAGCAGTGTAATAAATGAAATTTTAACAAATCTCATCCTAATACTGCAAGTGAAACCCACAAGTTGAGCCTGACTGTGGGATTTACACCCCTGTAAGACAGTCATTCCTGACTCTATATCTCTGATGCCATGAATCATCTGATTGCTGAAGGTTTCAGGTATCGGCTCCCCGACAATCAAGTGTTGGTTAGTAGTTTTTGACAGAAAAATCCCTTTAAGAAAAATTCATGAATGAGACACTGCCAAATATTTCTAATATTCCCAAGCCAAAAAGACAGAAATGGCTGCACATCGCACCCATGGCTGACACGAAAGCTTAATCAGCTACATTTAAAACCAACATCAGAAGTTAGTATATAATTTGGCCAAACCATATTGCCTCATGTACCACGTGCAGGTCTTCTGATACACGAGTCCCTAACCAAAAAACATCACTGTGCCGGTCAGTGACCACAATCCCGCAAAACTTGCGCAAGCAGAGAAGGGGGGCCACGGAATGGCCCTGCAACCCCATTGTCACAGGACCAGACCCTAAAGGGCCCCCACGGACCCCGCAGGCGCCACCGACGGAAAAAGTGGACGCCAAGCAAAACAAGTGTGAACAAGCTCTTACCTCTCTCTCCATTCCTCTGCAGGTAGAATGGGAGAATACTAGGAGATCCTCCCCTTATGTACACAGGTGCTTCCTGCTAATTTGGATCACATGGGTCTTACAAAGCACGAGTGCTAGCCACAATGAAAAAAGGGACAGAATAAATAAAATATGCACAAGCCAAAAAGACAGAAATGGCTGCACATCGCACCCATGGCTGACACGAAAGCTTATTTAGCTTCATTTAAAACCAACATCAGAAGTTAGTATATAATTTGGGGCGACCTTCTCCGCCGGCGGTGCTGGCCGGGTTCTGGTGTGGTGTTTTTGGGTCTGGTCCTGTGGCATGGGGGTCGCAGGGCCGTCCCATGGCCCCCAATCCCTGGCTATGCGCGCCTGCGGGGTTGGTGGCCACTGACTGGCACGGTGTGGACTTAGTGTAGGGACCCATGTGTATCAGATACCTGCACGATGGTACATGGGGCAGTATGGCTTGATCAATTCATACACAAAATTCTGATGTGTTTTTTATTTAGCCTAGGGGCACCAGTATCAGCCATAGGTGTGAGGTGCAGCGCTCCTTTTCTTCCCTGAACCGCATTTTATTTCTAATATTCCACTACCCTTTGTGATAATATTTACAACGTTATTTTTTCCTAATCACTGCAGATCGACAATACATCAAAGACAAGGAGTCTGTGGAAAAACTTCAGGAGAACTTCCTGCTTATTCTAGAAAAGCTGTGCAAGCAACATCACCCAAACAACCCTCAACACTTTGCACGACTTTTGGGGCGTCTCACCGAGTTGAGGACATTTAGCCACCACCATACAGACATGGTGATGTCATGGAGAGTCAGAGATCTCAAATTTACGCCCCTTCTGTGCGAAATTTGGGATGTCCAATAATAAAGATATTCCTTCCAAGAACTTGAATTGTAATTTCATATAAGTTCTCTATAAACTAGACATCATCAATCTAATGGTATATAAATATATTTAAAGACATGGGTAATTAATAGAGATGAGCAAACCTCGAGCATGCTCGAGTCCATCCGAACCCGATCATTCGGCATTTGATTAGCGGTGGCTGCTGAAGTTAGATAAAGCTCTAAGGCTATGTGGAAAACATGGATATAGTCATTGGCTGTATCCATGTTTTCCAGACAACCTTAGAGCTTTATCCAAGTTTAGCAGCCACCACTAATCAATTACCGGGTTCAGATGGACTCAAACCCGAACCCGGTTCGCTCATCTCTAGTAATTAACATTTACATTGTACATATGTATATTTATTGTCTTTGCTTTTTTGTCCATATGTAACAATATATGAAATGAACAGAATCTATGGACTTCTTTACTGATGAGTCAAATTACAAAATGAACAATTAGGGTCCTTCCACATGTACAGTGTTTTAGCTGCATGTTTTGTCTTTTGTTATGCAATTAAAACCCCAGAACAAGCTGGAGTAAAGCCGAAAACATGCTGCAGATTTTCAGCTTCAAAACATGAAGCATTGAAAGTATGCAGCTAAAAACACTGTATGGGTGCGTTTAAACGTACAGGATCGCCAAGAGATTTGATGGTGCAGATTTGAAGCTGTAGATTAGCTTTGAATCTCCGCCATCAAATCTGCTGCAGATCTTGTACATGTGAACGCACCCTACATCTGAATGGACCCTTCTGCAGTTTCCTCTTTGGAACTGGTCAAATGCGTTTATCTGCCTATGGTGTCCATGAACTTTACTTGTACTTCTGACCAGTATCACAATTTCCCTGTCATAATGTTATACATAATGTATGTGGTACGACTTGCAAGTTATTTTCTATTCCTCATAATATTCTGACCATATATTTGTACCAATATTTTGACCTTTTTAACAACTGTTGAGGCATTGCAAAAAGTTAAAAATAAATTTATTTTGGTTTAATTTGTGATAGGATCATGATTCATTTTGCTGACTAATGGTGCGTTTACACAGACAGATTTATCTGACAGATTTTTTAAGCCCAAGCCAGGAACAGACTATAAACAGGGAACAGGTCATAGAGTAAAGACTAAGATTTCTCCTCTTTTCAAATCCACTCCTGGCTTTGGCTTCAAAAATCTGTCAGATCTCTCTGTGTAAATGCACCATAAGTCCCTGTATTTGTCCATTTGCTGTTGTAAAAGATCTGATGTCATTTTGACCAATAACTATAACAATACGGAGATCTATTTAATCCCTTTCTGGACAGTAACATTACATCACAGACAATAGTTCCCATGAGCTGTTGCATTATGGCGCAGCGAAAAAGCAAGCACAGGAACAATCAATGACAACTCCTGAAAAAAAAGGGACTGTTTAACCCCTTAGATGCTGCAGTCAATAATGGCCATGGCATTGAAGTGATCAGGCAGTCAAAGGGGACTGTCTGTATTGAAAAATACTAAGTAGCCAGTCCTTTATAATAGGGAAAAATATCTATACACATAGTTGGAATTGCTGCATTAATATTGATTTGCAAAATAAAATGAATGCATTATACTGCACAGTGAACACAAAAAAAGTTATGCCATGTATGGATGAAGGAGCCGCCCATTGCGACAGCATGACAGGTATATCAACAGAGCACAGCATATGACGGATCTGTATAACCTAATCCTTCCTTCTCTTGATGATTGGAGAATGGCCAATATTATACCCATCCACAAGAAGGGTGGTGGAGAAAAACCCAGAAACTACAGGCCAGTTAGCTTAACATCTATAGTAGTAAAAATGATGGAAGATAATTAATCACCTTAAAAACAATTAATGAACCTAAACCAATATGGCTTTACTATTGGAGGATCACACTGGACTAATCTCATTGCTGATCACAGCGAGTGCTGAGACCGGCTACAATCCCAAGATACAGCCGGGCTACTAGGGAGTGTGCGGCAGTGTGTTTTAAACGCCAGACAACTGAACGTCCAACTCTTAGGGCCCTATTCCACGGGACGATTATCGTTCGCATAATCGTTAACGATAAACGATCCAAATGACCGCTATTGCAAAAGACCTGAAATAGTTGACCCATTTACATGGAACGATAATCGTTACTTATGATTGTTCTTGCGGTCGTCTTGTCATCGCTATTGCGTTCGTCACTACTGCGAACAACATCTTATTCAATGCGAACAATTTGTGAACGAGCAACGATAAAAATAAGTCCAGGTCTTATTAAACGATCAACGATTTCTCGTTCGGTCGTTAATCGTTAATTGCTATTCAAACAACGATTATCGTTTAGATTCGAATGATTTAACGATAATCTGAACGATAATTGTCCTGTGGAATAGGGCCCTTAGGGTCCTACTCCACGGAGCAATAATCAGCCGATTATAATCGTCTGATCCTTTATTTAGGTACAGACCTAAAATCATTGTGCACCGACCGGTAACAATGTCCCTGCAGCCCTTACTAAACGATTATCGGGCCGTGTAACAGGCCCAGTAAACAAGCTCCAATCTAGGAGATCGGTGCTCGTTTACATTATTGATCGGGCCCCCATCGGCCCGTGGAATAGGACCTTTACGCTCCAGACTCTAATGAGAATAAGTGAGACTCTAAGAGAATTAGTGGGATCTGATTAAAAGATGGAAAAGGACACATGCTCCCACGCTCTTCCCACCCCCGGCTGTGTTTTGGGATCACATTGGATCTCAGCAGTGAGACAATCAGTCCGACCAATATTTAAATTTTGTATGGGACAATCAATGGAGACTCGTAAATGAGTACTCCATTGGAATTTTTCACTGTTCTCCCTGAGTTCAGTGATTGTTGTGTTTTGTTGGTCTATTTATCATTGCCCCAGTAGCCATAATCCTGCTCCACACTGGCGAGGGGCAAATGCCCCGAAACTGCAGTCTGTGGATGGATGCCTAGCTTTGGTAACCCTTGTCTTATGTCGTTATACTCGCCACAGAGTTAGACTTTGACTCACAGGGGCCACCCTGGTGTTTCCCTATTTAGGTCCTAAAGCTCGCAACAGAGTGAGGACCTGAGGGACTACGTATCAGGGTGGTTTGGTGCTCTCCCCACTAGGAGGCACCCCTTGGCAATGGGCTTCCTTCTCTGGAGAGAGGGATATCTGGCTATTCCCGTGTTTTGAGACTCGTAACTGAGGCTCCACGGACTCCTTTTTTGCATATTTAAATTTTGTATGGGACAATCAATGGAGACTCGTAAATGAGTACTCCATTGGAATTTTTCACTGTTCTCCCTGAGTTCAGTGATTGTTGTGTTTTGCTGATATATATATATATATATTGTAGACATGTCACAGGAGATGTGTTCGAGGGGGTGTACATCTCACCTAGGCTGATGCATAGTGTGAGATGGTAAGTCCAGGAGGGATCTGTTGCTCAGCAGTGTTATGCTGCTGAGTTATTATTTATTTTTACCGGGCCTGGATTTACATGGAATGGCAGGTAGGGTTTGGTAGTGGGACTTGCCATTCCCTCCCCCCGATCCAGTTTGGGTTTTGCCATCAGGTGAGCAATCAGCCTGAGAAGGTAAGAGCTCCACAGAGATGCAGGTGGGAGCTCTCAGACAGGAGTGAACAGCCTGCATGCTGTTTGGTGAGAGCTGGGAAGACAGCCGCTGCTGGGGCCTGTTCACACCCCGCAATACTGCCGACTGAAGTGTCAGAGAGGTAACCTGCTGTGTTAGTTAGCGCCCAGACAGGCAAGACCTTTTGTTTTGTTCTTAAAGCACAGTGTTGCTATATTTCTGTTATGGACTGTTTATGCTGCAAATAAACGCCAAGCTGTTATTTTACAAGTCCAAGTCTGCTGTGAACTGTGTCCAAACACACCATCCCCCGGGAAGATCCCTACAATTGGTGCTGCGGAGCGGGCAAAACGGTTGCTAGGGGCAACGGTGTGCATCAACTTGGCTACAGCTGCTTATGTCCTGGGTGAAGGCTGCGGCTTCACTCCAAAAACAGTCAAGCAACATGGAGGAGATGATGAAGCAGTTAATGCAAGTGAGTGTGCAACAGCAGCAGGCTAATATGCAGCAACAACAGGCTCTGACAGACGCTAACCTGCGCCATGAACAGGCTCTGACAGACGCTAACCTGCGCCATGAACAGGCTAATAGGCAGCAACAACAGGCTCTGACAGACGCTAACCTGCGCCATGAACAGACAATGGCTGCACATCAGCAAGTGATGGCTCAACAACAACAGGCAATGGCTCAACAACAGAAACTCATTGAGCACCTGATAGCAAAGCAAGAGGCGTCTGCAGGTGCTAATCCACAGCCAGTGGCCGTAGCCGCGCCAGAGACTTTGTCTGTGAAAAGAGCCGTGCAGCGTGCGCTGCAAAAGATGACTGCTGATGACGATGTTGAGGCCTACTTAACTGTCTTTGAGCGTGTGGCTGAGCGAGAAAAGCTACCCTCCACTGAGTGGGCAGAGGTCATTGCTCCCTATTTAACAGGCGAACCTCAAAAGGCCTACTATGACCTCAGTGAGCAAGAGGTCAAGGACTACCCTCGGCTAAGAGCAGAGATACTTGCCCGACTAGGAGTTACTGCTGCTGTCCGTGCCCGGAGGGTCCGCAACTGGAGCTACAGTCTGGACAAGTCAGCGAGGTCCCAGATGTACGACCTGATTCATCTGGCAAGAAAATGGTTGGAGCCAGACACCTCTACTCCTGCACAGATCCTAGAGAGGGTCGTGATGGACCGCTACCTCCGTGCACTTCCTGCTGATTTGCAACGCTTGGTGGGACAAGGCGACCCTAAGAGTGCCGACGAACTTGTCAACCTTGTGGAGAGGTTCCAGGCGACTGAGGACTACCTCCGTGATGTTCCTGCAGCACCTTCACCTCCCCGGAGTGCCAGACCTGTGCCATCAGCTGGTAAGAGACTTCCATCTATTGGGGGAGTGTGGAGGGGTGCTTATAGAGGGAAGAGCGCTCAGGAGGTGTCTCAGGGGCAAAAGACTGGTGATGGTCCCCAGTGGCTAAGTGGCCCTAAAAAGGACTCCCTGCCAAGGAGACCAGGCCCTATCCAGTGCTGGAGATGCCACGAGACGGGACATATGTCTGCCCATTGCCCTCTTACCACTGAGCCCATGGAGTGTGACGCTAGCCGGCGTCAGTCGCTATTTGCGGAACCGTCTTTTGTTGCGGTCACTGGACTAGAGACTGAACCGCAAGTCTGCCACATTACTGTCAATGACTTCCCTGTTAAGGCGTTGCTGGACTCAGGAAGCCTTGTCACCTTGGTGCATGCCAGTCTGGTGACTAGGGACTTGGTGCCAGAAAGACATATGAGTGTGGTATGCATACATGGTGATACAAAGGTTTACCCTATAGTACTGGCTAATGTCGGGACTGAACTAGGCGCTGTACAATATGAAGTGGGTGTGGTTAAAAACCTTATGCATAATGTGATATTGGGGCGTGATTTTCCTTTGTTCTGGGCTCTATGGGGAAAACAACAATCCCCTGAAAGGAGTGAGGAGACCCCTAAGTCTATTGCATTACCCACGGTAAATGATAAAAATGTACAGGATGAAAATGATGCTTTTCCTTTGCAGGTCCTGGCAGGTGAGGAAGAGGCTCCTCCCACTGCGCAGAATGTTCCAGACTTAGAGGTGTCTAGGGATAATTTTGGTACTGCACAATTACAGGACCCCACTCTCAAAAATGCGAGAGAACAGGTCACTGTTATGAATGGGGTACCTCAGGAACCAGAAGCTGAGAAAAAGTTTCCACATTTTTCTATGACTAATGATCTCTACTATAGAGTCACTAAGATTAATGATGAGGTTGTGGAACAGCTTCTGGTACCTAAGCCGTACCGGCGTCAGGTACTCGACATGGCCCATAATCATGTCCTTGGGGGCCACTTGGGGACAGATAAAACACATGAGAGAGTCCTCCAGAGGTTTTATTGGCCTGCGATTTATGCTGACATAAAAAAATACTGTGAGTCGTGCCCCACATGTCAGCTTAGCGCTCCAGTGTCGCATTTTCGCAGTCCTTTGGTCCCACTCCCCATCATAGAGGTACCTTTTGACCGGATCGCAATGGACTTGGTGGGTCCCATTGTAAAGTCAGCTAGGGGTCACCAGTACATTCTAGTTGTGTTAGACTACGCTACCCACTATCCTGAGGCTGTACCCCTAAGAAACACTGCATCTAAAACAATTGCACGGGAATTGTTTTATATGTTTTCCAGGGTGGGGATCCCCCAAAGAAATCTTGACCGACCAAGGTACACCATTTGTGTCAAAGGTGATGAAAGAGCTATGCAAACTGTTTAAAATCTCACACCTACGTACCTCTGTATATCACCCACAGACAGACGGGTTAGTGGAGAGGTTTAATAAAACCCTGAAACATATGTTAAAAAAAGTGGTGGAAAAGGATGGTCGTGATTGGGATCACTTACTACCTTACCTGATGTTTTCTATTAGGGAAGTACCCCAAGCGTCCACAGGGTTCTCTCCCTTCGAATTAGTCTATGGTCGTCACCCTCTCCAACACAGGAGCCAGAAGCAACAAACTCTGCAAGCTAAGTACTTCTATATTGTATTGTGAGCGAGTTTTGGAGCGTGCGAGTTTTTGATCTGAAGTGTGTTTTTGTCTAAAGTGTGGGACTTTAATATTCTGGGACTTTAGATTCGGGGAGTTTTAGAGGAAAACAAATTGTTTATTTGCTTTTGAACACATTGTTTGCTTTTGTTGCTTGTTTGTTTTTTTCTTTCTTTATACATAATATCCCCATATAAATGAGCGCCATGTTTGACAATGCGGCCCAATGTACATCTTGTGCGATGTATGCAATCCTTGATCAACCGATCGAGGGTGCATACCATTGTGGGAGATGTGTGCATGTTGCTGGTTTGGAAGCCCAGATCCTGGATCTAAATGAGCAGCTGCAACGATTGAGATGCATTGGCAAACTGGAAAGGGGTCTGCTTCTGACTGAGCAAGCACTCCAAGGGGTAGATGGGGGAGAGAGTGATAGCATGGAGGTACAGGAGGAAGAGGCAGCTAGTTGGGTCACAGTTAGAAAAAGGGGTAGAGGGAAGAGTGTGAGGGAGGCCAGTCCTGATCTGGCACACCCCAACAAGTTTGCCAAATTGGCGGATGAGGGGGATGTTGATTCAGGGGTGGCATTGCTGCAGCAGGACACTGCCTCTGAAAGCCAGGGGGGTGTCTGCTCCAGTAAGGTGGGAAACAGGAGTTCAGGGCAGGCCAGGCAGGTACTGGTAGTGGGGGACTCAATTATTAGGGGGACAGACAGGGCAATCTGTCACAAAGACCGGGATCGTCGAACAGTGTGTTGCCTTCCTGGCGCTCGAGTTCGTCACATCGCGGATCGGGCTGACAGATTACTGGGAGGGGCTGGCGATGACCCAGCAGTCATGGTGCACATTGGCACCAATGATAAAGTTAGAGGTAGGTGGCGGGTCCTTAAAAATGATTTCAGGGACTTAGGCAGGAAGCTTAAAACTAGGACCTCCAAGGTGATATTTTCCGAAATATTACCTGTACCACGAGCCACACCTGAGAGACAGCGGGAGATTAGGGAGGTAAATAAGTGGCTCAAGAGCTGGTGTAGGGTAGAGGGGTTTGGGTTCATGGAGAACTGGGCCGACTTCTCGGTCGGTTACAGGCTCTACGGTAGGGACGGGCTGCATCTCAATGGGGAGGGTGCAGCCGTGCTGGGGGAGAAGATGGCTAAGAGGTTGGAGGAGTGTTTAAACTAGGGACCGGGGGGGAGGGCAACTACAATATAGTAAGTAAAGACAGAGTAGATGGAGAGCTGGGCCTAGATTATGGAACTGGGGGTGGAGCGGCGGGAGGGGTTAGAATAGTCACTAGTGATAAAAGGAAAGGGAATATGGACAAATATATTAAATGTATGTATACTAATGCTCGAAGCCTCACTAATAAAGCTGAGGAATTAGAACTCATAATGGTTGAAGAGAAATATGATATAGTGGGGATAAGCGAGACATGGCTGGATGAGACCTATGACTGGGCCGTTAATATCCAGGGTTATAGTCTATTCAGAAATAACCGTAAAAATAAGAAAGGGGGAGGGGTCTGTCTATATGTTAAATCATGCCTTAAGCCTATTCTGCGGGAGGATATATGTGAAGATAATGTGGAGTCTCTTTGGGTAGAAATAAGGGGAGGGACGAAGAATAATAAAATTCTTATAGGAGTGATTTATAAACCGCCAAGTATAGTGGAAGAATCAGAAAATCTTCTTATAAGACAAATAGATGCGGCAGCGAAGCAGGGGGAAGTCATTATTATGGGGACTTTAACTACCCAAATATCAACTGGAAAGCAGAAACCTGCAGCTCCAGGAAGGGAAGCGTGTTTTTGGAAATAGTAAAAGATAATTACCTTTCCCAACTAGTAGAGGAACCAACAAGAGGGGGGGCCCTTCTGGACCTGATCTTAACCAATAGGCCAGACAGAATATCAAAAATAGAGGTGGGGGGTCACCTAGGTAATAGTGACCATAACATAGTAAGTTTTCAATTATCCTTCAATAAAATGATTAGCAAAGGGGCTACAAAAACATTAAATTTCAGGAAGGCTAATTTCCAAAAACTAAGAGAGGACCTTGGGAACATAGACTGGGACAATGCCTTCAGAAATAAAAGTACACAAGAGAAATGGGACATATTTAAGAGCATCCTGGGTAAATCGTGTGAACGACACATACCATATGGGAATAAACGTAGTAGAAATAAGAGAAATCCAATGTGGTTAACTACAGCTGTAAGGGGTGCAATAAATGATAAGAAACAAGCATTCAGACAACTAAAACAAGAAGGTAGTGGGGAAGCATTGAGCAACTATAGACAGAAGAATAGAATGTGTAAAACGCAAATAAAAGAAGCAAAAATAGCAACAGAAAGAAGGATAGCCAAAGAAAGTAAAACAAATCCCAAAATGTTCTTCACCTATATAAATAACAAAAGACTTAAAACCGAAAATGTTGGTCCCCTCAAAAATAATCTGGGTGTAATGGTGGAGGGGGAAGAGGAAAAGGCCAATCTACTAAATACATTCTTCTCTACTGTATTCACAGAGGAGAATCCCATAACAGACGATATGACTAGGGATAATGTTAATCCTCCCATAAATCTCACCTGCCTAACACAACAAGAAGTGGGGAAACGCCTTAAAAATATTAAAATCCATAAGTCACCGGGCCCAGATGGTATCCATCCTAGAGTTTTGCAAGAATTAAATACTGTGTTAGACAGACCGTTATTCCTATTATTTAAAGATTCTATTACGACAGGGATTCTTCCACAGGACTGGCGCATAGCTAATGTGGTACCAATATTCAAGAAGGGGTCAAGGAGCGATCCTGGAAACTACAGGCCCGTAAGTCTAACATCTATAGTAGGTAAAGTATTTGAGGGGATTGTAAGAGATGCTATACTGGAGTATCTTAATGAAAATAATCTTATGACTCAGCACCAGCATGGATTTATGAGGGATCGGTCCTGTCAGACTAATCTGATCGGCTTCTATGAAGAGGTAAGTTATAGACTGGACCTGGGGGAGGCTGTGGATGTTGTGTATCTGGACTTTTCAAAGGCATTTGATACTGTGCCGCATGAAAGGTTGGTCTACAAAATGAGGATGCTGGGACTCGGGGAAAACGTATGCAAATGGGTAAGTAACTGGTTGTGTGATAGAAAACAGAGGGTGGTCATTGATGGAACATATTCAGATTGGGTTTTAGTTACTAGTGGGGTACCACAGGGGTCAGTGTTGGGTCCACTTCTTTTTAATATTTTTATTAATGATCTTGTAGAGGGGCTACAGAGCAGAATCTCCATTTTTGCAGATGATACTAAACTGGGTAAAGTAATCAGTACAGAGGAGGATAATATCATATTACAGAGGGATTTGGAGAAGCTAGAGGCTTGGGCGGAGAAATGGCAAATGAAGTTTAATGTGGATAAATGTAAGGTTATGCATTTGGGCCATAGAAATAATAAGTACAGTTATGTGCTAAATAATAAAACACTGGGTAAATCTACTTCCGAAAAGGACCTGGGGGTATTGGTGGACAGTAAACTCAACTTTAGTGATCAGTGCCAGGCAGCAGCTGCCAAGGCTAATAAAATAATGGGATGCATCAAAAGAGGTATAGATGCTAAAGATGAGAACATAGTTTTGCCTCTTTATAAATCACTGGTCAGACCACACTTGGAATACTGTGTACAGTTTTGGGCACCGGTATATAAGAAGGACACAGCTGACCTAGAGCGGGTGCAGAGGAGGGCAACAAAGGTCATTAAGGGAATGGGTGGGTTACAGTACCAGGACAGGTTATCACGCTTGGGGTTATTTACGCTAGAAAAAAGACGTCTTAGGGGCGATCTGATCACAATGTACAAATATATGAATGGACAGTACAGAGATTTTTGTAGTGGTCTTTTTACTCCTAGGTCTGTAACAATGACAAGGGGGCATCCTCTACGTCTAGAGGAAAGAAGATTTCATCATCAGCATCGACGCGGGTTCTTTACTGTACGAGCGGTAAGACTGTGGAACTCTCTGCCACATGATGTTGTCATGGCTGATTCAGTAAATAAGTTCAAGGGAGGCCTGGATGCTTTTCTTGAACAATATAATATTACAAGTTATGGGCATTAGATTTCTGGTGATACGTTGATCCGGGGATTGTTCTGGTTGCCATTGCAGTCGGGGGAGGGGGGAGGGGGGGGGGGAGTTTCTCCCTGTGGTGGGGCGTTTGTCTTCTGCCTCATAGGGGTTTTTCGCCTTCCTGGATCAACACAGTAGGATTTTCCTAGGTTGAACCTGATGGACTCTTGTCTTCTTTCAACCTTATTTACTATGTTACTATGTTACTATGTTACCCTAGGGGTTTATTGGATATAGCGAAAGAGACATGGGAAAGTGAGTCCACCCCATACAAGAGTGTTATAGAGCATGTAGCACAAATGCAGGACCGTATAGCCACTGTAATGCCCCTAGTAAGGGAACACCTCCAGAGGGCGCAAGAGGGCCAAAGCAGAATTTACAATCGTTCTGCAAGAATCAGGACATTTAGCCCAGGTGACCGGGTACTCATACTTGTTCCCACGGTAGAAAGCAAATTCTTAGCAAAGTGGCAGGGTCCCTATGAAATTGTAGAGAAGATCAGTGAGGTCAACTACAAGGTACACCAACCAGGTAGAAGGAAGCCTTTCCAAGTTTATCACATAAACTTGATCAAGCCCTGGAAAGACAGGGAATCCTTGGTGGCGACAAAGCCTGTTGGTCATCTGTCACCACCAATCCCTCCGGTCAGGATTGGTGACACCCTATCAGTGTCCCAGAAGCAGGAAGCCAAGGAGTTCCTGCAGAGAAATAAAGACAAGTTTTCTGACCTACCAGGGCGTACGCATCTCATTAGTCATCATGTGGAAACTGAGCCTAGAAGCAGAGTAAACCTTAAGCCCTATAGGATACCAGAAGCACGGAGGGAGGCGGTATCATCCGAGGTAAAACGTATGCTTGACCTAGGAGTCATTGAGGTGTCCCAGAGCGAGTGGTCCAGCCCGATTGTGTTAATCCCAAAGCCCAATGGAACTTGGAGGTTCTGTAATGACTTTAGAAAGTTAAATGAGATCTCCAAGTTCGATGCCTACCCCATGCCCAGGGTAGATGAGTTGATAGAAAGGATGGGTAATGCCAGGTACATAACTACCCTCGATCTCACTAAGGGCTACTGGCAGATCCCCCTCACTCCTGAGGCTAGAGAGAAGACTGCATTCTCCACCCCTGATGGGCTCTTCCAATACGTAGTGATGCCATTCGGGTTACATGGAGCCCCTGCCACTTTTCAGAGGTTGATGGACTTGATCCTGCGACATCGGGATTACTCTGCTGCCTACCTTGATGATGTGGTCATTTTTAGCCCTGATTGGGAAAGTCACCTCTGTAAGGTCCAGGCGGTGTTAGATGCCATAAGTGATGCGGGGTTAACCATCAATGCAGAGAAGTGTGCACTAGCCTTAGAAGAGGCCAAATACTTGGGCTACATTATTGGGAGGGGGTTAGTGAAACCACAACTAAATAAAATTGAGGCAATACAGAATTGGCCTCAACCCCTCACAAAGAAACAGGTCAGAGCTTTCCTGGGTATTACGGGCTATTACCGAAGGTTTGTGCCAAATTTTGCTTCAGTTGCAGCCCCGCTAACTGACCTGACAAAGGGTGCGAAGTCCGCAATGGTGACATGGACTCCAGAGGCTGAGAAGGCTTTTCAAAGCCTTAAGTCTGCCCTGTGCCAACAGCCTGTGCTAGTTACCCCTGACTTTAGGCGAGAGTTTCTAGTACAGACAGACGCCTCTAATACAGGGTTAGGTGCCGTCCTCTCACAGGTTGTGAATGGCGAGGAGCACCCGGTGATGTACTTGAGTAGGAAGCTATCCCCGGCCGAGAAAAACTATGCCATAGTTGAGCGAGAATGTCTGGCAGTGAAGTGGGCCCTAGAATCCCTGAGGTATTACTTACTAGGCAGGAGATTCAAGTTAGTGACAGACCATGCCCCCCTAACATGGATGAAGCTAAACAAGGAGAAGAATGCAAGGGTGACTAGGTGGTTTCTGTCCCTACAAAACTTCAATTTCACTGTGGAACACCGGCCAGGGAAATTACAGGCGAATGCTGACGCCCTATCAAGGGTACACTGTCTGTGGGGACAAAACGCTCAGCCCTCCGGTCTGAAAAAGAGGGGGGGGATATGTAGACATGTCACAGGAGATGTGTTCGAGGGGGTGTACATCTCACCTAGGCTGATGCATAGTGTGAGATGGTAAGTCCAGGAGGGATCTGTTGCTCAGCAGTGTTATGCTGCTGAGTTATTATTTATTTTTACCGGGCCTGGATTTACATGGAATGGCAGGTAGGGTTTGGTAGTGGGACTTGCCATTCCCTCCCCCCGATCCAGTTTGGGTTTTGCCATCAGGTGAGCAATCAGCCTGAGAAGGTAAGAGCTCCACAGAGATGCAGGTGGGAGCTCTCAGACAGGAGTGAACAGCCTGCGTGGTCTGTTTGGTGAGAGCTGGGAAGACAGCCGCTGCTGGGGCCTGTTCACACCCCGCAATACTGCCGACTGAAGTGTCAGAGAGGTAACCTGCTGTGTTAGTTAGCGCCCAGACAGGCAAGACCTTTTGTTTTGTTCTTAAAGCACAGTGTTGCTATATTTCTGTTATGGACTGTTTATGCTGCAAATAAACGCCAAGCTGTTATTTTACAAGTCCAAGTCTGCTGTGAACTGTGTCCAAACACACCATCCCCCGGGAAGATCCCTACAATATATATATATATATATATATATATATATATATATATATATATATATATATATATGTATACATCTATTTCTGTGTATTTTTTCACTTACCAAATCATTTACATGGTGGTCATTGTATACACACATGGGATTTACATTTAAATACAATCTATACTATATTATACAATTAATTAAATATTAAAGTATAGCATTAATAGCAGCTGCTGGAGAACATCTTTAGAAGCAAAACTGCCAATTACCTGAAGAAGGAACAATATTTATGGTGCCTTCAATGTGTGGTGGGGACCCTTGTGATTAATAATGAATCCAGTTTTATAGCAGCTGCTGCAGAACATTTTTGGAAGTGGAATTATATAGCAGGACAGCAAGAGAGGACAGGATAGAGGGAAGGCACCCTTAAGTAAACAGACTATGGGGGACATTTATTAAGTCTGGACTTAAAAATGTCCCCGCATCTCCAGCGCTACGGGAATTTATGTAGAGGCGGACTGCCTTTACATAAATCCCGTGCGCTCGGCCAAAAACCTACGCCAGCTGAGGACTGGAGTAGGTTTTCGGCGTATCTTTTGGCGGTACGGATGGTGAATCGCGCTGACTCTGAGTCCGCGCCCTCCGTTCCACCCCCTTCACACCCCTCCCCGCCCCCCGGAGTACTCAGCGGAAAGTGCCGATTTGCAAATATTTTATTCACAAATCGGCCATTTGCGAATAAAATAATGCGCAAATCGGCACTTTCCGACGAAAATCATCCGTACGCCGGATGATACATGTCCCCCTATGTGGTAGATGATTGTAGCATGGAAAATTAGAATCCAGCATTAATAGCAGCTGCTACAGAAACTCTTTGGAAGCAGACCTGTCAATCACCTTATAAATACTAATGTGCAATATGGGGCAATTTGTAGGGGAAACATCTTCCATGAGTAATGTGGTAGGGGTTTTACAACTAAAAATCCCAGCTTAGCATACACAGAAACAAGCCTGTCAATCACGTGAGACACTGCTAACATACACAAACACACACATACCACTGACACAGCCACACACTCAACTGACACACATATACATACATATACTCACCGACACACAGTAGTTACAGCTCAGTCTTCCGCTCTTCTGCAGGCAGACCACACAGTAAATTGGAGGACCTGCAGGTCATGTGACTCAGGTCCTTCTCCTCCCTCTCCCTGTCTTGTGCCCCTGAAGTTATACAGGAGCCGAGGAGAGTTTGAAGTGTGGGGCACCCTAGTGCAGTGGGGGCCCAGCTACAGTATACACCATCCCTTATTAGGCAGATTCAAGACAAAGGACATTACAAGGCTAAGCAGGGCACAGGGCCCCCTGATGTGGCAAGCCCAGTAGCAGACAATACGGCTTCTATGGTGGTAGTTCCACTCCTGATCCCAAAGTTGTGGTAAAAAAAAATAACAAGTCTATGACAAAAATAACTAGATAAGGCATGTTTTCAAAATTTGCAGCATGCAAGCTTGCTTTCTATAAATCTTGCTGTGTTAACATAAAAAGATATTGCACATACTCAAACTGAAATGCTTTAACACCAGAAATAAAAAAGACAAAACAAAAAAAAAAAACAACTACTTTCAGCTTGACATAACAGAATTAGTGCAAACTTCAGAATCTTATCCCATTAAAACATAGAGAAACCTTGAAAATCTTTCCCCGTTCTCTTTTCTGACCCTATATACTGTATAAAGGGTCCTGTATGGAGCTGTACTATGGCTGACTGAATGTGACCTTTGGCCGTATTCAGATGTCTATTTCATAACTCCATGTGGGAGATGTATAGTTGCCTCCAAGAACAGGATGGGATCATGTTATGGGAATGCGTAGCATATGGCTGTTATGCTGCCCCATTATACAGCTGTAAAAATAAAGTCTATGTCACAGCCCAAATATTTTCTATCATTAAGGCTACTTACACACTGCATTACCATTGAGCATTTGCCATACATGCCGGGAAGATTGGTGCATATGTTACCTAATAGTGAAATGTATAGATCAGTATACTATTTAGATAGGAGCTTATAAGTTTCAGATGCCACTATGGGCCACATGTATCATCCGGCGAATGGATGATTTTCGGCGGAAAGTGCCGATTTGCGTCTTTTTTTAAGCAAAAATGGCGGATTTGCGAATAAAATATTCGCAAATCGGCACTTTCCGCCAAGTACGCCAGGGGGCGGAAAGGGGGCGGAGAGTGGGCGGAACGGAGGGCGCGGACTCAGAGTCCGCGCGATTTATCATCCGTTCCGCCAAAATGTACGCCGAAAACCTACTCCAGTCCTCAGCTGGCGTAGGTTTTCGGCGGTGCGCAACGGCGCGCACGGGATTTATGTAGAGGCAGTCCGCCTCTACATAAATCTCCGTAGCGCCGGAGCTGCGGGGGCATTTTTACGTCCGGCGTAAAAAACCCCGGACTTAATAAATGCCTCCCTATATGTTTATGTCTCTGGCATTCTGTATACTTTCAATAAACGCTGCAAAACACTACTGAAAAGCGCTTAACCTGAATACCAGATATTTCAATGTCAATTTCAAATCTTTTTAGATATTTTATCATGTTCAAATTACACGCCACAGATCTGGGAATACAGCCAATATTCTGAGGCACAGACATGTGGGACCAGCTGTTCACTAAACTACAGCCATTATGCAGCTACAGCTATTAAACTACACATTATTATTACCAACACCAGAGTAACAGGACAGTAAGGTCCAGGTAGGTTGTCACAGGTATCAGGAGTAGAGATGAGCAAATCTACAGTCATAGCGAAGCGCTTAGTCCAGTTTCCCAGGACTGGATCCAGCTTTTCCCGACACCCACAGAGGAGTCAGAAGACAGTCAGCTGATAAGCCGACTACCCATCTGTAAACTCACTCATCTCTAATAAGGAGCCATGCTGACTGCAGTGCATCCACAGCTGCTGTAGCGCGCATTAGGGCCAGTTCACACGGAGTGTGGCGAAATTCCGTGATGGAACTCTCCGCCAGCCTCCGTGTCATACAGGCAGTCTATGGGAGGCTTGCGTGCCTCTTCTCTCCACGCAGAAGTATTGACGTGTCCATTATTCCGCGTGGAGAGAGGAGGCGCGCAAGCCTCCCATAGCCTGTATGACACGGAGGCTGGCACAGAGTTCCGTCACAGAATTCCGCCAGTTTTACTCCGTGTGAAGTGGCCCTTTGGGAGGATATGTACAGTGATCACAACCAACGATGTCCCCCAAATACTAAACTGGGGAATTAGGGGGCCATTGCAGAACGTTGACATATTAGTCATGCTCTTCCAATCAAGATCTGGCAAAGTGACATGTTGCATTGTCTTGCTGGATGATCCCATGTATGGGTGTACATAACCTTCTAGGATGGATTCATACCCAAACTGGCTGAGAGTGCCTTTTTATACGGATGAGTGGCACAGAGAAAAATATATTTACCAGACCATAATGCTGCCACCACCTTGTGTTCTTCTACCAATGGTTCCTGGGTGTTTGTTCTCTGATGTCTCTCCCCTGACATGCCAAAGTCCATCTGTTTGATGAAGCAGAAAATGTGACTCATTGGAGAAAGCAACCCTATTGCCAGTTAGAGGATGTCCTATTCCAATACTGCCATGGAAATTGACAAATTTTCTGCCAAATTAACATTGTTAACAGACATGCCGGCACAATGTCTGCTTGCCAGAGCCATACACTATAGGGTTCACTAAACTGGTGTTTTAGACCATAATCTGGTCCCCCCCAGGTTCATTTTGGCAGTGAGCCACTCCACTGTAGCCTTAGTCCGCTCTTGCACACCTTGTTAGCTGACGTTCAGCTCTCACTACAAGGGCATGTCGCTTATTCAGTTTACAAGTTGCTGCTGTAACATCTATATAATGGTTTTAACTTTGATTGAAATGCCACAGGCATCACTTTCCTGATCATCACAGAGAACAAGAAGTCTCAGCATCTGTGTAAGTCCAGTATTGTGCTCACTATCATAATGAATCATGATGCCGGGAGTTCTGCATTCCAGTCTGTAGCACCTCTTCCGTGCATGGGCCGTTACAAAAGAACGTGTAAATGTGCTCTTAGAAGAAAAGGAGGAAAAAATGAAAATGCAAAAATATTATTTGACTGTGTCAAAACTCTGTGTGGCTTTAAGGGGAATCATCTCCCTGAGGGAGTCAATACCTTATAACTGCCGGGCACAGCTCAATGCCCAACACTGTGCCCATTTGTCTACCATGGGGTGGCAATTTAAAAAACAATCTCTTCGACATACAAAAAGATGCAACAGCTGCCTGCCAGTGCTAGGACTTACCATATACACTCCCCCATCATATACACAATATAAATATTTGAAGAGGGAAAACTCTTTGGAAAAAGAAAAAAAAAAGAGGTTCTTTGCAGAGATGAGCAAACCATGTTCGGGTTCGAGTCGATCCGAACCCGATCGTTCGGCATTTGATTAGCGGGGCTGCTGAAGTTGGATAAAGCTCTAAGGTTGTCTGGAAAACATGGATATAGCCAATGGGGGAGATTTATCAGCAAGGGATTTTTCTAAATGTGTTCTAATTCTGCTTTGGCAAGAATAGACTGATCTATTTAAAGTGCAATTTACTATCAGGGATAAGCCTGGTCTATTTTCTGTGGTGCTGATTTCTTTGGCTCAGAATTGTCTCTAAATAGTCTAAGAATTGTCTCTAGTCTAGTCATTGGCCCTGGTTCGCCTCCTAGGTAATGAGCATTTTCTTCTCCCTTTCTTTTTCAGATACCGACATGTAGAGGGTTACGTCGGATTCGTTTGGACTGCGTCAATGACCAGCGGACTTCAACCCCTAGGCGACCTAGGATGTACCGGTACGTCCTGGAAGTCTGTCCCCAGACGACCCTAGACGTACCAGTACATCCTGAGCTATGAAGCGCGCTCCGGAGCGGAGCGCGCTTCATAGCAGGTGGGGGCCGGCTGCAATCAGCGGCTGGCACCTCACCGTTAATGACATGCTGCAGCGATCTCGCTGCAGCGTGACATTAACTCCTTAAACGCCGCTATCGCGGCACAGCGTTTAAGTGTAAGTGACACAGGGAGTCCCGTCACTTACCGACCGGGACCCTCGCAGTGTGACTGCGGGGGTTCCGATCGTTAAAACGGACCGCCGGAGGTCTCTCAACTGCCTCCGTGCGGTCCGATAGGCGCTCTGGTCACTGAGCCTGCACAGGCAGGCTCAATCAGCAGAGCGCCGATAACACTGGTCAATGCTATGCCTATGGCATAGCAATCATCAGTGTCTAAAATAAAAGTAGTGTATGTAGAAGTCCCCCAAAGGGACCTAAAATGTGTAAAAAAAAAAAGTTAAAAATCACTAACATACTACCCCAAAACCCCTCCCCCAATAAAAGTTTAAATCACCCCCCTTTCCTATTATATAATTAAAAAATATAAAAATAAATAAATAAACATATAATATACTGTAGCGTGCGTAATTGTCCAATCTATTAAAATATAGCAAGCGTCATTGCGAACGGTGAACGGCGTAGACAAAAAGAGGGAAAAAAGTTCGCGGATTACCAATTTTATGTTACATTATATATTAAAAAAATTAATAAAAAGTGATCAAAACGTCCGATCTTCACAAATATGGTATTAATAAAAACTAGAGATCATGGCGGAAAAAATGACACCCCATACAGCCCTGTAGGTGAAAAAATAAAACTGTTATAAGTGTCACAATAGGCCCATTTTATTAATATTTAATTGCCAAAAAAAAAGATTTCATAAAAAAAATATATATAACATTAGAGAATCTGTGTAAACCTGCATATGGTTGTGTTTGGACTGACCTATAGAATAATAGTATCATGTCGCTGTTACCATATAGTGCATTACGTAGACACAGGAACCAACCAAACGTTACCATATTGCATTCTTTACGATTTCTCTACGATTTCACCAATTTATATCTTCATAAATAATATATTTGGGATTCCGTCATACATGTTATGGTAAAATGAAAGACGCCATTACAAAGTACAACTATTCCTGTAACAAACAAGCCATTACATGGCCCTGTAGATAGAAAACTGAAAGTGCTAGAGCTCTTAGAAGGGGAGGAGGGAAAAATGAAAGCGCAAAGATCAAAATTTGCGCGGTCCACTGGGTCATTTTGGGCCTGGTCCTCAAAGGGTTAATGTGCAATAAAATGGTCAACGAGGGGTGTGGGGGTGTTTTTATTTGAATCTAGGTGTATTTGTGTTTTCTTTCATTACTTTATAGACTTAATAGTGGAAGCTGTTTGATAGATGAAATCCATTACTAAGTCGGGGCCTAGTGTTAACCGGTATAAAATGGCTAACACTAACCCCCCCATTATTACCCCAGTACCCAATGCCACCAGGGGTACTGGGAACAGCCGGGTGCCAGTGGTCCCGAAGCGTCAAAATTGGCGCTCCCGGACTGGGCGGCAGCAGGCTGGTAATATTAGGCTGGGGAGGGCCAAAAACAAATGGCGCTTCCCACCCTGGTGTTACTAGGCTGCTGTTGCTTGGTTCTTAACCTGGCTGGTTATGGAAAGGGGGGGGGGGGGGGTCCTATGCAGTTTTTTTTAATTTTTATAAATAATAAAAAAAACAACGCATAGGACCCCCACCCCCTTTCCATAACCAGCCAAGTTAAAAACCATGCAACAGCAGCCTGGTAACACCAGGGTGGGAAGCGCCATTGGTTTAGGCCCTCCCCAGCCTAATATTACCAGCCTGCTGCCGCCCCAGTCTAGGAGCGCCAATTTTGATGCTCCGGGACCACTGGCACCCGGCTCTTCCCAGTACCCCTGGTGGCATTGGGTACTGGGGTAATAATGGGGGGTTAGTGTTAGCCATTTTATACCGGCTAACACTAGGCCCTGACTTAGTAATGGATTCCGTCTATCAGACGGCTTCCACTACTAAGTCTATATAGTAATGAAAGAAAACAACACACCTAGAAAAAATTATTTTATTCAAATAAAAACACCCCCACACCCCTCATTGACAATTTTATTGAACATTAAACTCCGCCGGTCATCAACGTAGTCCAAACGAATCCACAGTAATCCTCTGCATGCATCTGGAAAAAAAAAGAAAAAAGAAAAAACACAAGCAAAAACTAACAACAAGTAAGGGGTTAACCCCCTGGGAGCCAGACTGTAACTCCCATGCTGGAGATCACCCAGCTTTCCCAGCATCCTGTAAGGTTAACCCTTACAGGATCCTGGGAAAGCTGGGTGATCTTCAGCATGGGAGTTACAGTCTGGCTCCCAGGGACTTAACCCCCTGGGGACCAGACTGTTCTGGCACTGCACCTGCACCAGCAAGGAAGGGGGTTAAGTGCCCCCTTCCTTCCTGGGGCAGATACAGTGCGCTCTCCAATGGGGGGGGGGGGGGGGGGGAATGATAGGGGCTGGGGGTTACCTGCTCCTGCTTCCTCGCTGTCCCGGTAGGCTCCGCCTCCATGACAGTGCTGGGCGTACAGGGACTGCCGAGGAAGCAGCAACAGGTAACTCCCAGCCCCTACCATCACCACACCACCACCTTGGAGAGTGCACTGCACCAGCAAAGAGGGGGCACTTAACCCCCCTTCCTTGCTGATGCAGTGCACTCTCCGAGGGGGGGGGGTGATGGTAGGGGCTGGGAGTTACCTGTTGCTGCTTCCTCGGCAGTCCCGGTAAGCCCCGCCCCCGTACCAGCCGTGATTGGGGCGGGGATTACTTTCATGGAGGCGGAGCCTACCGAGACAGTGAGGAAGCAGGAACAGGTAACCCCAGCCCCTATCATCCCCCCCTCATTGGAGAGCGCACTGCTGTTACTTCTGTGTGCCGGGATTTTAAATTTCCCGCCCAGAAGCAGACTGCTTTCTGCTTTCTAGTGTGGAGTGAGTTTGCGACACGTGCGACTATTTTAGATAGTCGCACATGATAAATCATGCCTACTTTCAGCGTAAGCTGAAGTAGGCATGATCAGTTTAAGTAGGTGTAATGTCGCAAAATTTTGCGACATTTTCACTCCAAAAAAATGGTCTAAAATGATGATAAATCTCCCCCAATGACTATATCCATGTTTTCCACATAGCCTTAGGGCTTTATCCAAGTTCAGCAGCCACCGCTAATCAAATGCCAAAAGTTCGGGTTCGGATGGACTCAAGCATGCTCGAGGTTCACTCATCTCTAGTTCTTATGGTGCGTTTACACAGAGAGATTTATCTGACCAATTTTGGAAGCCAAAGCCAGTAATGGATTTGAAAAGAGGAGAAATCTCAATCTTTCCTTCATGGCCTGTTCTCTTTTTATAGTCTGTCCCTGGTTTTGGCTTCAAAAATCTGTCAGATAAATCTGTCTGTGTAAACGCAGCATTAGTAAACCATTTTATCAAACAGAGTGTACCATCTCACCACGTTAAGATGACCTCAGAGACAGGTGGTCCTACACTATCAATGGCCTCACTTGGGCTAATACAAAGCCTACAAAACTGGACATGTGGAACCCATTTAATCTCTATTTAAAACACCCACACAAGACGGGGGGAGTGCAAGCAAAGAGGTGTCTTGCTAACAACCTCATTTTCTAAAAAAAAACAATAAACAAATTTTAGAGGCAGAGATGGGAACTAGTCATCTGGGCTGTGATTAGTCACAGCTCTCTGCCTGTCAGTATGCTCTGCGGGGTGATTGACAGGAAAGGAGGCCTATTAATGCCATGACGTGTCACAGCCCTAAAAGCAATAAAATGGCCAGCACTTCAACCCACGGTTCACACTATGCAGGTGCAAACAGAAAGATGCAACAGCAGCCTGCTAGCGCTAGGACTCGACCCAGGCCCCCCCCCCCCATTGAATACATGATATTTGAATTTGGAATTGAAAAAGATTTTGTCTGCAGCCCGCCCCATTAACCCCCTAGCCGCCGGACATTATACATTACCGGGTCCCCGTTCCTGCTTGCTTCGGGCTCCCGGTGTCTTCACGGCCCCCCGGCCAATCAGTGCGCTGCGGTGGGGCAGAACGTGACGGCCGGGCGGAACGTGACGGGAGCCGCCGAAGCAAGCAGGAGCGGGGACCTGGTAATGTATATCCTGCCCGCCCCCCCCTGCAGCCCCGATCGCCCTCATGATCGCCCCCCGCACCCCCCGGCCGTACGATCGCCTCCCCGCAGCCCCCGGCCGCACGATCGCCCCCCGCCGCACGATCGCCCCCCGCCGCACCCCCCGGGCTGCGGGGAGGCGATCGTACGGCCGGGGGGTGTGGGGGGCGATCGTGCGGCCGGGGGCTGCGGGGGGCGATCGTACGGCCGGGGGGTGCGGGGGGCGATCGGGGCTGCAGGGGGGGGGCATGTATAATGTCCGGCGGCTAGGGGGTTAATGGGGAGGGCTGCAGACAAAATCGCAGCAGGGATGTACATCCCTGCTGCGAGTTTCTCTGCTAATGAAAGTATAGGGCTGGGATCTGCAGCGAGTCTCGCTGCAGACCCGCCAAGTGGGTTTGTAGCCTAAGGCTATGTTCACACAAAGTAAGGAAAATATTAATCACGGCCGTTGTTGCCGATGTGCAACACGGCCATGATTAATCATTTACTTACATTGTGCTGCAGGCCAAGGGAATCCTGACCAGAGTGTACACACATAGTATATACTCCGTCCAGGATCCCTAGCAGCGCCGCAAAAAAACTGACATCAGTTTTCTGGGGCCGCACAGAACATGTCAGTTCCATTGTGAGCAGCGGGGAATTCAGCGGAGGTAAAGATCATCAGTACCGGCCGTTGCGTGACCCGCCTCATACGAAGTGTGAACATAGCCTAATGGTGCATTTGCACAGAGATTTATCTGACAGATTTCTGAAGCCAAAGCCAGGAACAAACTATAAACAGAGAACAGGTCATAAAGGAAAGACTGAGATTTCTCCTCTTTAAGGCCCCATTCACACGTCCGTGTCAGTTCTTACTGTCAGGAAATCCTGATCAGGAGGCCTCAAATGTCATCAGGAAAGTATCAGGATTTCCTGACAGTTTTTACCATCAGGAAAAACCTTCAGGATTTCCTGATGAGATAATGTGGTCTAGTATGCCAACATAAATCACAGGTACCCACACAGCCCCTAGTGTACCTGGATGGCCACAGGCTGCAGAACTACAACTCCCAACATGGCCTGTCAGCAAGGCATGATGGGAGTTGTACTTCTGCAACCTGGATGGCCACAGGCTGCAGAACTACAATTCCCATCATGGCCTGCCAGCAGAACATGGTGTGAGTAGTAGTCCTAAGGGGTAATCTCACCTGTCCTGGATCCTGCTCTGTCGGGGCAGCGAGGTTGAGGTCCGGGGCAGCCCTGTGGTGAAGTCTGGGCAGAGTGCAGTGCAGGCGGCGACGGCAGTGGGAGGTGCGGAGCATGCGGCGGGCGGCCCGGTTGGTGAGTTCCCGGGGGAGGGGAGGGGGGTGATGCGGGGCGGCAGAGGGTCCGATGATGGAGAGAAGGCAGGGGCCGGTGGCGGGTCTGGGGCTGGCTCTCTATCCGGAATTGCGGGCACTTTCCTGATATACATCAGGAAAATGCCTGTGATTCCGGCGCTCCCATAGACTTCTATGGGGGCGTCCGTGCCGGATTTCCGGACAAAAATAGGACAGGATCTAAAAAATCCGGTCCTTTTTTCCGGAACGGACACCCTTCCGGAAAAATCCGGAAGGGTGTCCGTGTCTAATGTTAGCCTATGAGTCCGGAAATCTGGACAGATTTTTCCGGACGTGTGAAGGGGGCCTAACACATCCTTTCCTGGCTTTGGCTTCAAAGTGACTGTACCACCAGGCCCAGGCTGAAGCACTGGAGGCGGGCCGACCCACCCCCAGTGGGAAGAAGCCCTAGCCCCATGACGTGACTCCATTAGAATCAATGGAACCCTATCATAGAGGGGCTAGGGTTTCCTCCCACTAAGGGTGGGTCGGCCGCCTCCAGTGCTTCAGCCTGGGCCTGGTGGGACAGTCACTTTAAATATCTTTTAGATAAATATCTGTTTGATAAATATCTGTTTAAACTAAGTCTTCGCACTTGCAGGCTGCATCTTTCGGTTTTTGTCTGTATTTTAGCCACAGCAGTGTGTACAATGTGAACAGTGGTATTAGAGTGCTGGCCAATTTTGGCTTTATGTCTCCGACATGTGAAAAGTTTTCTGAAACGACAGTGACACTGTTTCAGAGCTCACTGCATTAAACTAAACTATAATACCGGGAGTTCCAACAGGTCAGTCGGTGACATACAGTCTGCTTACGGAGCGTATACATGGGCTGTGTGAATCCAGCCTCACTGATGCATTCTTTTTCATAATCCATAAGTATTTTATTATAGCAATATTTATTAATTTTAATCATTCTTACAACTTTTGGCTGAACGGTTTTTAACAGCTTTAAGTGATATGCTTTCCAGCAAGCTCAATGGACAAAGAACTGTCCCATTGAGATGAATGTGAAAAATGACTGAGCATACATAGGGAGCTGCTATCGTCTTATACTGACGTCACGAAAACTATAAGAGTTAAGGATTATTTTATACATTAGAAAAACAAACACCACCAAAAATCAATATGCTTAACATAAAAACTTGACCCAAATAGGTCATTTTCTAATAACGCATTCTCTTTAACCCCTGCTAGAACCCCCCTCATACAGCACATTAACCCCTGCTGAGCTAGAACCCCCATAAAGAACATTAATGCCAACATAGGTTAATGAGCTGTATGGGGAAGTGTTCTGGCTCTGCAGGGGTTAATGTGCTGTATGTTGGGTTCTGGCTCTGCAGGGGTTAATGTGCTGCCCCCCCAACCAGGCTTAGCAGCACATTAACCCCTGCAGAGCCAGAACCCCATATACAGCACATTAACCCCTTTAACAACTCCTCTCACACCATGCTCGGTATAACAGACCCTTGTGCGTTAGAGCCCATTGTCACACTCCACTAACCCTGTGTGCAGAGACCCGCACACCCTCAGGCGGTGACCCTACGCCCAACCCCAGCACCGGAGCACATGTTCATTCAGCTCCCCACTCTCCATCGCGTTCCCCGGCCTGAGGGCTGGCACTATGCCGGCTCTGCAGCACGGTACGGAGCCTCCAGCCGCTGCCCCAGGACAGCACGCGCACCACGCCCTCCCCTCCTCTCGCTCTGGGCGGGGCTGCAGGGAGAGGAAACGCCCAGCGCCTCATTGGTTGGTTCGAAGCCGTGTAGGGACCTGCGGCCAATGACTGTGACGAGAGGAGAAGGGGGCGGGGTAGGCGGGTTGTCTGAACTGCGGAGTGTGTAGGGGCTGCGCAGTGGACGAGGGAACCGGGAGTAGCGTCTGGGGGGGATATTGTATGTTATACAGCCCACTAGGACTAGCAGGCCCGCAGTGTACCGCAGCGCTACCGGACGGTGAGTATCTGCACTAATATCTCTATATTGTATACGGGATATAGACTGTGGGACAGGCGCACGGATCCGCGGACTGTGGGCTGAGAAGTTTTGATTTATCGAGTGTTAGGACAGCAGGGGGCGCTGTGCCGGGCTCGGAGCTCCTGCTGTCTGGAGCTGTCAGTTCTGCTGCTGTGTAATAACACTTGTATGTGCAGCATTGGGGGTCAGGGGGCTCCGGAGCTTATCAGCCAGGCCTGGCTCCTGGGAGACCCCTCTACACCGCTCTATGTGTATCTGCTATCACTTATGGAGCAGTGGCTTCTGTGTGCAATGTACGGAGGCATTGTATTAGTGTATGGGTGGCATCTATAGAAGTGGTAGCCCAGGAAGGGCAGTGATGTGAGGGGGAGGCTTGTCTGATGTAGCCTGTGTGGCTGAACCCCAATGCTGTGATATTGCACACTCACTGTATAATGTGCAGTATTCATGCACCAATACAAATGACTAGTTAAAATCAGTTGTAGAAAAATTACGGCAGAACTGCTGTGTGTGAACATACCCAGAATCAATGTCTGTAGCTAAATCCTGAATGCCATGCCAGCCGTGTAATACACAGGTGAGCTGAGTCTGCCAGGACGGGGGTCTCCCTTCTATACCGGCCTTGTGCCTGAGGCATCCTATGGAGGGGGTGATAGTCCCTAAGTACGGGGGTCTGTCACTCTGCATTTGTTGCATTTATGGCACAGCGTATATCTCTGACGTAAGCCATCAACATATATCACTCTATAGACATACACTGGCATGCATGGCCTGTAGGTTCCACATTAACAGAGTAATGTATACTGTGCCCAAGCTTCTTTATGTTAATGCTTCCGTATAGTGAAGGCGACTACGTTTTGCCATACAGTTCAAAAACTGCATCTTTCAGGTGAATATTTGGCGTATGATCTGTGCAAATATGCCCTAAGGCTACATTCACATGTCCGTTGTTTTGTTTGCCATTGCAGGTACGCAATGGCAGACAGAACATAGGATCGATGTTATTCAATGGTCCGTACGTGTGTATGGAGCACGGATTGCTATGCTAATAAAGCGTCAATATAATGATCTGTAAAGCACAGAGCATTACAGATGCACGTTTATAGAGTGGGCCACGGGCTGCACCAAGGGTGTGTGAATGTAAGTATCACTGTCGTTTAATTATTTTTTATTTTTTTTGCAGAAATCAATAGTCCAGGCGATTTTAAGAAACTTTGGAATTGGGTCTATTAGACGAAAAATGCATTTTTATAGTGAAAAAGCAGTGTGAAGCTCTCCCCCGTCTTCATGATTGTCTATGTAGAGGGGAGGGGTGGAGGGAGATGAGGCACCAAACCAGGACAAAGAGTTAATTTACAGCTACATCACCGGCTCTCTCCTCTGACATCAGCTCTGACCTCTGAATACCACTTTCACACAGCTCCTACTGTGTAATCCTTTGTTCTCTGCTCTCTGCTGGCAACTAATCTCCCTCCTCCCCTCTTCATAGAACAGACAGGACCCGACTGATGTAAAAGAGTTGAGATTTCCTGATAATGAGCAGTGGATGACAGAAAGGAGAGGAGGGAGGACCTGGGGAAAGTCTTTTTGAATGCAGATAATGGGGTATTTGCCTAACTTACCCAATTACAAAGTTACTTAAAATCGTCTGGACTATTGAGTTCTACAAAAAAAAACAAAAAACGAAATGACAGTCACACTTTAAGGCCCTATTACTTGGAACAATTATCGGCCGATAATCGTCCCATGTAATAGAAGGCAGCGATCAGCTGACATGACATATTTTTGGGGGGGTTTTGTTCTGTTTTGTGTTTCTGTACTTCCTGGTTGAGCAGATGTACTCAGTACTACAGGTTCCAGAATGCAATGCTTTCCCTGTCCATCACAGTCCCCTACCCTGCTCATTCCCCGCCAAAAGCTGTTGCAAAACATCTAGGCTGTGTTCACACATTGCAGTTATCAGTAGAATAAGGTCTGGTACACAATGACCCAGCTTTATCCATCTGTTTGTGTCTTAGACAGACAGCACCAATCCCAGCACAAGTAGAATGGCTCCAGCATTCTTCATGTCCATTGTGAATCCACTTCTGATCAAAGAGCTTAAGCAAAACTGCCAAAACCCCAGCTGCGGTGGTGTCAGGGTGGTGTTTACATGCTGCGGTCCTCGGTTCTGTGGGTGCCCTTTGGTATGGAGGTGCTGTAGGGAGGGAGGTTGTTTTAAGAGATAAGAGTTCAATAAAAACAAATTCAGCAAACCAGTTTTCTCAGTTGATAGCCATGAGCTGAGCTCTACTACCAGAAAGCCAATAGATGAAGTATTTTTCTATAGTAGTGTCCTAGCTAATAGATAAGGAGGATCTGCTCTCTGTATTCTTTTCCTGCGGACTTCCCAGTTTGCTGACTTGACAGACGGGTTACAGATGTGATTGCCCATTGTGTTGTGCTGTAGGATCAACACTTGTGATCTCATCCATAACATCCGCAAGTTGTGGCTGTTTGGAATCCTTCATTGTGTGACTTTTCTGCCTTGAGACGCTGACCTGATGAGGGTCATGTTATAAAAATAAAACACTGGAATCCATCCCAGAACAATGTTTTTGTATAGCACACCTGAGGTATCTTGTGACTGTCTTAAGGCCCTATTACACAAAGTGTTTATCGGCTGTATTTGACAGATACCGACTGTTACGGGTGATAATAGTCTCGTGTAATAGAAGGCAATGATCAGCCAACGATCACGATAGCAGCGATATGCTGCCGTTGATTCATAGAACAGGAGTGGTGGCAGCAGACCACCACTATCTTCTATGGGCAACCCACCTGTAGCTCCCCTGCTCTTACCCACTCACTGACGGCACGTGAAATAGAGCCGGAAACGAGAAGCAAGTGGGGTCAGATCTTTCTCTAGCTCTCCAGGTGTGAGGTCTCCCACCTCTCAATGTTGAACAGGAGAGCACATGTAGATGGCCAGGATCTGGATTTCCATAAGGGTTAGTCCTGCTAACCCACCTGTAGCTCCCCTGCTCGTCCTGCCCATCTCCGCCCATGCCATAGACTCCATTCTATGCACAGGCGCATTCTGTCATCCGCCCAAAGAATGATCAGGTTCATTGTTTGGACAGATGGCGGAATTCTCCTGTCCGTCGAATGGAGTCTATAGCATGGGCGGATATGCATGCGGCGGGTGATCCACATGGATTCCGTAGCGTGCACTTACCCTTACTGTGCCTTATTACACTAAATGATTATCTGCCATACTTGGCTGATAATTGTTTGGTGTAATAGCACCTGCTAAAAGACCATGATCACTCGACATGCACAATGTCTGCTGATCGTGGTCTTTCAACATGTTGAAAGATGCCAATCATGTCAGCAAAAGTCTGCTGCTCTTTGCTTTGTGTAACAGGACCGTTGACTTCCATAGGCGGCCTCTTCCACTGCTCCCGCTTGCTGTCTGTGTGTGTAATAGCACAGGCAGTATGTGGGGAAGCAAGTGCAGAGCTGATAGGTTGGCCCTCGCTTCCCCCTCATCATGCCATGTAATGTAGCCTTAGCAGTTACATTTTCCAAATTGCTTGACTGAGTCGAATGCCTCTCTGCATCTCACTCCTATGTAGGACCCCAAGGTAGTGAGATACGTGGAACTAGTAGTCAAAGATGTGTAGCGAAGCCAAGTTTGGTCTCCTAATGTTCTTGGTGCCCAGCTGGATCAGATGGTATTAGAACCATCTCCCTATGACCCTGTGTTGCAAAAGTTATGACCCCTAGGTTTTTTTTTTTTTTTTTGGGGTGGGGGGGGGGTGGGGAAGGAGGGGTTTGGGACCATCCCACAGGTTAAGAGGAGGAGTGTCTGGCCAGGGTTCTTGTGTGTGTTGGGGCTTGGCAGCGAGCAGGGGTTCTTCTTTGTTATGTCCTACATGCCATGTTGGAGGGTTCCTGTAACCGCTTAGCAGCATGCACCTTCTTCCTATGTGTTCATTTCACAGCCAATACCCCATTGGCACTACTTGAATCTGCATCTGACCATTGAATATATATTTTTACATGAATATAGTGACTTGTTTAGTGCGCCCCTAAGGCAATTTAATATTAATAATAAATGTTTTTTTTTTTTTTTTTTTATCTTGATCCACAAATCCATCCATCTGTGCTCTCAGGCTAATCCTACATGCTACGGGGCTGGCTTCTGACCCGATATAACCCCAATAATGGACCAGGCATATATCTAAACGAGAAGCTGGTGGCAGTACTACTGACCTGTTCACTGGTGGTAGTGACAGGGGTGGCTCAGCCTTCCTATGCCAGTGTGGACGGGGGTGTCAATGTAAATCTGTACCTTGGTGACCTTAAGTACCCTAGGTGGAGTGTGGAACGTCATATGGGGTATCTCCAAAAACTATGGCAGCTGTATCTACACACTAAAGTGTATGCAGGGAGGTGCAGCCCGGAGAGTGGGTCCCCCTGAAACTGATGGGAGCTGTGGCGGACATAATCAAAGGATATACATAAATGACAGCATTCTGTCTCGCTGCAGCCACCACTAGGGTGTGCTCCCTGTGCAGGTACTTGTACAGCTAGCATTCTCTTTAAAGTGGTTTTCCAGTGCCATAAAAACATGGCCATTTCCCTCTCTCTTGTCTCCAGTTCAGGTGTGGTTTGCAATTAAGTTCCATTTACTTCAATGGAACTGAGTTTGAAACCCCACCCAATCTGGAGACAAGAGAAGGGAAAAGTGGCCATGTTTTTGTAGCGCTGGATAACCCCTTTAAAGCGACTCTGTACCCACAATCTGACCCCCCACCCCCTCCCCCAAACCACTTGTACTTCCGGATAGCTGCTTTTAATCCAAGATCTGTCCTGGGGTCCGTTCGGCAGGTGATGCAGCTATTGTCCTATAAAACAACTTTTAGACTTGCAGCCCCATGCCAAACAGGAGTATCTGTGCCCTAACTTTGCACCACCCCTCCGTCCCTTCTCCCCACGCTCTTCAGCATTAGGAATGCTCCAGGCAGATTGTCTCCTATTCATCAGCTGTGTCAGCCCGGCACATGGGCTGGATCGTTAAGGACCTGTGCAATGTTCAGCATGTAGGAAATGTTCCAGTGGCATTCCTAATGATGAAGAGGGTGGGGAGGAGGGACGGAGGGGTGGTGCAAACTTAGGGCACGGATACTCCCGTTTGGCATGGGCTGCAAGTTTAAAAGTTGTTTTTTAGGACAATAACTGCATCACCTGCCGAACGGATGCCAGGACAGATCTTGGATTAAAAGCAGCTATCCAAAGGTACAAGGGGTTTAGGGGGGGGGGGTCAGATTGTGGGTACAGAGTCACTTTCATGTATAAAGTATGTATGCTGTAAGTTGCCCTGCAATGGGTGACCAGTATATTATGTTCAGTGCTTTATTAGTATTGTGAAGCCTATCTTTTCCATAGAGACGTTGATCCATGTTAGCATTTCCCACTGGTGACAATGAGAGCTCTGTATTAAAATGTCACATAAGAGTTTTCTGGTGCAGGAATTCCCTGGCACTTGCTTTGTTTGTAGTGACATTAAAGGGGTTGTCCGGCGAAAAAAATTATTCACAGAATAACACACATTACAAAGTTATACAACTTTGTAATGTATGTTATGTCTGTGAATGGCCCCCTTCCCCGTGTCCCACCACCCCCACCCGTGTACCCGGAAGTGTGGTGCGCTATACATTACCTGTCACGTGCCGACCACGGTCTCCGATCTTCAGTAGTGACGTCTTCTTCGGGAGGCCAGCGGATCTTCCCGAGTGCTGGCCGCCCTCTGCAGCGTCATCCGAAGCTCAGCCGCGATTGGCTGAGCATAACTGTGCTCAGCCAATCGCGGCTGAGCAGCTGATGACGTGGCCGCGTCATCAGCCGCTCAGCCGCGATTGGCTGAGCATAACTGTGCTCAGCCAATCGCGGCTGAGCGGCTGATGACGCGGCCACGTCATCAGCTGCTCAGCCGCGATTGGCTGAGCACAGTTATGCTCAGCCAATCGCGGCTGAGCTTCGGATGACGCTGCAGAGGGCGGCCGGCACTCGGGAAGATCCGCCGAACTTACGAAGAAGACGTCACTGCTGACGATCGGAGACCGTGGACGACACGACATGCGGTGAGTATAATGCACCACACTTCCGGGTCTAGCGTGGGTGGGGGGAAACACGGGGAAGGGGGCCATTCACAGACATAACATACATTACAAAGTTGTATAACTTTTTAATGTGTGTTATTCTGTGAATAATTTTTTTCGCCGGACAACCCCTTTAAGAATCTGAAATCCTCCATTCATCTGTAGCCTATGTGGGCAGCAGCGCTGAATCTTTCATCTTACTGACTGAGGCTTTGGCTTTATACATATTCTGTTGCCTACATTCCTATGCCAACTTCCATCACTGTTTCCACTCTCCCTTTATGTCCAGTTTGTCAGCAATTTATTTCATTTATTGCCAGCAAGCTTGTCTTTGCTAAAACTAGGGCACCTTTCACACCTGGGTGGGTTCACACTGAATTCTCGCGGATTTTCAGCAGATTCCGCTGCAAAATGTGCGCCGAATTCGCACTATTCCGCCTGTAAAGAATGAACATTGTGAATGTACATTGGCTTTAATGGGCTTTCCGCTTATTTGTTCACACAGCGGAATTTCCGCGCTGAAAATTCCGGTGCGGATCCGTTTTCCGCCTGAAGAATTGACTTGTCAATTCTTTGTGCGGATTCCGCTAGAAGAATCGTATAAAAGTCAATGGGGCTTCAATTCTGCTTGAATTCCGCTCACATTCCGTTCAAATTCCGCTTAAATTCTGCTCCTATTCTGCCAGAGCTGAATAGGCGAGGAATTTCAAGCAGAAAACTTTCTGCTTCAATTCCCCGAGAATTCCTCAGTGTGAACCCACCCTAAGGGTGGGTTCACACTACGGAATTCTCGCGGATAAACTCCGGAATTCCCTCGTGTGTCCGCGCGCCTTTCCGCTGGCTCCATAGACACCATTCTATGGGCCGGCATATTCCGCTATCCGCCAAAAGAAGTGACCTGTCACTTCTTTCGGCGGATAGCCCACCCTAAGGAATTCTCGAGGAATTGTAGAGGAAAGTTTTCTGCTTGAAATTCCTTGCCTATTCAGCTCTGGCAGAATTTGAGCGGAATTCGAGCAGAAGTTCAAGCAGAATTAAAGCCCCATTGACTCTTATAGGATTCCTCTAGCGGAATCCGCCCAAAGAATTGACATGTCCATGTTCTTCAGGCGGAAAGCGCATCCGCAGCGGAATTTTCAGTGCGGAAATTCTGCGATGTGAACAAATAAGCCCATTAAAGCCAATGTACATTCACAATGTTCATTCTTTACGGGCGGAATTCCGCGTGGATTCCGTGCGCATTTTGACGCGGAATCCGCCTGAAAATCTGCCAGAACTCCTCAGTGTGAACCCCCCCTTAAATGTGGGCAGAATGTGGACCCATTTATTTCTATGGCCCCATACACACATCCATAGGGGTTACCGATCTGTGTTGGGGCCAAGATTGATGATGCAGCCCATATTTGCAGCACGAATTATCTATTAATAAATGCTGATGGTTACAGATGCATGTACGTAGTGCTTGCCCGTAGCTGGAATTTTTTGAGTTCATTGCACGTCGTCTTCATAAAAACAGCATAGCGCCAAAGTTTCGACTAAAAATTGCCTATAAAATTTCTAAAACCGGTCTAAAAAAAGCAACACAAGTAGCTCCAAGAGGCGCTGAGCAGGCTATGTGGTCTTTTTCTGCTGACAGTCTACTATGTTTTTATGCAGCACTGGAGCAAATAACCCCTCGTTTTTCATCAGTGCTCAATTTTCTAGCTCTTGATTTGTCCATGCAGAAAGAGAACGCAATGATTAAGTTGCCGCTTGTGCATTGTACATGTATGTCAATACTTTGTTACAGCCTGTATATTTTCAGTTCTCATCTGTAGCTACTTCTCCCATCATACTACATTGTGGCATTATTTACACCAGACAATATATAGTAATGTGATGTTAGAGAATGCTAATAAACCAGCAGAACTGTGAATACAGCTCTTGGCTATAATCCACATAATAACCCAGGATCACTATAAATAATTTTAACCAGTTCTTTATCTATCTGTTGGCTCGTATCCCAGCCTCTTGCCTAATGTACTGGACTAGTATACAAGAACCTCTATATTTCAGGCTTATATGAGCTCATATACCATGTTTTTAACTTGTCCTTCTTTTGAAGTGAAGTAGCATGTGCATGAAGGCATGGAAATTGGGCTGCTAGAACAGATGTGGCATTATCTTCTGAGTGCCATTCCTGAATATCTGACCCTGTGCCTTCTCAGATTTCATATGCTGAGCGAGCCATGTGGGTGGAGTGACATGCATGTTTCCAGTTCGGCATGAGACTGGGAAAATGATTTCCACTGTTTACTACCAGTTACGTGAATGGTGGGTTTGTTTAAAAGAGAAAAATAAAAACTTTTTTTTTTTTTTTTAGTTTGTGCAAAGATCCCAAGTGGAACATAATTGTTCAAATGAATAGAAGCAATGTAGATGGGGAAAACGTGATTTATTACTAATAAAACTCTGCTTAATTTCAGCTTCAATTCCTGTTCACTTTAGCATGGAGCTTAATAAGGATTTTATCGAAGAAATTTTCCTCTTTGGTGTAATCGGTGTATATGTATACCCTAAGGGTATGTTCACACCTTGCGTATCTGCTGAGGATCAGTTGCAGAAAGTGTGCGGTGTTTCTGCACACTAAACAACTTAATGTATTGAAAATCTGTTGCAGAAAAGCCACGGCAGATCCGCAGCATGTGAATGTACGTGAACATATGGTCTTACTCACAAGTCCTGCAAAGCAGTCAGTTACTGCAGATCTGCAATCATGGATCAACTTATTGCCTATTGATTTCTATTGGGCTATTCACACATTCTGCTTTTTCACAGATCCACAATCTGTTCCGTGAAAAAATTGGATATGTCCTAGTGCGGATTGCGATATTGATTAGAACTCTGTGGGATCTTTGTTTTTTGCTGATTTTGCTTTTTTTTTGTTTGTGAAAAACACTGATCAAACCTAAGCAAACTAGTTAATTATTTTTTTTTTTTTACCAGTTCACCACTTCTGCTAATGCAAATAAGGATGCACTACGGATGCAATTGTGAACTGTGTTTCACGGATCACTGAGTAAAAATAGCGGACCTGAAATATGTGTGAATGAGACCTAAGATTGTCTGTGTTGCCCATATCAGCCAGTCAGCTTTGCTTTTATTTCTCATATTGTTCAGGTAAAATGAAAGCTTAGCTGTGATTGGTTGCTCTGGGTATCAAAAACAATCGTACTATAAGACAGCATGATGCATCTCCCCCTTCAATTTTTTTTTTTTTTTTTGTTTTTTGCAGAAACACTGCCCACTTTCTGCAAAAACTGTAAAAAGTGTATATACCCATAATGTAGATGTGATACTTACAAACGTACAGTATGCTATCCAGCAGAATATGCATATCTAGATGTGTCTGGTTGGTATTTGGTCCTTTTCTCCTCAGTCATTCCCCTCCCTCCCCCTTTTTTTTTTTTCTTCAGGGCCTTTTACATGGGTCGATTATCGGCCAGGAGTGTTGCTAGAAACGCTCCTGCGGCTTATAGTTGGCCTAAGTGACAGTGATCTGCTGAAAAAACTGATTCCGTCGTTGCCTGATCATATCTGATGAGCCTGCTTCAGGGTGCGTTCACACCTACAGGATCCGCAGCAGATCTGTGTTCAGTTATTTTAATGAAATCTGCTGCGGATCCTCTGCAGATCCGCAGCAGAAAATCAGCTGTGGATCCGGTAAGTGTAAACGTACTCTCAAAAATGTATTATCGCTATCAGCCGATAAAGAGAAACTGACAGCATGGATATGCATATCAGTGCTGTTAGTTTCCATATCACAAGCAGTGTATACTTTTCATCCACACCGCTTGTGATCTGGCATGTGACTTCTTCAGTCCTCCTGCTAACTTCAGGATGCTGCCTCCTCTGGAATGATTAACAAATGAAGGAGGCGGGGCTAAAGATCCAGCCTGTGATCTGGAAACTGATAGCACAGATATATATATATATATATATATATATATATATATATATATATATATATATATACGTATCTATGCTGTCCATTTCCAGGGTTGCACAAAGGATGCAAGACTTGTTTGTGCAGGCTGGCTGCTGATTTCTCCTGCTGTGTAAAGGCACCTAATCGGCGCTCATTTGCAGCCCCTGCAGGCCAGAAAGCATCTAGTCTAAAAGGACCATTGTTTCTCTTACTATCTGTTTTATATCCTTATTATCTTTTAATGTACACAGAAATGTGCCCCACAACGTTTTTGTGTACACAAAAAAAGCATCCTTTTTTTTTTTTTTTTATCCCTTTTTTTTTCTTTTTATTATGGAAGGAAACAGAAAAACTGATCCAAACGGATTGCACACAACTGCATCTGTATTTGCAGCTGGCCGTAATACTCATTAATGCATAGGTTTCTCATTATTACAAGGCAAAGTGTGTATTTTGCATCTTAGACTGCACAGATTTACACACAGACACAATCTGGTATCTAAAGATGGATGTGGAGCTTGGAGTCCTGTGTTTGCTTTCTTTTTTTTTTTTTTGCTAATAGTACATAATAGAGCTGGATACTAATGTGTGGTTGTGGATTCCCTCTCATATTTCTCTCCTGTGACTGTAATGTGACCTTATGACCATAATCATCTCCATGTGCAGATTTAGTCAGATTTGTACATCTCTACTTGTAAGCCAACATGAGGAGTGTATAGAGAGGTGCCCAGGTTTATACTGTGGAGGATAGACTCCCGGTACTGCTCAGATGTGCACTGGGTGAAAGTGTGTCTGTACTCTGGTCTGCCTTCACACAGTAATGTATGATTATGTAGTAATAAGATACCCCTCAGCCTCTGTTCCCACATTTGCCTTTGAGAACTAAAGAGAAAATGCATAAAAACACATGCGGTTTTTTTTATCAACGATTTATAAGCAGCAGCTGGTAAAATGGAATTTGGCACCAGGTTTTTTCCTTCTAAACAATCTGACGTCCCTGGTAATGCTGATCACACTGCTTAGCCCAGACACACAGGACCTTTAGGGAACAGTATATATTGTTATGCCACATACATTCCCTATAACTGGGTTAAGGAATCAGTCATTTAATAGTTATCCTAATGATTTTGTGATTGTCCAGGATAGAACAGAAGCAGTTGCACCATTGTTCCTATCTGCAGAATGTCTCCTAAATGACCACAGTCATTATGGGGTTAATTTACCGCTGTTGAAGGTGAAGAGTGGTGTCCATTTATCTGATTCTGTATACTGTTTTTCTCTGTAGGTCATGGCAGGCAGTGGACATTAACAGCACAACTCAAGTTGGAAGGTTCCTAAAGAACAGGTAAGTGTTCTCCGCTAGCCTAGGTTATTGGAGTTAGAAAGCAGGACATTACAGACAGAATATTCTCCACATACTTTATTAAGAAACGCAACTTTAAAATTTGTTTATTTTTTCCTTTCAAGATAGAATTTTCCTCCACTTTTAATTGTACATATTTTGTTAACATTAAGGGATATTCCAGCCTATAACACTTATCTCCTATCCTGCAATTTTGAGTACAGGATCCCAAATCTTCTGTTAAAAGTGCACACCACCTCTACATGCATTGTCTATGGAAGCGGGTAAGTACAGTTCAGCTGTTGCTGGCAGCTTCCATAGACACTGAATGGATCAGCAATGTGCACTTAGGACCCTGTACTAGAGAACACAGGGCATCTCAGAGATTGGACCCCTGCTATTATGCCTGTTTATATGGCCATAGGTGTTATAGGCTGGAATAAGCCTTCAAAGGTAGCGTTGGGGTGTCCTGGTATTCAGGTAGATTGCAGAAATTCTATATATGTTACCTACATATGGTTATTTGTGCAGCATATACATAATTTTTACAACCCACATTCATATGTATGGAAAAGTTTTAGACATTTCAGCAATACATCTGCTGCTTGTCAACATACACATCTGGATTTCTGGTGCTGATTTAAAAATGAAATGTGCTGTTTGTGAGAAGAGTTTAGATCCCAGGTGTCACATTTCCAGCCCTCCAGCTGTTGCAGAACTACAATTCCCATCATGCCTGGACAGCCACAGCTTTAGCAATAGCTGTAGGGCCACGAGTGTCACTTGTTTAATCTGTCTCCATAGGTGCAAAAATCGTTCCGACTAATATTTATAGATTGGAATTTTCCTCCTAGCTATGGACACCTTCAGGGGATTGTCTCGCACAGTGTTTTACGGCAGTTCTTTGAATTAATTTTTGATCAAAAGTCTTTCCTGAGCTGCAGTAGTATAGTCAGCTGCTCATAAGATGGGCCTCTCTGCCTGTAGAAACAAGAGGGTAGATTGTGTAGCCTTTCCATCCTGCTGATCAGTGGGATTTAACTACCACCCATCAGATACTGATGACCAAGGAGAAGCGATCAGTGTGTAGTGGAAAGTGCCTTTTAAAGCATCTCTTGTAATTGTAGAAAACCTTTTATGAGAGCCACATTCCTCCTATCGTAAAATTTCCTTCAATGCTGGAAGTCTTGTTTGCATTGGAAAATAGGCTTCCTGTTTTACAATTGTTTTAATTCCCATGACTCCAGGTTCTTTACTGCATATTTATTGGGGCTGCCCTAATATTATCCCTTATTGGTCCTTGGTTTGTTGCCTGATTTTGGATGTTCTTGACTTCTGACTTGACTTGACTTCTGCCTCCACTTCATTTACTGCTTGGTGTATTAAGGGACTTTAAGTATAGTTCTAAACTACTTCTCTGCATCCTGACTGGAGACAAGTTCATCTTTCCTCCCTCCATAATCTTATATCTGCAGTCAGGGACATCCAAAACATGCAATGCCTTTACAACTCCTTACTGACCCCGCTACGACCAATGACGGACTGACACATCACAGCCTGGGTTCCCTCAGACCGCAAAGCGCATGGGGGGGACAGCGGACCCCTGTGCTGGAGTCAGGGAGGTAGAGGATCTGCAGTCAGCGGGGGACACCAGTGACACCAGGGGAGCGCAGAGAGGTAAGCATAGAATGTTTGTTGTTTTCAGTGCACCAGCAGCAATATGTTAAATAAAGCTTAACGCTGGACAACATTTTAATAATTGTTCTTTCATCACAATTGAGAATTAAATTTGGGTTATAATTGGTCACCCCAATTTTAAGGTAAACTTAAGTGTCTCCTTTTTTCTATTTTAGAAACTTGACAAAATCTTTAGAAAAATATGAATCCCGCAGTTCAGGTAAATATCCCCATCTGACCTTATTACCATACTTTTTCTCCTCCCCACTCACACAGTAAAAACATCTCAGTAAGGCCCCCTTCACACGTCCGGAAAAACCATCCGGATTTCCTATCAGGGAATCCGGACGGATTTCCGGACCCATAGACTTTAATTGGTCACGGACACCATTCCGGATTTTTCCGGAAGGGTGTCCGTTCCGGAAAATATATCCGGAAAAAATAGGACATGTCCTATTTGTCCGGAATTCCGGCCCGGACGCCCCCATAGCAGTCTATGGGAGCGCCGGAATGTACATCAGGAAAGTGCCCGTGATTCCGGATGATTGACAGCCCGCCAGGCACCCCTGCTGCCCGAACGCTGCGCCGCCACCACCCCAAGGGCTCGGACAGGACATCAGCTGCCCGCCGCATCGCATTACCCTGCCGCCTGATAACCCCGCCACGCCGCATCGGATCACCCCGCCGCCACTCCCGACCTCTGTTGGTCCCATTCCCCCCCGAGACCGAAGCAGGTTGCACCCGCCCGCGACTCCCACCAGCTGCCGCCGCTGTTCTTCCGCCGACAGGTGAGATACACAGCCCCCTCCCCCCCAATACTAAAACTCCCACCATGTCCTTCTAACAGGCCATGATGGGAGTTGTACTTCTGCAGCCTGTGGCCATCCAGGTTGCAGAAGTACAACTCTCATCATGCCCCTGTTGGCAGGCCATGATGGGAGTTGTACTTCTGCAGCCTGTGGCCATCCAGGTACACTCGAGGCAATGTGGGAACACTTTTTACTCATCAGGAAATCCTGAAGGTTTTTCCTGATGGTTTCCTGATGGTAAAAACGGATTACTGTCAGGAAATCCTGATACTTTCCTGATGACTTTTGAGGTCTCCTGATCAGGATTTCCTGACAGTAAAAACTGACACGGATGTGTGAATGGGGCCTAAAGATTCCAGATATTCACACAATGCCGTCCTTTACTGAACTGTATGTGTATTACAGTGGCGCCTCTTCCTGTTTGGAAGTTGAACATCCTATCCTTATACTTTATCATATGACATGACACCCGCAAGCCACACATTAGAGAACACTGGTTTATCAGATCAACAACTACTTAGAGATTGTTTGATATTGATTGCCTAAGAGTCCATTGTATTTATTGTGTGTTGGACACATGCCAACTATCTCATAAGTATTTGTATTGCAAAATACTTACCATAGACATATAAATAACTTTTTATTATTATTATCCAGGTTTGGTTTGGAGATGATCTTCCATTATGTCCAAGAAGCCCTCTTACTCCAAGGCATGGCCCAGGTCTGTCTGATGTCTCTCAGTATGATCAGTGGTTGGCTGTTCGTCATGAAGCCACCCTGATACCTATGCAGGAAGATCTGGCAATATGGTTAAGTACCTTGTTGTGTAAGTAGTATTCTGTCATTTGACTTGTTGCCGTTTTAAATGGTTTTATTTTTTTTGCTACAGGTAATGCTAGAAACTGAGAAACCTGCCATTATTAGAAGTAGGGATGAGCGAACTT